>NC_139026.1:10813432-11464430 GCF_964662115.1 Mustela nivalis
CATTTCTAGGCTAAAAGACAATAAAAGTGAAAACTTTGGTCCAAAGAAAATTCTGCACACAGATGTTCACAGCAGCTTTATTCATCATTGCCCAAACTTGGAAGCCAACCAAGATGTCCTTTGGTAGGTGAATAGATACGTGTGAATAGATATACATGGTATATCCAGATAATGGTCTATTATTGAGCACTAAAAAGAAATGTGCTATCAAGCCATGAAAAGACATGGGGGCACTTTAAGTGCATACTGCCAAGTGAAAGAAGCCAGTCCAAAGAGGCCACATACAGACTGTATGTTTCCAACCATATAACAACCAGAAAAGGTAAAACTATGGATACAGTTAAAAAAAAAAAAATCAGTGGTTGCAGGGGTAGGGGTGCAACAGGCAGAGCACACAGGATTTTTAAGGCAATGAAAGACCCTGTATGATACTGTAATGAGGGATTCGTGTGATTACACATTTGTCCAAACCCACAGAGTGTACAACCCCAAGAATGAACCCTAATGTAAACATGGATTTGGGTGATGACGATGTGTCCGTGTAGGTTCATCACTTGGAACAAATGTCCCACTAATTAGGGTTCTGGTCACCAGTTCCAGTATGTGTGTGTGTTTGCAGGGGGGGGTGTTCCCCCACACCAACAAGCAATTGCTCCAGACACCAGGGCCCTGAAAGTCAACTCAATTCTGCCACTTCTACCCGAAGACAGGGCCAGATCCCATGGGTGAAGGGCTCGGTCCTACAAGACACCCACCCCCCTTCAGATGCCAGTCACAGGTCCAGGTTGTCACCTGTGCCTCTGACCCACAAGATATAGATCCGAGGTTCCAAAGACCTCCCCCTCCGCCATCTTGGGTCCCATTAATTTGCCAAAGCTCATAGAACTCAGGAAACCTGTTTATTCACTAGACCACTAATTTTTTTTTTTATAAAAGGCCCTGTAACTCAAGGACAGCCAGAGGGAAGGGAGGTTTAGGGTAAGGTGTGGGGACAGGATACAGACCTTCTGGATCAGTCTTGGAATCTTTTCTGTGTTCACTGACTGGAAGTTCTTTGAACCTCATCTTCCTGGGTTTTTACGGAGGCTTCATTACCGAGGCACAACCGATTAAATCATTAGCCAGTAACCCCTGATTCAACCTCCAGCGCCACTCTCCTCCAGGCCGGTCACGGGGGGTGGGACTGAAAATTCCAACCCTCTCTGCTCTGGGTTGGCTCCACCGGCTTTCCGAGAAAGTCACCTCATTAACGTAACAAAAGACACTTCAGTGGCTGTCAACACTTAGGAAATTCCAAAGGGTTTGGGAGCTGTGAGCCTGGAACCTTGACCGAGAGCAATTATGAGAAAAATATTTTGTTCTCTGAATGACCAACTATATGTATTTTTTTTTAAAGACTTTATTTATTCATCAGAGAGAGAGAGAGGGAGAGAGATCGAGCACAGGCAGACAGAATGGCAGGCAGAGGCAGAGGGAGAAGCAGGCTCCCTGCCGAGCAAGAAGCCCGATGTGGGACTCGATCCCAGGACGCTGGGATCATGACCTGAGCCGAAGGCAGCTGCTTAACCAACTGAGCCACCCAGGCGTCCCCAACTATATGTATTTTTACAAATAACAAAATCACAAACCACTCTGGGTGAGAGATGTTAACGATGGGGAGGCTACTGGGTGATATATGGGACATCTCCAATTTTTCTGTGAACCTAACGTTGCTGTAAAAAAATAAAGTCTTTTGGGGCACCTGGGTGGCTCAGTTGTTAAGCATCTGCCTTCAGCTCAGGTCATGATCCCGGGGTCCTGGGATTGAGCCCCACACCGGGCTCCCTGCTTTGTGGGGAGTCTGCTTCTTCCTCTCCCTCTGCCCCTCCCCCTCACTCTCAAGCTATCTAAGTAAAATCTTTTTAAAAAAATAGATTAAATTAGGGACACCTGGTGTGGCTCAGTGGGTTAAAGCCTCTGCCTTCGGCTCAGGTCATGATCCCAGGGTCCTGGGATGGAGCCCCACATGGGGCTCTCTGCTCTGAGGGGAGCCTGCTTCCTCCTCTCTCTCTGCCTGTGTCTCTGCCTACTTGTGATCTCTGTCTGTCAAATAAATATATAAAATCTTAAAAAAATAGATTAAATTAAAAAACAAAAATAGAGTATTTTATTTTATTTATTTATTTACATTGATTATTCGATGCAGTTGAAATGCTGCTCGGAAAGGGGCCCCAGCTCCTGCCTCGGGCTCCAACCCTTATTAATTCTGTGGTGTAGATCACTCAGTCTCTTTGCTTCCAAGGCCTCATTTGTACCATTTGTAATCGAAAGAGACCTACCTCGTAGGGCTGCTGTGAGCGTTTCAGGAATGAATACGTGGGAGTGTTCTCAGCAAACACATTCCGGCCCACCCCAGGCGCCAGCCCTGGAGAGAGGGGCCGCAGGTAAGCAGAGGAGGAACCCAGGCCCCTGAAGACCTGCTAAACGCGACCTGGGCATTTACCGGAAGCGTCTGCCGCAGGAGCCCTTTACCCTGCTTACAAGGAGGCCCCCAGCTGTGAGCCCGCACCTCGCCTTGGCCGCTGCCTCCCCACCCTGCCGGACAGCGCTTTGTGCTTTTGCCCCCATTCCCTTGGGTTCAAGGACGTCAAGGTGAACAGGGCTCTGGTGGTCGGTAGCGCACTTCCCCCAGCCACTCCTGGCAGTTTGCCAGGGCCTCTGCCGCTCTGCCTGGTGTTTGGGCATTGTTTCAAACCTATTCTTATCTCCACAATCTTGCAAGTCACCCTCTCTCCACACTGGCTAAGATAACCGCGCATGCATACAGCCCTCAAATGTTTAAAGCAACTTCCCACACGTTTTTATCAGATGAACTTCATGAAATCTATCTTGTGAGAAGGGGCACAGAAACACCAAGGCCCAGAGTGGTCAAGTGACTAGCCTAGGATCACACAGCAAGGAAAATCCTCTTTCTAAATAACAATAAAACACCATAACTTCCATGCGGGTGGCACCTAGTGTGGACCAGGAGTTCACCTGCCTAGTCTTGCTTGATTCTCACCAGCGCTTCTCAAATTTTGCCTTCATATGAAAACCCCTGGGCCTGATGTTAAAATGTAGGTTCTGATTTCGGGGGTCAAGGCTGAGGCCCAAGAGCCTGCATTTCTTTTTTTTTTTTCCTTAAAGATTTTATTTCTTTATTTGAGAATGAGAGAGAGAGAGAGAGCAAATTATTTATTTGAGAATGAGAGAGAGCGAGCAAGCGAGCGCGTGTGCGCACGCACACAAGCTGGGGGAGGGGTAGAGGGAGAAGCAGACTCCCTGCTGAGCAGGAAGCCTAATACAGGACTCATCCCAAGACCTTGAGATCATGACCTGAGCTTAAGGCTGATGCTTAGGGAGGGAGCCACCCAGGCACCAGAAGAGTCTGCATTTCTAGCAAGCTCCCAGGGATGCCGAGGCCACTGGGCTCCATGGACCATCCAGTGTGGATAACCAGGAACTTCTCAGTGTCCTGTGAGATTGAGATCATCACCCTTGTTTTTTTCAGGTGAGCAACTGGAGCCTCCAGGCTGTTAAGAGAATGCTTGGGACCACCCAGCTTGTAGGTGATGGTAGAGCAGAGATTCAAACTCAGATATCTGACTGTCAGTCGGATCCCTCCTCGTGGGGGAACGGGGAGGGGGGCCGGGGGGTGTGTCCCAGCTGCATTTTCTTGGAATGGCTGAAATCCTGTGATGTCATCCTGATTCTCTGCCCACCCAGCTGGGCTGGGCTGCTAAGGTGGCTCGCCCATCTTGGAACCAACATCACACCATGTGGCCTGACCTCCCAGCAAGGGATGCACTAGGACCATGAAGTTCTTTGCCACACAGAAGTAAACTAGGACCAAATGTCACTCGAAGGGAGGAGTGGGGGAGGGACACTCCCACTAGTCAAACAGGCCAAGGGTGCCTGCAGGGGCCATGAATGGGGCTCAAAGGAGGGGTCCAGTGGCTGGTGGTTCTGACCTTCAAGCTCCTGTGTCCATGGATGACAAAGGTCACTTCATTTTTATTTAGTTTTATTCTTTTTATAACAGCTTTATTGATATATAATTCACATACCATAAAATTCACCCTTTTAAAGTGTACAGTTCAATGGTTTTCAATAATACAGTCACAGAGCTGTGCACCTGTCACCACTACCAAATTCCCAAACATTTTTGTCAACCCCCCAAAAAAAACCCACACCCATTAGCAGTCACTCCCCGTTCTGTCCTCCCCTCAGCCCCTGGCAACCACTCCTCTACTTTGTGACTCTATAGATTTGCCTATTCTGGACATTTCCTATATATGGGATCACACCCTATGCGGTCTTTCGTGACTGGCGTCCTTCACTTCCTCAAAGAGGGAGGGGTTCGTCCGTGTTGTAACACACAGCAGAATTTCATTCCTTTTTATTGTCAAATAACATCCCGTTGTACGGAGAGGCTACGTTTTGCTTACCCATTCATCAGTTCGTGGACATTGAGTTCTTTCCTTCGAATAATGCTGCTGTGACACGGGATTGTGTGGACAAACATCTTCATTTCTCCCGGGTCAGTACCTAGGCATGGAATTTCTAGATCAGACGGTAACTGTTTAGTAGAATGAGGAACCGCCATGCTGTTTCCAAAGTGGCTGCACCCACGTGCAAGGGACAAGGGGTTGTGTTTCTCCACGATTTGAATTTATTAATTTACTTCTAAAGCTGCTCCATAACCGTAACCGAGCCCTCCGTCTGAGCAATGCCATGGAGAATAGCTATTCAGTGACGGTGAGGTGGAAGCCAGCTTGCCCTTGCAAACAGGCAGGTCTGGCCTTGAGGGCGGGTCCTTCCACTGAGCTGTGTGTTTTGGGTAGACACTTTACCTCTCTGAGCTGGTTTCTTTCTTGAGACCTGACGTAGGATCTCCTGGTAGAGATCACAGGTGAGTAGAATTTGAGAAGCTTTGGGTAATCTCGCCTCCCTCCTCGCCAAAATCATCCATTCTGGGAGGTTCCTGGGTGGCTCGATCAGTTGGGCATCCCACTCTTAATTTTGACTTGGGTCAAGATCTCAGGGTCCTGGGACCCAGCCCCTGCCTCAGGGTCCAAGCTCAGCTGGGAGTCTGCTTCTCTCCTCCCTCTCCCTCCGCTCCTTCCTCCTCCCCCATGCTCTACGATGCTTTCTAAATAAAATAACTCATGCACTCCCAAAGGTCTGATTCTCAATTCCCACTTGCCCTTTGAGGGGTCCCGCTGGTGGTAAAGAGAAGCACAGTAGGAGACAAATAGGTCTAGATTTCTTTCTTTCTTTCTTTCTTTTTTAATATTTTATTTATTTATTTGACAGAGAGAGAGAGATCACAAGTAGGCAGAGAGGCAGACAGAGAGAGGAGGAAGCAGGCTCACTTCTGAGCAGAGAGCCCGATGCGGGGCTTGATCCCAGGAACCTGGGATCATGACCCGAGCCGAAGGCAGAGGCTTAACCCACTGAGCCAACCAGGCGCGCCTAGATTTCTTTTTTTTAAAGATTTACTTATTTATTTGAGAGAGAGAGAAAGCACAGGGTTGGGAGAGGTGCAGAGGGAGAGGGAGAGAGAGAATCTTAAGCAGACTCCCTGCTGAGTGTGGATTTGAGTCCAGCTTGGGGACCCTGAGAACATGACCTGGGCTGAAATTGATAGTCACATTCTGGACGCCTGTGTGGCTCGGTCAGTTACCCTCTCTATCTGACAAATAAATAAATAAAATCTAAAAAAAAAAATAAAAAAGGTCATGGGGCGTCTGGGTGGCTCAGTGGGTTAAGCCTCTGCCTTCACTTCAGGTCATGATCTCAGGGTCCTGGGATGCTCCCCCCTGCCCCCGCCCCCGCTGCCTGCCTCTCTGCCTACTTGTGATGTCTCTCTGTCAAATAAATAAAGAAAATCTTAAAAAAGAAAAAAAGTCACCTGCTTAACCAACTGAACCACCCAGGCTCCCTAAATCAGTCTAGAGTTAAATCCCAGGTCTGTTTCACTGTCTATGACCTTGAGCCTGTCAACTTTACCTTTTCTGCGAAAAGGAGATTGGATACCACATCAGAGCGTTGCTGTCAGGATAAAATGTCTTGTGGTAAGCACGCAATAGATCGTAGGCACTATTATTATTAGTTTTGGGGTTTTTTTTTTAAGTAATCTCTACACCCCACAGGGGGCCCAAACTCATCAGATCAAGATCAAGAGAGTCTCATGCTCTACTGACTGAGCCCACCAGGTACCCCTTGTAGGCACTATTATTAAAGCATGGGGCGATCCATCCATGCCACCGACACTGGCTGAATTCTAGGAAGCATCACTTTCTGTGATACAGAGATGATTAGGACCCTTGCCGTCCGGAGCTCCCAGGTTTGGGGGAGTAGATGCAAAACACATTGAACCCCGATGTGCTTATAAGTGCTGTGAAGGTGCTCCATGGTCGGGGAGGAAGGGGCATGGCAAGGAGAAGGAAGTGGCTGTCGGAAGGTCTGTGAGAGGCCCCTCTCATGCAGCGTGGACAGCGAGGCACCCAGGACTCCCGGGGCACCGTCTCCTCTGGCCATGTCCTCACCACCCACACCCAGGATGTAGAAATGGCCTGTCTGCTCTGAGACTGGGGCGAGGGCAGACCTTTGGCTTATAAACCCAGACAAGAAAGATAAAGACTTAAAAACCTCGAGCACACGCCCAAACGTCTGTGTGCCCAAGGCCTGGTGGCCATAGGGCACTGTGGACACCCTGAACAGCGGGCCTATGAGGGAAAAAGAGACATGTGATATCAACTGGATGGTGGAGGGAGACAGAATGGGCCCAGAGAAAAAGGGTTTTGAGTTACAACTGCCACTGAACGGCCCGTGGTCTCTGGCAGAGACACCATTGCTCTGTCTAGCCTCACTTGACTCATCTGCACAATGGGGATAAACACCGTCCTCCTCCAACAGGAACCGTCCAGACGCAGTGAGATGGGATGAAAATGTTGCTGCAGAAGCTAAAAGCTACGTTCGCGCGTGAAGGTCGGGGACTGTCATCGGCCGAGTCGGGGAAACATAGCGTGGGGTGTCACTCACCAATAGGAAGGAAGGCAGTCCGGATGCGTCCTACAACAGACACAACCCTTGAAGACTCATGCCAGACACAAAAGACCACAGACTGCATGACTCCATTTACATGAAATGTGCAGAATAGGCAAAGGCAGACAGACGGTAGAGGAGTGGCTGCCTAGGAGTGGGGGAGAAGGTAGGGGGGTAACGGGGACCAACTACTAATGGATATGGGGTTTCTTTGGAGTGATGAAAATGTTCTGGAATTAAAGAGTGGTGGTGGTTGCACAACCCTGTGAACATACTAAAAACCACTAAACTAGCTGTACACTTGAAATGAGTAAAATGCATGGTATGTGAATTATATCTCTATAAAACTGTCCAAAAAAAACCCTCCAAACCCCCAAAAGAATGGTTATTTATTCTTCAGCACCCATCTGTGGTAAGATACCATGGGGCACCCATGAATGGATAATTGTATTTCTTAGTCTTCGTGTACTGTTTTCACCTCTATTCTTAGGTTGGTTTTTTTTTTTAAGGATTTTATTTGTTTATTTGAGAGAGAGAGAGAGTTGGAGACAGAGCATGAATTGGAGGTGGGGAGGAGGAAGGGGGCAGAGGGAGAAGGAGAAGCAGACTTCCTGCTGAGCAGGGAGGACTCGATCCCAGGACCCTGAGATCATGACCTGAGCCTAAGGCAGATGCTTAACTGAGTGAGCCACCCAGGCACCCCTGTTCTTATTTTATTAGCTTATTGATTTGTTCATTTGCTCCTCAAACGTTTGACCACACCAGGTCCTGGGGATTTCAGCAGCAACAAAGCCGTGGCTTGAGAGTCCCATCCATGGTGGAAGCAAGCCCAGGGTGCGGTGGGAGCACAGGGGAGGACTTCTGCTCACCCCGGGGAGGGTCTGAGAGGCCTCCTGAGGGACTCATCACCCTTGAAGACGTAAGAGAAAGGGGGACATGGAGATCTTGAGTGGAGTCTGGAGACCTTGGAGACAGAAGATGTCTGCTGGGCATGAGAAACATTGCACTAGGTTCACGGGGCACATGCTGGAGAGGCCTGAGTGCCATTCCAGGGAAGGAGAAGGCTTGGGCCCAGTGAGGGAGTACATGTGACAGGTGCTGGGTAATCATTTGCTGCATGAATATCAGATTTATAAAATACAGGTGCTCAGGATACACCTCCTGAGACTGCCTTCATTAAAATCTTGCCGGGGGAGCGGTGAGGGGGCACCTGGGTGGCTCAGTTATTAAGCGTCTGCCTTTGGCTCAGATCCTGATCCTGGGGTCCTGGGATTGAGCCCCCCATTGGGCTCCCTCAGTGGGAGGCCTGCTTCTCCCTCTCGCACTCCCCCTGCTTGTGTTCTCTCTCTCTCTCTCTGTCTCTCGCTGTGTCTCTCTCTGTCAAATAAAGAAATATAATCTTTAAAAAATAAATAAATAAATTCTTGCCGGGGATTCTCGTGTCTGATGGCTGGACACCCATCAGGGCTTACCAGAAGGTTGGAAACTATTGGATGCCCCCTCTTCTATCACCCTCTCCCTCCCCCCTCCCCTACTCACCCCCCCACCCCGCCCAGCCAGGCTCTCAGTGTAGGAGTTGCCCAGAAAGCTTCTAGAAAGATTCTTGGGCTAGATAAAAGTGGAAGGTGCTCTAGGGTCACGGAGGGCCAGGGCAGGCTACCAAGAGAGAGCTTTTGGATATTGTGCCACCAGAGTATCTGGATTCAAATCCCAGCGCAGCCACATATAAGCCCAAAGACTCTGATCAAGTCACTTCCGGGCTCCAGTGTTCCCCTCTGCAAAAGGAGGAGAAAAAAAGTCAGAATAACAATTGGGCTGTTGAGAGTAATAAACAAATCGCAATTAGAACGTTATTAGAATCTGAGAGATCCGCTGTGGTTTTAGGCACATTATTTGACGCCTCTGTGCCTCGGTTTACACATCTGGGAAATGGGGGAGAGTAATAGTACCCACATCAAAAGGTTGAGATGAGGATGTAATAAGGTAATCTTTGTGCCAAGTCCTCAGCACCATGCCTGCCCAGAAAGGCTCAGTAAATCTGGGCTGGGCTGATGCTTTTTAGCTAAACTTCAGCGCAATCAACTCAGGATGTGAAAATCCAGGGGAGAGGGGAAGTGGGAGGAGACCTCTGACGCTGAGGTCATTGTCTGGAGGCCAGGAGGGAAGCGCAAGTGACAGAAGGCAGTGAGAGTCTAGCAAGAAGGAAGAAAGCCTGGGTGAGATGGTCTCCGGAGGACCGAAGGCTCCTAGGGACGAGGGAGGCCGAGGGAGGCCTCTGGGTCTGAGTCTGATTGGCATGGAGAGGCTGGAAATGTGAGTAGAGCTGAAGTCAGGTGCACAGACAGGTTTGGCAGGAACCAGGATGGTGGGAGTTCATCGTTTAGACACCGAACAATAGGGAAACACATAGAGAGTCGTGGGTAAGAGAACTATAGGTAATTTAGATATTTTTCTGTGTTTAAAAAAATATTTTGTAACTTTAAAAATGAATTTGTTTTATTTCATATGTATATATATATATGTTTTTTTAGGTTTTTATTTATTTATTTGAGAAGGGGAGAGAGAGAGAGGCACAGTGAGCCAGAGCAAAAGAGCAGGGGGAGGGAGAAGCAGACTCTCCACTGGGCAGGGAGCCTGGTGTCCGGCTCCATTCCAGGATACCTCACTGACTGAGGCACCCAGGCACCCCTATATGTCTATTTTGATATGTAGCATATGTTTTCATATTTAGGTTTGATTTATAAATAGATAATACATTCCGATGAGTCTAAATGTAAGAGATTTAAAAGGGTTTTTCAGTGAAAATTCTCCCACCCCAATTTCCTAGCCCCCCAGTTCTAAGGAAAAAACCTCCATGTCCCTCACTTCTTATATATCCTCCCCAAGGTATTCTGTCTAGTCTAGGATGTGTTGTTCTAGCATTAAAAAATAATGTCGATTAAGATAAAAAGACCGAAAAACACATGCAACAAAAACATAGGCAAATTAAAACTTAGGAAAATCAAAAACCTTTGTGCCTCATTATCTACTATCAATAGAGTAAAAAGGCAACCCACAGACTGAGAGAAAATACTTAGAAATCGTATATCTGGGCGCCTGGGTGGCTCAGTGGGTTAAGCCGCTGCCTTCGGCTCAGGTCATGATCTCAGAGTCCTGGGATCGAGTCCCGCATCGGGCTCTCTGCTCAGCGGAGAGCCTGCTTCCCTCTCTCTCTCTCTGGCTGCCTCTCCATCTACTTGTGATTTCTCTCTGTCAAATTAATAAATAAAATCTTTAAAAAAAAAAAAAAAGAAAGAAATCGTATATCTGATACGGGATTAATGTCTAGAACATATAGACAACTCTTTTTAAAAAATTTTTTTTATTATTTATTTATTTATTTTTTTAAAGATTTTATTTATTCATTTGACAGACAGAGATCACAAGTAGGCAGAGAGAGAGGAGGAAGCAGGCTCCCCGCTGAGCAGAGAGCCCGATGCGGGGCTCGATCCCAGGACCCTGTAATCATGACCTGAGCCAAACCCACTGAGCCACCCAGGCACCCCCATATAGACAACTCTTAAAACTCAATACCAAGGGGGCGCCTGGGTGGCTCAGTGCGTTAAGTCGCTGCCTTCTGCTCAGGTCATGATCTCAGGGTCCTGGGATCGAGCCCCGCATCAGTCTCTCTGCTCAGCAGGGAGCCTGCTTCCCCCCCTCTCTCTGCCTGCCTCTCTGCCTCCTTGCGATCTCCGTCTGTCAAATAAATAAATATTAAAAAAAAAAACACAAAAACTCAACACCAAGAAACAAACCACCCAATTCAAAAATAGGCTGAGGACATGAGTAGTCGTTTCTCCAGAGAAGACCTACAAATGGCCAAAAAGCCCATGAGATGATTGATGCTCAACATGTCTCATCAGGGAGATGCCAATCCAAACTACAATGAGATACCTCCTCACATCAGTTAGGATGGCTGCTGTCTAAAACCCGGAAAAATGTCACCTATTTTCCTGTTGTACATATATTCCTTTATTGACAGTACATTCTTTTTAAAGATTTTATTTATTTATTTGACAGAGACAGCAGGAGAGGGACACGAACAGGGGGAGTAGGAGAGGGAGAAGCAGGCTTCCCATCGAGCAGGGAGCTGGCTGTGGGGCTCTTTCCAAGGACCCTGGGATCATGACCTGAGCCAAACGAAGAGCTTAAGGACTAAGGCACCCAGGAACCCTGATTTTGCCTGTCTTAGAACTTTACATAAACAGACTCATACAGTAGCTACTTTTTTTTTTTTTTTAATCTAAACTCTTACTCAACAGTGTGTCTGTGAGATTCCGTCATTAAAAACAACAAAACAGGGGCGCCTGGGTGGCTCAGTGGGTTAAAGCCTCTGCCTTGGGCTCAGGTCACAATCCCAGCATCCTGGGATCGAGCCCCACATCAGGCTCTCTGCTAGGGAGCCTGCTTCCTCATCTCTCTCTCTCTCTCTCTCTCTCTCTGCCTGCCTCTCTGCCTACTTGTGATCTCTGTCTGTCAAATAAATAAATAAAATCTTTAAAACAACAACAACAACAACAAAACAACTGCGTAATAGAGATATGTCATGTACCATAAAGTTTATCCTCTTAAAGTATAAAATTTTAAAAATGACAGGAGGGGAGGGAACCAAGCAGAGCCTGTGACTCCTGGTCTCAGGGTTGTGAGTCCAAACTTCTAATTGGGTGTGGAGCCTATTTAAAAATAAATACATACATAAGTAAATCAAATATACAATTCAGGGGCACCTGGGTGGCTCAGTCAGTTAAGCATTTGACTCCTGGTTTTTGCTCTGGTCCTGATCTCAGGGTCCTTGGATCGAGCCCTGTGTTGGGCTCTGTGCTCAGTGTGGGGTCTGCTGGAGATGATCTCCCTCTCCTCTGCTCGCTTGCACTCTCTCTTTGTCTGTGTCTAAAAAAAAAAAAAAAAAAAGAGAGAGAGAAATAAAAAAAAACCCAACTCCTTAAAGTATACAATTCAGTAGGCTTTTAGCATAGTCGTGGAGTATGCCACTGCCACCACAATCTGATTTCAGAACATTTTCATTGCCTCAAAAAAAAACCAAAGAAACAAAACAAAACAAATACCCAAAGAAACCCAACCCTCCTAGCCATTAGCAGTGACTTCTCATTTCTTCCTCTCCCCAACCTCTGGCAACCACTAACCTGTTTTCTGTCTCTATAGATTTGCCTATTCGGGACATTTCATATACATGAAATTAAACAATGTGTTCTTTTGTGATTGGCTGCTTTCACTCATCATTATGTCTTTAAGGCTCAACCTTGTTGTGGCAAGCCTCAGGGCTTCCTTCCTTTTTCTAGCTAATATTCCATTGTACAAAGATGCTACGTTTTGTTCATTCATTTGTCAGTTTACGGACATTGACATCTTTGTATTTTTTTTTTAAAGGATTTTATGTATCTCTTTGTCAGAGAGAGAGAGAGAGAGCACAAGCAGGCTCCCTGCTGAGCAGGCATCCCCATGAGGGACTTGATCCTGGAATTCCGGGATCATGACCTGAGCTGAAGTCAGGCACTTAACCCGATGGAACCACCCAGGAGCCCCACATTTTCATATTTCTTTACATGTTAACTATTTTTTCCCCTTCTCTGTGTTAGTCCATTGCATGAACATACTCCATATATTTTTTTCACTGTTGGTATTCTTCTCTCCTCCTGGTTTTTGGCTATTTTAAGCTGCTATGAACATTTTTGTACCTACTTTTGTTTTATACTCATTTTTTTTTAGGTATATGCTTAAGGGTGGCTTGCTGGATCATTGGATATACACGTATACACGTATATTCAACTAACACTTTCGCAGAGTGGTTATAGAAACTTACACTCACTCCCACAAGCCATTTATGAGAGTTCCAGTAACTCCCATTCTTGCCAACATTTTGTATCTTAATTTTAATCCTGCTGGTTGGGGATAGTGCTATCTTGTTATGGTTTTAATTGGCATTCCGTGATAACTCATGATGTTTAGCACCTTTTTGTTGCTTCCTGGGTAATTAGGTATCATCTTTTATAAGTGCCCATATAACTCTTTGCCCACTTAAAAAAAGTTGGGTTGTCTGTCTTCTCTTCCTTTCTACCTTTTTTTCTTCTTTTCTTTTCTTTCTTTCTTTTTTTTTTTTTTTTAAGATTTTTATTTATTTATTTGACAGAGATCACAAGTAGGCAGAGAGGCAGGCAGGGAGAGAGAGGAGGAAACAGGCTCCCCACGGAGCAGAGAGCCTGATGTGGGGCTCGATCCCAGGACTCTGAGATCATGAGCTGAGCTGAAGGCAAAGGCTTTAACCCACTGAGCCTCCCAGGTGCCCTCTTTTTTTTTTTTTTTTTTTAAAGTAAACTCTACCCCCAGCTTGGGGCCTGAACTTACAACCCCAAGATCAAGAGTCACCTGCTCTACCAACTGAACCCACCAGGCACCTTGTCAGTCTTTTTTTTTTTTTTTTTTAATGTATTTTTACAACAGAGAAAGAGAGAGCACAAGTAGGGAGAGCAGCAGGCAGAGGCAGAGGGAGAAGCAGGCTCCCCCACAGAGCAGGAAGCCTGATGTGGGGCTCTATCCCAGGACCCTGGGATAATGACCCAAACCAAAGGCAGTCACTTTACTAATTTTTCCCCTCTTTTAAATGTGTCTTTTGATGAACAGAAGTTGAACAGAAGTTCTTAATCTTTTTTTTTTTTTTTTAAGATTTTATTTCTTTATTTGACACACAGAAAGAAACAGCGACAGAGGGAATCCAAGCAGGGGGAATGGGAGAGGGAGAAGCAGGCTTTCCTCTGAGCAGGGAGCCCGATGTGGGGCTTGATCCCAGGACCCTGAGATCATGACCTGAGCTGAAGGCAGACACTTAACGACTGAGCCACCCAGGTGCCCCAGAAGTTCTTAATCTTAATTAAGTTCAATTTAACAGTCTTTTTTCTTATAGTTTATACTTTTTGTGTCTTATGAAATTTTTGCCTATTTCAAGGTCATGGAAAAATTCTCCTATGCTTTCTTCTAGAAGTTTTGTTGTTTGCTTTTTATATTTAGGACTCTGATCCATCCTGAACTATTTCCATAAATGGTATAAGGGTGTGATCATACCCATTTTACAGATAAGGAAATAGATACTGAGTCTTGCCCAAGTATTCACTAAGGACTATTTTATGCCAGGCCTTGCTTGTGTTGGTTCCAGGTCCACAGAGACAAATAAGGCACAGTCCCTCTGTGTCCTCACACAGCTCCCAACCTGGGCAGAGGAAACAGCTAGGAGATGGAGGATTAAAATCTAATGTGCAGTGAGAGAGATAAGGGAAAGGTATGTGATTGTACAAAGGACAGGCACCTAACTGGCCTGCAGGGTCACGGAGGACATTTTTGAAGAGGTGACATCGGAGTGAGTAATTTTCTTCTACCTTTGATAAAATTATGCAAGTGATATTTGTGTTAGAAACACAGATAAGCAAAAGGAAAAAAATAATCACAATCCTTCTACCAAGACATTAAACTTATTTACACTTTAATATAATCCTTTTGAAAGTTCATTTTCTGTTTCTCTGAGACACACACACACACCCCAGATAAACACACAAACACTGCACAAAAATAAATGAAATCTTGTTATAATATAAAGCAAATATAATTTGCTTTTCTTTACTTAGTATATTTGAAATCATAAATACAAATCTAAACAAAATTTTAGTGACTTTTTTGGTATTTAATTCTGAAACATACAGATGTGTCAACATTTATGCAATCAATGTCTTATACAATTATTTCTAATACTTAGTGACTCTAAACAATGTTGAAAAGAGTACCTTTTTAAAAAAAAAAAGATTATTTATTTATTTATTTGACAAACAGAGATCACACATAGGCAGGGGCAGGCAGAGTGAGAGAGGAGAAAGCAGGCTCCCCGCCGAGCAGATAGCCCGATGTAGGCCTGATTCCAGGATTCCTGGGTCCCAGGACCCTGAGATCATGACCTGATCCAAAGGCACAGGCGTAACCCACGGAGCCACCCAGGTGCCCTGAAAAGAGTACCTTTTAAACCACTATCTTTGCACTTTCCCAATTATTTTTTTATGGTGAATTCTCAGAGAGAATTGATCAATTTATTTTCCTACCTGTATCTCTAAACCTGGCCAACACGGGACATTTTTATACTTTCATTAATTTTTAAAAATTTGTTAGGTGAAAAATGGGATCTTGTGATATTGTGTTTGCATTTCTTTGCATTTCTAATAACTTTTTTAAATTTTTAAATTTTTTATTTTTATTTTTTAAAAAGATTTTGTTTATTTATTTGACAGACAGAGATCAGAAGTAGGCAGAGAGGCAGGCAGAGAGAAAAGAGGAAGCAGATGCAGGGGATGCAGGGCTCCAGGGATCACAACCTGAGCCAAAGGCAGAGGGTTTAACCCACTGAGCCACCCAGGCGCCCCTCTAATAACTTTTTTTTCATAATTATTTTTTTCATAATTATTGGCCATTTATGTTTCTTCTTTCTTACTTCTGTTCCTTTTTTAGGGCCATTTTTGTTTTGGAGTACTCAGGGTTTTTCTTAATCACTGAGAAGAGCTCTTTGTATATTGTTGGTAGTAATTCTTAGGGTTGCAAAATTCTTTTTTCCAGTGCTCTTTTGCTTTTACATCATGCATTTTTTTCCTCAAGTTATAGTTTAGTCATAATAGTATGAACATTCCAAAAGGAAAGTGTCATGAGAAATTTGCCCTCCTAGATAGAAAATGTATTATAAAGCTACCATCATTAAAGTATTTTGGAAATAGCACAGAACACACAGAAAGGTCAATGGATACAAACACAGAAGCAGGTTCAAGCACATACAAGTTGGAAAGGTGATGAATAAAGAATAGATAACTGGCTATTGCGAAAATTATATTAGATTTCTCCCTCTCTCAACAACCAGATTCCAGATGGATTAAAAGATAAGAGCAAAAAAATTTAAAAATTTTTAAAATTTTCGTATTGCGAAACAATTTTTTTTAATTAAAAAAAATTATTTGCTCTACGTCCAAACTGCGACTTGAACTCACAACTCCTAGATCAAGAGTCTCATGCTCTATCCACTGAGCCAGTCCCTAAAAAAAATTTTTTAATAAAAAAAGTTTTTATCCTCGTGTAGTAGGCAGTAACCAAAAAGAGTGGCTCTTTGCCTACCCAAAAAGAACATCCAAGAAAACACTGGTAACACATATCTAAAGAGAAGTGTGCGAATTAATCACGTGCAGGTGAGAATGCTTGGAAGTGCACCCCAGGAATCCCTGTGAGGACAGCTCTGAAGGCTGGAAGACCGCGCCGTGCCCACTCTAAAGAGAGGGTCAGGAATCGAACTCAGGGCGCCCTCACCGGATCCGGGGCTGAGTCCATGCCCGCCCCCACAGGCCATCATAATTATGTAAAATAGCACTTTTTCCATATATGGTACTTAATATCTGTTCTTCTGGTAGGATGACATGGGACCGGGAAAACAGCTCGAGGGGCGGGGTGTCAGAAGTCCAGACCTTCCCAGCCGGCTCCCGCCCTGCCTCGCCCCGCCTCGCCCCGCCTCGGCAATGCACCAAAATCCCGGCCTGAGCCTTCTGCGAGCCTTCTCCTTCTGATTGGACTTTCTCTGTGTCAATCCTCTCCCTCGAACATGGCTGTTCGTCGGGCCCGCCCTATGAGGCGGGGCTCCCGCCTAGGAAGCGCGGAGGAAGGTGGAGCCGGTGGAGGTGGGGGCGGTTGGCGAGGATGAATACCCATCCCGCTGGACCCAGAGGCTCCGCCCACCCCCTTCCCACAGGCCCCAGATGTCTGTCCATCAAGACCGGGGACGGGCTGGAGTGGGCGAGGCGGTTCGAGGGGGCGGTGTCGTCCCTCCAGGCTCCGCCCTCGAGCCGGCGCCGGGATGGAATAGGCGGGCGGCCGCAAGGGCGGGGCGGGAAGGCGGCGAGGAGCTGAGCTGGGTGCGGTGAGGCGCGCAGATCACCGCGGCTCCCGGGCAGGGCACGGAAGGCTGAGCGAGACTGACCTGCTGCAGCACCCGCCTCGCGTGCTCGCCCCACCCCGCCGTCGCCCGAGCGCTCGAGAAAGCCTTCTCGGGAGAAGCAGCGCCCGTTCCCCGGCGCAGATCCAGGTTCAGGTGAGCTAGCCGCACCGGCCGGTCCCGCCCCGGGCGGGGGCGGTGGCGACGGGACGCGCGGCGTCTGGGGCGAGCGGCCGGACGTGTGGTTTTCGGCCTCTGCGCGGCCGGCGACCGGCGCGCGGGGCAAGGGGGGGGGGTGCGAACGCCCCGGGCCGGGGCCCGGGCACAGCATCCTTCCGGGAGCGGCCGGAGGACCCCCTGCGCGACTCTCGGAGAGGGCGCCGCTGGAGGCAGGGCCTCGGGAGCAGGCCAAGGCTTTGGGGCCGGCGCTCCCCGGAAACCCTCCGCCCCTCCCCCTGCCTGCCCGGCGCACTCCCCCGGCGAGGCACCGGGAGCCTCGACCTCCCCTTGCGGCTGGGGCACGCGCCCCGCCCTCGCCTCGCGGAGAGCCCAAGTTGGGCAAACTTTTTAACCCCTTCCGGGGAGTCGCTGTCCCTAGGACCGGACCGAGCGAGCGTGAGATGGGGGGCAAGGGGGCAGCGGCTGCTTTGGAAGTTTCCAGGCGTTTTCGAAACGGAGGTAACGGGCAGGCAGGGACCGTTTGGCAGCTGTCAGGGCGTCCGCCTGAGTCAGAATCGGACTGTCCTGCTGCAGACATTGCACTCGGCTCAGTTTCCGCCCTCCGCTCCCGACTTCCTCATTCGCCCGGTTGCGATCGGCTGGGCGGAGGAGGGGAACGGGGAGGTGCGGTAGGTGCGTGGGGGACCGGGACCCGGCGGGTGCCAGGCGAGACAGGAAGGACCCCCCCAAACTCCCCCCGCCCCCAGCCCCTCAGCCGTTGACTTTTGACTTCCGCTACTTGGCGGAGGAGGGCCCAGGAATGCCCGCAGCCATCTGAGCGGTCGGGAGCGCACCTGATTCCACCGCACCTGGAGGCCGCCCCACGCGGGCGGGGGCGGGGAGCTGGGCCCTTCTTTAGGACCAGACCTGCGCTATTGCATCGTCCCTGTTTGGGCCACATCGGGGTTGTTACCCTGCCTTCTCCGCTTTTCTCCGTCGGAGGAGGAGGGGGGGTATTCTCACGCCATCCTGTCCTAGGGCCACGCCCGGGGCAGGACTGCACCCCCTTATCCCTGCAGGGAACCCAGTCGTTTATAACAACGCTGAACACACCGGGACTGGGTTGCCGGCTGCCTTGAGGTGGGGGCGGGGCGAGGGCCCGGCTGCGGTCTGTGGCCCCACCCAGCTGGTGTGGGGAGAAAGGTTCCTGGGAAGTCCCAGGTCCTGGCAGGTCCCGGAGACCAGCGGCCTTCTGCGCTAGGCGGTCAGAGGCCCAACAACTCCTCGGTTCAGTGCATCCTTTTCTAGGTTTAAGAGGATTTCAAAGTAACTGTTGAGTAACTGTTGAAGGGGAAGCGAGCCTTTGCTCCTTCCTGCAACACTGTGGCCATTTCTGACACCGCGGAGACCTGCTTGATAACCTCGTCTGGTGGTTTATTCCCCTTTTGGTGAGGAGAGAGGCTGCTTTAAGGCCTGTTTAGACAATCACTCGATTAATATTAGTCAATTTATATACAAGGCTGCGAGGTGCAGAGGGAGGGTACATAGATGTGTAATTGAACAAATATTTAACTGACTGCTCTGTGCCAGGGACTCTGGCAGGTGGTGGTGGGGGGGGTGGGAGATTGAGTAAGACCTGGCCCCTGCCCTCCAGCACTTAGGGAATGCTGAGACAAAACTGCAGATGACTCTAATATGAGACGAAGATGACATGGTCCTCAGAAAGGTACCGTGAGTCATGGGGACTGTGAGAGCAAGGAGCCAGCCCACTCTGCCCAGGTCCCAGAGGCCTCGGCCCTCCAGGAGTTCCCAGTCATCCCCCCACCCCCAGCTTCACCCCCACTTGCATAACTGAGCAAGCAAGAGATTGCTTTGTGTAACTTGAGAGTCACCGTGCCCCCCTCTTGGCTGCCGGTGACCCCGGAAGAGCTCTGCTTTTCACACTCAGTCCCTGAGCCCCACCAGTGCCTGTGGGCAGATCCAGGTGCCTGGATTGGCAGGCTCTGTGCGGGAAGGGCAGCTCCACTCCAGAGGTGGTCTGTGGGGCTGCTTGCCTGAAGAGCACAGGAGGGTAGAGGAAAGAGAGGATCAGGGTCCCGGCTCTCTGAGTTTTTACTTTTTTAAAGATTTTTAAACTTTTTAACCAAAGGGGTGGGAGATGGGACAACTTTCCTCTTGCAGAATGAAGGAAGCATGTTAATCACAGGCTGCCTTTTGCCTGTTCTTGCTCCAGAAAAAACAAAACGAGGATCTGTTAGCTTTTGGGAGAGAGAAAAGCACACTCAGAAAATGCGGCATTGTTGTGTCGCCTGCTAGGGTATTGCTGGAAACCTGGCTCTCTGTGCTTTCTTCACTTCCTCTTCTAGCTAATCCTTCAATCAAGTACTGAAGACAGCCTTTACCAGCTTGACATCTTTATTTCAAAAGGAGGGGAGGGGTTGGCTGTTGTTTTCCTCTGAGCCTGGCCTTACCCTTCCCTTGAAGGGGGAGAAAGAAACCTAAAGCCAGGGAAAGAAAGGAAAAAAAAAAATCCATGCCTTGACAGCTTCCTCCCAAGCATCATGTTCCAAAAATATTTAGAATAACAAAATCTGTGTGTCGTCTTAATTAAACAAACGTCCTAATTTGCTGAGCATAAAACAGCATCTCTGCCCGCAGGGGCAGGAAGTGCATTTTCCCTTTGTGCAGCCCCAGAGAGTCACTGCCTCTCGGCCTTAACCCTTGGTGCGCTGAACTCCTGGGCTCAAGTCCCCTGGTGAGGACAGACTGGGCTCAAGTCCTCTGGTGAGGGCAGAATGGAGCCCTGGTCACCCCCTGGGAAGTGGGGGGGGGTGCTCCCGTGACTTCTAGAATGCTGGTCTTAGAGATGGGAAGTGGGGGGTGGTGAGCCTGAGAGCTAGAGCTCAAATCCTGACCCTGCCACTTAATTAGCTTTAGGACCTTAGGCAAGTCATGTCACCTCCTGGAGCCACTGGGCCCTTCTCTGTCAATGGGAATGGGTACCTACCCTGAAGGGTTAGGTGTGAGAACTGAAAGAAGTAAGTTGTGCGTAGGGCCGATATACAATGGCTGTGTCAGTTTCTAAGAAAATATGTAAATGACAGGTCTCAACTCCCTGGGTCCTCACGTTAGGAAGCAGAGAAGGGAAGGGTAGGTGGGGTGGGTGTTCCTAGCTCCTGCTTGGTGCTCTTTCTGCTTTCTCAAAAGGGGTGTGTGTGTGTGTGTGTGTGTGTGTGTGCGCGCGCGCGCACGCGCGTGCCTGCGCTAGCGAGTGTGTACAGTGCTTGTGGACTGTGAAGCAGAAGTGGGTGGGGCAGGGCGGCATCTGCTGATGCTTTTGGATGCCCTCAACGATGAGCTTGTGCCAAATAGCCTCCTTTCAGGGCTCTGGCCCAGGCAGAAGGTGTGCAAACTGTCTGCGGTTTTTGTTCTAAAACCTGGTTTCCTGTGATCCAGGAGGTCTAGGGTAGAGCCAGAGGGGTGACATGGAAAGAGCACAGCTCTTGAGGGTCTGGAAACCTGGCTTCTGGCTCTGGTTGGGGGAAAATCTGATTTTGATAAAAAGGTCCCTGTCATCTTACAAAGACATGACTCTAGTGTATGTGCCCGCCTGTTAAACACAACAGTGAGTGCCTGGGAAACTGGAAAATTCAGTAATTTTAATTTCTCTGAGATGCCCCTGTGGTGAAGGCACGTGCTCATGCCCTACACAGATGGGAGTATATGTTGTAAGAAACTGTCTTTTTACACTTGATCTTAACCAAAAGGCCGAGAAGTGATGAAACTGTCTTTTTTAAAGATTTTATTTATTTATTTGATAGAGATCACAAGTAGGCAGAGAGGCAGGCAGAGAGAGGGGAAGGGAAGCAGGCTCCCTGCTGAGCAGAGAGCCCAAAGCCGGGCTCCAACCCAGGACCCTGAGATCATGACCTGAGCCGAAGGCAGAGGCTTTAACCCACTGAGCCACCCAGGCGCCCCTGAAACTGTTTTAAAGGTAGTTTGGTAGTGTCTGCCAGAGCATAGTCCCTCTGACTAATTTTTAGGAATTCAACCCACAGATAAACTCAAATAATGCGAGAGGAAGTGTCCTAGGATGTTCTTTACGGCATTGTCATAAAAAAAAGACAGGAAAGAAGCAAACTGCCCATCAGAAGGGTCCAATAAATCATGGCACAGCTCTCCAGTGGGGATCCTGCAGTGTAGCCCTTAGAAAAATGAGGCTGAGCTGTAAGTGCTCATAGGGTGTGATCTGCAAGATAGGTTGCCAGTGGAAAGAAAAAAACTAGGTGCAAAGTAGTATGTCCAGTGCTCCCCTTTTGGTCAGGCATAGTGTGTCGCTGGGGCTCTGCATGGAAAGAGACCAAGATGCTGGTAATTGTGGCTGCCTCCGGAAAGGGAGGAGGGCCCCGGAAGCAGGAGTGGGGTGAGCATTGCTTTTCACTACCTGGCCTTTTTAGTTTTATTACCTGTCAGGATCAGGGGGTCTTCTGGCCAGTCTTGTAGGTTTCAGCATCACCGATGCATTGCTTTTGATTTCCCAGTTTCGTATTGTCTGTCGTGTGCATGGAAGAAGGAAGGGTCTTAAAAACGGACTGATGCTCTCACGGCTGGAACATTTTGGGTCTTGTTTTCTTCCCCGTGACATCATATTTCCAGAGTAACCCTTTAAACAAACGCCTGTTCTGATCCACTCCCTTGTATTCTGGGAAATGATAGATGATTGCTTTTTCTTTGCTGTATGAGAAAAGGAAGCCCGCAGTGTGTGTCTGGAAAGTATTTTGGGATGCCCTTTTGCCAGGCTTCCCACAATTCCCCTGGCTCCAGATCATCCTCTGGTCTTTCCTGGGGAGCCCGCTCCGACCCTAGGGCTAAACCAGACCTTCATTTACTTAGATTCTCTTATTGAAACTTGGGGTCCCTGAAACCACTAGCGTGCCCCTTCTCCCTCTGTCCTCAGTTGTCCCTCAGGCTTTTGGCCTGTGGTTTTTAATGTGTATTAATAACAGTGGAAAAGCCCAAATTCTTGAGAAAATGTGATCAAAAGGGTGTTTTGCGTTGGAGGGCCCTAGTTGCCTTCTCAAGAAAGACGGTCTTAGCTTTGGATGCTGTGAGGACTGGAGAAGCTGCCCCCTCTGCTCACTACCAGAGTTGGATTTTTTTCCTGTGGCAAAGCCAGCAGAAGACCCCATCAGGGTCTTGGACAGGTCTGTCCCCCTGCCTGGCAGCCTCTGGGCCTCCTGGAGATATGGCATGAGTCACACAGGAGTACACAAATGAGCCTGGGGCTAAAATGGGCCTGCCACCACATGGGCAGATGGCTTGAAGGCTGGATGCTGGATGGTGTCCTCTCCCCTGTCCCCACCTCCCCACCTCATGCTGTGAACACTCCAAATATTTGGGAAGCAGGGGGTGGGGAGCTGCCCTTCTGCTCCTGATGTGTGCCTCTCTAAAAAGTAACTGAGACGGGCTTCCGTTGGCCACTCTCTGGGGCCCCACTCTGCCCTCTAGTTTCTCAAGCCTGAGGTGATTCAGCTCCCACAAGGGGACACAGCTCTGGCCCCCTGCAGGTGGACCAAAAAGAGGCTCTTGGATCACCTTTGGCTGAGGGCGAGGCCTGACTGCCGCTCTTTGGCGGTGTGGCCTTCATCTCCAGCTTCTCCACGGGGCTCCCTCCCACTGTGGCTGGAGGGAGCCTTGTGGGGCCTTCCAGAAAGTAGCCACCGAAGGGTGTGGCTTCCTGCTAGGGCAGGTTGGGCCCAGGCCTACAGGGGAAGTGGAAGGTGCAGCCTATCTTCCCCACCCTTGCGTGGCTTCCTCCAGGCCTCTCAGAGGTTCTAGGTCCTTTTGGTCCTTACAGTCTGTCCCACGCAGAGGAGAAAGGGGGCCTCTTGGAGGGCGTTTCCTTCACCTCCACCTCCCCACAGACATTCCCTTTCTGGGACCTTTGCATCTTCGAGATTTCCCTTTCATGTGGCCCGTAACTCTAAAGCATGGCCTGCTTAAAAGAAGAATGAACAACAGAAAAAAAAAAAAAACCCTCACTACCAAATTTATTTAGAATTTTAGAACACGTGAGCTGGAGAGGCTCTTAGGGATAATTTCACTCCCCCCCCCCCCCGCCCCCATTCGAGAAGGAGCTATTTGCCCAAAGCTTAGCCTGTGAGTTGGTAGAAAGCTTGGGCTCCTGGTTTCACTCAGCGCCAGAGGCTTGCCTCTCAGAATCACGTGGCCTCCTTTAAAAAGTGTTTTTAAAGTGTTATCTTCCCTTTCTTGGCCTTTATGCACTGTTTAGCCGAGCAACACATACTTAGCTCCTTTAATCTTTCCTCAAGAGTCTACTCTCCACACCCTTTGTCTTTTTCTTTTTGGGGGGAGAGGCGCTCCGGTTAAGAAATTGGGTGGGAAGTGTTCTCGGTTTCTCTGAACTTCTTCCAGTTGGACAGGGCCCCTTCAGCTGAAAGTTCCCACAGCTCAAAAATCAATATTTCACATGGGGGAGCGCCAGGCAGCCGGGTGGGCCGCTCAGAGGGCCACACTGGCTTTCCAGTGTCCGTCAGCTGGTGCTCATTTCTAGCAATTTTAAGTCATGTAAGGACTGAAGGGATCGATTTCTTGTATTTTCCATACGAAACCCCAGTGGAGGGAGCAAAACAAGGGCTTTGGGGGGCAGAGCTGCGACCAGCTCTTCGCCTTTTCTCCAGCTGCTCGACCTCTGCCTCAGTTTACCCGCCAGCAACAGGGAGGTTGTCTGGTTTTTCCGGGGCTTACAGTTGACATGTAAAGATACCGAAAGCAGTCTGGTTCTTTCCTCTCACCTCTTTTTCATGTTCTCATCAATATCATCTGTCCTCGGGTGGTGGCAGGAGGAAATATGTGGTCAGGTTTTAAAGATTTTAAATGCGTCCAGCAAGTCTGTTCCTGATAACAAGAGTGTGGGTTTGAGGATGGCTGAGGAACCTGCCAGAAGGTCTATCTCCTGGGTCCGAGGCTAAGTTGTCACTGTCTCAGCCCTCGCTTCCTTCTTAGCACACAGTACAGCTTACCTTGTTGCTCTGATCTGAGCCGTGTTAGTGAAGCATTTTTTTTAAAAAAGGCTGTTACACAGCCGTGGAGGCTCCTTTATTTGGAGCTGCCTGTGTTCAAAAGCCGCTGCATTTCCTGTGTTTTGCATGAAGTCACTGGGCTGGAGAGGGAGCTTCCTGTCTGATAAACATAAAGACACGCACTGGAAACTGGTTTGGGGGACTCGGTCCAACTGGTCTGGGATGGGGATAGATGCTAGAACCTGCTGGTCTGAGGACGTGGAGGTCAGAGGTCCTGGGGGGTCAGAGGTGGGGTCCGTCCTCAAGTCTAGATCCCTAGTTTCTGCCCCCGGGGCCTGGTGCAGAGAGTGCTGGGGCTCGCTGCTCTTCTGTGAGCCTGGGGACGAGGGGGCCCGGGCAGCCAGAGCTTTCGAATGCCATTTGCTCATCTTTTCACTTGACAAAGCGCACATGCCAGGCACTTGTCTGGAAATCCCCGGGAAGAAAAGTGGTGGCAGGGAGTCATTTTAAATTTTTTGTCTTTTTTTTTTTTTTTTTTTTAAAGTAGGCTCTACACCCAGCATGGAGCCCAACATGGGGCCTTGAACTCACCACCCTGAGATCCAGATCTGAGCTGAGATCAAGAGTCAGACGTTTAACTGACTGAGCCACTCAGGGGCCCCCAGTTTTCATCTACTTTTATTTAAGACCAGCTAATGGAATAAGGGTATTGACCCCAAATTTCTTTGGTGAATCTCAGTCATCAAAAGACTCCTTGGGCTGCTGCTGTGTGGCCTTCACCATGCTGGGCTTGGTGGGGCTTTGGTAGGGTGGAGGGCAGAGAGCCCATCCCCGGCCTCAGGAATCTTCCCCTGTGACAGGAAGTTGGAGGGGAGGAGGGAGGGACAGACCACTCATCCCAGGAGGCAGGCCCCTGCAACCCTCCGCGCCTGGGGATTTCTCAGCGTCTTGAGCCAGCCTCCCAGAGGCTAGAATTGCCTGGGCGGGGAGGTGGAAAGATGGAGAAGGTGGGGAGCAAGGAAGGAAGGAAGAGGCTCTGTTGGGAGGGCGTTGGCCTAGGAATCAGGAGGTCTGGGTTGAAGTCCCAACTGTGCTAATGAGAGTAAGAGTACCAGTAGTTAGATGTTGTTGAGCACGTGGTACATTCTAGGCGCACTGCTGGTGCTTTTACGTGGATTATCTCATGTTAAGTCTTACCTCCTCATGAGGTAGGAAATTACCCCCATTTTACAGATGAGAAGACTGAGCAGGTGTTCACAACCCAACGCTCTGATTCCAGATGCCCCCATGTGACTGCCCTTCACTCCTGAACTTGTGTTTCCTCACTTGGTGGTGATAAGTGTTGGTCTGGGCCCCAAGGCCTCCTCTTGCACTATTGGCCAAGAATTAATGAAAGGAGCAGAGCTTCTAGCTGCTGCAGAGTGGGGCCTCCATCCTGTTGTGCGGATGGCTACCCTAACATTGCATTGGCTGCTGACATCACCTTTAACCTCATCCGGCCATTCTTCAGATGCCTGTGGTTGGTCCTGAGGGAGGGCAGGTGACAGACCATCCTGGCCACTGTGCCTGCCTGCTCCTAGCTGGGCCGTGGCTGGTCTTCACTGGAGAGGAAGTGAGGGCCAGAGCGGCCAAGGAGTCTTGTCCACTGGGAGGCGGGGGAAATAGCTCCCTGGCCCTAAAGAGAGACCTCTCTCTGACTGGGTAGGAGGCAGCAGGGGGATGATGGGCAGAGGTGGTCTCAGAAATGTCCAGAAGCCACAGGCAGGCCACTCGGGCTCTGCTGTGGCTCCTTCAGACCAGGGAAGTCACTGGATTGTAGCAACAAGTTGCAACAGTTTAGTTTTGTTGTGAAGAGAAAGTTTCAGAATCCTAGTGGCTGCTTTGGAGCAGATAGATGTTTATAATGGTAAAGGGAGTTCTTTGGGACATGAGGGGAGAAGATGGGTGGTCAGGGGGTCTAGAGGCTGGACTGGAAACAGGTCTAGAGACTGTCTTTGCCCTGGTATTTTCTTTCGCTCCAGATTAGTGGCTAGCTTGCAGGTGTTCCTTGCCTGTTGAGCCCTGTGCTGTCCCTTTTTTCAGCTTCTGGCTCAAGGGAGCCTTCCCTGGATGACACCCTTTTCCTAGAGAGCTGGAGAGCAGCCCTTATTGGTTCAGAAAGGAGCCACAGGCTTGTACCCCCGCCCCTGCCCCCAAGGAATGAGTGGATACTTCTGGCCCTGCTAGTATGGCTCAGTCCTTCGCCCTGAGTCCCCTCTGTAGCCTGCCGAGCGATCTGGGTCAGTACTGGGCTGCTCGGGCCTGACGTTGCGTGAGGAGAGTTTCTGTCCCCGTCCTCAGTGCCACCAGTTGAACACACACTCAGAAAACCCAAAACCAAACCCAACCCAAACCAGCACCTTAACCTAACGGTACACTCGTTTTACAGATTGACTGAAAATCGGTACTAAGAATTTCACACACACTGGATTTCAGCACTTAGTAGATTCCCGCCTATCCACGTAGTTTGCACTACTGTTTGGTGCTTGTTGTGAGCTAGAGATTATTTTGGAATTTCTACTGTCTGCAGTGAGATGCTAGCTCCTGTGTTTGTGGGCTGGTGGCTATACGGACTAGGGAGTTAGAGAAAGCAGAGGGAGTCAGTGGGCTGTGGGCAAGGGAGTGGGTGACTCTCCAAGCAGCAGCTGGGTTATTTTTCACTCAGTTTATTTGTTCATTAAATATGTCTAAATGCTGGGGGTGTGTTGGAGACTGCTTTGGTGCGGGGCACGTGTCTGCATGAAGCCAGAGTCTGTGGTTTGTATTCGAGGAGGGGTGGGGGGCGAACCAGACAGCAGCCAGGCAGGCAAGTCACAGTCAGGCAAGGGTGTGCTCAGAGTCCCCGAGGCTGGCTTGGACAAGAGGCATCTCCGTCTCCCAGCCCCAGAGGCTGGGGGGGCTGAGAGTCCACGAGCGAGGCCTCTCTCTGTTTACAGCCGGCTGCCTTCTGGGTGTGCACAGCCCCCGTGGCTCCTGTCCTCCCCCGCTTCCGGGGACGCCGGGCAGATTGGGGAGCCCACCCGAATGCCCTCGTTTTACTTTCATCAGCTCTTTAAAGGCCCATGGCCCAAACAGTCCCATTTGAGGTCCTGGGGTGTTAAAGCCTCCACAGGTGAATCTGGAGAGGTGTGGGGCGCAGTTCAGTCTAGACTGGGAGAAGGGAGTGGGCGTGTGTATCCGCTGCGCTTTCTCCCACAATCCAGGGCCACTCGTTCCATTCTTCCAGGTGTGAGGGACTTTCTGTGATTTCCCCAGGTTTTTATTTCATTGCTTCGAGCTGCAGTTTCCTCCTCTGTAAAGTGGCTAATAAAACCCATGTCAGTATCCTGAGTCGCTAAGGTGGGAAGGCTCGCAGCCTTCCACGAACTCCACTCATGGTGGGTCCCAGTACGTGTCCGTCCCATGCCCTCTCCTGTCCCCTCACCTGCCCCTCATTCACCAGAGCATCTTTTCCTCCATCCTGCTTCCTCCTCAGCTGTCCAGCGCGCTATGATCCAGGTGCGGGGTAACGGGGCTTGTGGAGGGGACGGAGTTGTTCTTCCCGATAACCCCCAACGGTGATCTCATGCCTTACCCAGGCCTTGTTGACCAGCCATTGTTCCCAGAGGTGGCTTCCCTCTGATGAGCCGCAGACACTGTTCTTGCACGAGGGATGATGAGTAACATTTTATAGAATGCTGGTGTAGGAATTGAAACATAAATTCCTGTTTGCAGCCAGACAATGCTTTCCTCGCGGTGTCAACACTGTCCTGGACTGGGGGCTTGTTGGCACTTGTCCTTGCTGGCCTGCTTTTGGGTCTTGCTTCCCCTGTTGTTCCTGGGACCCTTGCCTGTGGGCGGCACTTAACGTGTGCTTGAGAAACAGGTGAATATATTCTCCCGAGTGTGCTGGCTTAGGGTCTGTGCCAGCACTTGGCTGCATGTGACCTTGGGGAGAAAGCTTTATTGCTTTGGTTCTGAGTCTCAACCACTGGGATGTGTATATGTCTCATACTTACGTAATAGGCAGCAGGCTCTGGAACCCGGACCCTTTGTCCTGATCCTGATTCTCTCACCTGCCAGCTCTTTGACCTTGGTAAGCCGTACACACTTTCTGCACTTGTTTTCCTTGTGTGTGGGATGACAAAATGAGAGTCCCCATAGAGGATTTTGATGTTCATTAAAGTTTGGCTCTATTGTTTATGTGCTTGATTTCATACACAAATTAAAAAAAAAAAATTAAGCAAGCTCCACGCCGGATGTGGGGCTTGAACTCACAGCCCTGAGATCAAGAGTTACATGCTCCACCTACGGAGCCAGCCAGGCGCCCCTGTTCTTAACACTGTTTGTCCAGCACGGTGCCAGTTTTTTATAAATATATCTATTTTTATCCATTTTAAGAAGCCTATTCCTATCAAATTTTTCTGTCACTGTAGTTTGAAGTCAGGCTCAGGTTATTGCAATGAAAGTCTCCCAATCCCATGAAGGGGGGGTATTAATGTTCCCACTTTGTAGTTGGGAAAACTGAGACTCAAAGAACCTAAGAACCTCCCCGGATAGTGAGGGAGAGCTCACATCCTCTCCTGCTCCTGGATGTCCGTATTTGCTTTCATTGCCTCCCCTGCCCTCTCACCCAATGAATGCATTCAGTGTGGGCTGGGGGGGGGGTGATGTTTGTGAAGTTGGGGGTTTGTAGGTCAGGCTTTTGTATACAGCCTTAAAGCAGTGAGGCCTGGTGTTTCCTCGCTGGCTTATGGGGCCAGGTGTAAAGTGCAGCCTTCCGTGTCCCTCTGAGGCATGTCAGTGGGCGGCAGATGGGTTTTTGTGGCCAGGTGTGTGAGGTATGGTCAGTCTGGTTCCTGCGGGAAACTAGCTTTTCTCCCTCTGCTTCCCAGTGCCATCTCCTCTGAGCCTCCTGCCCCCCCACAGCGCCCTGCGCTCAGCCCGCCTTCTGCTGGAGCCCAGCCTGCCGCCCTCTGTTTCCTGCCTTTGGCAGGCTGAGGAGGAGGTGGCTGGCTGTGTCGCGCCAAGTGCTCGTGAAAAATGCCTCATTATGGGATTAATTACTGGCCGCTGGGCTCTGTGGCATTTACAGGACCCTGTAAGTGTTGGGACTTCTCACCTCCAACCAGACTCCTTCCTCCAAACCAGCTGGAGTTAGTTCTGCTGACTTTTTGGCTAGCCCTTGGAGCCTCGTGTTGGAGAAGGAATGGACAGGGGGCCTCTGAGGGTGAGACCGAGGATCTGGCAGCGACCCTCCCCGCCACCTAATAGCCATGGGCACTGGAGCCCCGGTTCTTCAAAGTGAGACCACTTCCAGGCTGCAAAGCCCCTTATGTGCAGACGGTTGCAGTATCACACCGGGAAAGGTTGGCCCTCTACCCCTTTAAAACCACAGGCTCTAATTATCCTTAGGTTGAAATAGTGGAGGCCACTCTCCCTCCCCCCTTTCTGGCTTTCAGACAAGAATCTGAAGAATGTGATACTGAGTGTGGACCTGAGCAAAGATCAGGGGCAGGATTCTGAGCTCTTCCGGGGGCTTTACCAGGCAGCCTTTGTGCTCCTGGACCTGGGACATTCCGAATTGGCTGTGGTTGGAAGTCTCTGACAGGCGCTTTAAATTCCAGGCTCTTCAGTGGGTTCAGAAGGGGACAGCTGGGAGGGGTTGGTGGAGGTGGGGGAGTCAGGTTAAAAAGGTGTTTGCCAGGGAAACAGCGGCCGCCCCAGGGGCTGGGTACCAGCCAGGAGGACTGCTGCTACCGTGGGTGACTGGGCAGGTGGCTGTGGGTCACCTCAGACTCCTTCCCTTTCCTGATGATTTCTCTTGGGGCAAACCTCTGGGGCAAATTTCTGGGGCAAACCTCTGGGGCAAACAAACCTCTGGGGCTCGCTTCCTCAGCACCTGCTGAGCCGGCTGGGAGGCGGAGCTCCAGGGCACACACACACCAACCGCACTAGTGTGTGCTGCACTAGTGTGTGCCCTGGAGCCAGTCCTTTAGATGCTCTGGGCTTCAGTTTCCTCTTCGGCGGGAACTACTGCCCATGGTCGCTGTCTTGTCAGAAGAAGCAAGTGCTGGCAGTTACTTGTCAGTGATGCCCATTTTACAGATGAAGGAAGGGAGGTTTGCGGTGTTCAAATGACGTCCCCAGACATTCCTTCAGCCTGTGAGTAGAGACTGCAGTGATCGGCCTCAGGTGGCCAGACTCCATGAGTGTCACCTTCTGCCCCGATCCCACATCCGTGGGCTACACACTCACGGGTCTGTGTGCATGCCCATGTCTGCGTGTGTCCAGGTTTGTGTGTGTGCCACGTGCCTGTGGTGTGGGTTCGTTCCCAGTCCCACAGTCCCCGTCCCAGTCGGGGCAGGGGCTGCTGCTCTTCCCTTCTTCTTCTTCTTCTTTTTTTTTTTTTAAAGATTTTATTTATTTATTTGACAGAGATGACAAATAGGCAGAGAGGCAGACAGAGGGAGAAAGAGAGCCCGATGTGGGGCTCGATCCCAGGATCCTGGAATCATGACCCGAGCTGAAGGCAGAGGCTCAACCCGCTGAACCACCCAGGCACCCCGCTCTTCCCTTCTTGAGCGCAGCTCAGCCTTGACCCCTTTGGAAGCCAACCCACGGCCGTGGCTGGGGCAAAGGAGCAGTTCTTGGTGGGTGGTAAAATAAGCAGCCGCCAGGTTCTTGGTGAAGGACATGGTGAGGTCATCCCCACAGCCAGGCTTCCTGCTCAAGGACAGCTGGGTGGGCCCGCCTTGCAGACACGGGGGCTACCACAGCCTTCTCTAGGAATTCATTAGTCTTCTCCAGGAATTGACTTTTTCTGTCACGTGGGAGATAGGTGTGTTTTTATCTTAAATCTGTAACTAGTATTTGGGTGATTTTCCCCAGGGAGGCCAAAGGCCCTGGGGTGCTGCTTGTCGCCCCTGGTTTCTCTGGAGAGCTTGGCTCCGTCCTCCAGGCAGCCTGCGTGCCCGGGGGTGGTACCTGCTAGCCCGCTTGAGAATCGTCTCGAGCAATGAAGATGTAGGGAGGAGAGGCTGTTTGCTGATCATTTGGGAGGTCTTGGTTGTGCAGTCCAGGATGATCCCAAGCAGCTCAGGGGAAATGGCCGCCTGCCCCCTTCATCCCGAGTCCCACACTTGCCACAGCAACTCTCACTGTTGGCTTGTCTGACTGCAGAGTTTGCCTTTTGCCCGCTCCGATCCCTTTTGTGAGATTCTGATTACCCCTCTGAAGGGTAATGAAGAAAGAAATTCCTCTCAAGTCTTTGTTCATGTTGCCTTGCTGGAGAAGGAGGCCACTCTGGTGTCCTTTTGTCTTTGAAATTGTAACTGGGGGGCTTCTGGAAGGCCACGGAGTGCACGGAAGCATCTCGGTGAGTTCCGTGAGGTGGTGTGCAGAGGGTTCATTGCCTCCCATCGATTCTCAAAGGGGTCCCTACTGGATGAAAGTGTTCACCACCACTGATCCAGAGAGAACTTTGGGTTTCCAGCTTCTAGAGCGTGTGTGTGTACACGTGTGTGTGTTAACAGATGGCATCAGCAGGCTGTTAGCAGGCATGAAGGTCTGTTCATTACAGGGTTAGGTTATGCCTCCCCAGGGATATAAGTACTTGGAGAGCAGCCTCTCTGAGCTCATCCCTGTAGGATAGTGATCTTCCTTGCATTAAGCTGTTAATATCATGTCATCTCTGGGCGTCTCTTGAGTTTAGGGCTGGGGCTTGGAGGGGTGATGTTCTGATTGTAGCAGATCAGATCTGCTGGGATTCTGCATACCGACAGAGCGCTGTCCTTGGCTCCGGGTCCTCAAAGGATATTTCCTAAATGCCCATATCCATGCCATTTGCTCCACCTCTCCGAGCCTCTGAGTATGTATTTGAAGGGGCGGGTGGGGAAGAGGAATAGGGCTGGACCACAGGCAGCACACTGGACTTTGCTGAGGTTGTTGGGATCTGGTGATGGAGCAGGGGTCCTTGAATACAGCCAGTGCATGGCAGGTGACTGCTGTCCTACCTGCTGGAGGTTTGACCCCCCAAGAGCCTTGCTTTGGCTTTGGGATAGAGCTACTTCTTTTTAAATTTATTTGACAGAGATCACAAGTAGGCAGAGAGACAGGCAGAGAGAGGAAGGGAAGCAAGCTCCCCGCTGAGCAGGGAGCCTGATGGCGGGGCTCCATCCCAGGACCCCGAGATCATGACCCGAGCGGAAGGCAGAAGCTTAACCCACTGAGCCACCCAGGCGCCCCTCGAGCTGCTTCTTGACCTGACTTGTGGTCTTGGGTGACTCACTGGACCATTCCGAGCCTCATGTGCCCGGTGACAGCCGAGTCAGATTGGTATTTTTTCAGACCATCAGCTGAAACCTCATTGGTGGGTCATGAAGTTACTTTCACAGGTGGCAGCCAGTGTTTTTAGGCACCGAACAAAGTAGATTCCAGTGGAAAATACCAAGGTGAGTGGCCAGTATATATCATTTTGTGGAGCTTTCGTTTGACCTGTTTGTGTGTGTATGGGGGATTAAAAGCCCTTAAATTTAAAAAAAATTTCTTTTTTTTTGCTGTGGGTTGAAATTAAAAAACAACAAACAAACAAACAAACAAACAAAAAAACTGTTGGCGCTCCAGAATGAGATGCTCAGGGGGCCTCTTTCAACCCCAACTTTGTGTGGTTCCCGCCTACAGGTCTGAGCCGAACCCAGTCTCCTCCTCCACTCCAGCTAAGCCTGTAAATGGAGTCCTTTGCAAGATCAAACTCTTTAAACTTCTTTACAAAATTCTGGGAAATGAGCTGCATTCCTGGGGTGGAATAAATCATGTCGAGTTAGGCTAGGCAGGATGTGACTTCAAACCCCCCGAAGTGGGCTGTGTGAGGGCAGTGCGAGTGACTGACTGACTCATTATGAGCTCAGCCACGACACAGACTTCTTGAGAGAAGAGGCAAAGATTGTTGGGGGGGCGGGGGCTGGGCCTGTAGGCCCGGGGCGCCACCAAGCACCGCTCCTCCGCTCGCCTATTGTGATCCTCACAATAGTTCTGTGAGAGGAGCAGTGCTCTGACCACATTGCAGAGCTGGGACTGTCAGCTAGACCTGGGGGGGCAGGGAGGGCTGCACCCCCACAGGCTCTCCAGTACTCACAGCTGTCCTGGGGGGGAGCTGGTAGCACCTCCCTTTTATAAAGTGAGAAATTAAGGCCCAGGGGGCCCAGGCAGCCAGGTTGAATTTGTTCTGTTAACTGATAGGTCTGCGGTGTTCTAGGGCCTGTCTGGCTGCCTCCTGAGTCGGATTCCTTCTAAGACGCCTTCTGGGAAGGTCATGAATAAGTTATCACTGTTTGGAAGGGCTGTCTCCTTTCAGTGATGAAGCTCATTATCGGAGTTGACTTAAATGACTGCCTGATCGATTCAGGAAGATTGACCCCCGGCCAGTCCAGTCGTGTGTCTCTTAGAAATAAATGAACATCAGGTATAGCTGGAAGGGGCACTGGTGACAAGGAAGAGGACACTGACATGGTCCTGGAGGCCACCTCTTCCGAGCCTCTCCTTCCTTTGCCTGCTCGGAGTGGGGCGAGGGTGGAGGACGACAGATCACAGCAGAATCACTTCTGTTCGGGCGATCAGGTGCAAGATTATTGGTCTTCGAGTCAGGCACTCTGCGAAAGGCTGGCAGAGAGTCTGGTGTTTGACCTCTGGACTTCCGACCTTTAGGGAGGCTGGAACCTTCCCCGGGTTATTCAGTGCCTGGGACCCATCCAGGCCTTAGAGTTTTCAGCCCTGCAGGGATAGGGTTGGGATGGCTGTTGGTGGTAGTGGCTGTACTCCTCAGAGCTTGTTGTAGGGGTGTGTGTGTGTGTGTGTTTGTGTGTATGTGTGTGTTGTATTATTTAAACATCACTCGGAGTAACCAGCTGGTGTTGGCCCGGATCTGGGCACAGGGGTCTTCAGAAATTGCCCCTAGTTTCTCATGTGGGGTTGCATTTCCCTGCCATCCCAATGTGGACTCAGAAAACCCAGTGCCCTGCACTTTCCCACTGAGGCGGCGGCCGTATAATTAGATCTTCTCAGTATGGTTATTTTTCTGCGTTGGGTTTCAGCAAACTATGCTCACATGCTTGAGGAGAGAAAAACCGTCCTATCAGCAGAACCAGAGGGAAGGAGTAATTCTGCTGCAGGCGACTGAAGGGTTCAAGTTGCCCCTCATGTACGCATGCGCCGTCTCTGATAAGTCCTAGTGATGATGCCCTCAGTGGGAGGGCAGGGTCTACAGGTCCAGTGCACACGCATTTCCTAACAGGGAGGCGGCCAAGCGGCTGTGTCAACCTTGTTACACCTGGGGGCGGGTCTGGGGCTCAGAGTCCTGGCTGTGTTGGGGGGGCACACCGCCTCCTATCTGGAGCCTTGGGCTTCTCTTTGCAGTTCCCTCCGTGTGGTGGCTGAGTGCTCGTCACTGAGAAGGTGAGCCCATGTGTGATCTCACTACGCAGATGCTGAACCAGTTATACGCAGAGTCAGGGCTCCGGTGTTGGATGACTTACTGCAGATCCAGCTGGGGGCCTCGCCCCCCGCCTCTAACCCCCGAGTGAAAACTGTGCTCCCCGCCCCCCAGCACTGGACAGGAGGTTTTGGGAGACTTACCTTTAGAATTGGTTGTTCTCTTGGACAGCACAGCTCCAGAAGACACAACGAGAGACACTGATGGGGGACCCTCTCTGTGGACCCTGGCCTCAGTCAGCTCCTGCCTACAGGGTCTTGGGGGGTGGAGGGGACAGTCCCTGCCTTCAGGGAGTCTGATGGCTGATGGGAAGACAGGGAGAGGAAGCAGTGGTTCTGGTACAAGGCAGATTATGCTGGAATCGGTCTGGGGAGGGGAGGAAGCTAGATGAAGATCTACTGGGATATTAGGACGGGCTGCCCAGATGATGGGGAGAGTGGGCTGAGGGGCAGAGGCTCTCCCCTGCGGAGCTGGGTCTAGAATGGAGAGTGGCGGGAGGCAGGAGAGGTGGGGCTGGAAGCACAGTTGGGACGCGTTGGGTGCAGGAGTTGCTGGGTTTTAAAGGCCATGATGGGGGCGCCTGGGTGCTCAGTGGGTTAAGGCCTCTGCCCTGGGCTCAGCATTGGGCTCTCTGCTCAGCGCGGATCCTGCTTCCTCCTCTCTCTCTCTGCCTGCTTCTCTGCTTGCTTGTGATCTCTCTGTCAAATAAATAAATAAATAAACTCTTAAAAAAAAAAAAAGGCCATGAGAGTCTTTCTCTCCAGGCAGCATGGACACGCTCCGTGGCAGAACTTGAATGGAACGATGGGGCTGGCTTCAAGCTCTGCTTTCTGCCCTGATTGGTTGACTGAGTCATTGGTTAAGAATGGATCTTGTGGCGCAGCAGACAGGGATGGTATCTTCGAGGAGGAGACCCATTCAGGCATTCAGTCTGGGTGACGGATGGTGCCTGAGCCCTACTCTGGAAATGCCGGGTCACTTCTTACTGGGGAGGAAATGGCTGCAGTGTGCATTGACTCCTGCTTCTCCCTGAGCTGGGCTGTGTGCGCTGGTAGCTCCGGGGCTGCCGCCAGGTGCCTTTCCTTGTCCCTTTCTGTTCAACCACTTTCTCCCTGGCCCTGTCCTGGGACTCTGCCCTCTCTTAGATTGCAAGCTGGTTCCTGGCTCCTCTGGGCTGCTTTGCAGCTGCTCACTTCTCCTATCCACTCCGAGGCAGAGGTCAGAGAGGGTGATCTCTTTAAAATTCAGATCCGATGATGTCACCCACCCCCACCCCCAGGTGGCTTCCCCTTGTCCCTCCACTAAAATCCACATTCTTCAGCATGGTTGATAAGATCCTGGGGGAATCGCTGTGCTTGTCCCCTCCAGTCTCCAGCCTCCAGCCTCCAGCCTCTCCTCTGCTAGGGCTACTCCCCCCTCCCTGCCTCGCCCACCTTCCGTTCTTACCCACGGAGGAGGAGGGAATCTGTGCACAAGGTTCTGGTGTCTTATTGTTTTTAATTAATTTATCTTAGGGAGAGAAAGAGTGAGTGCATGTGCGCATGGGGACGGGGAGGGGCAGAGGGAGAGACTCCTGAGCGGGACACGGGGCTCCATCCCAGGACCCTGCTGTCATGACCTGAGCCGAAACCAAGAGTCAGCTGCTCAACTGACCGAGCCACCAGGCGCCCCTCTGGTGTCCTCTTTGATGGTCTGGTTTTCATGGGTGTAGAGCAAAGGCAGAGTGACCCCAGGCCCTGCCTTCTGTAGTCAGGCACACGTGAGCCCTTCTCAGTGTTCCCCAGGCCGGGAGGAGTCCTCGGCAGCCTCTCCATGTGGCCTCTGTGGAAGGAAGGGCAGAGAGTGTGGGTTCTGGGGCTCTGGTGCTAAATTCCTCTCTGGGCTGTCTCTGGTCTGCTGTTCTTATCTGCTGAGCATCAACACCGGCTTGGGTTGGAATACTGCTAACGGCCACAAGTCCTAGCTTCTTCTGTAAGCAAACAGCATTCCTGAGGTGGGAGGGAAGGGGGCCCATCCTCCAGTCCTCAGCAGCTTCTGCCTTCTGGGCTCTGGACCTGGGAGGACCCTCCCCCCCCCAACCCCGCCCCACCTCTGCATCCTGTGAGAATGAGTGCCTTAGGGTGAGCTGCTTCTGTAAGTTTGGCCCTGGGTGGAGGGACAGAGTACCGGCTCCCCCCCCCAAAGATGCTTGTTCTACTAGGTTCTGTGGCCCATTATCTTGTTGGAGCCTGAGAGCCTGACTCAAATCGGGCTCTTCTGCCTAAGGCCTCGTGCACACCCCGCCAGGCCAGCACTGAGGAAGCGATTTCCTGCAGGCTGGCCTGGAGTGCTTTGCCTGATTAGACAGACTTGAGCAGGCTTCCTTGTCTGCAGGCTCCTTGGAGCATTTCCTGTGCGGGAGGGCCACAGGGAGGCAGGTGTCCAACCTCCTGTGGCTGTGAAACCCTCTTCCTTCGTGGTGAATTACTGGCGTACTGTGCCGTGGTGTTAGCTGGGGACCCGTGTATCCTGGAGAAAGAGTCACCAAACTCCTGGAAACTTTCCAGGGGCCTTCGGTGTCCTTCTAGAGAAGGATTAGGGTTAATTAGGAGGATGAGACCTAGAAGTTCTTACTCGGTGTCCAAGTCTTCCCTGGCTGTTTGAGTTACAGCTCCTCTGACACAGATTTTCCCCTCACGGTGAAGCTGGGAAGGTGCGGTGTGAACAGCTTCAAGGTTACCGGAATTGAGTGGGGGAGTCTGTGGGACTCCAAGTTTACACCCATTCCATTCGAGTACAGTGCATTACAGACTTCCCTTGGGATTTGCAGAATTGGTGCGCTGCATTGCAGTGGTTTTTCTCAAGTTCCTTCTGTCTGTTCGGAGTTGGTCCAAAGATGGATGTCTGCTGTGCTTGCTAGATGTGGCCCGAGGGCTCCGGGAGAGGCAGGGAAGGCTGCCCCTGAAGTCTTCGCACGGCTCCCGACCAGGGCAGAGGCCACACCACACCAGCCAAGGGCCTCTCTGGTGTGTCTGGTGGTAGATGGTGGGTGCCTCCCCGTGATTAGTCAGGAGGGGTTAGAAGGTTCCAGAAAACAGAAATGGTTTTATTTAACCTTATGGAAAGCTTCTTGGGAACCAATAAATTATCTTCACTCCTGTTTCTCTCTGTGAATTGAAAGTCACCCCCACCCCCCACCAGTACTTTCTTTCCACCCTTGTTTTGGGGCTATAAGAACTAGCCCATAAACGACTTGGGCTTTGTCACAGTCGAGTGGCTGGGAGTGGCTGGGAGATGGCAGGCTGGGAGCCTTGCGCTTGCTGCCAGCTTGGGTCTCAGGGAGATTTTCCAGCTTCTTCGAAAGCTTCCCCATTACTCCTTTCTTCTCTTTGCGGTGTTCCTCATACATTCATTCAGGTAAGTTTAACTGAGCACCTGTTGGGGTCAGGCATTGTGCTGGACTTTCAAAATCAAGGACATGAATGAGACCTGTCTCCCATGCTCAGATGAAACTGCAGATAACGACAGTTCAGCTGTTGGATTACTCACGGGAAGTCCCTTTGTAGCTATGGAGGAGGACGTTGGGGTTGAAATTTGAGAGAGGGCTCCTGGTGTTGAGGATGAGGCCTCAGCAGAGGCAGTTGTGAGCTGGGCTTGGTTATGAGGAGGGGCCGGAGCACGGAGATTGAGGGGTGGGCTCAGAAGGGCCCACTCACCATGAAAATATGGTTAGTTTTACTGGAGAAGATGTGGAGCCATCGAACTGTTTGGAACTGGTGAGTAATTGTCAGTACGGTAGGGTGTAGGACGCACAGAAACAGAGCTGCTGAGCCATCCTGAAGGCAGCGGGGGGTACGGATTGGAAGGAGGTGGATGACTCGGGGGAAGGCCAGGATGGGGCGGCTGTGCAGGTAGAGAGGAGGGCCGCAGTCCTGCAGCAGGGCGCTGGCCTGAGGGCTTGACAGAGGGCTTTGCTGATCCACTAGACGGAGTTTATGGTCTCAGGTGACCAGATGGATGGGGTCTTGGTGGAGAGGCGGAAGAGAGTCCGGATTTGGGGGAGTTCAGGTGAGATGGTGCTTGTGGACTCTCTGGGTGGAGACATGGACTGAGTGTTAGGCACTCAGATATATTAGAGGGGGTTTGCAAGAGATTTCTGGGTCGAATACATTTATCTGGGTGTCCTCCTGGGGACCAGTCCTGATGTATCAGAACCTTTCAGTGAATGGCATTTGGAATTCCCAGGATATGGGGTAAGCCAGCACAGCCAGAGGAGCACCCCCCCGGGCCCCCCTGCCCCCCTGCCCCCCAGCATGACTGCTGCCTGCCTTCCATGAAGGACTTGGACCTCTTCCAGCAGGCGAACTAGGTTGTGACTCAGCAGCTGAGGAGCTGCGTCAGGGGTCCTGGAGATTCATGCCCTGCCTGGGGAAGCACAGGAGTCGCCTTTGCCAGATATTTGGGGATCTCTACAGTCCATTCCAGTAGTGGGTTCAGGTCAGGTCCCTTAAAAGAACAGTGCATTATAGGGACAAGCACTCCTTGGAGCCATCCATAGTGGGTGGGTTCTGGGAATCACTTTTCACTGGGGAACTTCTGTTTCTAGAAGTGTGTACTTCGGACTCGGGAGAGCGTTTACTGAGCTGAAGTCTGGCTTCTTTGCAAGGTTTACTCCTGCAGCTCACCCCTCCAGTCTGTGCTCCTCAAACTGGGGGTCATTTTGCTCCCCCAGTCCCCATCTTGGGCAGTGTCTGAAGACATTTTCATTGTCTCTCCTGGGGACGAAGTGCACTCTCGTCTAGTGGGTGGAGGTCAGAGATGCTGCTAGATCCTGCAGTACACAGGACAGCACCCCCTCCCCCAAAGAATTCCAGCCCCAGGTGTTTGCAGTGCTGAGGCGGGGGAGCCCTGCTTTAACCCATCACGTCACTGTGTAGTTCTGAAGAACCCCCCCCCTTCTCCCTTGGCCTGGTGCCACCTCTTCCCCTCCCCCACCAGTCCTGGTCCCATCTTCTAGGACTCCGTTGACATCCCATCCCTTCCATGAACCCCCTGCTGCTTTGAGTTTTCCTTCACCTTACGCCTTCCTCTCCTTCCTCTCTGTTCCTGCGATGAGTGACTTACTCATTCGTCTTTCTTCATTGAGTCTTGTGTTGGCGCTGACTGTTTATGTGGCCTTCCCCTCTACAGTGAAGGTTCCACTAGTATAAACTCCTTAGGTCCTTTGTACCTTTGTCACCATATTTTTGCACGTGGACCTTCAGTATGTAGTAGTTCATTGAATAAGTAAATTTCAGGCATTCGACAATTTCTGGGTAACTTCAGCAGCCGCCTTCATAGGCCCTTCCTTAACGATGGAACTCAGGCGCCTTGCTAGTTTTGCTAACTCAGAAGCAATGGCTGCAGGAAGAAAGGAGAAGGGATGTGTTCGCTTGTGCTCTCCGGGTGGGGGTGGGGATGGGGATAAAAAAACCAAGCAAGGAGCCTGCTGGCAGACAGGGGTGGTGAAGCTGGAATGGGGCTGCCAGTGTCTGCGCTGAGGTCACGGGGTCTCTGAGCTGAGGTCACGGGGTCTCTGAACTGGATCCTTGGCTCGGAGAACAGAGGTGGCTCACCCAAGGTCAGACAGACCCCTGGCCCTTCTCTCAGTGCTAGCAGTCTAAGGTGGGAGTTTGAGGGCCCTGGTACAAAGCAGCACCAGGAGGGGGCGGGTATTTGCAGCTTCCTGTTAGCATGAGTAGTGTCTGTGTCCCTGGTTTGCTGAATGAACCAGGGCGTCTGGGTTTGTTTTCTCCCCAGAGAGCTCCCGGGGTTGTTGGGGGGAGGCAGCTGAGGCAGAACCCTGAGGCAGAACCTGGGCTTTGTGACCTGTGTGGGCCTCCTTGCCCTCACCTTTGGGGATGGAGAAAGGCCCTCAGACTGGATAGCTTTGAGATGAGATGGGAGGAACTGCAGCTCCAGGCCCAGAACTTGGCCATGGAAGCCTTTACATAGACCCTTGTTGTCTAGGAATGGACAGGCTCACAGTGTTTGGACCAATGATTTGTCCCAGTCGAATAAATTCTGTCTTTAAGGGGCTAGCTGTTTCTTTTCCAAACAAGCACACAAGTCAGTAAAAAGAGAACCAAGTGAAGGGTGGGAAGCTGGGAGGGAGCGGGGTTGGGGGGGTCTTTGGGAAAACAGGAAGGAGTAAAAGGTCCAGATGGATGTTTGGGGAGAGGGGGAAAGGGAGAAGGCAGGCAATCAAGGAATTACATTTTGGGTAGAAAGCAGAGGTTTTTGGTCAACCTATTTTCTTTCAGTTTCATCATTTCCTGAGAGTTCTAATTTAGCCTCTGGTCGTGTCCTCTCGATTATGGCCTAAAAAGGCAACTACTTGGGTTTCTTGGAGTTGGGCTGGCACCCGCAGGAAGCTGGTGTGGAAAGGGCCGGCCTCCACCGGATCTGCTCTCCAGTGGGGAAAGCTGCCTTCTTTTTCCTTAACTCCTTGCTGGCCTGTGAACCCTGCAGAGTGCCACAATTTTCTAAGGTCCCCCAATCCAGACCCCCGAGCTTTTTCCCACAGTTTTCCTAGTGCTAGTGTGGCTGCTGCCCCAGCATGGGTGTGCTATTCCCGTGGCTGTGCATACCAGTCAACCCTTTTGGAAAGCATTTTGGTAATACTTCTCAAGGCTATAAAAATGTTCCTTTGTTTCAGTAATTACACTTCTGGGAATTTATCTCAAGGTGGCCCACCATATAAGGGAAAAAACCTAATGAGTGTTTTTTTTTTTTTTTTAAGCCCCTCCCCGCCCCATCACTTTGGAATATTATACAGCCATTAAAAGTGTTCCCAAGAAAACCTTGAAGTCAGGAGTCCTGAATTTGAGGCCTTGCTTCTCTAGGTGTGTAACCGAGTGGGATCACTCCCTCTCCTCTTAGAGCCTCTGCAACTTGGGCTGGAAAGTGAAGTTTTGGATAAAAATGGTCAGGCAAACTGTGGCCCTGTGGGTTTTTTTTTTCACAATGTGAAACCCCATGCTCTGCCTATGATCATGAAATCTCTCCAGTGTTTCTGTGAATAAGGATTAGGAGGACTGGAGGAAAAGAGAAAACTGACTTTAGGGGGAGGGTCTTAGGAATTTATGGGGATATTTTTCTTTCCTTTTGAAAACTTTATTTATTTGAGAGAGAGAGAGAGAGAGAGAGAGAGCACATACAAGCAGGGGGAGAGACAGAGGAAGAAGCAGGCTCCCCAGTGCAGGGCTCTATCCCAGGACCCCTGGGATCATGATCTGAACTGAAGGCAGATGCTGAACTGACTAAGCCACCTAGGTGCCCCTCATTTTGAAAACTTTTATATTATGTGTGATTTAAAAGAAATTTATTTTATTTAAATTCAATGAATTAATATACAGCATGTGATTAGTTTCAGAGGTAGAGATTCATCAGTTACATGAAACCCCCCACCCCCATCACATCATATGACCTCCTAAATGCCCATCCCCCCCAGCTACCCCATTCCCTCACCACCTTCTGCTCCAGCAATCCTCAGTTTGTTCTCTAGGGTGAAGAGTCTTTTATGGTTTGCCTCCCTCTCTGATTTCATCTTATTTTTGTACAAAGTGTCAGAGAGGCCATTAAGTATGGTCCTAGGACAGGGAGGGGAGAAGGAGCTGCTGCCTCCCTAGCGTCCCTTCTCTGATGCCCCCTTTCATTTCTGACACCTCTGGCTGGTGATAGCTTTCTCTGTCTGCACCCTTCGAGGTCACTGCTCACGTCTGCATCACTGGAAGCTGTACTAGGCACACATGCATCCATAGCCGCTGGGGCCCGGGGCCTGCCCCCCAACTCAGGTGGACACCGGAGCTCAGCCACAGTCACTGCATGTGAATGTACCCATCTGTGCTGGCGGGAGGGCTTTAATACACGCCCTTGTTTATGGTGACCCCATAAACCCCACCCCCGTGTCCAGCCCATGTATATTGATCTTGGCGCTGCTGCTAACCCACGTCATTCCTGTGAGCTGCTGACACCAGATATCTCTGTCCTTGGCCTGGCCGAACGGAGCTCAGCCGGGCGTAATGAAAAGTTCTGCTCAGAGAGGGGCATGGAGGCCTTGGGCCAACCCTGCATGGGAGCCTTGGCACCCCTCGAGACAGAGGGGTGCAGCCGTCAGTGTTGGCCCAGCTCTGGGGGGACATAGTAAGACTTCCCTGTCTTACAGGAAGTGTAGACTCAAGGTCTCGTGAGGGGTAGACCAGCCTGAAAGGAGGGCAGGGTGAGGGGCTGGAGAGGTTGGCCCCTGGCAGCAAGCAGCCGCTGTGTGCATGGCCTTCCAGTGCATACCTGCTGATGGCATTCCAGGGGCGACCGATGGCCCAGGACTTGCAGCCCAGAGGGAGCTCATGTGCTGCCAAGCTGCCGGCCGCCAGACGGCTGCTTTGTGTGGGTCCCGCCAGGGCTGGTGTTGCTGGGATGAAGTGAGTCTGATGAGGCCAGAAGTCCTTGCGTGGAGAGCAGCAGGCCAGGGAGTGAGAATGTTAAAATTTTGACTGCGGTCTGATAGCACCCAGTGTGTTGGATGCTGTGGAATGTGTTCCCCCACACTCCCTGTGTCCCACTCAACGTATGGGCAGTCTGACCTGGCTCTGAGGCCAGCCTGACTTGTTCTGTGGGTCCCCAGCCCAAGTTTGCCAGGGAGAGCCCTGACTGAGTGGGGGGGAGGGCGGCGGCGGCGATCTAGGTTAGAGCCCTGCACCCTGACTGGACTGGGTGGCTCTGGGCAAGTAACTTGCCTTCTCTGAGCCTACTTCCTCATTTATAAATTGGGGATAATAAATGATCTTTTGTAGGGTGATTGATGTTTCAGTTAGGCTACCTAATGACTGTTCCCTTTTCTTCTGTTTGGAGGGATCTCATAAAGGGCATGGAATATCTTTGGGTGTTATTCATTGGGCTGGAATAGTGGAACTTTTTTTTTTTTTTTTTTAAGATTTTTATTTATTTGAGAGAGAGAGAGCACACGTCAGGTGGGGGAGAGGGAAAGAGAGAAGCAGACTCCTGGCTGAGCAGGGGCTGGATCCCAGGATCCTGGAATCATGACCTGAGCCCAAGGCAGACGGCTAACTGACTGAGCCACCCAGGCGCCCCTGGAGTAGTAGAATTCATAACCAGCAGTGGACTCAAGATTTGGGGGGATGGGGTTCGAGTGAATCCCTTGCGGCATGTTGATGGGAGATTGTCTTATCCGTTTTGGGTTTGAAGTTTGCAGAAAGGTTTAGAACAGTAGCCTGTGAAGCCGTCTGCTCTGTGATCCTTCCAAGTCCTCAAGCAGAGCAGTGGCATGGGGATGGGGCGACTGGTTTCGGGAGCCTGGGTCCTAGGACTGAGGAGGCTGCCTGGCTAGTTAGTGGTCGGTTGGATGGCAGAGAGGGAGAGGGTGGCTGGGGTGTCCTCTGGCAGAGAGAAGCCTTCCATTTGCTTGAATGCCTGGTGGGCATTCGGAGATCCCAGTCCCTACAAACAAGGTGAGGCCAGGCCGTCCCTTCCTGCCTCTCGGACTGCTGTGTTCGGACTGCTGTTTTCTCTCAGGGCCGGGGGCGGGGGGTAGTCTTTGCAGGTGGATAAATGCCCCTGGTCCCCCAAGAGGGGCTGCTAGGGTTTGCTTGGCTGGGACTATAAACAAAGCCACCAGCTGAGGTTGCTGGGGAGGCTGCCAGGCTCTGTTCCATGGACTTGCCTTCCCTCCTGTGGGGGGTGGGGAGGCGAGTGAGCAGATTTCCTGGAAAACAACCCCTTTCCTGGAACGTGTCCAGGGGAGCCCCTTAGTCTTGATCTGGAAAGCATTTAATGAGCCCAGATAAGATAGGCCTGGGCAGCCCAGGCTTCTTTTGTTCTGTCCCTCCCAAACCTTCAGCCTCCTTAGCATCCAAGTCCCTGTTGGAGTCTAGATGTGTGAAAGCCCGTGTGACTCTGGATTTGGATCTGGGGTCCTCCTGGCCTCCCAGACCTGGAGATGGGGGCCTTGACCTCAGAAAAGAGAAGCCTTCCTGTGTTGCTTCTGGGCTGCTTCTCAGGGGGCTGTGGGCTGGCTTTGTCTCAGACCATGGTTTCGAAGTCCTGTGATCTGTTTACCTAAACCAGCTGTCCTCCCGGTGGGTCCCAGCCTCTGCCTTTGTGCAGGAATAAGCACTGTGGTTATCCTGTGCGAAGGCCATGGGACTAGGAGTCCCGAGTACCCCCTGGGTGACTCTGGACAAGCCCTTGAACCTCCAGGGAGTTCCTGTTTCCTTGTCAGTAACATGGGATGTGTAGCATACTTCTTACTGACCACACAGAGTTATGATGAGGGTCTTTTTTGTTAAGATTCCATTTCTATATTTGAGAGAGAGAGAGGTAGCAAGAGAGGGCGTGAGCAGGGAGGAGAGGGAGGAGGAGAAGGGAGGAGGGGAAGAAGGCAGGGAGCACCACCCGCGGCTTCATACTAGGACCCTGGGATTGTGGCCTGAGCCAAAGGCAGCTGCTTAACTTACCGAGCCACCCGGGCACCCCATGAGAATCTTTTGAGATAACGAAGTGCGTGTACAAGCATTTCATAAACCATTGAACCACACAGGTTTAAGGGATTATTTAATCCTCTTTATTTTGCAAATGAGTTTTGAAAAAAGGAGACACATGGAGCTTCCGTTCTGGACATGGGTTTGCAGGCTGCCTTTCACATTAGTGGTCCAGAAGGGAAGCGCTCCTAACTGTTCTGACACTTCCTGGAGCCTGACTTCTTTTCTTCTTGCCTTATTTCTTTGGCCTGTGTTAACCGAGATGGAATTAGCATCTCTTGGCAACATACTAGTGTGTTGGTGTTTTTATTTCTTTTTCCCCTCTTGGTTGACTCCGTGAAATAAAAAGTTTTTTAAACTGGCAACTTCCGCTGTGCATGGTTGTCTTTCTTTGCCTTTTGGGGCGATGGGGGGGCGGGTAGGTAATTAGAAACTAGCTTTTGTTGGAAGTCCTCTTAAATTGTGTAGTGTCTTAACTGTCTCAGCTCATGTAGCAGAGTGACTGTGGTTACGTCTGACTCATCATTCGGTGTCACGGTAGTTTTATAGATCAGTTTGATTGTGGATGGGTCTTAGAATCTACCTAACTGTGAACTTCTTACCAAAATATGTGATGACAACTTGTTGTCTTTTGTCTCAGTCGTGTACATCTTTTTCCCAAAAATGAAGAGTGGGAAGACACTGGCAGCCCTGCCACCGGGTTTTAGAAATTTTGCTCTGTCTACTCCAGCGTTGCCCTGTTTGCAGAGATCAGACGGGGTCAGCAGGCCTTGTGCGGCTGAGGTCGTGGTATCTAACTTCTCCCCTTTGATTCTCCCGCAGGTCCTGGCCGTGAGTCGCCATGGCGCAGCAAGCCGCTGATAAGTATCTCTACGTGGACAAAAACTTCATTAATAACCCGCTGGCCCAGGCTGACTGGGCTGCCAAGAAGCTGGTATGGGTGCCTTCTGACAAGAGCGGCTTCGAGCCCGCCAGCCTCAAGGAGGAGGTGGGGGAGGAGGCCATCGTGGAGCTGGTGGAGAATGGGAAAAAGGTCAAGGTGAACAAGGATGACATCCAGAAGATGAACCCGCCCAAGTTCTCCAAGGTGGAGGACATGGCAGAGCTCACGTGCCTCAACGAAGCCTCTGTGTTGCACAACCTCAAGGAGCGCTACTACTCGGGGCTCATCTATGTAAGTGGGGTCCGGGGCCGGAGGTGGGGGGCCTGGCTCTGTCCCATCCCCCTCACCTGCTTGGGTGCTCTTGCTTCGGGAGAGGAGGGGCTCGAAGAAAGCGGGGTGACATCCTCAAACTAGGCATGGGAGTGTCCTCACGGAGTGTTCGGGTTTTTCTCTGCATAGCCAAAACACACCAGGAAGCCTGTTTCAGATCTGCACGGAGGGTGAATATCACGGTGTGTGCCCTCCCACGGGCCTGGGTCCTAGTCTAGGTGGAGATTGGAAGGCTGGTTCTTTCTAAAGCAAGGGAATGCCACGCCCTGGTTTCCCACCTCGTTCGTCCTGTACCACCTGGTCCCCTTCCTCCTCCCCATGGCCCCATCTCTTTTTTAGACTCTGTCCTCTTGTTCTTGTTAGAGGCCTGTTGGTATGCCTTGCTTCCCCTGGCAGGATGCTTTGAGCAGAGATAAACGTGGAGAGCGAGGCTTGAACCATCCATTCTGGTGCTGTGCCAGGCTTAGTGGCCCAGAAGGGCCCAGAGCGTGCCAAGGAGAGGGAGCAGCCCTTTCTCTGTCCCCTGGGCATTGGGGCCACCTGTGCAGAAAGACTGCTCATCCCTGTTTTAGGAAATGTCAGGAGAGGAACGTTTTTCCATCTCCTGTGTAACAGGCTCCACAGTCTTCGGGTCCTAGGGTCACAGAGTTCTTTCTGATTTCTTATTTCTTCTCTTCAGTTCCAGGGTATTTAGTCTAGTTTCGTCTCAGGTAGGAAAGAAATATCTGGCTCTTGTTATTCCTAAAATAGCTCTTTGTTTAAAGATGCTGTTATATATTCACCTTGGCCTTCTTGGTCTGAATACAATGGTTCTCAAGATTTGTTTGAATGGGAGGAAGAAAACATCTTGAGAGCCTTACAGCCCTCTCAGTGGGAGGGCCAAGCCTTGGACCCTGGGGCTGGCCTATGATCACACATGTAATAAAAGGACGCACTGGGCTCATTCTGGCCCAGGGACGGTGAGGGGCCCCCAAAGAGTCAGCCATTTTATTTTCTATACAACCTCAGGCTGACGTCAGCACACATGTCCATTGGGCCCTTCTCCACCATACTGGACCGGTATCCCCGAGTCCCCTGCGATGTGCCAGAGTCCTCTGTGGGGCCGCGGGCCATCCTGGATTGCCCAGAGCTGTTCACCGGGCCAGACTGCGTGCCAGCACTGCGTTCCCTTGCTGGTTGCTAAATTGGCGCAGGATCACGAGGTTCTTTTTTTCTGCCATCGGTGACCTCCCTTTGGGGATGAGCCTGATCAGTCCGGACCGTACACAGTGAGGCCGTACACAGAGAGGGCTTCCTGCAAGAGTCCTCCTTGTGGACCAGCTTAGTCCGGCTTGCTGATACGGCAGGTGAGGAGAGCTGAGGCCCAGAGAGGGGCAGAGCCCAGCGCAGGGTCATACAGCCTTCGACTGGGACTTGGGTTTCTGGACTCTCAGCCCAGGTCTCTCTTTCTTGGTGAGAGCACTGTATGGACAAAATTAAAAGCCTCTGTTTCTAGGGATCTTGATCACTGAAATTCAGCATTTGGTGACATGCAGAAAAACAAGGAGCCTGGAAGGAAGCATTACTTGTCTGTTGGGGCAGCTGGGAGCCAAGGCTGATTGCCTGGGAGTGGGACGCCCCCTGGGGAGGCTCCATAGCTTATTGTACCCACTCTGCTGTGCCCCGGGGCTGGCATGGGCTCTGGTATAGGGCATGGGAGGCGGAGCCTCCAGGACCTGGTTCAGATCTTTTCCCGGCCACGGCCACGCGGCCTGGCCACAAGGAGCCTCTCTTCCTCCCTGGTGAGAAGCCTGTTGTACGTGCCAGCCCACACCTGCTTCACGGCAGGGCAGGGCTCCGCGGCCATGCTTTTCTCAGTGAAGGTAGCTGGTCCTCTGCCTGGCGTTCCCTGGTGTCCCTGTTCAGCTCGTGTAGTTACTAGGGATTTTCTGAGTGTGGCACCCACTGGGCGTCCTGTGCTGGCCTATGTCAACTGGCTGCAGACCGTCTCCTGTCCCACAAAGAGAAACGTTACTGAAATGCGTTCAGTGTTAGTGGCTTCATCTTTGCTCTGAAAGCGTGGGTTTCACTGTGGAGGCAGGCAGAACTCTTTGGAAGCGTTCATTCCTGTTTCTGTCACCTCCCATGTGCAGTTCCTCCTGCCTCAGCCCAGCCTCCTTCCTAAGCATCTTTCCCAGAAGGAAAGTCGATGGTCTCTGCAGTTGCCCTACTGGGGACCCCAGCAGGTGCAGAGCCGCAGGGGGATCAAAGCCGCTGGGCAAGGGCTGCCGCCCTCATTCACAGTCCACCTCTCTGCGCACGACGTTCCAAACTGCGACCCGGGAGCCTTTGTGCAGTGTGTTTGCCTGGTGGTGTGGGCGGCGTGGCTAATCTTGAGCCACAGCTGCTCTGTCTGTTTCCCGGGGGGTGAGGCCCTGGGTTAGGGGGCGGCTGGGCACAAAGAGCCTCTGTGGCCCGTGAATGGAGCGGCTCCCTGGCGTGGCCATGGAGGGGCAGAGCCACTCACTCTGTGTCCGCTGGTCCCTGAGCCTCCCTCTGCCAGCAGGCTGCTTCCTCCCACCTGAGCTGCGGGGCTCACACCCTGCTGGTTTGATGGGATTAGTCCAGAGAACTCTGAAGCTCTGCCGAGAGAGGCATCCATAGGACCATCTGCCCACCCAGCTGTCCAAAAGCCTTGTCCCAGGAGCCCCCAGTCCCCTTCTGTTGTCACGGCCAGCTGTTGGCACACATCTGGCTCTGAGGCACGCCCTAAAAGTGTGGCAGTGTGTCCCTGGCTTTCATCAGGCTGATTTCCTAGAGTGTGGGTTTTCTCAAACCCCAGGAACAGAGCTCAATTGTTTCTGAGCTCCTGGGATGACCTCACTGCTCCCTGGCCTTCCACTTCATCCTCGCCCGACAGTCCCATGGAGGGAAAACCAGAAGTCTCCCGCCTTTCTCTCATGTCCCTGTGATACCCGCGCCGCAGGTGGCCAACACCACGTGCAGACCTCTTTGCTTGGAGCTTTCTGGTCCCTTGTGAAAGAGGAGTTGGAGGGAAAACAAATGACTGATTATCCCAGGAAGAAAGAAAATCGAGGGCCCTGAGTCCCCGCCTCCCTACAAAAGAGGCAGCCAGACACACTTGGTCATTTCCAAACTTGGCTGCTCTTCCGCATGCAGTCCGCTGGAGGTTACTGGGTCCCTCTGAGTTCTGCTTTTAATCTCTTAACTTCTGCTTGGGAAGTCCAAGTGCTGTAGCCCTTGGCCACGTCTGGGAAGGGGCTTTGTGCTCCCGATTGGTCCCCGGGTTCTAGTGGAGCCCACCTTTAGGTTCAGCCACTAGCTCCGTCTTCTGTTGTGGCAGGGCTGGGGGTGGGGCCAGCACAGAGCGCAACTCCCCTTAGGGTGCTGGCTGCTGTTAGATTGAGGGGTGCCACCATGGGCAGTGAGGTAATGTGATGATGAAAACAAAAAGACAAGAGTTCAGAGGACTGGCCCCTGACCGGGATGCTCTGGATTAGGGGTGGCGGGAGACCTAGGACCTCTCCCAACCCTACCTTTAGCTGCCTTAGGACCTTCAGCTGTCATTAAACAGTCCGGGCTGCAGGTGTGTGTGAATCACGGCCCTGCACGGCTGCTTCTGGGCTTGCGGCACGTTGTCCTCAGAAGAGGGTGCTTGGGTTGCTCTCGAGACTTTAAACACAACTGTACCTCCCACCTGAACACCTGTCATCTGGGTGGTCTCCGGAGTCCTGCCCAGCTTGTTAGGAGTCTCTCTCTCTCTCTATTTTTTTGGGGGGGGGGGCGCTGAGGAGAAAGATCTGGGAAGGGAAAGGTTATTAGAAAAAAAGAGTAGTCACAAATTAATATGAATTTACTTTAAGACACTGAAGACAGATCTGTCTAGATCTCTATTGAGGCTTGAATATCTCTGCAAGAGTCTTTCAAGGTAGACTACTTTGTGGTTCTGCACAGTTTGCATGCTGCAGCCAAATCCTTTTCTTTCTGTGCCTCTCACGATGATAGTCACATCTCTTACTGTCCTTGGGTCTGAGTTTTGTAACTGGACTTCTGTCATCTGTGTCCTGCCGTGGATCTTGCCTGAGGCACCTGCTTGTTGGCATGTAAAGCTGGTCATACAGTCGAGGGAGGACCCTCGCTGAAGGAGCAGAGTCGGGGCTGGCGGGCCTCCACCTGCAGGGGAGTGGGGGGCGGGGGGCGTTTTGCGTCAGCCCAACTCTAGGTCCTTGGTGGCAGACTCTTTGCCATGAAGTTTGCATACTGCGGAGAGTCCAGACTTCCTAACCCATTTCTGTCCGCTGCTCTTTTCTTTAGACTTATTCAGGCCTGTTCTGTGTGGTCATCAATCCTTATAAGAACCTGCCCATCTACTCTGAAGAGATTGTGGAAATGTATAAGGGCAAGAAGAGGCATGAAATGCCCCCCCACATCTATGCCATCACAGACACCGCCTATAGGAGTATGATGCAAGGTGAGTGCCTCGGCCTTCCCCTGCCTTCCCCGGCCTTGCGGACACCTTTGCAGGTGCTCAGTCACATTCAGTGCACGGTGATCTAGGGACTTAATCAGCATTGATGGCCCTTTGGTGGCACAGTGCATCTTGGCAGTCTCTGAGTCACTGTAAGAGAGCCAAGGCAAATGGCTATCAAAGGACATGTTTAAATGTTGAGAGAATGTTCTAGAAGGTTTAAAAACAACAACAACAACAACAACAACAACAACCCACTTCCTAATTATCACAATTTCTCATTCTTGTAGACTGTCTGTGCTAGTCCTCTTACTTCAGGCCCCTTCTTATGCCACATACTCCTATTCCTCGCTTCTCACATCTCTTTTCTTGCTCCTCCCTCATAGACTGGAAACGTGCTTGGGTTTTTCCCATCTTTTTAAGAAACAGACACTAGGGATGCCTGGGTGGCTCAGTGGATTAAAGCCTCTGCCTTCAGCTCAGGTCATGATCCCGGGTCCTGGGATCGAGCCCCGCATCGGGCTCTCTGCTCAGCAGGGAGCCTGCTTCCTCCTCTCTCTCTCTCTCTGCCTCTCCACCTACTTGTGATCTCTGTCTGTCAAATAAATAAATAAAATCTCTAAAAAAAAAAAGAGAAAAAGAAACAGACACTAAGTCTCTCCCGGATTCTGTACCCCCTGTGGTTTGTCTTTGCGCCCTCATCACAGTGGAGGTTTGTAGAGGAAGTGTCTGCTCCACAGGCCTCCCTGCCCTTCTCCAGACTGTCTGACAGAGGTTACCCTCCCTTCTGTGTTGCTAAATCCGTGGTACTCATGTGTTCTTATCTTGCCTAACCTATCCCCAGCGTTGGACAATCTTGACCACTCCTTTTGAAAGCCCTTCCTTCCTGTGTGACCCTCTCTCTGGTTCTGTAGATCTCTGCCTACCCCTCTGCCTGGTTCTCTCCTGCCTCTCCCCTGCCCCCGCTCATCGGTGCCTCTCAAGGTCTCTCTGCTGGCTCCAGTGTTCCTCTGGATGACAGACCCATCCACTCGAGTGGTTTGACCGGCACATTCCGGCTGAGAACTGGGCCTGTCGCCAGATTGACAGCCCCTTGGCCCTGGCTGCCATTTCTCCAGCCACCCAGCCACTGGAGCTCGGAGCCTGGCTCACCCTCCACTGTCCGTTCTCATTCTCCCTCCTTTTTACAAGTCCATCAGCACAGTCTATAGATTTTATCTCATTTCACATTTCTGATCTCCTTGCTCCTCTCTTAGCCGGTGGCCCTGTCCTCAGTTAGGGCCTCCACAGCTTGTCGCCTGCACTGTCTCTGTGATCTCCTAACCTTCACTCTCAATAGAGCCCTCTCTCTACTTTGAGCAGAGGGTCATCTTCCTAGAATGTAAAGCTGATCACCACTCCCCCCGCTCCAATTTTGAAATCTTAAAAACATCTCGAAAAGTCTCCTCATGACCCCAGAGATAACCCCTGAACCCACCAGCAGCACACAGGTCCCCCTTGTAATTGGTTTCCCGCCTACCCCTGACTTGGCCGCCACACAGACCTGCTTACATTTCTGTCCCTGGCCTTTCTGTGTCCAGCTGCCTTGCCCGTGCCAGCTGCTTGTGATGCCTGGCAGGTCCCTAATCTCTGTTAAAGACAAGGCTGAAGCATGCCTGCCCTCCAGGGAAGATGTCTGGGCTAGATTTGGTGACACTTTATTTGGCTTAGGTGTTCACAAATTTGTTTTTCTCTCCTAGACATGGACGGGGCCCATGTTGCCTTTAGATTCTCAAGCTCCGCCAGGTGCTTGGCGTGTGGTAGCATTTCATGTAATTCCCAGTCAGGCCCAACTTCCAGGCAGGGCTGTATGCTCACAACCACATATAGATAGTGGTTTCTTGAATCTTCATACTCCTGTGTGGCTTCTTTCTTTAAACTTTGCAGCGAACCTGGGCAGTGGTGGTCAAGAACCTTGCTGCATTAGCAAACTTTATCCCCCGTGTAGTGGTTTGAAGGGGCGACGAGCGCGGCTGTCCCGTATCGTGCCCACAGCGTTGGCGGGAAGGCATTTCGTTGCCAGACTTGATGAGTTATTCAGGACGTACAATTTTGGCCTAGCCTTTGGCTTCTGTTTATGTCTATGAAAATTTCTGGAGGAAGCCAGCCCTTTAGTTTTAAAGTAGGATGTCTGTTTCAGAGTGCTAACTAAAGCAGTCTGGTGGGAGAACATTCTGTGAGATTCCAGAAGAGCCTGAGTCTGTGTCTCTAGAGGCTATGAGTCAGTTTTTTCCTAGCTGTCTTAATTGGCCTGGTGCAAGTTCACCCCGGAGTCTTCCTGAGCTCTGTGCTGCTAAATTAGGGCAGTTCCACCCTCGGATCCTGGATTTGAACTGTTTTCTAGCACGCGGGCTTCTTTCACTTTCAGTAAGCCACAAGTTCTCTGGGGTGAGAACAACCTCATGACGTAGAGCACGGCACCAGCAGTTGGAGCCCTTGGAACTGGACTTCCAGTCTTCCGACAGCCTGCATGTCTCCTTCCTAAAGAGATTTGTCCCATTTTTATCCAACAACAGAAAACTTTGAGAGGCAAAAGCCAGAGCAGTAGGTTGGGGAAGTCGTTGGAAAAAAAGAGAGGGGTCAGCAGGGGCCGGAGCTTTCCTTTGTGTTGACCAGGAAGTCTCAGCTGGAACCAAATGGCCTTGACAGGAAGTAGGGATCTCCCCAAATTATGAGAGCAAGTAGGCGGATTTTTCCATCTTTTGGAAATTGGGATGGAAATCTGTTGTGGGCCCAGGAAGCCAGAGGTGTTGCTGCTACCTTGGAATGTTCTGTGCAAATGCGGGGTCCCCGTAATTTCTAGCTCTCAGTCCACGAGGCTTTCCCTGCCCTCCACATAATGCTGGATTGCTGCAGCCTGAGCCCCACGGGGACCGACTGAGAACATTTCCCAGTCCCTTCTCATACGCAGCTGACCTGCGCAGCATTTAACAACAGGTTTTTTGTTCTTGGAGCAGAGAGGAAGTTAATTAACAGAAGTTGCTAGTCACGATAAGAAGGTTCACCAGTAAAGAAAGTTCCAGAGCGGAGCTGTGGTTCTCGCCCTATGTCAGGTGTGGACGGTGCTGTGGTGCCTCGGTGTCTGCGGGGAGTAGGGATGAGCTCCTTAGCACTGACTCTGCGGGAAAATGGGGTTGCTCTCTGCCACTTTCTGACTAGCCTGGTCCTTTTCTGCTTTTTAAACTCAACAGGAACTAGGAAAAAGTTTCCTCCCTGCACCGCCTGTGGCTTATGACATACTAGCCAAATAGGGTAGTTGGTGTCTTTGGGGACTTTTATGAAATGAGCTCTTGGCCTGTTGCTGGGACCTCCCCTTCTTTCATCTCCTAAATGAAGGATTTAGGAGATTTTCATTTGGTTTGTCTGTGAGTCCTGATGCGTGCCCGTTGTCAGTTAGCATTACTAGTGTTCGTTTCCACTTTCAGAAGCAGCCAGTTTGGATGATAGATTATATGGTCACGCTACCTGATTGTCAGACCACACCAGGGTTTCTCACACTTGGCAGCGATTGACTTTGAGGCCAGAGAATCCTCTCGGGGGAGGGGGCTTGTCCTGGTCCTCATAGGATGCTCAGCAGAAACCTGGCCTCCAGCCTCCAGTTGCCAGTCGCTCCCTCCCTTTCCGTGGTGACAACCGGAAACGTCCCCAGACGTTACTACCAGATGTTCCCCCAGAGGTGGGGACTGCCCCTACTTGAGACCCACTGGACTGAGCCCTGCAGATTAGTTTCATGGCGTGTCGACTCCCTGGATCAGTAGTGCCTCTGGCCTGGGTGGCCGAGGATCCGAGACTCATGATGCCAAGGAATGTTGGGAGAGACGAGTGCTGTCTGCCATGGGCACGGGATGGGGCATGGCAGCATTTGGTGCCCTGGATTATTCTGTGGAGCTAGGAGGTAGAAGGTGCCAGAACACCAAGAGGTCTAGTACATGATTCTGGCACCGGAGGCTCTGGCAGACCGGGTGGAGGGATGAGATGTGTTTGTACCCAGATACTCAGGACTGCAGCTACGTAACGAGACCAGCTGCTACCCACACCTGGTGCCCGCTCGGCCGCAGCAGGTGTCCGGTGTCTCGGGAGTTTGGGGGGAAGGTGTGGCCACTGAGGCCTGGCGTGGCCGGGAAGGTCCTGCTGAGGTTGGATCCTGTGGAAGGGCCAGCAGGTATGTATCAGTGGGTGGTTCTGGGCAGCCTAGACGTGCCCAGCAGTTCTGTTTGTCTTTAGTCTCGATCTTGGGTTTAATTAGAGTTGTCGTGACATGGTTGGTTCACCCTCCAACCCAGGCCTTTCTGTTTGGTTAATCTGTTGTCCCGGCCATTAATGCGTCTTCCTGCCTCAGGGATTCAGTAAATGCATGTCAAGCTGGCCGCAGTGTGAAGAAGTGGGAACTGGCTGTTGCCCGCCAGGCAGAGGATAAGTGGGGCATGTCCCCGAGCAGGAGCCCCGCGTGGGCTATAGAAGGGGTGACCAGGTTGGGAATGGCATTCCTGGCTTCTTCTGGGGCCTGGCTTTCCGGGGTTTCCCTCTAGGGGTAAGGGTGTATGCGTGTTCTTAGAGGAGAACCAACCCATTAAAGGACCTGGCTTGAGCACAGTCCTCTCTCCAGCGAAAGCAGAAAACCTTCCCTCTGTTGATGAGGTAGAATGACAGGTTTGGGTCACTTGGGGTGACTTCATGGTATTTTAATGAGCTCCCAGGACTTCTGGGGGGAGTAGTGGCAGGGTCTGCCTTCCTTCCAGGCCTCTGCTAATCTGAGAACCATTTAACCCTTTGCTCTGTGCAGGCCCTGACTCTCAGGGGAGGCTGCACAGGCAGCGGCTGGTCACCAGGCAGTTGCCCGGGTCTGGTACGCCTCTGAGGTCTGTTGGTGAAGGACTGACCATCGTGGGCCGACAAGGAGTAGAATTCTAATGCTGCCTTTGCATCTGAATGTGATCCTTCTTATTCATGGGCGGAGGGATAGGCCCAGAAATAAATGTCCCTGACTTGTCTAGTGACTGCAGAGTCGGACCCAGAAGCCAGGGTCTCCTGGTGGCCCTGCCAGTCCCCCAGGGGCACTGTTGCTCCTCGCTCTTGGGCTGCTATTTGGAGGATGGCTGGCTGGCAGCTCTCATTCCCTCTTCGCGTTCTCCCTGCCCCTTGCTCCTGTGGAGCTGCTTTCCAAGGCCTTTCTGAGTTAAAAAGCGCCGTATGGGTGAGGCCCCGGGGAAGGGCTTCGAGGGTGCAGTGAAGCATGACTGTGAACATACTCACGGGCCAGGCGGCCGAGGAAGCCGCAGACAGGGTAACTCCCCAGAGCAGGAACGCGTGGCCTGGAGGCTCAGGCTGCAGAGGCCCTACCGCTGGCAGGGAGGTCCTTAGCTGGGCCCCAAGGCCCACCCGGCAAGATCGTGCCCCCTGGAGAGCTCCTGAGGGGCAGGGAAGGGAGCTCAAGGGTTGAGGGGGAGAGCTGGGTTGGGGGCTGCGGGGCGAGCATGCAGGGCTTTGACTGGTGACACGGTGATGCGGCGCCTCCACGGTAGGTCACTGGCGCCAGTTTGCTGGGCCTCTGTGAGCCTTGGTCTTAGGAATGACTGGCCTTGTGAGCCAGAGCTGTGCGGAGAAGAGCATGCTGGGTTCGCCCTGGATTTGGGTGGGTGCCTGGCTCTGTCGCGTCCCCCCTGACTGGGGCCACTGTCCCTGAGCCTTCTTTCCTTGCTGGCCTCCTGGCATAGTGAATCCTACTCAGAGGGTCATTGCAGGGGTGGAGCGAGGCTCTTGCACGGTGCTGGCCTGTAGTGAATAAGGGCGGTCTGGAAGGTGCCCTATGCAGCTTCCTGACCAAACCCTGCCCTGCCCTCCCAGGTCAGCCTTCTTCCCGGCGCGCTCCCGTCTGCTGGATGCAGGTGATAACCAGTGCTTCCTGCAGGCGGCTCCTTCCTTTCCTCCTGGAGTAGCCTGGGACACTTGGGGCTCCCGGTGGCAGCACGCACAGGAAATGGCTTGTCATCTGCCTCCCTGCAGCAGCCGCATAGCACTGGGGCGTGTGTGGGCAGATGCGGTCTCCAACTTGTCCCATCTCGTCCATGGCTCATGGGCCGCAGGAATCCAGGGGCTGACCTGGCTTTGGTGGGGCTTCAGGAAAACGTCGTGCCCTCGGGAGGTGGCCTTCTGGCGCCACTGAAGGGGTCCTCTGTCCATGTGGTCGGGACCTGGGATGGGAGTTGCACTATGACCCGCAGCCCCGGGCCCAGTGGAGCCAATCCCGGGAAGCTGCTTGCTTGGGGCCCCCCCCAAGGAAAGCCCTGTCCTCAGAATGAGGCTGCTTAATTATAACGTATTCCCGTCTGTTGGTCTCATGTCGGTAAAATCTTTCTAGAAGAAGAATCAGTGGCTCGTGGATCCTTTTCAAGGATTCAGCTTTATTTAGGCTTACTTTTCTGTTCGGTGTTTAATTCAACCCAGTAGGCCTGCTGTGCTCTGCTCCGAGCCACCTAAAGTGGCGGACAAGAATAAAGTGCCCTCCTGGAGCCCTGAAATTTTGAGGGTGGTTGAAAACGTGGCTCTGTGTCTCTGTGCGCCTCCCCTCTGAGGCCCCCCCCAACCCCAACCAACCAAAAGTCACCTGCAGAGTCTGTAACGGCAGCGACGAGCTGTGCGTGTACCCTCCCTAGGCGTGTACCCTCCCTGGGCGTGTACCCTCCCTGGGCGTGTTCCCCGCTGCCTGTGGACGCCGCTCACCAGCCGTTTTTCCTGTTCTCTTGCGTTCTGGCTCCGAGACTCCCAACAGAGCCTTGTGCCAGGAGGTCAGGACTGAACGTTGGTGTACTCAAGAGAAAAGGGTTGCTTTCCTTCTCCCGGCTGATTGCTGGAATTAAGCTGTCAGATGAGAACAAGACTGATGTTCTAAAACTAAAGAGAAGAGAGCTGAAGTCTGCGGGTGTGAAAGGCAGGATTCTCTAAGTGGCTTCTGTAAAATTCCTTCGGTCTTGACCAAGGCTTGTTGGCCCAGAGTCCACCTTTGCAGTAAACTCAGAGGATCCTTGGTGTTCTGTTGGCTGACAGCCCATGCTGACCAGGGCCCAAGGTGTCTTTCCAGCCAGGCTTTGTGACTTGATGAAGATCTGTTCTCTGCCCTGAGCTGGTGGGCAAATACAGTAGGGCCAAGGTCTAAGCTGAAAGCCAAGGGCAGAGATCGTGTCCCAGGAGCAAAGCCTGGCCTAACAGTTACCAACACGCTTCTTGCTGTGTTGGGTGGCCCCTTCTCCAGGCGACTGGAGCCAGTGGCTTCTTGAGGAAGCATCTCCTGGTGCCGTTGCTGTTCGTCTCCTGGCAGGGATTTTCCTGCATTCCTGGTAAAACTCCTCCCAGGGCGGCGTTTCGAAAAGCCAGCTCTGCCTGTGCTCTGACTTGGAGCCAAGTGTGTCCTGAGCTCTGCCTGGTGGTGTCCACTGTGTTCCCAGGGTCCTGTTGTCCTTCCTTCCTGTGCTCCCTTAGTCCCTCCCAGATGGCCCAGCCCTCTGCAGAGCCGTGAGCTGGGGCTTGCTTGGGTGGGACTCAGCCGGGCTCCCCTGCCTCTCTCACCTGTTCCCTGAGCAGAATGTGGTTTAAGAGCAAGGCAGGCTGACCTCCCAGTGTCCTGGCGGCATTTACTGTGGGCTGTCAGCGCTCACTAGTGACTTTTGAATTTCCCTCCACCCTGACCAGCCTTTCAGAGCTGTCTGCAGCAGCCCCACACAGAGAACGTTCTCGCTACCAGCCCCGCCCAAGGGCCAGCCCCGCCCAAGGACGAGGTGCCTGAGTAGCCTGCAGTGGTTTCTGGAGGGTCTGCCTGTGCCCTGGGAGCTCACCTGTGTGAGCGGCTGCGTGCATTTTGGCCTAGAGAGGGCCGGTTTGGGGCTTCGCCTGCCCTCTGCTATAATGAGAGTTAAGTGCCATCCCTGGGGCTTCTAATTATCGAGGGTGCCTGATGGGGGAGGCGCCCGTTCTCGGCCTCCTACAGTGAGAGCCGTGGGCCCCCTCAGGGGGGTTCAGACACAGCCTCACCTGTGGGGGGGGTTGTGGGTGGAGACACAGGGCCAAGGCCGGCTGCTTGCTGGCTGGGGAAGCTGCTGATCCGGCACCTCCCTGGTCTGGGGCTAGCTTTGTGCTACAGAAAGAACAGAGCCAGCAACCACACAGTGTGCTTGGGAGCCACTGGCGGGTTGGGTGGCCCGGCGGGCGGGCTGCCTGAGGCCCCGGGGACACTGGGGCCCCTGAGCCTGTGCTGACACGGGGCTTTAGTCCACCTGCTTTCTCACCCCTCGACTTGCCTCCCAAGCACCTGTAACCCACGCTCGTGAAGGGGGCTGGCCTTGGGGAAAGCCCCGCATGAGTTTGCAGGGCCCCCAGAACACTTCCTGAGAGAGTGGCCGGCTCCTTCTCCACAGTACCAGGGCAGGCCTGCTGGTGGCCCGGGGCCTTCCCAGCTCCAGATTCTAAGCTTGAACTCACAGGTCTCTCCACATTTCAAACTTGGTGAAAGGCTTTTGCATTTTGGCCCACAAGACCCTGACACTTGTGGGGGTCTGAAGAGAACTAACCCCCGGAGTCTAGGAATGGGCCCTGGGCAGCCCGATGCTTCCTGTGCGAGGCGACGGGGAGCAGGGTTCACACAGTGAGCGACCCCAGGGTGGTAGAAGGTTGAGGCCTGTGTGTCATGGGTCACCCCACATGGGTGGGTCACCCAACCTGAACCTGCCATTGGCTTTGCTTTTTTCTTGGCCCATGTCCATTGCTCAAAAGGCATGGTTGACCTGAAGAGGGGTCCTGGGGGCAGGGTGCTATTCCAGGTGTGACCCCAAGAGCAGCCCCTCAGGAACCCCAGGAGGCCTTATCTCAGTGAGCATTTGATGAGTCAGTCCTAGCAGCGGGTGGTGGTGGACCAGGCCCAGTCTCTTCCTTCTGTACTTCCTGTCGGGGCTGATGTCACCACCCTGCAAGCCTTGTGGCCTTTTATGGACAAGAATTGGCAGCTCCTCTTGCTGAGGAAGTAAGCGATAAATAAAGCCCTTAGCGTAAGTCTCTACCTGGGGTGAGATACCTGGGGTCGGGTTTCCCCTCCTCATACCTGAGCTGGCCTTCCGGAGCTGGCTGGAGTCACGTGTCTGCATTGGATGTGTGTATCAGTTCTGAAAGTCTTGGGGCATTTGGGGTTTAAAATAAAATCAGAAGAGGGGATGGCCTCATCACTGAAGATGTAACTTAAAACCTTTTTGTTGTTCTGTGAAGGGTGCACAGTGGAGAACTCTGGAGGTGCAAAGGGCCTGGGGTTGTTAAGGACAGTGTTTTCAGGGGCCTGTGCTGTACCATGTGCTTCAGGCCCTGATGTCTTTCAGTCCTTGGAGCAGCTCTGCTGGTGAGGCCCTGACCTCTGATTCTGAGAGGTCACGGGGCCAGTCATCTCCAAGGGGAGTACAGAGCGGAAATCGGAACCCTGGCCCCTCCCTACTGTCACCGCTCCAAACCCCTGGACAGTGGTCATCTGAAGTGTGCTCTGACGAGCCCTGTCTCTACCACCCAGGCAGCTCTGGTATTTGTCTTCTGTTCTTCCTGTGGGGAATTCGAGAAGATTTTATCTGAGGGAAGGCTGCTGCTTCCAGTGAAAAACCATGATAAAGAGATTCATAGGCCTCTCTCTACCCAACTCCCACCAAGTTAGGGACCGGGAAGGCGGGGACTCAGGGACCGCAGTCAGGCTGATGCCTTCATCCCTGCAAGGAGCCTGTTTCCCAGAACTGGATTGTCTCTGCTGGGTGCTCTCCCATGGTTCTGGACCATGGGGTTCCTGTTTAGCTGGCTCTCTCCTGGTGTGCTGGAAGGAAGGGGCTTTTCAAATAAGCTTTCAGTCCTTATAGGCCCAAATAAGGACTTCAGTCAGAACAGAGCGGGCTGAACTCTGGCGTGTCTGTGTGTGCAGCAAGGTGACTGTGTGGGGAAGGCTGAGGGAGGGTCCCTGCTGGAATGCAGTGGGGGTGTGGCAGAGTAAACTGAGTCAGGCAGAAACCTTACTGGTTGCTGAGAATTTTAACGATCCCAGTACCCAGAACAGATGCTTCTGAGCTCAGGGACAAATCCAGAAGTGCTGGGAGAAGACACACGCAAACCAGGGACAGTGCCTGCCTTGTCTGCTGCCTTGGGTTACTGTGAGCCACAGGGTAACAGGCCCAGACCCACTGTAAGAATTGGGAAGACCTTTCCAGACTTACGGGGTCACGGTGTTCTTCACTGCAGGCAGGTGGAATTGGGGTGCCAGGTGGTCAAGAGCTGAGGAAATGAGAGGGGCCTCCATCGGTTTTCCTCTGCAGAAATATTTGCCCAGAAGAGTATTCTGGTGTAAAATGCAAGTATGGGCGTGTTCCCTTGGAGTCTGTGCTGACCCTGGTGCTTCAGGGATTGGAGGTGAAAGGTCAGGAGAGGAAGGACTGGATGGAGCGGATGGAGGTTGCATAGAGTTTGGGGCTAGGATTGGAAATGGAAGTGTGTGCAGGCCTCTGTGTGTGTACTCACGCACACAGCTGTATGTGCGACTGTGTGCGTGCCCAGAGACGTGTGTCTGTGCATGCGTGTGCATGCTCACATCTGCGTACATGTACTTGTGTGCATCTGTGTCCGTGCATGTACGTGTATCTCCATGCCCACGTGTGTCCCACGCAGCTTGTCCGTGTGCATGTGTCTGCACACATGCGCCTGTGCACGCGTGCCCCCCCGTGTGTGTGTGTGTGTGTTTGTGGGCTCTGCTGCTTCCTGTTGTTCAGCAATCCAGCATCTGACTCCTCCTCACACAATTAGAGGAATTCCAGCCATCCCAGGGACGGGGCCTGGACAGCCCTGGGAAAACGGTTCCTTCTGGAAGGGATGGGAATGTTTCCTTTTATGGTAGCGTCGGCTGCTGCTGCCTTAGGCTTGCCAGCACGCGCAGGTACATTCTTGCCCGCTTGTGGAGTGGTGACTAAACATGCCCGCAGCTGGGGCCGGCCCGGGAGGAGGGGCGGAGGGGGGCGGGGGCCGGGGATCACAGCCCTGCTCGCTTCAGACCTTGTTGGTCGCCACACTGACTGTGGGGGGCAAGTGATGGAAACGGCCCTGTCTTCCCCAGCCCTGTGCCCCCAGCACCTCCCGGTGCCATCTGTCTGAGGAGAGTCAGTGGGGGTTCCTCCCGCCCCCGCGCAGGGTCTTGAAGGACATTGCTTTGTGGGAAGGTTGAGAGGCGAGTGGGCAGCGGGGTTGCTGACCGGGGCCTGCTCTGAGCAGGTCCGTGGTGGTGCCCCGGGTGTGGGGTGTGTGCACGGAGGTGCCTGGCTGAGTTCCCTTGCACAGCTGCCCCCCCGCCCCCGGTTGAGTTCTTTGGGGGCTAGAGGGAGGGCTGCTGAGGAGGGCGGGGGCAGCTACGCTCATGCGGAGTGTGAGGCTTGCTTTTGCCTCTTTTTGTCCGGATGTCCTCTTTCCCTCCAGAGTGACCCGTAGTCAGGGGAAGAGAGATGGTGGCAAATGCCCTGCCCTGCGAACTCGCAGAGAGGGGCACGTTGGAGGCCCTCCCGGTGAAGGGGCAGATGACCTAGATGAGGGGTGTCTGTCGGTGTTGAACAGTAAATCCTCTCTTGAGGCCATGCGCACAGGAAGCCATGAGTCACTCCCCGTTGTCCCATCCTGCGGGGCCGTGGCCGGCCAGCAGCAGCCAGTGAGCATGTCCTTCAGATCACCAGCGTTCTGTGCAGTACCGCCGCTGAAAACGGGCTGATCCTCCTCCACTACTCCTCCGCTAGTACTCCTCTGTTACCGCTCGACTAGTAGGGCTCTGTTACTCCTCTTCTAGTAGTCCTCTGTTACTGCTTGACTAGTAGTCTTCTATTACTCCTCAGCTAGTACTCCTCCACTATTCCTCAGCTAGTACTCTTCTGTTACTCCTCAGCTAGTAGTCCTCTGTTACTCTCCCACTGGTAGTCCTCTACTCCTTGCCTAGTACTCCTCTATTACTGCTCGACTAGTACTCCTGTTACTGCTTGACTAGTAGTCTTTTATTATTCCTTGCTTAGTACTCCTCTGTTACTCCTCAGCTAGTACTCCATTAGCTAGTAGTCCTCTACTGCTGATTGACTAGTACTCTATTACTGCTCGACTAGTAGTTCTCTATTACTCTTTGCCTAGTGCTGCTCCATTATTGGTAGTCCCATATTAATGCTCGACTAGTAGTCCTCAGCTAGTACTCCTCTGTTAGTCCTTGACTAGTATCCCACTGCCCTGGCAGTCCCACCACCACCCAGCATGGTGACTTTACAATAGACAACTAAATAGCAGCCATTCATTCTCTTGACTTGCCAGGCCCACTTCATCTGTTATTTCTGGTTTCTGAGCTAATCCTGCCAGGGAACCAGTAGCATATTTATTTTATGGATAAGGAAACCCAGAGTTGGGATTGAAATAACCTCACCATGGGACTCCTGGGTGGCTCGGTCAGGTGGGCGTCTGCCTTCGGCTCGGGTCCTGGGATCGAGTCCCGCATGCAGGTCCTTGCTCAGCGGGGAGCCTGCTTCTCCGTCTTGGCCTTCCGTTTACCGTGCTTGTGCTTGCTCGCGCTCTCTCTCTCTCTCTCTCTGACAAATAAAGTCTTTGGGGTGGCGGGGAGGAAGCGCCTCCCTGCAGCTCAGATGTTAGTAAGTAGCCTGGTCCTGGGTTTGGCTGGTTTGACCTCAGGGAGTTGTGGGTATTACACGGGGCAGGGTGAAGAGGGGGAAAGTGAGTTTGTCTTCGCAGTTACTGCTTGAAAGCGGGCCTCCCGCGTTCACCCAGGTCCGCTCACACATCCGCGGGCGTCTCCGTCAGCCTTAGCTTTCCGAAGCGTGGATGCTGCCATTCCGACAGGGTCACAGCTGGAGACTGTTGCCAAAGGTTCCTGACAGCCAGGCCTCGAGACCCAAGTTGTCACGGAGACTGGTCAGAGGCTGTGGCGCTGACAGGCTTCTGTTCCTCCCCAGACGGGCGGCATGGAGCACCCCCCACCTACCAGATGCCACACGGGGCCTCTCCCCGCCACAGGGGTCCTGGGGCTCCAGGAACCCGGGCCTACACATGTCGCGGTGGTGGCGGCAGCAGTGCGGGACCCCGGGGCTGTCCTGCGGCAAGGCCAGCCCTGTCTGCTCAGCCCTCACCAGCCACTGAGCCAGGGTCCCTTGTTTACACAGGGACGGACGGTGTTTCCCGCACCCGCACGGGCCTTCTCTCTGTCAGCCCGCACCCCGTGTTCCGAGCATCAGGGCAGGTTCCCCTCAGCCCCTGCAGACTCTTGGGGAGCTTTCCCCAAGGTGGTCTCCCAGGGGTGGGGCAGGCCACCAGGGTGGGCAGTCTGAGCTCCGGGCACCTGTGCCTGTCCCTTGTCCAGCGAGGCCCTGGGTTGGTGCGGGTGGCTGGTGTGTGCGGGGCCCCCGCGAGGGCAGCAGGCCGGGGTTTCTGCTCCTGTGAAACGGGCAGCTTTTCAGAAGCCCGATGGGGAGGCTTCTGCCTCGAGCAGAAGTTAACCTGGATGTTTACTTTGTTTCAGACCGAGAGGACCAGTCCATTCTGTGCACGTAAGTGTTTCTGTCTGGGGAGTGGGGCTCGTGTCACCCCAGTGTATTCTGGCTCGGAGGTCTCCTCCCGAAACCCGTGCTGGCAGAGAATATTCCTAGTCCAGCCCCACCCTTCCCCAAGGGATGGGCCCTAAGGGAGTAGGTTAGCTACTGGCAGCCCCGTGGCCCAGGGAAGCTTTATTTTAGGCCAAAGACTGATTCGCCCTCTTCAGAGAAGCCTGTGTACAGTGTGGGGAGGTTCGTAGCAGAGAGGGCCACGAGTCCTCAACAAAGCAGGGTTGGGAACGGATTGGCCCCTCCAGAGCACATTCCTTTTGGCTCGGAAGGGTGGCTTTCTCAACCTGCTCTGCTGTAGGCACCGGGGCTGCTCGCCTGGGTCCTCTGAACTTAACAAGGAGATAAATAAACCCCGTTGCCTGCTGGGGGACTTGATGGTACAGAACATTCCTCCAAGTGGTTTCGAAGGGACATGAATGAGTGCCTTTGACCTCTGAGTCAACAGCTGCCTAAAACTGATGCTGGAGACTTTTGGACACAAAGGCTGCCAAGTGACCAGGGCAGGCAGTGTGTACGAATGTCCTGCTTGCTGTCCGGCCTCCAGAGAGCCATGGGAAGCAGCCAGAGTGAAGATTCTGGAGCTTAGCACTTACCTGCATCTTCCCGTTTTCTGCCACTAGGGTTGGGTCCCTCATTGACACCCAACTGAGTTGGGGGCGGTGGAGGGTGCGTTGGGAATGGGACGGACTTCAGGGATTTGGCCATTTCTCCCCTGAGAACTTTCTTGCTTCTCTTGGCAGGGGTGAGTCTGGAGCCGGCAAGACAGAGAACACCAAGAAGGTCATTCAGTATCTGGCTCACGTGGCCTCCTCACACAAGAGCAAGAAGGACCAGGTGAGTGCGGGCCGTCTCCTCCCATGGAAGCACCTGATCTTCCCAAGGAAGAGCCTTTAGTGATCCGTGGTTTGGAGCATTTCGGGGATCGGAGCAGAGGCCGGACCCACTCTCGTGGCGGCTGCAGCTTGGCCATCCCAGGAGTGGGCCCGGTGGTAGCCTGTCCGCTTCTCCCCCAGCCTCCTAACTTTCCGAGTTGCTGTGGAAACGGGAGACCACAGGGTTTTGCAAAGCCGATGCTCCTGGTGTAGGCAGCTAATGGCTGTTTGGCCTCCGCCCCTGATGTCGGAAGAGAGATGCCAAAATTTGGTTCTCAAGTTGATGGAGACCTGCAGCCTCTCGGGCAGGCCTGCTTTTGAGTCCCCGCCGCTTTTCCCCGCTGTTGAGATGCCTCTGGGTGGACAGTCCCCCAGGGAAGAGAGGAAGGGCAACCGGCAAGTCATCTCACTTCCCTTTTTTTCCCCCTTCCTCTTGATGGATTTTGGTCGAACTCAGCAGTGTCCTCGCTAGGTGAGCCTTGCACGTTTACTGCACGTTCTGCACCGGGAATGCGTGTTCTGCCCATCGTGTGCCCTTGGATTATGTATTTTTTTTTTCTGAGCAGCTTTTCACTCCACACCATTGTCACTTTCTGCAGCTAGACCTGTTCTCTTAGGCTCGGCTCACTGACTGTCTCGGGAGAAGGGGCGGGGTGTGACACACGGTGACCTCTTGTGCACTCTCAAATGTCTGCTCCTGCAGAGCGGGGGTACGGGGCTGCGTCTCCGAAGCTCTTCTCACAAACGGTGGCTGGGCCGCGAGCTCTCCCGTGAGCACGGCAGCCGTGAGGCTCCGTGCCGAGCCCTGACTGAGGCGCAGTGGAATGGGCATCCGCTCCCCCAGAGCCCCGCGCCTTTGGCGTCCGGACCAGATGGGGATGGCTGGCCCCCCACTGCCGCCCCTGTGCCGGTCAGGAGCCACGCCTGGAAGCTCCCCACCTTGGAGCTTCCCCGGGTTGGGGGTGATCCCGTCTTCAGCATGCCCGTGTGGTGCTCTCTCTCTCTCTCTCAAGCACACACTCTTAAGCTTCCTTGTGCAATCTAAGTGCCCAAGGTGTCCCCTCAAGCCATCGGGGGGACCTGCGCGTGTCCGTAGCTCCCCATTACTGGGGAGTTGTGTGCAGCGTGTGTCAGTAAGTAGCGGTGTGTGTCCCTTTGCATGCAGACCTGGGGTGTGTCCTGCAGAAATGTCCTAATGAGTACAGTCTTCTGGAATCGCACCAAAAGTAACTTTTCATGTGCCAGACTTCTCAAGACATTCTGAATCTTTTTCCGTGGGGCCTCAGGAGTTATATTTAGAAACTAATAAAGTTTTTCTCGCTCCTTCTCTCCAACCCCTCATTTTCCATTCTTAAACACAGAACTGTGAGGTTGGGAGTCCTCTAGCTGTGGTTTCCCGTCTCTGAATTTACAGTAAAATCCAGCTTCCAGCTATTTGTTGAATGCGTAGTATGAGCCTGGGTCTCTGGAGGGTGACCTTGGAGTCCCTACCCTGGAGGATGGGAGACAGAGCAAGAACAGAGACCCATGTGCCTAAGCTGCAGGGCCGGGGCACTCTGCTCAGAGACGACGCGTGCTGGGGGTGGGGTGATAAGTGATAGCTTGTCACATCCTATGTCTCAGGTCGTAGTGCGTGACGGGCACTCTGTCCCTGGCTGGAGAGACTGAATGGGTCGCCTCTGGCTTCCGATTACTGCTCAGGCCCTCCGTTGTAAAAGCCACAGACAGTTGGGTTGATTGCCTTCCCTAAAGCCGTACAGTGATTTTCCATACGCAGCTGGGGCATGAGATGCTTGAACTTGGTTTATGGCTCTTGTGTTCTGGAGCCTGTCACAGCATACGGTGGGCCAGAGCTGTCCCTTGCAGTGACTCGGTCACTTGTCCCAGGACTGCCCCCTGGAATGTCCCAGACTTCACCCAGGCTGGTAAGGTGCAGCTTGGGGAAGGGACTTTCCAGTTAGACCTCCATAGCCTGAGCAGTGACCTTTGGCCCCTCCTCCTCTTTCTCCCTCTGTTTTTTATATACTAGTTGGAAGCCCTGGCAGAAACACCACCCAGTGAAGCCCTTCAGAATCCATATGGGTGATTCCAAATCTTAGAGCAGTATAGACTACCAGCAGGACCTCCTCCTGTCATTGTATGCAAATACTGCTGAAAAATAGAGGTCTTTTCTGTGCCCAGTTGTGGGTCAGTAAAGAAGAGCCCAGACGTTAGCCCTCCCCGTTGTGTGCATGGAGCCTGTCTCTGGCCTCCAGAGCGGCTGTTCCCTACTTGGCCCGGCGGCCCATGTTCCACAGCAACAGCGTGCGGTCCCAAAACAGAGACCTCAGCTTTGCTTCCAAGTCGGGGCTGGCGGCGGCGAGCTCTGGTGGGGACCACGCTCCCATCCGTCCACGGAAACAGGAATGGGAGTGGCTCAGCCAGCTTGGCAGCCTAGCCTGTGCTTTGAGAGGAACGTTCTAGTGGGTGGGGGAGTAGTGCTCATCCAAACCTGGCTTCACAGGCCCCTCCCAGCCCATTTGGGGCGTTGGGGTTGGGGGCACGTCCTGGGACTGCTGGTGCCAAGCACACACGAATGGTGTGTCCAGTGGCTTCGACCCCTGCCCCTCTATGTGGCTCTGCTGACCTTCCTTTACTCATCTCTGTGGCGTGAAAACAGAAGGCTCCTGAGCCCTTGGGGGGAGCCCCAGCCAAGGATGGCTGTTGGAGGAAAAGGGCCTCCTCGGGCCCCTTCCCACCTCTGGTGGGCTTCCAGCGCTGGCTCGGGGTTCTGCAGACGCGCCTTCTCTGCAGCAGGTGTGCCCGAACCTCACGACTCTCCTGGGAGCTCCTGCTACTACCAGTTTTCCCTTTCATCACTCACAGGCAGCCGTTCCCGGAAAATCCTGGCTTGAGTCCAGCCTCGCTAATAGATACAAAAGCCGGCCTGGCCCCGTGTGATGTTCTTTCCCCCTAGAGAGAGCCCAGGTATTAAGGTGAATGAGAGCCGAATTCTTCTCGGCCAGTGTCAGTTATTACCTGGTCTGCTCAGAAGGTGATGGCCGCTTCCAGAATTGATGGAACCCAACAGGGTTCCATGCAGGGCTGCGGCGGGGTGGGAGATGTGGTGGTGACGGATAGGTGCGAGTCAGTACCTGCTTTGCGGATTGAGTGCTGGGTGACCTCGGGTAAATCATGTCTGCTCCCTTGACCTGCGTTTTCTCTTTTGTGAAATGGGGCCACCCGGTTTTGCCTAACCTGAGACTCAGGAGGACCCAAGGTTAAGAAGGCCTAAGGGGGTGTTTTGTCATCCACTGCATCCCATGAGACCACAAGTAGAGTTCATCAGTGTTCTTGATAAGCAGTTTGGGACCCACAGTGGGCCTTGTTGACCCCCCAGCTCAGAAACCTGACATGCTGGCTGCTGGCTTGGGGGTTGGCGGGACAGGGTCCAGCGAGGAAAATGCAGTGTTTGTTAGGACACAGATGAAATGAGTTCATATCTCCTTGTCCTGTGAAAAGGAAAAAAAATGTTGTTGGGTCTCAGGTGGGGCTTAGAGACACGGAGGGCAGAGAGAAGCCCTTGTACCTAGAGGGTGGGGACTCTGTCCCTGAGAAATGGCGCCTCTCCTTGGTTCTCAGTGCTGCTTCCCAAGGTGTCCCCCACAGTTGGTCTGGGCTGTTGTCCCAGGCTCTTGACAGCGGGGAGAGCCACCCAACTTCCCTTTCTAGGGACATAGGTTGGGCGGTCCTGGGAAGTAAGTCCGAACCAGTGAAGGTTTCCAAAGGCCTGGTGGGAAGGTTGCTCCCGAGTGACACGGGCCAGGCCAAGGCTGGCGTGGCCAGAGCCCGTCTGGAAGCTTCCGTTCCTGGCACCATGGGTGTGTCGACATGGCTCTGCCGCCGTCCTCCGCTGCCTGGCAGAGCAGGTTTGGCAGCCCAAGCTGCTGCGCGACCTTCATTGCCCCTCCGGGTTCCCTTCTAGGGCGAGTTGGAGCGGCAGCTGCTGCAAGCCAACCCCATCCTGGAGGCCTTCGGGAATGCCAAGACGGTGAAGAATGACAACTCCTCACGATTTGTGAGTAGCGGTGTCCGACAGCTTGCGGGGCCCGGGCTCCCATCCAGAGCTCGGTGCATGTCACCTTGTGGCCTGTTGCCCTCCAGTTGGTGTAGCTCTGCATACGTGGCTTCTTCAGCCCGGTGGCAGAAGGCCAATGGGGGAGAGTAGGGGATTACCTGCCGGTCCCACCAATTGTCCCTGTAGCCCACAGCCCGTTAGAAGCTGGGGCCGGCTCAAGGAGTGGGGGACACTCGTCTGCCTCAGTGAAGGGGCGTGGGCGCCTCTCGACGGAGTCCTGGCCCTCTGAGTCCGGAGTACTCAGGCAGTGTGGGCACAGGGCCCCTGGCCTCCCAAGTGGGCAGTCTCTTGCTTTTGTCCCTTAGGCTGTAGGTGGGGGGCCTCTGATCACTTCCTCTGCCTTCCTTAGGGCAAATTCATTCGCATCAACTTTGATGTCAATGGCTATATCGTTGGAGCCAACATTGAGACTTGTATCCTTGGTTAATTGCAGCCGGGGTCCGGGCGGGAGGAGACGAGTCGCTGGTGGACAACAGCTGCTTCGGCAGCTCCCCCTTATTATGGGCCTTTTGGGGCGCCTCACCTATAGTGTTGGGAGGAGTGCTGTGAGCAGCTCATTGAACCCCGGACCCTGAACTTGGGTGGTTCTTTAGTAGCCAGACAAAGTTGAGCCTTGAAAAGAATGGGATGACAAAGACCGTCCAGTGTGGTTCCCGGAGGGGTGGAGTCTGAGCAGGTGGTACTCGATTTCTCCCTGGCATGGGCATTCCAGCCTTGCTGGCGACAGTGTCCTGCTCTCCATCCCTGTGTGAGAGGGGGCTCCTCAAAGACAGGGCTCTGAGTGTGAGATCTGCTGCTCAACAGGCCGTACCCCTCAAAGGAGAGAGCCAGGGTAGTTGGTTTTATTTTGCCATTTGCCACCTGCTCAGGTTCAGTTGCTTTTGGCCAGGGTAGGGAAAGTGCCTTCTCTGCTGCATGCACAGTTCCTTAATGTTTGCAAAGATCTCTTGGAGAAGTCGCGTGCCATCCGCCAAGCCAAGGAGGAGCGGACCTTCCACATCTTCTACTACCTCCTGTCCGGGGCTGGAGAGCATCTCAAGAGTGAGTAGTGGGCCCAGCGGCCTGGCCTGTGGGCTGCCGGCCCCTGTCAGGCTGCACCTTCCAGGTGGGGAATGGAAACGTCACCTCGCAAGGCCTTGGCCTTCTGTTCTGACCATGCCAGAGAAACGCCAGGGCAGTGGAGTCTGGCTCTGTGAGTCACCGGGCCCCGGCGCTCTCCGAGGCTCTGTGGAGGGCAGTCTCACATGCTAAGGGGAGAACATTCCTGGCTACTCTGCAGTTCTGGGCCGTCTCAGGCCTTGAGGGCTGCTTCCCATTGTCCCACACTTTGGCGGTCACAGTGCAGCCTAGAGCGCCGGATACGGCACCTCCCCGACCTGCATTTGCCCTCCATCCCTCTCAGCCGACCTTCTGTTGGAGCCGTACAACAAATACCGCTTCCTGTCCAATGGGCACGTCACCATCCCCGGGCAGCAGGACAAGGACATGTTCCAGGAGACCATGGAGGCCATGAGGATTATGGGCATCCCCGAAGAGGAACAAATGGGTACAGAACTGGGCCTCCTGTGGCTGAAGGAGGGGAGGCGGGGGCTGCTCATCACACACCCTTGGAGGCGTTGGGAGGCCTGGGGAGAGCTTCCCATTGGCTCGGAGTCTGAGGGAGTCCTGTAGAGGCCGGGAGGAAGGTCTTGAGATTGTGGGAAAATGGTACCTCAGGCTTGAGTATTAGGGTTGTTTGCTCCCAGCAGCCCCACAGGCATTTGTGCCCAGGGGAATAGGGCCAGGCGCTCAGCTGCTCAGGGCTGGGGTTGTCTCCATTCTTGCTTTGTGTTGTGGGGTATGGGAAGGGGCCAGGGCTGGGATCTTTGCATTGGCGAGGGGTGGGACATGCTTGTGCCTTCCTGTTTCCTCAGAAGGAGGATAAAGAGGCCTGTGGCTTTATTTTCGAAAGATTGGGGGAGAGGGGGAGTACACCCTGTTCTCTGGCATGAGGGTTGGAGCCACCTTGGCTCAGCCACAGACAGTATGTAAATGGTGGGCATGGTCTTGTCTGATAGAACTTCATTTATAAAACTAGGCAGTGGGCCCTGAGGCCAGAGGCATGTTCTTGGTCCAGATTTAGAAGTTTGGGGAGGTTTGGTTTGGTTTTGTTTTTAAGAGTTTTTGTTTATTTGACACAGAGAGAGCACAAGTAGGGAGACCAGCAGGCGGAGGGAGAGGGAGAAGCAGGCTCCCCGCTGAGCAGGGAGCCCAATGTGGGGCTCGACTCTAGGACCCTGGGATCATGACCTGAGCTGAAGGCAGCCACCTAACCAACTGAGCCACCCAGGCACCCCAATTTTGGGAATTTTAACAGAGCTTGGGTCTAAGCATTAGGGCTGCCAAAGCCAAGGTCTGTCTCTCCAGTGTGGTGGGGCCCACCTCGTGGCTTGTCCTCTTCAGGGGCTCCTAGGGGAGGGACTGGCCCCACCCAGGGGCTTATTCTAGCCACTCCGTCCCCGGTTCTGAGCTGCCTTTGATTGTCCCCTAAAGGCTTGCTGCGAGTCATCTCGGGCGTCCTTCAGCTTGGCAACATCGTCTTCAAGAAGGAGCGCAACACGGACCAGGCGTCCATGCCCGACAACACAGGTAATGCCCATGGTTCCGACACCTGGAACACAGGGCCCGCGATCTGGGTGTGGATTTGCTTGAAAGAAGCCTTAGGAATTCCAGCCAAACTAAATACACATTACATGTATATTTATGGCTGGCTGTCGCTTTTTTTTTTGGTTTTTTTTTTTAAGATTTTAACTCTTTATTTGGCAGAGCATGAAGTAGGGGGAGGGCTGAGACAGAGGGAGAGGCAGAGTCCTCCCTCCTGAGCAGGGAGCCCTCCATCCCCGGGCCCCGGGATCATGACCTGAGCCAAAGGCAGGCGCTTAACTGACTGAGCCACCCAGGCGCCCCATGCTCTGTATCTATCTATCTATCTATCTATCTATCTGTCTTTCTTTCTTTTAAGAAAATACAAATGTCACCCTGGCATATCCTCAGGGAGTAAGCCTCAGAAGGAGCTGGAAAAGCCCTTGGTCATGTGGACCAGGGTTTCCCTCCGTCGTTCTGGAGGCCAAACCGGTTGTCCCAGTCAGTAAAACCATGATTTCTGCTCTCGCTCCGTCTCCTGCTGCCTTTCCCCTGAACACGTCAGGACAACCAACCGCTGCCATCCTCACATCTGTTCCTCCGCCACTGCCGTCCCCTGAGTCCCTGCAAATGACCCCATTTAAGCTGTCAGCCCTCAGGTGCCCTTCTTGGGGCCTCTGAGAAAACGTAACACATGTGTGTTTGGATTGTAAGAGATGTTCCCAGGGAATGTATGCTGTTGCGCCCCCTAGCGCCGGGGCCGGGGTCGGGGGCTGCTCCTCCCAGTCCTATTTGCGGGTAGGACCCACTTCCACACTCATTGTGTGGCCAGGATTGTGCAGAGGAACCGGCCCCAGGCCCCCTGTGAGGAGGGGCCGTGACCACGGGGTCTGAGGGGAGACCTGGGCGTCATGCGCGGGGCTGAAGAAGGGCCCAGAGCCAGTTGTCCTGGTAATGATCGCTCAGTTACCGCCTCTCGGTTGAGCACAGGGACTCATTCTCTTGGGTTTAATTAAAACTTCTCACCCCTCCCTTCCTTACTCTTTGAAAAATCGCAGCTGCCCAGAAAGTGTCCCACCTCTTGGGTATCAACGTGACGGATTTCACCAGAGGAATCCTCACCCCACGCATCAAGGTGGGCCGGGACTACGTCCAGAAGGCACAGACGAAGGAGCAGGTAGGCCCTCGGGCCGGGGGTGCGGGCTGTTTTCCTGGCAGGGTCCCTGTGGTGGCTGGTTTGGGGCCCGGTCTGGGCCACTGCTGTGATGGGCACCTTGCCTGGGTCCCTCATTCAGTCCTCCCAGCAGTTCAGGGAATAGGGTGGTGTTGACCCCCAGCGAGAACATGAGAAAACTGGTCCAGGGAGTCAAGATGCTGCCCCAGGCCCCTGGCTTAGGAACAGCCATGGGTATGTTGTGCTCCTTTGCATGGAGTCAACATGGGGACTGATTGGTGAGTGTGGAGGCTCGTCCTGTTCTGGTGTAGAGTGAAGGGGGAACTCGCTGTTTCCTAGCACAACTCATTCTGGTGCCGGGACGGCGGCACCCACCGCCCTCGAAGCCCGTGCCAAGCGGCTCTCTCCCCACAGCCTGCTGTCTCATGGTGAGAGACAGCAGCGTCTTCCCTTGGCTGTGCCACATGGGCGGGCCTGCCTCCCCCAGGAGCTGGGATCCCTCCCCAACCAGGCCCCTCTGTTGCCACTGGCGATGGGGGGGCTCTAAGGTGCTGTACCCTACCTTTCAAAAATACTTCAAAGTTCACATTTGTGAGTCCTTTTTCAGCCGTCCTACCATAGCAAGGAACGTTGATTTCAAAAGACAACTTGCACAATTAGTACCAACTGCATTTCCCTAATAACTAAAGAACCTTTATTTTTTTCCGTTATGAAACTATTGTATGAATGCTTAAGATTCAGAAAATACAGGGGTGCCTGGGTGGCTCAGTGGGTTAAAGCTTCTTCCTTCGGCTCAGGTCATGAACCCAGCGTCCTGGGATCGAGCCCCGCGTAGGGCTCTCTGCTCAGCAGGGAGCCTACTTCCCTTCCTCTCTCTGCCTGCCTCTCTGCCTATTTATGATCTCTGTCAAATAAATAAATAAAATCTTTAAAAAAAAAAAAAAAAAGAAGATTCAGAAAATACAGGAAAATCTAGATAAAGAAAAAAAATTGTCACAGTCCTAGTCAGTGACAAGTATTGGGCAGCTTTTTATTTCCTGCAAGGTTTTTTCTTTTCTTTCTTTTTTTTAATTTTAATTTTAATTTTATTTATTTTAAGTAGGCTCCATGCCCAGTGTGGAGCCCAACGCAGGACTTGAACTCAAGACACTGAGATTGAGACCTGAGCCGAGATCAAGAGTTGGATGCTTAACCAACTGAGCCACTCAGGCGTCCCAAGGCTTTTTCTTTCTAAAACTTAGTTGTCACCATGGCTTTTTTACCGTGGGACTGTTCCAGCATTTGCAGAATAAGAGAGTGTAATGAGCCCATGAGCCCGTTGCACAGACAGCTTCAAGAGTTCCCGACTCCTGGCCTGTATTGGCTCACCATCAATCTTATTCCCCCACCTCTCACATTGAAGGGGACCTCATACGTCTTACCGTTTCTTCTGTAGATGCCTCCATATGTCCCTCTTTATCTTTTTGCGAATGTCTGAGTACTTCATGCTGTGCGTGCATGGTCTGGCACCTAAATTGTTTCAGTTTCGGGTCATTGTAAATAACGCTGCAATGACCCTACTTGTGCGCGAAGCTTTTCTTCCTATCCTTAGGGCTGTCTCTCTGGGGGACAGCCGTGCAGGTGGATTGACTGGAGCAAAGGGTTACAAGGTTTAGAGGCTCCTTGCATCTGACATTCTGTCCCCCTGGGTGTGTCCCCTCCCAGGCGGACTTTGCCATCGAGGCCTTGGCCAAGGCCACCTACGAGCGAATGTTCCGCTGGCTGGTGCTGCGCATCAACAAGGCTCTGGACAAGACCAAGAGGCAGGGCGCCTCTTTCATCGGCATCCTGGACATCGCTGGCTTCGAGATCTTTGAAGTGAGCTCCCCTCCCGTGCTCTCCGGGCCACCCGCTCCCTGGCAAGGAGTCTTCTCTCCTCCGGTCCCACGGCTGTCTGAGTGGGCCAGCTCCTCCCTCTCGTGGAGACAGGACACATCAGCTGGGTGTATTTTAAGCTCCAGCAAGCACCCGTACCCCCACCCCCCACCCGGGCAGTGCTGGCGAGAACAGAACCTTCTGGCGGGTGCACTGGGAGCCTGCACAGGCAGGTGCTTTCTCAGATGGACTCTTCTAGCAACTGTTAATTGATTGTTGGAGCAGACCTTGTGTCTGGCCCTGGAGACTGAGGTCTGGCTGGAAAAGTGACACTTGGGGTAGATCAGAGGTTCTTAGCCTCGGGCAGGTTTCAGAGAGAGACTGTGAACTCTGAGGGAGGCGGTGGGCAGGGGACTTACCTCTGTTTGTCACTAACATCTCGTTGATGTGACGCCATTCCTTTTAATTGGGAATTGAGCAGAATTGACAAAGCGCAGTTGTCCTAGCAGGGCTCAGGGTCTGTCTCCCGGGGGAAGCAGACACTTTCACACCACGGCAGTTTGTGGAGATGACGTGCTGTCCTTCCCGCTCGTCTTCCTCAGCCTCCTGGAAGTCAGGGAGCCCACAGCTTGTGCATGTTAATAAGGAAATACCACGAGTTTGTGTGGCACAGAGTTTTCATAATTACATTTCAGCCTAACTGTTTTCCTTTTTCATTAGTCCATCTATTTTATTCATTTTCAAACTCTGTTCTGAGAAAGGCTTTACCAAACTTCTAGAAAGGTCCATGGACCCCAGGTAGTGAGGAACCCCTGCTTTGGGTTTGGTAACGGAAGGCCGCCTGCGGGTCTGGGCTCCCCGGGGGCCCGCACCAAGCTGCCAGAGGAGGTCCATCCTGAACTCCCACCCCACGCCTCGCAAGGGGCCGCAGCTTGGCGGCAGGAGGGCAGGCACTGGGCTGACGTCGCACTCTCTCCCTGCAGCTGAACTCGTTCGAGCAGCTGTGCATCAACTACACCAACGAGAAGCTGCAGCAGCTCTTCAACCACACCATGTTCATCCTGGAGCAGGAGGAGTACCAGCGCGAGGGCATCGAGTGGAACTTCATCGACTTTGGTCTCGACCTGCAGCCCTGCATCGACCTCATCGAGAAGCCAGTAAGAGCCAGACCTGCTCTGACCTCAGCTTGTCACTCCTCCCCTCCAGGGAGGGGGGGCCCATGCCCCGCCTCCCGCTGCACGTTGACATGGGGTAGAGGTGTTGTGTCTGGTTCCGCTCCGTGTTGGTGCCACCTGCAGGAATAAGCCCTCGGGCTTGAATCTGGTGCCTAGGGGCCTCACCCGGCTGCCAACCGGTGGGAGGCTGTGGCTGGTGCCCAAGTATTCTGTCTTCTGTCCTGGGAGACCACCCAGTGTTTACCTGAGGGGTGGGCTCAACAAGCCTGTCTTTGTCTTAGAGAAACAGGTGTGCTTTTATGCCATAGCATCCTGTCCCCAGGTGCTTCTGCCCCGTGGCCATGGGCAGAGCCAGGGTGTTGAATGCTGCTTCCGTTGCAGGTGCTGAATCTGCTCTGTCCCCCTTAGGACTAACTCTGCACCAGAGCTGCCAGCCCCCGGCATTGGCTGTGGGTGGGCAGCAGTATCTGGAGAGCAGCTGGGGTCGCCTGCTTGTGTTTTAGGTTGGGCAGGATGTGCTCCTTCATGGAGCCCGAGCCGTTTCTTGGTCTGGGTTCTCTCTCGTTCCCAGAGTCCTGAGCCGCTGGAAATGGGTACAGCTGGAGACACCCCGACATGCCAGTTGCTGGAGGACTTGGGAGGGACCTTGTGCATTTGGAAGTGATAAGGCGGGGACAGGGGTTGAAACGATTCTTGAGCCTAATGTCAAGCATTTTACTTCTGTGATGAGTTTTTCTTAAATCAGTTGAGGTTTTCAGTGAGCAGGACCTCATCTGCCTTGGAGTCCGCTTAGCCAAGCTCCATAGCGTTTCAGTTTTCCTTGTCAATCCAGCGTGTTGCTGGGGCTCTCGCCACATGGGGTGCATACGCATTATGGGGGGCAGTGTTTCCAAGTGCCCCGGGCGTGCGGGCCATGGCACACACCTGTCAAACCCACCATGTAATTTCCAGGGCACGGACTCTGATGAACCATCTGGTTAAAGTGTGTCAGCCGCAGCCTAGACCTCAGAAGTTTCTTTTTAAATTAGAATTTTTAAGTGGGCTTGGTACCCAGTGTGGGGCCTGAACTCATAACCCTGAGGTCAAGAGTCATGTGCCGTATCCCCTGAGCCAAATGGGTGCCTCAGACTGGAGTTCCCGAGTTGAGTTTTGCTGATGCTTCCTTTCACCCCCTCTGTGGGGGCAGGTGTCACCACCTTCTGTGGACACTCTGGGGCTTCTGAACCCGAACCTCTGGCTTCTCATGAAGGGAATGGGTGGGGTGGGTCCCCGGGTTGTACTCACCTGTGGGGTGCTGCGTTTTTCCCAGGCAGGGCCCCCTGGCATCCTGGCCCTGCTGGACGAGGAGTGTTGGTTCCCCAAAGCCACCGACAAGAGCTTCGTGGAGAAGGTGGTGCAGGAACAGGGTGGCCACCCGAAGCTCCAGAAGCCCAAGCAACTGAAGGACAGAGCTGACTTCTGCATCATGCACTATGCAGGCAAGGTGAGGCGAGCTCGCGCAGCTGCACGTGCGTGGGGGGGGGGGGAAGGAGATGATTCTGTCCATGCCAAGGGGCGGGGCAGCCCTGGGGGCTAGTTGGGGGTAGGGACTGGCCAGCGGGTCCGTCGTGGCAGTGATTGGCATCCACATGGCTCTCCCAGCTGGCGGAGCCCCGTGCTGTGCTCTGTTGCACGGGGAGCTCACAGCCTGCTTGGACGGCGTTCAGACTGGTACTCAGTGGTCTGGTCGTTAGGTGCATTTTCTGGACATGGAAGGGAGATCCGTGCTACAGGCAGATGCTAGAGTTTGAATGAGAGCCTGCCACTCGTCAGTGGTGGCACTTTGGGTCAGTGAACCTCTCTGAGCCATGGTCGTCTCATCTGGAAAATCAGTAAGCCCCGCTGTACAAAGTTATTGAGTTCATGTAACTTTGGCTGCTGGCACAGCCTGTGCTGAGAGCCGCTCGGCCTTCGCATGCCTGCTCTCGGGCTGCGCTGTCGTGGCGTCTGTGCCTGTCGTGTGTGTTGGGGAATGTTCAGCAGCACTCCTGGCTTCTACCCACCAGAGGTCACTAGCACTCTCCCTTGGTGTGACCAGAAGGTCTCTAGACATTGCCACATGTGGGGTGGGCATGGTGGCTCTGGTGGAGAGCCACCACTGTGGGTGACAGCTCTGTTAATGGCCAAGGCTGCCCAGCCACAAAATGGCAAAATTGCTCTTGTCCCGACCTGAGGAGGGGTGTCCTAAGTGCACAGAGCTCTGGACTTCGAATAAAGCTGGTTTCAGCAAGTTCTGTGTTCTTGCTGGAAGCTCTACCAGGTGCAGCCAGAACATGGGATGAGTTGGGCCAGGCCAGCCTTGATGCTCTCATGGCTCTGCTCCCCAGGGACACCTGGTCCCCACACCTGGTCCCCGCCCACTGCTCGGGGTACGGTGTGGAGGGGCAGCCTGTGGCCCGGCCTTCAGCTTGTCTGCTTCCTGTGGTTGCTGAGGCACACAGCTCGAGACTTTAAAAACACCCATTAAAAAAACCAAAACACCCCGAACTACCAGTGCTGTTTCTGTAGTTACCTACAGGTAACATCGCTGAGCCTGCATTCCCACGTCTGTCTTTGTCAGAAATGCCCGTGTAGAGACACACACAGGGCTTTTATTGCAGTGTTATTTATCATGCCAAAAACCAGTCACAATGGAAAGCCCGCCCGTGTGCCTAAACGGTGAACCTGGCCACGTGGCCTGGGCTGCAGGCGTGATGGCTGTGCCAGGCGACCAGGACTCAGTGTCAGGGGCGTTGACACTTCCCCAGAGGTAGCATGAAGCCAGCATCACACACCGCACGGTCGATGGGCATCTGTGGGGGAACCTCCAGACGGGGCGGTAGAGGAGTGCTGGCCCCAGGACAGTGGTCACCTCTGCGCCATGCTGTGGGTTCGGAAGAGGGAGGCTGAAGCGGCCTGAGGCGGCCTGCACTGGGTATTGTTCTGGGGTCTTTGCTGTGAAAGTACAGTGGATTTAAGAATGTATTTCAGAAAATAAGAATAATACAAGCTCAGGGAAAACTCAGGTGTCCTGAAAAGATAAAGCAAAAATCCTTGCTCTATTAATTAAAAGAAATATTGTAACATTTGGGTTATGTCCTGCCAAAATTTTTTTTCTTTATACTTATGTTACGATTAAATAAATAAATAAAATAAAATAAAATAGGATTCCATGATATTGGCACAGCCTAAATTTCTCAGCCAGTGCCCCGTTGCTGGATATTCACGGTGTGGGTAGTTTTCTCTCTGTCGCCCGTCCCACTGCTGAGAACGTCCTGCTGCGGCCTTGCCACACTCTTCACTCCCTCCTTTCTTGGAGAAGGAAATACCAGGTCGAGGGGTGTTCGCGTTCTTAAACTTCCTCACCCATGGGGCTGGCTGGCTTCCGGAGCGCCTGTCTCCCCAGAGCAGCCTGTGACCCGGGCCCCCAACTCTCGCAGGTGGACTACAAGGCCGATGAGTGGCTGATGAAGAACATGGACCCTCTGAACGACAACATCGCCACGCTCCTGCACCAGTCCTCTGACAAATTCGTCTCGGAGCTGTGGAAGGATGGTACGCCCTTTGCCCCCCGCCCCCTGCCTCCCCGTGGCCTCGGCTGGCCTCGGCTGCCTGCCTTCACCAGTCCTGGGACGAGGGCTGGGCCTGCGCCCGAGGGAGTGCCACCGTGGCCCAGATCCCCTGCACGCTGGTCCCCCATCACACACCCTTCTGCGGTTCCACCTCTCCGGGGCAGGCCGGTGGCTCTGGAATTCTTCTTCCTTGCTTCTGTCGGCTCCTCCTCTCCCTCTGCCTGGTTTTGCTTTAACCTCTCTGTTGCAGAACTACAGAGCACTCAGAGGGCCTATTTCTATGAGCACTTTCCCTTTCTCCACCTAGAACCAGGTGACTGCCCCCTGGGGGCTGACCCTCGTGTGCGGTGCGACGCGCTTCTGCTGAGTGTTCTTGCCCTTTGGCTCTCCCTGCCTGACTCCCCCTGTCCCCTCTCTGTCCCCCACTTGCGGGCAGGCTCTCCACCTCGATCTTGGAAAGGGGGGAAAAACCAGCATAAAAATTCATATTCTTCTTAAGAGCTGCCCCCTCTCCAAAGGGGGTGCTGTCTTGCTGCTTGGATGGCTGTGGGCATCTCAGCATGAGGTTCAGGGGTTGTGTGTCCTACTGTGTGTGTGTGTGTGTGTGTGTGTGTGTGTGTGTGTGTGCACGCGCGTGCGCAAAGAGCCTCTGTGCTTTAGTTCAGCGCTCTTGGTGAGGCTCTGCTCCTTCTGGGCCCAGCCTCCAGGGGGCAGGACATGCTCCCCGGAAACGGCCGGTTTCTGTGGGGGCACATTTACCCTTCCTCTGAGCACCCTGAGCGGCCTTCACAAGCCTCCCACTCCCAGGAAGCCTTTGGTAGCTAGTGGGGTGGGCCCTGGGTACACGAGGTCCAGAATGCCTCCCACTTTGATGGACCAGTTTGCGGGTCTGTCCTTGCTCCTGCTGCTGTCTTCAGAGAAATTCTGAGCTCTGGCCACAGAGGAGTAGGAAACAGACTTTGTCTCAGAGTCCTCAGCCTTTTTTTTTTGAATATTTTAAAAAAATTTATTTATTTGACAGAGAGAGATCACAACTAGGCAGAGAGGCAGGCAGAGAGAGAGGGGGAAGCAGGCTACCAGCTGAGGAGAGAGCCAGATGCGGGGCTCAATCCCAGGACGCTGAGATCATGACCTGATCCAAAGGCAGAGGCTTAACCCACTGAGCCACCCAGGTGCCCCAAGAGTCCTTAGCTTTTATATCCAAGAGCAGAAGGCTTCAAACTTGAAGTTGACTCTTGCTTAAAATGGACCTCCGGTTACCAGCCGCATTGGTTGGATTTGCTTGTTCGTTTCCTTTCACTGCGGAGGACGTGGTTCCTTCATTGCTCTGGGCCTGCGCCACAGTGCCAACCAAGGGCAGTGTCCCAGGAGGGCGTGTGAGATGATAAAAACGATGAGCTCGGAGACCCTGCAAGACACAAGAGTGGGCAGGGGTCTGCAGACTCCTTGGGACCTCTTCGCTCCTGACACCGTGTGCTGCTCTGGGCCCCCAACCTACCTACCTACCTACCTATTTATTTATAGTTATTGTTAAAGATTTTATTTATTCATCAGAGCGAGAGAGAGTGCGCAAGCAGGAGTAGTGGCAGGCAGAGGGGAGCCCTGGGATCATGACCTGAGCTGAAGGCAGACGCTTAACTGGCTGAGCCACCCAGGCGCCCTAGGTCCCCAGTTTAGGGGGCTCTGCACGGGAGGCCCCCAGACAGTGAAGGGATCCCCCAGAGTCCTAAGAACCATGGCAGGTAACTTAACAGCTCCCACTTTCTAACTCCCAGCCTGTGCCCTTAGGAAAGGTCAGTGTGATTTCAGGGTACTGCTCTTTTGTTACGTTGTTCTTAGTGGGACGTGGAACTGCAGGGTCCTACAGGTCAAGTTTTAACACCTCCCTAGAGCCAGCCTAGTGTAGTGGCCAGGCTCGCTGCCCTGAAATCCTGTTGCGGCTCTGTTACATCTCTCTGGGAAGAGGAGCTTAGCTTGCACGGTGGGCTGAAGAAGGGTGATGAGAATGGGGGGTTGTGGACCCCCTGTGGACCCCCTGCCGTGGCTTTGCAGGCTCTCCAAACCCTTTGCCCTTTCCCGCCTCTTGTGTAAAGTCAAGTTTGCTGAATGTTTGGAGTTGACCTTTGCCCTCTGTAGATTCTAAGTAGACACGGTCTTGTTGTTCTGTAGCTTCTTCTCCTTCTGTCCAGGTGTCTGTCTCTTTCCTGTCCCTCCACCCCCGCACTAGGACCACTGGGCACTCATGGGCTTTTTTGGGTGGTCTCTGCAGTGGACCGCATCATCGGTCTGGACCAGGTGGCCGGCATGTCAGAGACAGCGCTGCCCGGGGCCTTCAAGACACGGAAGGGCATGTTCCGGACCGTGGGTCAGCTCTACAAGGAGCAGCTGGCCAAGCTGATGGCCACACTGAGGAACACCAACCCCAATTTCGTCCGCTGCATCATCCCCAACCACGAGAAGAAGGTGCGGGTGCCTGGCCCCGTCTGTCTCCCTGAGCAGACGTGCTCCCCCTGCCTCCCACCACACACTGAGAGCCCCGGCAAAGACCCCGCGCGGCTCGGCACACGGGCTACAGTTGTGGTCTGCCTTCTGCTGGGGTGCCTGCGGGCTGCCGGGACTCCCATCCCTGGGGGCGTTCACCCCGCGGAGTCCCGAGGGGCCTGCCCTGCCTCCTTCCGTCCACACCAGGCGCTGACGCGAGACCACCCCGTCTGTCCTTGTCTCCCTCTCCAGGCTGGCAAGCTGGATCCCCACCTGGTGCTGGACCAGCTGCGCTGCAACGGGGTCCTGGAGGGCATCCGGATCTGCCGCCAGGGCTTCCCCAACAGGGTGGTCTTCCAGGAGTTCCGGCAGCGGTGAGCCGGGGTTGGGGGCCTGCCCTTCCCATGGCGGGCTGCGTGGGCGAGGGAGCGGTTGCCTCGTCCCCGTGGGGCGGGGGTCTGGCTGGCTCCTCCCGTTCCTTCTCTGTGCCTCCCTCTGTATGACAAGGGGTTTCTCTGCCTTGTCACCTTGCTGGCTGTCACTGCTCTTGGCTGGGGACCCTGGTACTGCTTGCTTCTGCCCAGGCATCTTGGAGGAGAAATTAAAGACGGGGGTGTTCAGGGGACTTTGTGGAAGTGGAGGTTTCAGAGCACTGTGGCTTCCTGCCGTGTGCGCAGAGCAGGACATCAATGACACGGTCCTGTGTGCGTCATAACTATGTTCAGTGCCAGTTGCTGGCCCGATGCGGCTCTGTTTCTGGGACTGTCCCACTTGTTAGAGGCCCCTGCAGCGCCTTGGGGGAAAGGGGACAGATGTGGACCCTGGGCCATTGGCAGTTGGTGAGCCGAACCTAAAGCTTGCCCTTGTGTGACCGAAACAGCTCAGTGTGAATTTCTGTTCACTTTCTGGAACGCCTGAAGGCTGTCTGTGTCACTCAGCCTAAGGAGAGAGCAGGGTAGCATTTGCCGAATGTCTTCCTCCCCTGGGAGACTCGTGAAGGGAAGCCCCGTGTGTGCTGTCCTGTAGGGACGGTCCTCCTCTCCCCCGCGCATCCCAGGCCCTGTGGAATCCAAGTGAGGAGTGGACTGACCAGGCTTCTCGTTCTTCCTCAGATACGAGATCCTCACACCGAATTCCATTCCGAAGGGCTTCATGGACGGGAAGCAGGCCTGCGTGCTCATGGTGAGTAGAGCTGCTGTCTCTGCTTCCTGCTGGGGCAGGGGGTGGGGGGCGGTGACACTGATGGTGGGTGTGCATGTGCATGGCCTGTGCCCGCGAGCCTGGACCCGGCCCTTCTCGCTGGATGACAGCTGCGCTTTGTTGTTCTGCGCTGACGCAGTCCTGATTCTGCCGGGGCCCCTCTCGGTGGCCCTGTTGGCCCTGGGCTGGTCAGAGATGGCGTGCGGGACTGGACAGTGTGGAGACTAATGCTGTGGTCACAGCAGGCTCTGGTGGGAGCCGGTCCCTTCCTTTGGGGTCCAGTCTCGTGATTTCTTGCTCGTGTCTCCTGGGATCGTCACACCCAGTGTGGGTGGCAAGGGAAGCCCCCCAGCAAGGCAGCCAGCCCGGAGCACGGCTCTAGGCCCCCACAGTGTGTGCTTCTGGACATTTCCTCTCAGCCCCTCGAGCAGTGCCTGCTGGGCAGCAGTGTGTCGGGATGAACGACAGCCCCTGGGGACTCAGTGGCGGAGCTGGGGCCGGATGCCCTCTGTTCTGTGTCCTACTGTATTGGTGTTGTGTTGTTCTTCAGGCGGTCAGGGTGGGCTGCCCCTGCCTCCTGTTGTCTTTCCTCTGTGTTCTTTCCAAAGCGGAGAGAGAATGGGGTGGGAGTTGTCAGAGGAGAGGGAAGGAAGAAGTAGACACCTCTGTGCGAAGCTCTGCATTAGGTGATGGGGGGGGGCGGGAGGGAGGAGAACGCTCCCTGCTGTGCAGTGCCACCAGCTGGGGGGACCGGGGCCTGACGGGGAGGGTGCGTGGGCCAGCCTTTCTCCAGGCTGTCCAGGCTAGGGGTGGGGCAGGGAGGGCAGATGCCCGTGGTGGCTCCACCCGCAGTGTCCTTCCCTGCTCCTCCCAGGGCCTCTCCAGGACAGTTGGGGCCATTTGCCACCCCCCCCCCCCGCCCCCCCGAAGCTAGTTCGGATTCCACTCGTCCCATCCCAGGCTCTGCCTTTTTCAGGTCGTGTTTCAGTCCTTGTCTCCCAGGCAGACAGGCAGACAGATGGGCCCCTGCCTCGGTGGGTTAACAAGAGAGCCCTATACTATACCCAGACTGCTCAATGATGGTAACGGGCATTCATTCTGCTCCGTCCGCAGCACATGTGGCCCTGTATTGAGCGCAGCTTTCCTGTTCAGATCTCACAGCCGTACAGGGGCTGAGGCACTATTATTTGCTTGATTTCTTCACTCTTGTCCTAATTAAAGAAAGTATCGTTCCCATTCTCCAGCTGAGGAAGCACAGGCTCCTAGAGGTTAAAGCCTCAGGTCCCCTAATTAGTGTTTGGTCCAGGGCTTGGCCTGAACTGGAGCATGTCCTGGTCTTGGAGACGGTGACGATGCCGCTCAGCCACCTGTGGTTCGAGGGTGGCCTGGCTGGGCACGGGTGGCCCGTGGTGGCAGTGCACGGAGGTGGGAGGTGGAAGGAGAGAAGACCTTTTGGTCCCTTTGATGTCGAGGTTCTGTGTTTTCCCGCTGTCTGGTGCGTCACCCTGCCCTGTGCGGGAAGCCACCTGCCCCTCCTTCCGGCATCTCTGAGCCCCCCTTTCTCTGGCTCTGGGGGACAGGCTGCCCAGCGGAGAAGTGGCCACTGCTGGGACGGCCCGCTGGCTCCAGCGTTGTTCTCAGGGCCCCGTGGTGGCACGTGGTGAATGGCCCGCTCTGCTCCCCTCTAGATCAAAGCCTTGGAGCTGGACAGCAATCTGTACCGCATCGGCCAGAGTAAGGTCTTCTTCCGGGCTGGCGTGCTGGCCCACCTGGAGGAGGAGCGGGACCTGAAGATCACGGACGTCATCATCGGCTTCCAGGCCTGCTGCAGGGGCTACCTGGCCAGGAAGTGAGTTCTCAGAGGGGCCCATCTCTGCCCGGCCTGCCCGTGCTCTGGCTTCCTGGCTTTCCTGCCGCACAGGGGCACGGATGCTAGCCAGGGCTGGAGCTCTGTGCCCCCTGCTTTCTGGATTTGTGTCTCGGGTTTAAAGTGACGGGCTGGGAAGGGGTGACTCTGGGCCTGATTTGCCTGCCGCAAAGTTGTGCTTCCCAGTATTCCTCACGGTGTCCCTTGTTGTAGGGATGATGCCCAGTGGTCCCTGTCCCAAGCCCCTTGTGCTCCCAGTACAGGAGACTGTCCTCCAGTCTGGAGCTTCTCCTCGGGAGTAGGGCTCACCTGCTGCGGGACAGTGGCTATGGCAGTTGCACACTGGGCTTCCAAACCCCTGTGTCTGTGCTTGTGGCTGTGTGTTTCAGTGTGAGCTGGGAGTCCTGGGAGACAGAACATAGCTTTGTGGTGTTTGGACAAATGGGGTCCTCACATATCCCCAAGTTGACACATTAAGCCCACCTTTGCAGGACACGAGCTGTTATTTTCCACCAAAGGCCCCCACTGGAGGGTGGCAAGGAGCTGGAAAGCTGCAGTCTGTCTACTGAGTGACGAGCAGTTCCGCTGGACACAGAGCTAGTTAGCCACAAGGGACTTTCACCCTGTGAACATACTTGTCCCTTGGTGATGGACAAAGACTTGGTGACTTGGTCCTTGTCACCTTCTGGGGGCTCACCTGCAGGACTCACCCCCAAGGCCAGGCTCCTTCCCTGCACTTGTGCCTTGAGGCATCTCAGGTGGGGAAGGGTTGGCTCCCCCATCTGCTGGAGCTGTGTGGTCTCCTGCCCTAACGGGGTCCCTCTCCCCAGGGCCTTTGCCAAGCGGCAGCAGCAGCTGACGGCTATGAAGGTCCTGCAGAGGAACTGTGCCGCTTACCTCAAGCTGCGGAACTGGCAGTGGTGGCGGCTCTTCACCAAGGTGGGTTCCCCACGGGCTTCCCTCGCTCCTGACCCCCCCCCAGAGCTCTGCTGGCCTCCGTCGCCTCCTTCTGGCCTCTGTGAAGGACTTGGGGCCCAGGGAGCTGCGTGTAGCCTGGGCCTCCCTGCCCACCCCTTACCTGAGCCTGCCGACGGGAGCCTGGGCTGGGCCTGCCCTGCAGGGTCTGGACCCTGCGCACTTTGGCATGTGTCTGGCATGGATGGCCTGGGCGCTGGGGCCGCGCGTGCTGGGGGTGCTGTCCTCCCAAGCAGCCACAGGGCCATGGGGTGCTCCCAGCTGGACAGGCCTTCCCTTCCCTAGGCACCCCCCCCCCCCCAAAATCCCTTCATCAGGAATGTAGTTCAGGTTGCTTTCGATTGTAATAGATAATTTGTGGCCATTGTGAAAAGTTAAACTAACACAGAGTGTAGAGAAGCAGACAGACGTTCACACGTGATTCCTTCAGCCCCGAGCCAGTGTCTGTGCCAGGACGACGTTTGCATGTTTATTCCCGCTTTTTTACTCTTTAAGTCTCCGCTCACAAACCATACTCACGCAGTCTTACCTAGCTGAGCTCTGACTTGTGTAACCAGGCTTGTGTTGTGTATTCGCCATTTAGGATTCCTTCGTGAGCATTATTTTTTAAAAGTCAGCGTCTTGTCCCCTGGAGACACTTCCTGTTTTATCTGGCCGCTCTCCCTGTCGTGTGTGTTTCTCTCCTTCCTAGTTTTTCATCCATGTGAACACGCTGTCCACATCTTTGTGCACGCACGGGTGGTTTCCCTGACCTGTATTTTAGCGGGGTCAGAGGCCCCGGACACCCAGCACCGAATCCATCTCCAGGAAGATGGTCTGTGTTGGTACCTATTCCTTCTCCCTCCGCAGTGGGTCTGTTTGGCCATCCCTCTAGGGAGCTTGCCCCTCGAGCCTGCCCTTTGCAGGTGAGGGCTTGAATAGGTATCCTTAGCCAAGCGCCTCTGCCTCCATCTCTCCCAGGTCAAGCCGCTGCTGCAGGTGAGCCGGCAGGAGGAGGAGATGATGGCCAAGGAGGAGGAGCTGGTGAAGGTCCGGGAGAAGCAGCTGGCCGCTGAGAACAGGCTCACAGAGATGGAGACCCTCCAGTCCCAGGTAGGGGTCTGTGGGCTCTGGCCTGTTGTTGGGCCGGCCGCTCCCAGTGCTGCCACCTGCTGGCCAGCAGGAGGCGGGGCGTATTGGGAGTTGCTGGAGAGGTTTTGCTGTTCCTGTAAACAGACCCCACTGGGATTCTGTGATATAGGGAGGTGCCCGGTGGGACAGAGAGTTCCTGGTTGTTGGGTAAATCTCTCCGAATCCATTTACCGGGGATGGTGGTGCACGGCTCACAGGGTAATGGTGAAGGACCCGGAACATGATATTTGGGGAGTGCCTGGGAGCCTCAGCAGCCTCAAGACAGGAACTGTTCTGGTGGGCGGGGAAGTCTGAGCGCCAGGACCTCCGAGCTGCCAGGGCTCACGTGGTCCCCATGCTCTTTGCAGCTTATGGCAGAGAAGCTGCAGTTGCAGGAGCAGCTCCAGGCGGAAACGGAGCTGTGTGCCGAGGCGGAGGAGCTCCGGGCCCGCCTGACCGCCAAGAAGCAGGAGCTCGAAGAGATCTGCCATGACCTGGAGGCCAGGGTGGAGGAGGAGGAGGAGCGCTGCCAGCACCTGCAGGCCGAGAAGAAGAAGATGCAGCAGAACATCCAGGTCAGCCCCCTTCCTCCTCCCAAGAAGGGGTAGTGCTGCCTGCAGGACATGGGGTGGAGGGGATGGAGTGCAGTGCCCCGGGAGCCAGAGAGGAGGCTGCAGTCGCCGGGGCTGTGGGAGGCCGCTCTTTGGAGAGCTCCTCTCCGCAGGCAGGGAGTCCTCATGGGCGTCAGACACGGGGGATCCCAGGCAGTTTGATTTCATACCCTCAGTCCTCACTGTGGTCCGTCCGAGGAGCCAGGGCGATCGGCTCTGCCTTTGGCTCATGCTGGGGGGCAGCTGGCTCGGGGATGCACCTCAGAAGCAGCGAGCGCTCTGTTGGGCCGGGTTCCCTTTTCGGCTTGCCCTAGTTGTGAAGATGGAAGCCCACCAGTGGGGTGGGGTGGGTCCGTGTGGTCTGCTCCCCGCTCACAGTCTCCCCGGCCCCGTGGTAGGAACTGGAGGAACAGCTGGAGGAGGAGGAGAGCGCCCGCCAGAAGCTGCAGCTGGAGAAGGTGACCACCGAGGCCAAGCTGAAGAAGCTGGAGGAAGACCAGATCATCATGGAAGACCAGAACTGCAAGCTGGCCAAGGTGAGGCCCAGGGGGCCCAGCCACATGGTGGGCAGAGGTGGGGGTTGCATCTGGGCACAGGCTAGGCTCCGGGATCCCGGTGCACCTGCCTCCCTCCCTCTCCTGCGGCCACAGCGTCTGGCGATCACGGGCCCTCCTGCGTGTCTGTGGCCTCTGCATGCCAGCGTCCTACTCAATGGGGTGTTTCTCACCACTGAGTGGGGCCCAAGGGCAAGGTTTGGCATATCTTCTCGGTAAAGCTCTCTGTCAGGTTTCAAGATGCAAGACTTACAGCTGAGCCATCTGTGGGGTCTTGCACATCTGTCTCCGAGGGGCTTCAGGCACCGTGGTGGCTCAGTGTGGAGGCGCGGGTGCTCTCCAACAGCCTTCCCAGTGTAGTGGCTGTTTCTCTTAGAGCCAAGTCAGGTCCCCGTCGGAGTCTTATCCAGTGAGCAGATAAAAGCTCAGAGTCGAGTCAGTTGAAAGGGTCAGAAGGCTCCCCCCAAGCCCAAGTGTGGGGCCCGGGCGGATGTGGCAAGATGCCAGCTGTGGACTCTGTGACACGAAGCTCAGATACCTGGACTGGGGGTTGGTGTTCGGTTAGTTCTGGGCCTGGGAGGTCAGCCTGGTTGGGGACTTGTTAATATTAGGACTCCAGTGGTAGCCACGCAGCAGAAGGTGGGGGGAGCAGCTGGGGTGTTTTGGAGAAGCTTTCACATGAGAAAGGCGGAGGTCACAGCCCACGCATTGGACAGGGGCCGGGCACATAGCCGGTAGAGTCATTGTGTCTGAAGCCCCTTCCCAATTCTGGCTGCCACCTGTGTGTCTTTCTTACTTGAGCTTAATTAAAGGGTGACGCAGGTCCAGGAAGGCCTTAGGCACCCCCATTTGTAGACCTTGAGGAAGCCCACCCAGCTGATTCAGGGCTGCCAGTGACTTTTCTTCTTTATAAGATTTATTTATCTGAGAGAGACCATGAGGGGCCGAGGGAGAGCATCTCAGGCAGACTCCCTGCTGATCGTAGAGCCTGACTTGGGGCTTGATTTCAGGACCCCAAATCATGACCTGAGCCGAAACCAAGAGTCCATCACTTAACCGCCTGCGCTGCCCAGGTGCCAGCTGGTGACCTTTCAGGATTACCCTTTGATCTAGAAAATCCTAGTGAATCAAGCATTTGAATCCTCCCCTTGGTTCAGTCCTAAATTTCCAGGCAAGTTATACTTTGAAGAGTGCTAAAGTGTTCTGTGCTCAGCTAACTTTACTCTTTGACCCACCTCACCCCTCAGGAGAAGAAGCTTCTGGAAGACAGAATAGCCGAGTTTACCACCAATCTCATGGAAGAGGAGGAGAAATCGAAGAGCCTCGCCAAGCTGAAGAACAAGCATGAGGCGATGATCACCGACCTGGAGGGTAAGAGGCAGCGGGCAGGGACTGAGGTGCCCCTGCTGCGGGCCCCAGCTGGACCTTGCTGCCGGGAGCAGGAGCACTGGGCTGGTCTCGTGTTCACTGCGTGCAGGCAGGCTCGTAATTTGCAGCCCCTAACGACTGCCCTGAAGACCTTGGGGACAGCTCTGGTCCCTGTGGGCGTCTGGGCCTCCAGGCACTGGCTGGACTGGGGACGGATATTCCCCCACGTGAGGGGCTCTTAGAACACTTCGGCATTTCTCTTTTGTCGTGTGCCGTGAGTTGCACAATATTGACGTCCTGAGAGGTCCGAAGTCTGACCCCAGCTTTGCCGCTTCCCGGCTGTGTCACCTCGCAGCTCTCCCGTAATCTCCGTGGGCTTCAGTTTCTCTTCTCTTCAAGGGGGCACAGTGAACGGGCGTCCACAGGGACAACACTAAATCACACGTACAGCCACACCATGCGGGGCTGGGCTGGACAGATGGCACGAGAGGCCATTGCTTGATTCGGGGCAGGTGACCAGTTGTGCCTTCGTCTCCCTGTCTTGTGGGAGGACAACAAGGTAGAACACAGGTCTGTGTCTTTTGAGACGTGCAGGTAGCAAAGGGACAGGTGAGAGGGGACCACTGTGGAGGCTCCGAGCTCATGCCAAAAACCACCGCTCTGTCAGCAGAGACTCGGGGCAGCCCTGTGTGACCAGGGCACTTGGCGTGTAGGGCCCAGTCTGTCCAGACTGAGCACCAGGAGGGTTTTCCTATCCCTTCCTGCCCCCTTCACGTTTGTAAGGGCTGAGGCGAGTCAGGCCGGAAAGGGGAAGTAAGGTGCTGGAGGGACCTTGCTGCCCAGGGACTCTCTCCCTCATCCGGGTCTAGGAGGGCAGAGCCACTGGGCGGGCAGACACACAGGGGGGCTCAGGTTTGACACCGGTGAGTGTTAAGAGAGATGTGGGACAGTCTGAACACACACGTCTAGTGGGAGTGGGAATTGGTAGTGGCCTTGAACAGTCTGGTGCTGCCTGGTGGCTTTGAAGCTTCACGTGCCTACAACCAACTCAGCACTCTTGGCCACATACCCTGGGGCTTCCGGGCTAGCGCGCATGGCAGCAATGCTCCTGAGGGCACACGGTGAACGTGACCCGAACGCCCATCAGTAGTGGCACAGGGATCGCTGGGGTCCATTCACCAGACTGGTCCATGGAGCTCAGTTGCACTGACCCTTAACTTGCTCAGTTTCAAGGTTTTACTGTTGAGTGACAGAAGCAAGTGGAGGAATGAGTCGCTGACCCTTACTGAGCACAGACTCTGGGCTAGTTGCTGTCGTGAGTGCTTACGAATACCAATGCCCACGAGCCTCGCAACCTCCTGAGTCAGGTGGTGTCCTTATCCTTGTTCAGGTGATGCACAGAAAGGTTAAGGGGTTACCTGAGTGACGTCCTAATGGGAATCATAAGGCCATACATTGGATCCTGATCGCCCATAATGACTGTATAGAATTCATACAGGATGTTCCCTTACACAATTTAAGTTCTTGAATGAAGCCTGTGTTTTAGGGAGGCAGACCTGGTACAACTTAAAGGAAAACAAAGGAGCCGTGAGCACAACTTGCAGGGGAACGTAGGTCCCTGGCAGGGCAGGTCAGCAGAGTTTGGGGTGACACCGGACATGGCAACTCGGGGGGTGTTCTTTCTTTCATCCAAGCCTTGGGTACAAGTGTCTGCTTACTGTGACCTTTTAAGGCTCACATATGTTTTAGAACAAAAACTCAGTATTTTTTGTAAAAATAGAAAAAGGTGGAAAAAAAAATCTGTGGGCACTGAGGGCTCTGTTGGTGTCCCCTGGCTTGTTCCTCAGAACGCCTCCGAAGAGAGGAGAAGCAGCGTCAGGAACTGGAGAAGACTCGCCGGAAGCTAGAGGGGGATTCCACTGACCTCAGTGACCAGATTGCCGAGCTGCAGGCCCAGATCGCCGAGCTCAAGATGCAACTGGCCAAGAAAGAGGAGGAGCTGCAGGCCGCCCTGGCCAGGTGAGGGCCATAGCCCACAGCAGGGTCTGTCCACCCTGCTGGCACCTGCTGCCATGCAAGCTGTGCTGCTGCTGTCCTCTTGGAGCTGTTGTGTAACAAGATAGGTCGTGTCCCGTTAGGGCATGCGTGTGGCTGCTTCGTCACTGTCCCTTTTTAGTCCCCCAGAAGTCATCCCCAGTGCCCTAGGCCTTCCTTTCTCGCATTTTTAAACTTTCTGGTTATAGGTCTGCTTTAAAAACAAAAACAAAAACAAAAAACCCAAAACTTCGTTTTAGTGTCACAAGAAAACTGAGCAGAAGGTGCACAGAGTTCCCCAACAGCCCCGCACCTCCCCCATGCGGCCCTGCCCAGTGTCACTTTGCAGCCCCAGGGCGGGGGGGGCACATTAATTGCAATTAACGAACCTGCACTGGTGTAATTTTCACCCCCAGGGTATGTACTGCACCTTTGTAGTTTTCCTTAGTTGCTGTAATGGTGCAGTGCAGGCGGCGTTTCATTTCCTTTTTAATTTTCACTTAACATTTACTTATTTACTTATTTTTTTTTACATTTCAAGCACTGAATTTCAGTTTGGAAAATGAAGTGATTCTTCTTCTTTTTTTTTTTTTTTTTAAAGATTTTATTTATTTATTAGACAAAGATCACAAGTAGGCAGAGAGGCAGGCAGAGAGAGAGAAGGAAGCAGGCTCCCTGCAGAGCAGAGAGCCCGACGCGGGGCTCGATCCCAGGACCCTGGGATCATGACCTGAGCGGAAGGCGGAGGCTTTAACCCACTGAGCCACCCAGGCGCCCTGAAGTGATTCTTCTATGACGTTTTTCAGTTCTCAGAGTGGTTTTGCTTTTAAATCTTCTGGAAGCGTCAGATATGTTTCTGTGGAAAGGAGCACCTGAGGCCTATGGTGACGATTTCCAGAAGCAGCTTTGGCTGCTCCTCTCCAAAGCCTTTTCTTCACGCTCTGCTCCCTGAGGTGGAAAGAGCCTCCTGATGTTGGTCTCTTCGACAGAGTGGAGGAAGAAGCCACCCAGAAGAATATGGCCCTAAAGAAGATTCGTGAGCTGGAATCCCAGATTTCTGAGCTCCAGGAGGACCTGGAATCGGAGCGAGCTTCTAGAAATAAAGCTGAGAAGCAGAAGCGGGACCTCGGGGAGGAGCTGGAGGCTCTGAAAACGGAGTTGGAGGACACTCTGGACTCCACGGCTGCCCAGCAAGAGCTCAGGTGCGTTGTGCAGCCGAGGGGCCAAGTCACTAAGGATGGGAGTGGGGAGTGGGCAGGGAGGGTGAGGCCCCCTCAGCAGCTCTTCCCTGGGTCGAAGAAACTGCTGTGGAGTTTGGGTGAGCCCTGAATCCTCGCAGATTCAGAGAGCGTCTGCAAGCCTGGGCTGGAGGCTTCATGGCCTGGAAGGGAGCATGGCTGGGCAGCAAGGCTGGGGCGGCCGGCGCCTCTTGCCAGGCTCTTTGCAGCTGGGGAGAAGAGCCCAGGGCGGCAGCACGCCCAGGCCTGGCCTCCGTCCTGAGGGTGCTTCTTTACAGGTCCAAACGCGAACAGGAAGTGAACATTCTGAAGAAGACCCTCGAGGATGAGGCCAAGACCCATGAGGCCCAGATCCAGGAGATGAGGCAGAAGCACTCGCAGGCCGTGGAGGAGCTGGCCGAGCAGCTAGAGCAGACGAAGCGGGTGCGTGGGCTTCCCTGGGACGGGCTCCGTGACTGCGGGCGGCACTGGGCTGCTGGCGGGGCAGAGTCCTCCTGGAGGTGGGCTGCCGCCTGGGCCAGGCCTGCAGAGCAGAGCGGCTTCCAGTACCAGCTGCCTGGGTCGAAGTCCAGGCTCCAGCCCTAAGCGGCTGTGTGACTCAGGCCAGTCGCTGCCTCTGTGCCTCAGTCTGCCCATCTGTAGAGGAGGCGAAGGATAGGTCTGTCTCATGCAAATCCCTGACTGTTGGAGTTGATGACAGGTAAAAGCACGTGAACAAGTGAACGATAAAGACTCAGCAAGTTGTTCGAGAATGACTGTTAATGTTTTGTTCAGGACCCGCCAGACCAGAAAGCCCCCATGAATTGGAGTGGCCTGGTACCGAGTGCCAGAGGGCCCCAGGTTTTCTCTGGAGCACCCCCACGTGCTCAGCTGGAGTCTTGGTGGGAAGCCTTGGGATATTGATCCTGCTGGTCTCAGGCAGGGGCTGGGCCAGACGGTTCTCCAAGACCACGTTCTGCCTGCTGTGGCCCCTAGCATGTAGCCACTCTGGGTGGCAGCCCGAGAGGTCAAAGGTTTTGCACGTGACGGCCTGTACAATATTCTCAGAGGCGTGCCTTGTCCATCCAGGCCCCTTCTGGTGGAAGCCTTACCTTACCCTTCAGCTTTTCCTTTCCCAACATACCCCGTCATGTGTGCAGCCCCGACACGCATCTATGACTCTGTGACCAGCTCACTGGAGAGCAGAATGGGACTGTCGAGTGGATTCTATACACGCCACTCGTAGATATTCTGGAAGATCATCACGTCATCACTGAGAACACACATTTCACAGAGGCTTTACTGGAAGCCTGACTGAGCAGCTATTATTTCTCTTGGTGTTCTGATACTGCTAAAGTCTTCCTTCCATAAGATCCTTATGCTTGAGCTGGGCAGGGACCATTGCTAAGCTGAGGACGCGGGCTGTGTGTCCCGTCCGGCCAAGTGAGGAGTGCTGGTCAGGCCTGAGCGTCCGGCCGGAGGCTCTCGGCTGCATGTGTCCCCCAGGCTGGCCCGCTGGTGTTGCTGCCGAGAGAGCAGACTCCTCTCTCCCGGCTCTTCCAGGGCCTCGCTGCCCCTTCCCACCTCGTGGCTTGCATCCCCACAGGTGAAAGCCAACCTGGAGAAGGCGAAGCAGACGCTGGAGAACGAGCGAGGGGAGCTGGCCAACGAGGTGAAGGTGCTGCTGCAGGGCAAAGGGGACTCTGAGCACAAGCGCAAGAAGGCCGAGGCGCAGCTGCAGGAGCTGCAGGTGAAGCTCACCGAGGGCGAGCGCGTGCGCACGGAGCTGGCCGACAAGGTCACCAAGCTGCAGGTGAGGCCTCCGCTGCGTCCCGGGCCCCGGGCAGGGGTGCCTGCTGCCGCGACTCGGTCTTGGCCCGGATCTCCAGAGCTCCTCCCCTGCTCCCTTTCAGGGAGGCCTTTGGGTTGGCCTGACGGCTGAGGTGGGGCCAAAGCACTCATGGGCCTTCTCCCTCCCGTCTCCGTGCAGGTTGAGCTGGACAACGTGACGGGGCTTCTCACCCAGTCTGACAGCAAGTCCAGCAAGCTCACCAAGGACTTCTCCGCCCTGGAGTCCCAGTTACAGGACACACAGGTAAAGACGGCAGCAGGGCCCAACTCCTCCGATGACCCGTCCTCCCCCGTATCTATAGGGTCTCCGGGTCCTTCTGCCCTTCCTCTTTCCTGCTCCCCCCGGCCAGGTCTGTAGCAGCTGTCCTCCAAATCAGAGGGACCGGCTCCTCCCTCCCGTGGAGGGTGTGGGGCCTGCAAGGCTCTGGCTCTGAGCCCCGGTGTCCCGCGTGTCTCGGTGTAGGAGCTGCTCCAGGAGGAGAACCGGCAGAAGCTGAGCCTGAGCACCAAGCTGAAGCAGATGGAGGATGAGAAGAACTCCTTCAGGGAGCAGCTGGAAGAGGAGGAGGAGGCCAAGCGGAACCTGGAGAAGCAGATCGCTACCCTCCATGCCCAGGTTCGGTACCGCTCCCCTGCCCCGCTGCCCCCTTGAGACTCGGGAGCTGCTGCGGGGAGTCTGTAGGCTGGGGAGAGTCTGCCCGGGCGCCGTATCTCAGGAAGCTCTGCTCTCGCCAGCCAGAGCTGCTAGCCAGGGTCTCAGGTGGAATTCAGGGGTCTGTACATGTGATGGAGGAGACGTTCTGTCTGTGTTTTCCACTAGTCAGGCTGACATCAGCGTGGTGTTTGATCACACATGTAGGCTGTGAGGCAGGCAGCAGCACTACATGAGGTGTGAAGGAAACCACAGATCGCTGTGTCTGAGCCGTGGCGAGCTTTGGGGCATCACGGTGGGCCCGTCGCTTCGGGAGCTCGTGCCGGACACACTGACAAGGGAGCACATGGACACTGTGTCACAGTGTAAAGAAGTACCCAGCAACTGCATTTTTCTGTATTTTTGTACTTGCTGATCTTAGCATCTCACGCTCATTAAAACACCATTATAAGGAGGTCACAGTCTTTTTCTAGACCGTCAGAGGGTCTGTAACCGGAAATAGATTAAGAGTCGCATTCTACATCTCATGTAGGGCTCAGCGGCCAGCCAGGAGATCTGTACTGCCTCCTGGGGAGAGGGGTGTAGTCTGTGCTCCAGTCTGGGTGGGAGTAGCTGGTGGCTGGTGTGGCAGCTCTGGCTCCGAGTGCGAAGGGGGCTGCAGGACTGATGCCCGTAGATCTCCTGCCTGCAGCAGACAGACTCGGTCCCTGGCAAGAGACCGATGTCGGAGGATGATATAGGACGATGGAAAGCAAGAGGCTTGGTGTACATCTTGACCGAGAGGCCGCCCCGGGGCTGCAGGCACTAGGCAGATGCCCTCGGCAGAAACCTCGTTTCTCTCACTTCAGCTGAAGAGGGGCATGTCCGTGACTGGGCCTCTGCTCATGGCGTGCGAGCTGGCTGCCCCTGCCCTGGACCTGGCCCGTCTGCCTAACTCTGTGCCCCTGCCCAGGTGACAGACATGAAGAAAAAGATGGAGGATGGCGTGGGGTGCCTGGAGACCGCGGAGGAAGCCAAGAGGAAGCTCCAGAAGGACCTGGAGGGGCTGGGCCAGCGCTACGAGGAAAAGGTGGCCGCCTATGACAAGCTGGAGAAGACCAAGACGCGGCTGCAGCAGGAGCTGGACGACCTGCTCGTGGACCTGGACCACCAACGCCAGACGGCCTCCAACCTGGAGAAGAAGCAGAAGAAGTTCGACCAGGTGGGTGCGGCCAGGCTGCCCCCCCGGGCCTGTCCCGTCAGGCACATCCATGGGGCGTCGAGGCTGGGGTCACCTCACACCTCGCTGGGGAGGGCAGGGCTCCCCCTTGCAGCAGGGTGTTCTTCCCCTTTCCCACGTCTGACATCTTTCAGATGGTCTTACATAGGACTTTTACATAGGACTCTTACATAGGACTTTTTTTTCTTTACTCTCAACATGGGGTTTGAACTCAAAGCCCCAACGTCAAGTATGCACATGTCCTAATGACATCCCTGTGATATAGGATTTTTATTGTTACATCCTACCTCTGCCTCATTCCAAAAGCTCTGGGGCCGCTTACGGAGAGACCCAGACAGTGGGGTAGGACAGTTCAGGCAAACTGGTCAAGTGTAGCCCCATACATGTTGCTGGGGGTGGAGGTGCACCGGATCCCGCCACGCTCCTCTCCTCGCTGCTGTCCGCAGTTGCACCCCTGCAAGGTGCTGGCGAAGTCTAGAACATTGATCCTCTGGCTGTTTAAGAAATGGGGCTGGGGAATAAAGAGGTATTGGCAGAAGGTTTGGGGAGATGGGGTGATGAGGTCTGGCCGCGGGTGGGCCTGCACGGAGAGTGGACACCCAAGAGCTTGAACGTAAATGGGCATCCTTGACGAGCGCCACAGGTGGGCCTCTAAACAGCCAGATGGACATGGTTTTTAAGGAAAACAGCAACTGGTTGTTCAGGAGAACAGGGTTTTTTCTAGTTCTCAGGGAAGGGTTGCTAATTGTTAAATGATGAAAACTGGCCTCACAGGGTGCTGGCAGAGGTGATCTCTGTCCTAGTCTGGTTACAAGGACATGCTACATGGCATGTGCCACACTTGGAGCCCGCCAAGTACCCTGGGCGACAGCCTGGTCCCTTCCCCTTAGACCCGCACCTAGGACCCTTAGTCCCCAAGGAGTATGGGTGTGGAGGCTTTGCTCACCTGAGGGCTGGAGGCTCATAGTGACCACCTCTCCCCCAGCTACTGGCAGAGGAAAAGACCATCTCAGCCAAGTATGCGGAGGAGCGTGACCGGGCAGAGGCAGAGGCCCGGGAGAAGGAGACCAAGGCGCTGTCCCTGGCCCGGGCTCTGGAGGAGGCCATGGAGCAGAAGGCGGAGCTGGAGCGGCTCAATAAGCAGTTCCGCACGGAGATGGAGGACCTCATGAGCTCCAAGGATGACGTCGGCAAGAGCGTGAGTACCGGGTCGGCGGCTGGCTCTGGGGAGGGCTGAGTGGGGACAGCCCCATGGACTAGGGGCTGAGCGGACACCAAGGCTGGGGACGTCGGGGACCTCATTCCTCAGCTCCTGACTCGGTTTCCCTCGGCGGGGGTCAGGTCCACGAGCTGGAGAAGTCCAAGCGGGCCCTGGAGCAGCAGGTGGAGGAGATGAAGACGCAGCTGGAGGAGCTGGAGGACGAGCTGCAGGCCACAGAGGACGCCAAGCTGCGGCTGGAGGTCAACCTGCAGGCCATGAAGGCCCAGTTCGAGCGGGACCTGCAGGGCCGCGATGAGCAGAGTGAGGAGAAGAAGAAGCAGCTGGTCAGACAGGTGTGGACGGCCCCCCACGCTCACCCCCGTTTCTGGCAGGCTTCTTTCTCCTTTCTCCCCCTGGGTTGTGTCGGGCTCCTCCTCCACTCCTTCAGGTTCCAGTCGCCTGTCTCCAGGGTCAGGGACCCTTTCTTTGATGGCCCGTAGTCTTCATGGGACCCTGGAGGCCCCCTACAGCCTGGCCTGGGCTCAGAGCGGGGCAGGGTCTGGGTGTGGATGCTGCTGTCTGAGCCATCGGCCTGTCCCCCAGGTGCGGGAGATGGAGGCAGAACTGGAGGATGAGAAGAAGCAGCGCTCGATGGCGGTGGCTGCTCGGAAGAAGCTGGAGATGGACCTGAAAGACCTGGAGGCCCACATCGACTCTGCCAACAAGAACCGAGATGAAGCCATCAAGCAGCTGCGCAAACTGCAGGTGAGGCCACAGGCCGTGCAGGGCCCGGCTACCTGGGCTCAGGCAGGGACTGGGCACTAGTCGGTGGCTGACAAGTGCCGAGGAACACCACCCTCTCCTCTCCATGGCCGACTAGGATGCGCTCAGTCCTGGAACAGAAAGAAACTTGCAGTAAGATCGTTGACTTTGTGTGTGTTAAGCAAGGAAATGCACATAAACCTAGAAACACAGTGATGTAGGGATGTAGTACTTGGTGGTAGATTCCAGAGTAAAGCAGACATGGCCCGGGGTCATGGCCCAGGTCCCGACCCCATCTGCAGCCCACAGCACAGAATGCACACTTGGGAAATTCTCACTTCACCAATAAGTAAAGATCATAGGTCTTGTTTATTTATATGTTTTTTATTATTAAAATTTAATATTATTAAAATTTAATAATTTCAACATTATTAGCATATAGTGTTACGTTAGTTTCACGTATATGACACAGTTATTCATCACTATGTCCATACAGTACTCTGTTGATCATCAGGATACATGAAAGATAACAAATTTCATTCGATTCTCTTTATTTATTAAAAGAGTTTGTATATTTATTAGAGAGCTCGAGTGGGAGGAGGAGCAGAGGCAGAGGGACAACCAGATTCCCCACTGAGCAGGGAGCCTGTTGCTGGACTTGATCCCTGGGATCATGGTCTGAACTGAAGGCAGATGCTTAACTGACTGAGCTACCCAGGTGCCCCAAAGATAACAAATTTTAAAAAACAGCTCTGCGAAGCCACGTGGCACACCGAAACCCAGCCACAGAAAGAAAAAGTTTAGGGTCTGTCGGTGAGGTCGTAAGGCAGTTGTCCCTGTTACCATCTGGCCTGAGGAGTCCCACTTGAGGATTTATCTATAGAAGAAAAAAAAGAAACAAACCTATTTGACTAAGATCTTTAGAGTTAGAACCAATCACAGGAGAACAAAGGAAATGTGTTTCTTCCCTATAGTGGGGGCTGACCTGGCAGGTGGGTGTGGACCCGGAGGAGCTGGTGTCCCAGGGAGCAGCCTTGGAGCGCTGCTGCATTTGGGTCAACAGGACGTTGTAAAAAGTGTAGCCCAGATTGCAGCTCAGGCTGATGGGTAGCTGGTGACTGACACTGCCGAAGGTGTGCTTTGTAAAACCTGATGGTCAAAAACGTGTGAAAATGATAAGGATTAAAAAGATCCGTGTCATTATTATGCCCTTTACTGTTAAGTTGGTTACATGTGGCAGCAGGCTGAAAGCAGCCCAAGGTCTTGAGGGTGGGGTGGTGGCTGTGGGGGGTACCAAGCTTCACCTGCCCACCCCAGGCCCAGATGAAGGACTACATGCGGGAACTGGAGGACACACGTGCATCACGAGAGGAGATCCTGGCTCAGGCCAAGGAGAACGAGAAGAAGCTGAAGAGCATGGAGGCCGAGATGATCCAGCTGCAGGAGGTGGGCCAGGCCCCAGGAGGGCACTCGGGGCACCAGCAGGGGGCAGCCTACGGCCTCTGCCCAGCCAGGCTGGGCCGCCCAGTGGCCCAGCTGGCAGCCAACAGGCCAACTTCAGCAGTGGGTTGGGGGTGGGCTTGGCTTTGTGAAAGAAGTCCCTGCAGGGTTTCGTAAAGTAGCCCGGCTTCCTGGTGTGACTAAACTGTGTGTGTGAGTTAAACTGTCACCATTTGGGGCCAGCTCCCTTGCATGAAATGAAGCTTCCTGGTACTCCCCACCTCCTGCTGAGTGTTTACGCCTGGCAAGGGGAGGGCGCTTTCCCAAATGCTCCAGCTCCACGTGTCCCCCTTGCTGCCTTGTCTGTCACACAAGAGGTGTATCGCTAGAGCCTTCCCTCTGCTCTACGCGGTCTTCTTCAGCCTGAGGTTAATGGGCCACTTGGTGCTCCTACTGGTGCTGGGTGTCTGGGCATGTCCTCGTCCACACTGTTCTCATGGCTGTGCCCTCGAGCCTGGGCCTGGGGTCAGCCCTCCCTCTGAGATCAAGTGTGGCTCTCTATTGGGACCACCTTACCCAACTGGCTTTCAGACTCTGCTCTCACCCAAACTCCCATCCTTGTCCTCCCGACTTCCGGTCTCCCCAGAATGCAGAGGGACCAGATCCCATTAGCCCAGGACAGTTTTTTATTTATCTCTACCTCCCCAGTCTGACTTGGCTGTAACACTTAGAGAGAGGGGCTTTGCAAATGTGGTGCCTAAGTCATGGTCTCAGAGGGAGGAATCAGCCCTGTAAGCCAGAGGGGCTCATGAGGAAGGGCTTTGTGGAGGAGGCAGACCTGGGAGGGGGTTTGAGAGGAAGGGCCAGGGGCTGGGGGAGCATGGTGCTGCGAGTTCCAGGAATGGGAGGGGGGGGCTCAAGGGACTTTGGGGTGTCCCAGATGGTCACAGTCCACATTCTCATGGCAGGAACTGGCAGCCGCCGAGCGTGCCAAGCGCCAGGCCCAGCAGGAGCGGGATGAGCTGGCTGACGAGATTGCCAACAGCAGCGGCAAAGGGTGAGCCATGGCATGCCATGTTGAGCTAAGGGCAGGTGTGCCCATCCTCTGGGACAGGCCCTGTCTCACTGCTCCCCGCTCTCACCCAGAGCCCTGGCGCTGGAAGAGAAGCGGCGCTTGGAGGCCCGCATCGCTCAGCTGGAGGAGGAGCTGGAGGAGGAACAGGGCAACACAGAGCTGGTGAACGACCGGCTGAAGAAGGCAAACCTGCAGGTGGGTGGGGCCAGGGCCGCCTGGCGTTTTCCTGCACCAGGCTCTGCTCCTTTGAGACCATGCTGGCAGGAGCCTAGGGCTTGCTGGGCTTCGGAGAGGGTGTCCTGGCACCTGTGAAGGTCTCCCTTGGTTTCCTTCTCTCGACCCTGGCTGTGGGGGAACACCTTTTTCTAGGAGGGTCCAGAGCTCATGAACTTGGGGCCCGAGGGCCTAGTGTTTTCTGAGGCTCTTGAGGAACCAATGGCCCCGCTTCTGCCCCAGGGAGCCCCCGCCCCAGCCCTCCTGGGGTCACCAGCCTTCCTTCCTGTAGATCGACCAGATCAACACCGACCTGAACCTCGAGCGCAGTCACGCCCAGAAGAACGAGAATGTGCGACAGCAGCTGGAGCGCCAGAACAAGGAGCTCAAGGTCAAGCTGCAGGAGATGGAGGGCACTGTCAAGTCCAAGTACAAGGCTTCCATCACTGCCCTGGAGGCCAAGATCGCACAGCTGGAGGAGCAGCTGGACAACGAGACCAAGTAGGTGTTCCTTCCCATCGCCGGCCTCAGCCTGCATACCCCTCTGTTGCTGTCCGAGGCCCAGAGACTGTCCCCCTCCTGACGGCTGCTCATCCCTTCCATTGGGGCTTCTAAGTTTGCGTAGGAGTCCATGGGCCCACCTCTAGAGTTGGGGCTTCGAACAACTGTCTCTCGGGCCTGAATCAGGCAGAGGTGGCGGTTGCTGCCTGCTTGGGCAGCTAGTCTGTGGGCTCAGCAAGACTGGGGCGTCCTTGGAGGTAATGGGCAGGTCACACTGGGTTGCAAATCTCAGTTTCCCCTTTCCTTGCTACGTACCTGCTCCTTGGGCTGTGTCCCCCCTCCCCGGAGCCTACTTCCTTCTCTGTGAAATGGGGTAGTCGCCGTGCGTCCCCCGCAGGAGACCAAGCACGGCGTGGGTGTTGGGTGGAGATGGGCCGGCCTCCGCCTGGGGGCTTCCTCGTGGTGGACATGCCCGTGAGGCGTGGGGACAGGTCGTCCAGCTGGTGTGGTGTGGTGTGGCCGGACCCTCTGAGCCGCCGCCTCTCTGCCCTGCAGGGAGCGCCAGGCAGCCTGCAAACAGGTGCGTCGGGCCGAGAAAAAGCTGAAGGACGTGCTGCTGCAGGTTGATGACGAGCGGAGGAACGCCGAGCAGTTCAAGGACCAGGTGTGTGGGCAAGCGTGTGCGCGTGCGTGTGTACGTGGGAGCGTGTGCGTGCGCGCGAGCGCGTGCGTGGGGCCACAGCGCCTGGTGGGCCTCTCCGGCCGAGGCGCCTGACCGGGACCTCTGGTCTCCACAGGCTGACAAGGCGTCCGCCCGCCTGAAGCAGCTCAAGCGGCAGCTGGAGGAGGCCGAGGAGGAGGCCCAGCGGGCCAACGCCTCCCGCCGGAAGCTGCAGCGCGAGCTGGAGGACGCCACTGAGACCGCCGACGCCATGAACCGCGAGGTCAGCACCCTCAAGAACAAGCTCAGGTGAGCCCCGTGGCCGCGGCCTCCCCTCCCTGAGCTCGGGGCGCCGGAAAGCTCGTTTCACACGAACCTCCCAGGAGCCGCCCGCGTCTGCGTCCGGGGCCGCGCCGTCTCCGCCCGTGCGGCTCCCGGGGCTCCCGGGTGAGCCCTGCGCTCCGTCTCTGGGAAAACCCCGCCCGCGGAACCAGGCCGGCCCGGAGGGGCTCCAGGCTGGCTGTGGGGCACTGGCGGCCGCTCGCGGGGGCCCGGCCGGCCCGGCACGCGCTGGGGGCCTGGGGGCGCCGGCTGAGGCGGCCCCGCGGCCTTCACGGCGCCTGTGCCCACGGAGAGGCGCGGCAGTGCGCTCTCGCGGAGCGTTGCTGCCGGAGGGGGAGCCGGCGGGGCAGGCAGAGGCTCTTTTTCCCGGGATTCCCGGGATTCCCGCTGCTTCTCTCCCTTCGGCGTGAAGGCGACAGGAGGCCGCCTTCCAGCCCGTCGCTAATAGCGTTGTGCGTGCGACCCGGAGTAGGCGTCGGGGTCCCGTCCCGCGTGCGGTCCCCGTGTCTCCGTCTGCCCCGCTGCTGCGTCGTCGGAGCCCGGGTGTGCGGGCTGGCGCGTGTCTCGCGGGGGTGACTGCGTCTGCTGCTGGGCCTCTCTCTCGCCGTCAGCCCCGGCTTCCCCACGGCTTCTCACTGGTGATTCGGAATGAAGTGGGAGCCCGTGTTTCTCCAGGCTCCCGGGTTCTTGGCCCACTGCCCAGGGCGCTGGGGCCTGGTGTCCGTCTACAGATGGCTTGGAGGGGTGCCAGCTGTACTTGCCCTCCTGGCCGGCCCTGCTGACCCTGTGCCTCTGTCCCCAGGCGAGGGGACTTGCCGTTTGTCGTGCCCCGCCGGATGGCCCGGAAAGGTGCTGGCGACTGCTCGGACGAGGAGGTGGATGGCAAGGCGGATGGGGCTGAGGCCAAAGCTGCTGAGTAATCTCTCCTCCTGCTGCCTGGAACGGATGGACAGACCGCCACATGACTCCGTCTCCCCTTTCCAGCACCCCCCACCCCGCAGCACCCTCCTCCACCTTCTGGGGACTGCCGTGACCGTGACCTCCCCACCCAGTCCCACCAGGCCAGGAGACCTCAAGCCTGCGCCTCCCCGCCCGCCCCCCAGGCCTTGCTGAGGGCGTTTGGCTTCCTCCACTGCATTCGCTTCTGCACCCTCCCACCCCCAGCACCCGATACCAAAGAGTCAGAGTCTTGGGCCCCTGGCCTGGGAACTGAGTGACCAGCAGGCTCTCGGCCCTCCCTTGCCACATAGCACAAGACAAGGAGGGCAGGCCACCGGGGATGGGCAAAGAGAGTTTTCTACAAATCTATTTTTCTTCAGACTAAGAAGTTTTGATAGCCCAGCACCCCAGAAGAGTTGTCACCTTCCCCCACCTCCGCCACCAGCTCCCCCTCCTCCTTTGCTGTTGGCAATCACACACGGCGACCTCACGACCTCTGCCCCGTTGGCCCTGCACTCCCGAGGGCCCTGGGTGATTGGGTAAGGGCAGGCCCAGGGCTGACCCCTCTGTGCAGGGCACAGAATGCGGGGTGCAAGGAAGGAGCCGTCCCTCCCCACGCGCTCTGGGCAGCGCCACAGTGGTCCCCTTCCTGTTTCAGAGTGTCTCAAGTGCAATGATGACCCCCTTCCCTCCTCTGTGGAGGGCAGCGGGCCCCTGCCACCAGGGGGCTGCTGGGCCCAACAGACAGGGCATCGGGGCCACGCTGGGAAGGCCATCGGGGGCTTCTCCCAACATTCTTGGGGACCAAATATATTTAATGGTTAAGGGACTTGTCCCAGGTCTGACAGCCAGAGCATTGCAAAGGGCCAGCGGCCCTCCCACACGACCTTGTATCTACTCCAGGACTGGGGCCCAAGGGTACATAATCTGCACCGTCGACTCAGTATGGTGTAAAGATCTGCCATCTGCATGGATGTGTTTGAAAGCAAAAAAAAAAAAAAAAGGTTTCTTCTCCCCTCGCCTTATAATAAATGATAAAATTCCAAGTCTTTATCACTGCCTTTCCTTTGGAACCATGTTTAGAAGAGAGTAGCTTGTCCTACACTGGTCTACACTGGTTGCTGAATTTACCTGTATTCCTAACTGTTTTGTATATGCTGCATTTAGACTTACTTATGGCAAAGAAGGCATCTTTTTTTTTCTTTTTTGAAAAAAACTCAACAAATCATGAAGATATATATGAAAGCTACGTATGCCTAAAAAGCTCTGAATTCAGGTCCCAGTTGCTGTCACAAAGGAGTGAATGGAGCTCCCAGCCCCACCCCTTTTTTATATAATAAAAGTGCCTTAGCATGTGTTACAGCTGTCACCACTACAGTAAGCTGGTTTACAGATGTTTTCCACTGAGCGTCACAATAAAGAGTACCGTGCTACGAGCCGTGTGTCTGCTGGTGTCTCTCTGCCGGAGCGGGTTGCCTGGATGGGACGGCATCCACTTTGTGCATCATCTTCTTCTTTTTATATTTTATTTCTTTATTTGAGAGATGGGGAAAGAGCACAAGAGGAGGGGGAGGGAGAAGCAGGCTCGCCACTGACCGGGGAACTCAATGCAAGGACTTGATCCTAGGTTGATGGGATCATGACGCTAGGCAAAGGCAAACGCTTCACTGACTGAGCCTAGTGACCCTTTGAGCATCTTCAAAAGCTTCCCGTAGTGCAGCATGGCTGAGGCACAGACTGGGGTGAGGAGTGGCAGTCATGCAGGAAAGGTAAGCTAGAAAGGGAGACTGGACCAGGGGCAAGGATGCTAAGAGGGTCTTTTAAAGCTTCCGTTTACTTCAGTTACTGAGTACCCACTGTGCGCTTGACAGGGGTTTAGGGACCCAAATCTAGGTGCTGACTTAGGAACATCCTTCGTTGTTAGACAAAGCCTGCCCTCTGGAGGTTCATTTCGAGTTGTACATAAGCAAGACCAAGGGAGTCCAGTGGTGGGGCCCGTGGGTATTGGAACAGGAGGCTGCCAATCTTTTGTTCTTTCATTGGTTCTTTTAGCAGAGGCAGAGGAGAACCTGGCCTCTTGCTGGGCACCTGCCCTACGAGGACAAGGAAGACAAGGGGTCCCTGCAGGAGCAAGAGGGAGGAGAGGGAAAGGCATCCCTTAGAGAAGGGCTATGGCATGGACCCAAGCAGCCTACCTCTGCACCACCAGGGTCCCGGGACCACTGTGGGGCCGGCTTGTCTGCTACAGAAAGCGGTGGGCTTCCATCTGCCCACTCCTTCAGCCTCTGCACAGGTGCAGGTGTGCTCGCTGGCCCCGGGGAGGAAACCGCAGATGACGGCTGGGGGTAGCCAGGTGCCAGGCACCAGACGACTCTGGGCACTTCTAGCTTTCTTAGAGGATCCAGGGGAGAACTCCTTTCCTCCAGCTGTGGCGACTCCAGGCTTCCCTCTGATCTTTGCCTCTGCCTTCACGTGGCCTTCTCCCCTCAACTCCCTGCTGTCTCTCCTCTGGGTGTCTCTCGTAAGGACTCTATAGTCATTGGATTTAGGGCCCACCAGATATTCAGTGATGATCTCAAGATCTTTAAGTTAAAGGATTTGCAAAGACAGGGTTTTTCTACATGATGTCAGTTATTGGATTGCAGACATGAGGTCATGCGTGTATCTTTTAGGGACCACCATTCAGTCCACTGCGGTACTCTGCAAATATCCGTCCTTTGCCTTCAGCTCTGTGACTCGACTCTGCCCTTTGTGCAGGGGAAATTCCGACTGGGGACCCACCATGCCTACAAGGGATGGGCAGTCCCAGGGCTGACTGACCCACCCACCAGGCCGAGAGGGAAAGAAGTTCACAGTGTATGTTTTGGAAGGGGACAGGGAAGGAGTTGTCAGCCAAAGACTAGGGCAGAGGCGAGGAAGCCATGATCAGGTAGGTCTGTTTGTGCAGAAAAGCAATGTGATGTGGAAAAGCTGCTTCCTGGAGGTGAAACCCTCATGTCTGGGGCTCTGGAGGGGATCCTGGCACAGTGGGAGGCTGGGAGGGGCCCCCAAGGTCCTGCCTGATTTTAGAGCCTGGTCACTCAGCCACAGAAAGGAAAGGACTATTTGTATAGGCAGGAACTTGGGTGGGGTTCAAGCCCGTTACACTGGGTGTGTTTTTTAAATGCCAGTCTTACAGGCTTACATACTGTGTGACTCCACTTATCAAATATTTTCAAAATGCCAAAATTACAGAGATGGAAAGCAGGTCAGTGGTTGCCAGGAGTTAGGGAAGTCCTGGGAAGGTGACCCTAAAAGGTGAGTGCCAGGGAGTTTGCTTGCAGGGACGTAACAGTCTCGAGTGTTGTGAGGGTCCTGTGAATCGATGGGTCCTCAAGACTCTCATGCAGACATACCAGTGAGTGTGGGCAGAAACTAGGGCGGTTTGAGTGAGGTCCATCATCCAATTACTTGAACCGGGGTCTGTATCCTTGCTTTGAGAACGACCATAGTTAGGGAAGATGTCACTGCCAGGGAAATGGGGTGAAATATACTTTTTTGTTTTGTGAGTCTACACTCTATAGGATTTTTTCTTAACACCTAAGTTTCTTTTTTTTAAAGATTTTATTTATTTATTTATTTGAGAGAGAGAGAGAGAGCATGAGAGGGATGAAGGTCAGAGGGAGATGTAGACTCCCTGTGGAGCCGGAAGCCTGATGTGGGACTCGATCCTGTGGCTCCGGGATCATGACCTGAGCCTAAGGCAGTCACTTAAGCAACTGAGCCACCCAGGGGCCCTGTGTTTCCTTTTTTTAAGTCTGTGATTCAGGATCTGAATGGTGATGGTGATTGGGGAGCCCCACATTGGGCTCCCTGCTGAGCAGGAAGCCCGCTTTTCCCTCTCCCTCTGCCTGCCACTTCCTGTCCCTCTCCCCCTTTCATGCTCGCGCCCGCTCTCTCTCAAATAACTAAAATCTTTATTTAAAAAAGACTCCATTTCTTATTAGGATTAATTAACCATGAAAGAGTCCCCATTATACTAACTCCTTTTTGCATACGAACTTTTTACCTTTATATCTACCTTTTTTGTGCACTTGGTCTCAGCTCTTCTCCTTTTAACATTAGGAACTCATGGCCTTTCACAGACTCAGCCTGGCCCAATTATACATGATCAAAGTAATCATTATCAAGTATCATTATTACTCTATGTAATTTGGTAGGATCGCCAGTGGGTACTCTATTGAGCACCGCTCTGAACATCCCTGAAGCATCCTTTCCTTCTGGAGTAGGAGCTGTTGAAGGCCCCTGGATTTCCGTTTTCCTCCAAGGTGTCTTGCTACCTTTGAGTGGAGGAAAAGCCATGGATGCCTGTGGGAGTGGACGAGGGATGGCTAGACCATATATATATACCTGTGGAAGGGTGGCGCTCATGCTGATTATTCTCGTTGAACCTATGTTATCATCCCACTTTTCTTAGAGAACTTACTTCATCAACCACCGAGGTTTCTCCCACACTGTCACTTGTCACATCAGGAGTCAGGCTGATTTCTTATGGGTAATGATCCACTGGCTCTCATCATGTTGAACATGGTGGTGCCAGAAACCAGCCCATTATTGGGGTGAGCTGTTACTCACTGCTCTAAAGGGACTTCCACGTTCTTAAAATTAAAAAAGAAATCAAAGTAACAAGCGCAAATGGTTAAAACAAATCCACTAGTCCAGAGGGCTCTAACCTACTTTCCCAAATAAAAAGAATCACTTTCAATTTGTTGCTTTTTCTTTAGGTGGTTAATCAGTATCTTTATATGATATTCCTACAGTGGGAGAACAGAATAGGTGAGAGTGTAGGCTCTGGAGATAAGGAGTCTGGATTTGATTCTGGCTCTGGCACTAGCTGAGTGCTTTGAATTACCTACCCTTTCTGGGTTTCATTTCCTTTTCTTACAGAATCATGGTGAGAACTAATGTATGAGTTGATGCATCCAAATCACTTAGAACGGTGCCTGGTGCAAAGTAGATAGTCACCCACTTCATTCCCTTCATTTTTATTTATATTTATTTTAAGGTTTTTTTAGTTATTTATTTGACACAGAGAGAGAGATCACAAGTAGGAAGAGAGGCAGGCAGAGGTGGGGGGTGGGGGAAGCAGACTCGCTGCTGAGCAGAGAGCCTGATGGGGCACTCCATCCCAGGACCCTGAGATCATGACCTGAGCCGAAGGCAGAGGCTTAACCCACTGAGCCACCCAAATGCCCCATTATTCTGACTTTTTTTATAATGTGAGCTACATGCCCAACATGGGGCTTGAACTCCTGACCTCTAGATCAAGAGTTGCATGCTCTGGTCCTCAGCCAGCCACGGACCCCTTCTGGTGTCATTTTTTAATCGATCTGAGCTACCCTTTTCATCTGGTCATCTTTCTTACATATCTGAACCTAGATTGCCCATCTGTATTTAAGAGAGAGGTAAGTTGACTGACAGGCTTTCATGCAGAGTGATTGGATGAGGGCCTCCTAGATGCCAGAAGACAGGTATTTTTTTCTGGAGGCTTTCAATTCTGCTTTTCCTCTTCTGGTGTAGACCTGGGCTGATGTGAATAGAGGGTCGGGTGTGGGGCTGATAACCTTATTCCTGCTCACCTCCACCTGCCTCTCACCTTCGGTCTCCCTCTCTGAAGCTCTGCCTAGCAGACCATTCTTCGTGCCTATTTGCCCTCTGTCTGTTTTTCTGATGGAAATTCCCTCTATTTTTCTGACCAGTCTGCATTCAAAGATTTGTCTAAGCCTCTGGACTACCTCTGGGCCCCATTCTCCTTTTTCATTGGCAGCGAATGAAGAGAGACGCTGTGTGGGTTCTTGAGTCCAGCAGGCAGGGTTGCACCCAGGCTACCGCTGACCAGATTTCTGACTCTGGGAAAAATCACATAGTCTGTGCTTTAGTTTCCTTATCTGCAAACAGGGATGCAAGCGATACGCAGCTCAATGATTACTGGAAGAAGACGGGTTATTATTTGTAAAGTCTTAGAGCAATCACCAGCGCAGAGCTTAGGATACAAATGTGAGTCACTGTTCTCATTTGTTATTTTTATACCTATAAGTACTTTTACTCTCTTTCAGTCAGGTCTCAGGAGGGGTGGCTGTTAAATGCTCTTTTGTCTTGTTGAGATAGTGCCAAGGGGCTCCTGACTGGCTTATTTGGAAAAGCCTGGGACTCTTAACCTTGGGGTTGTGAGTTAGAGTCCCAAATCGGGTATAGAGATTATTTAAAAAAAAAAAAAAGTTAACTTAAAATATAATGCTTAAATGTAATCAACATTTGCTATCTTTCCTCATCTCCCAAGCCAAAGTAATAACAGAACTAAAAGAAATATAAATTATTGGGGCGCCTGGGCGGCTCAGTGGGTTAAAGCCTCTGCCTTCGGCTCAGGTCATGATCCCAGGGTCCTGGGATCGAGCCCCACATCAGGCTCTCTGCTCAGCAGGGAGCCCGCTTCCCTTCCTCTCTCTGCCTGCCTCTCTGCCTACTTGTGATTTCTGTCTGTCAAATAAATACTTAAAATCTTAAAAAATATATATATATAAATTATTTATATAAATTATTTATATAACATATATATTATTAATTATATATATTTATATAAATAAATATAAAATAGAAATAAATTCTTGTTAAGGGTCTGTTTTTTAGTTTATTTTTATTGTTAAGATTTTTTAAATTTATTTGACAGAGAGAGACACAGGAGAGCAGGAACACAAGCAGGGGGAGTAGGGGAGGGAGAAGAGGGCTTCCCGCAGAGCGGCAATATGGGACTCCATCCTAGGACCCTGGGATCATGACTAGACCTGAAGGCAAATGCTCAGTAACCTAGCCACCCAGGCACCCAACGGTCTGTTTTTTTAAAAAATAGGATGAGGGACACCCTCATGTACTGTGAGTGTGCATGTGATTGGTATAACATTTTTTGTAACAGTGGGGCTCTAGGTAAGAAAATATTTGTATGTGTTGATAGCTTCTGACCCAGTCATCGTGCTTCTAGAAGAGTCTTAAGGAAACAATCTCAAATACAGGCAGTGTTTCATACAAGGAGATTGTTCTTTGCATTTACATTTAGATGAAGAATCAGAAAGAGTCTAAGGTTCCCAGTTGGGGGAAGACTATAGAGAGGACTGCACATTATCAAGAAGCCTAGACAAGGTCTGTAGGGATTGCGCCAGGACTCAGCAGGACTCCGGACCCTGTGGGATGAAGAATCTTGCAGAAGCAAGGAGGACACAGGCTGTGGGAAGCTGTGGCACCAGAAAATTGAGTGAGACAAAGACTGGTTAGCGATGCAAGCCAGCTCTGTGGAAGGAGAGGAATCATTTACAAATAAATACACAGCTGACCCTTGAAGAACAAAAGTTTGAATGACACAGATCTGCTTATATGCAGATTTTTTCATTAAATATATGTGCAGTACAGTAAATGTACTTTCTCTTCCTTATGATTTTAGCATTTTAATTTTCTCTAGCTTTCTCTGTTGCAAGAACACGTTTCATAATACATATAACATACAAATGGTGTGTTATCAGTTATTTATGTTATTGGTGAGGCTTTTGGTCAGGAGTAGGCTATTAGTAGTTAAGTTCTGACAGTCAGAAATTACGCATGCATTTTTTACTTCACGAGGATGAAGGTCAGCAGCCCTAACCCCTGTATTATTCAAAGGTCACTGTACATAAATAAATCTTTTTGTAGATTAAAGGGAGTAGAGCACAGAATTTGGATCAGAGACACTCGGGTTCCCGTCCTGACTCTAGCGCTATTGTGAGAACTTGGACTAACCTAAGTTCAGGTGATGGTTTCCTTCACTTACTAGTGGGAGTCCCAGGAGCCCCACATCCTGGAGTGGGTACTCAGTGAGGGGACACATCAGGAGCCTGCCTATCATCAATACTTGATCAGTCTTAGCTCTTACCCTTAGTAAACACATACGTTCCCGACCTCAAGGAATTTCCAGCACACTTGTTCCCATCTTTTCTTCTGTGTTTGGTTTTATTGCTTGTGTAACTTCTCAGATGGCAGTCTCCTTGTCCGATGATCTTCTTCTTGTGCCCCAACAGGCGACAGGACCCTGATTGGGCTTGGGAGTGAGCTGGAGTGAGGTGAGTAACTTTCCTTAAATAGCAGCTGGCAAAAGCCAGTACACAAACACACGGGGTAAAGTCCATTTTGGCATTTGTCGCCATCCCAGAGGGAAGCCCCAAGACCTGGCCCCTCACTGCTGCCTGCTGCCTCCGCTGGCTCACATTGGACCCCATGATTTGTTCTCTCTTCCCCCGAGGTGAAGCGATAGCTCCTTCTAACTGCAATGCGGTCGCAAGGTGTAGGGAAAACTATGGCGACACTATGACCTCGGTAGCCCGTGGGCTCAGCCCAGGTAGTCGCCTTCCACTTCTCTGGATGATCCCTGGGATTACGGGGATGCCTCCAGCTGAGTTCACCTACCGAGGAATCGGTCCCTTGAAGAGCTTCCTTGAGTCCCCAATAGAGGTCAAGGGGAGTCCCCAGCCCAGGAGTCTGTAGGGGCACCTCCCACCGGTCTTCTTCTCAGGGTCATGGCTGAGGTACTTCCTTCCTTCCTTCCCCTGCTGCCCATCAAATCCATCAATGACCCAGAAGTGAGGCCAGGACAGTCCACAGAGAGGAGAGGGATAGCAGAAAGGAGGAGAAAAAAGGGATCCTGCAGCAGGGTGGGGTAGGGGGTAGACCAGCAACCTTGGAGCGTGCTCCTGCCCTCTTGCCCTGTCCAAGCCTCCAGCATGGCTCAGAATGACTGTGGGGCCTTATAATGGAGACCATTTCCTCCAGCTCTCACCCTGCTGCCAGCACGAGTGTTGTCTGAGGGTCAGTGGGCCACGACCTGGACCCCAGTCTTGTCTTTGCCACCTCCCAGCTATGTGATCTGGAGTGTTTTACCTAATGTTACCTGTAAAATGAGAGTATTTCCTTCTGTGGTTATGAGGATCAAATAGAATGTGTTTATGTGTTTGGGCCAGGGCCTGCTACACAGTGTGTCCTCCCTAAGTATTGTTGCTGTCCCTTGTCCTGGAACCTCTTAGTTCCACGTAAAGCCTCTCCTCCCCTAGCACCCCCCGGCCTCCCATGGCTATGTTAGGGCATTTGTCCTGTGTCCCAGCTATAAGCCCCTGCCTATCAGAAAAGAAAATGGGGCAGGAACTGATTCTGTTGATCTCAATACCCCTGCCTAGGCCGAGTCTCAGCTATTTTCCTGCCCCACCACCCCACACCTCTGTCCCAACAAAAAGTCCATAAAAGCACAGTTTAGTGCTATGGTTTCCCTCCAGGTAAGCCCTTGTTTCTTCTCTCCCTTAGTGAAGCAGGAATAAGAGAGAAAGGAATAAGAGAGAAAAACTTTCATTTTTTCGTTCCATCTAGAGAGTGGAAGTTTTCTCGAGGAGGTCATTGAAACTTTCCAGAATGCAGTAAGCAGAGAGATGCTGCATGTCCTGCTGACTGACCATGAAGCCTGGAAGAGATTCATGGCTAAGGCCACTTTGACTAGGTAACCAACCCCCACCCAGATGCCGCAGGATGGTCACCCAGGTCTCTGCGGGACAGTGTCCTGGGTTGGGTTGAGCATGTTCCTTCTCCACAGTCCATGAGGAACATGTTTTCCATGACAATCACTGGCAGTGAATGGCCTCAGATTGAGGAGAGGTGAAACCTGCAGAGGCAGGTTATGTGACCTTGGGCTTTAACCTAAAGCAGACCCTTCTCTGCCTTGATCTGATCATCTGTTCAATTTTATCATGAGAAAATGAAGACAATGTGTGTAACATCCCTAGCATAGTGATGGCACATAGTTGATATCCATTAATGTTAAGTCTTTAGAGGTTTGCGGAGAAGTGACGGGGGTCAAGGTTCTTCTTCCTGGAGATGAGGGCCAAGCACGACATCCTCTGGGACCAGTCTCAGGAGCACTGACGCCTCAGTCTGTGGCCCTGGGGATTCGGATTAGAGCCTTCCCTCCCCATCTGAGCAGTTCCGTGAACATGCAGGATCCTGCGGGCCCATGAGGTGGAGAGGCTGGAGTGGAATTGGACTGAGCTGGTTGGCTCTTGACCCTCTCTCTGCCCAGCCCTGGAGCTCCCTGGGTCTGTGTGTCTGGGAGTGTCGGATTGGGCATTTGTTCCATGGGGACAGTAAATCAATCTGAGAAGATCGTGGCCAGGGCCTTTGTGTGGATTTCAAGGTGAAAGCTGAAGAACCAAGTGCAGTCATGCTGTCCAAGGTGCCAGGAGGCTTGGACCAGGGCCAGAGATGACAATCAGGATGGACAAGGGGGCATCTAGGTTGGAGGAATAGGTAGGCTTGGGCAGCGGGTCTGGGACTGAGGGAAGCCCTAGGGCACAAACTTGAGGAGACCAGGGACCTAGCAGAGGTCCTGTGATTGGAACAGGGGACATTTCTTCCCTTCCTCCTTTGATCTCCTCCCCACCAGGCATACGGGGTCATAGAGGGTGTTTCTTCCATACCTTGCCCAGGGTCTAGGGGGTCTTACTACCATTTGGAAGCCCCTTTCTTCTACACAGAGCAGCTCCAGACCAGTAGGAGACAGTGTGACTTTGTGACAACTTCCAGCTCCGCAGGGGGCAGCTGCCGATTGTGTACCCTTGAGTGATTCTGAGCCTCAAAGGTCCCCACCAAAGAGGAAAGTACTTCCTCTGCTAGCTGCCAGGATGCAGGTCATTTCAGGCTGTGTGATTCATAGAGAAGGTTCGCGAAGTCTCCTGCATCTTTAAGAGATGTTGTAATCTTGCACATGGCCTTGGTGTACCAGCTAAGGTGTGAGTTAGGCTGGTGACACCTGTGAGGTCAGGGGTGCTGGGGTGGTGGCTCGGGAGTTGGTGACATGAGCTGGAGAGTCCGAGGGGAACCAGGGTTGTGGGTGTCCCGGCTCTCAGTCAGTTGGGGCAGTGGCTGGGCCCCATCAGAGGACAGCAGGCTTGAGAAAGAGAGCAGCTGCCAAGCAAAATGGTCACTAAGGTCCTTTCTCGCTCTGAAGTCTTATTTTTTAAATTCCAAGTACCCAGAGCTAGCCAACATGCAAAGTCTGAGGACACAATCCCTATGACTGACTTTACTTTTGGCACCAGCTGCCCAAATGCCCCTGAGATTGGATGATTCCCCAGAAGCATTCACAGAGCTTGCCTAGAGTTGTCCCCTCAGTTGTGCTGTGTGACAGGGGAAGATACAGGTTCCCATCAGCCATAGAGAGAGACACTTGGGGCAGAGTCTGGGAGGGTTTTCAGTGCAAAGCTTCCGCCATCCTCAGGAGGCCTTACTGTCCTGTATTCAGTGTGTGACAGTGCACAGGGAGCTGTTCCCAGCAGGGGTGCTCACAGGGTGCAAGTAAGCAATTACTGTGACACTTGTCACTTAAGAGTGATGTCATAGGGGAGAGAGATTGGGCTCATCTTGGAACAGAGTGAAGACCGGTAGAGATTTATAGCCAAGGAGCAGGGCAGGGGCAGGGGATGGGAAATCACTAAAAGGAGACATCATGGTGGGGGGATTCCTGTAACCTGACCCAACAGGGTTCTTTTTTTTTTTTTTTTTTTCTTAAGATTTCATTTATTTATTTGAGAGACAGAGATTACAAGTAGGCAGAGAGGCAGGCAGAGAGAAAGAGGAGGAAGCAGGCTCCCCGCTGAGCAGAGAGCCCGATGCGGGGCTCGCTCCCAGGACCCTGAGATCATGACCTGAGCCGAAAGCAGAGGCCTTAACCCACTGAGCCACCGAGGCGCCCCCTCAACAGGGTTCTTATTCAGACTGGGCATGACAGGCTGTCAAAGACAGGGCACAGAAGACCATGGTCAAGATGCAGTCAGGAGGAGGCTCATGAGAGCCCGGGTAACATGTTTTCCAGGAGAGAGTATTTTTCAGCCTGAACCTCAAGACAGAGTTTACTGGGGCTCAATCACATCTGCCTGCATGGCTGACCTGTCGCCTTCCACTCCCCTGGGAGGCCAGTTTCTAGATCCTCCATGGTCACAACTGACAGCTCATGACCCAAGGACTCCATCATCTTGTCAGGGTGTCCCGAGGCCAATGGCCCAGGCAGACAGTCGTATCGTTTTAGGACCCTTGACATCCTAGGTGGGGTCTAGCGCTCCCTTCCCAGTGCCCAGGGCAAGAGCAGACCTCTGTGGGTAGGTTCATCCCTCAGTACACATGAGGTTTCTCTGAACGAAGGTTTTCCTACTCCAACCGCACTTCCTTTCTTCATCTACAGAGTTCCCAGTCTGCACACACTGTGGTACTGACTGTGGGGCCCTGTCCTTGACTATGAGGCCGTCTTCCTCCAATAGCCACTATTTAAGAGCCTCTGAGGATGACACGGACTTATTTACTCCCGGACTGGGTGTGTTATGGAGCGTGAGCCGTGTGCGGAATGTGTGCAACATTGCAGGAAGGATTCTTTGCATTAGTAAAACTCTTTTCCATTTGGTTTGCAGTAAAAGTTCTGTGGTATAAGTAGGTTAGATCTAATGGAGCCTGTTTTCCAGATAAGCTTCTCCTAATCCCTTGACCTTCCCTGTTACAGGGAGGAGGTAGAAGCCCTACGTGAAGGTCTGAACGAGCTGCAAAGAGCCATGGCTATGGAGGCTGATGAGCAGCTGGCTAGGGAGAGGTTTCTGCATCAGTTTCCCCAGTTGAATGTGGAGCTTGAGGAGCGCCTAAGAAAGCTCCAAGAGCTTGCAGATGAGGTGGACAGGGTACCCAGTGGCTGCACCATCGCCAACGTAGTAGCCGGCTCCACTAGTGTTGTGTCTGGCCTCCTGAGCATCCTTGGTCTGGGTCTGGCTTCTGTGAGAGCAGGGGCCAGTCTGGCACTCTTGGCAACTGGAATGGGGCTGGGAGCAGCAGCCACTGTGACCCAGGTGTCTACCAGCATCGTGGAAGATTCAAGCAAGTTGTCCGCAAAAATCCAAGCCAACCTGACATCAACTAATTTTGACAAAAGACAGATCGTTGAAATGGTTCTGCATGACTGCAGACCCCAGATTTGTTCCTTACCAGATAAATGCTTTAGAGCCCTACAGAACATTGCAAAGAATATTCATGCCATCAAGCTAGCCAAAGTCAAACCTCGCCTTGTAGTCAATGCCAGGTGCCTTATGACAGCTCCGAGAGTCTCAGTTCAAGGTAGCCGGCAGGTGCAGAAAGCTTTTGGAGGCCCTGCTCTGGCAATGACCAAAGGAGCCCGGATCATAGGTGCGACCACCGCCGGTCTCTCCCTTGCGATGGATGTGGTCAACCTCGTGAAAGACTCAGAGCACTTGAAAAAAGAAGCAAAGGCAGAGTCAGCTGAAGACATGAGGTGGCGGGCCCGGGAGCTGGAGAGCAAGCTGGAGAAGCTCAGCGAGATCTTTGAAATTCTGAAGGAGGGCCCGACTCCGTGATCCCTGAGCAGGGCTGGGAGCAGGGACATGTGTGGGACAAAGACATGGAGGTGCCTTAGAGGGGGGAAAAGTGCCAAATAAAGCTTTTGAGTTGGGGGTTGAGGAGTTTGGCATTTCTGAAGCTGAGCCCAGTGAGGGAGGGGTTAATGCAGAGCGGGCAGGGGGAGTCAAAGAGGGGAAGGAACAAGGAACCTGGAGTATGGAAATTGGGGACAGACAGGGGATGGGACTAAAGGGGACGCAGGGGACGTAGATCAAGAGAGTGTGGAGGAACAAGCAATGGGAAGGCCAGGAATAATAAAGTTAGAATTGTTGGACTATGTGAGAAGACGACATGTTGGATTCTGTCATCTTTTTTTTTTTTTTTTTTTTTTTAAGATTTTATTTATTTGACAGAGAGATCGAGAGAGAGCACAAGGAAGCAGAGCAGCAGGCCGAGGGAGACAGAGAAGCCGGCTGCTGAGCAGGGAGCCCGATGCAGGTCTCAGTCCCAGGACCCTGTAATGATACCTGAGCTGAAGGCAGACGCCAAACCAACTGAGCCACCCTGGTACCCCTGATTTTGTCATCTTCATACTTAGTTCTGAGCCTTCCTGAAGTAGGATTTGACCAGGGATCTGTGCAAGGACCAATAAGTGTCCACTGGGTGACGCTGGCAGCTGGGTCACAAGTGACCCTGACCCGTGGCTCCCCTTCCACGTCCCATGAGTGACCAGGTGCCGGCAGCATGGACGCCGTCCCCTCAGGTGTGGGTCTCTGGCAGCCACTCTGATGGCTTCAGAAGTCCCCACTGTCCCATGTCCAGTTTGCAGCCCCAACACGGGCCACCCCCGCCCCGGTCCCTAGACAGAGGGAGACCCGGCAGGTGGGGTCCCTGCTCTGAACACAAGTCCTGAGGTCCAGCAGGGCCGAGCCCAGCATGTGTCCCCACAGGATAGAGAGACGGGGTGGGGATGCTGGTTGTGGGCCTCTGTCTGCTGACTGTCCCAGCCTCCGTCTGATGGTGCTGTGGTGTCAGCCAGACACATCCCTCTGCAGTGTGAGGGTGACTCTCCCGGGGAGTCGGGATCCCCGTCCCCGAGGGCTGACATGGCTTATTGACCAGAGATGTTGCCTGAGACCCCGACTCTGGAACTGCGGTCATCCTGGGTGTCTTTCCTTGTGATCCTTGGAGGTCAAGAGGAGCCTGATTTTATAGCCGCTAGATCATTTGGGTGTCCAGGTGGGGCAGACTCGGCACTCGTCCCTGCAGGTCAGAGACACCGAATCCTCGCCTGAGGGGCCTGTAGCCCCTGCCTGGCTGCCGCCCCGTGGGGCTGTGATCCCAGAGCCCGGCAAGGCCACCCACTTCGAGGACATGATACACAGGCACGAGACCCTCGGGCCGCAGCTCCCAGGGTTGTCGTGTCACGCTCTGCATCTCACGGTGGTTCCATCAGGGCGGCAGGCGAACCACCAGCTCGGGAAAGGGGAAACAATCAGGAGGAAGGGAGTTTGCACGACAGTGAGCAACAAGTAACCAAGGAAGGCGTCGTGGACAAAACAGAACTTCAACCACATGTCCGAGGTCCGAGTGTCAGCGTGGCCTTCACTTCCGGCTCCAGTCCTGAGTGGCTGGACCCAAGCCACCACCACCTGTCCCCTCACCTGACTTTCCCCATCTGCCAATTCAGGCTGAACTCCCGGGCCACACATGGGGTGATCATCACAAACCTTGGGGTGCAATCCTTGGGTCATCAGTCTGTCACTCTGTCCCTCCCTCAATCCTGCGGAGGAGACACGATGCCCAGGGACACTTGTCCAGATGGGAGGGTCAGGTTGGCTTCCCTGTGTGCAGGTGCAAAGCCCACTGCTGTCCAGACTCTGCACACCTCACAAGCTGTGCGGACCTTCCCCCTCAGCTTCTGTGTCCGTGCAGGGGGCCGGATCTCCCAGAGCTGCTGTGGGAACCAGACAGGACTGCGTGGACGGGGCTCCCAGCGCCTGGTGCTCCCCCAGCTCTGTCCACTGTTGAAAGCAGCAGCGGTTCCTCAGTTGTCTTCCGCAATCGTCTGCAGCCTTGCAAGGGGCACTTGGCCACCAAGGGCGGGCGTCCTGGGGCTCCTGGCATCAGGGACAAGTCTAGCGAGACCTGAGTAAATCTGATGTGGTCAGGGGGAGACACGGACACTGGTACCTAAGAAAGGGATTTCGGCCCCTCTCCCAGAGTCCGTGAGATCAGAGTAGGGCACAGGGACTCTGCCAGGGAGGCTGCTGGAGGGCTTCTCAGAGGAGGTGATGCTTGAGTCGGGCTCTGAGGTACGAGCTTGATTATTTCCAGGTGGTGAAGCAGGTGCTCCTGGCAGGAGGATCTGCATCAATAAATGCCTGGAAACCACCTGGGTGGCATTTAGTGGCCGCCATATAGCAAGTACCCGGTGAGCACCTGGTATGTTGGGGACACGGAGGTGAATAAGGCAGGCATAGCGTTGGGGGTACGGTGGGAGGGACAGAGAGGAGAGGCTGGGAACAAGCCCTGGAGGGTGTTAGTGGGTGGGGGAGTCACTTGCTGAGGGTCCCACAGTGTGTCAGTGGCAGGAAGAGCTGAGGGAGAAGGACCCGGCGTGTCAGGTGTGGGCTTGTTCCTCTGAGGGAGTCAATGTCCGCCGATGGTGGGCAGGTGAGTGGGACTGGCCCGGATATGTCTGTTTCCTCACAAGCTGCTGGGACGTGGACACTTTCAGGTTCCCTTCAGGTTCCCGCTATATCTGGGCTCCGAGGTGTGGTTATTGCCCAGATACACACCCGGGTCCACATAGCCACGAACCCCTGGATGTGCCTCAGCTCTGAGGATGATCCCTGGGTAGTTCGGGGGTGGGGGCCCTGCCCGTGGACTCTCCCTCCAAACAGCTCTGTCAGGAAAGGATTTTGTGTTGTCACGATTTTGTGGATGTGGGGGAACCTGCAGTTCCAGCCCCAGGTCCCACGTGGAGCAGGGACGCAGCCCGGATTTGTAGCCGGGTTTGTCTGACCGCTTCTCCCCTCCCCCTGTGCCCCCAAAACAGTGGAGAGGGAGGGGGGCACCGCTCAGCCCAGGTTGAAGACTGCATGTGACCTGAGCAGGCGACCCCAGATGGAAGGAGGATGTCGGGGTGCTCATGCCTTCCGGAATTTGTGAGGAAGCAGAGCAGGTGGAGGGCAGGTGAGGCAGAGCCTTTGCCCCCCCCCCCCCCGCCCAGGGTGCGGGTGCCTGGTTGCTCAGCAAAGGATTTCTGTTGAGGCCCAAAGGCTCATGTTGTCTTTTGAGATACTAGGATAAGGGTTGTGTTGCCCACCGTGTCTCTGAGTGTCTTCGCAGTGCCCTGCCCTGCAAGGAACTTCAGGGCCTGACAGGGAGTGACTGGCCCAGGGTGCCATGACCGTGACCATGACCATGACAGGGAGACAAAGCAGGGAGATGTCTGGGCTGTGCTCCCTGTTCCCCACTGGGGCCTCTGTTCTACCCACTGTGGGGCAGGAGGAGAAGAGACTGGCCTGTGTGCCCCGATCAGAAAGGACCGAGGGGCTGGGGTAAGAAGGGCAGAGTCATGGCAGGAAGGTGGTCTGGGTTTCCCAATCTGAAAACAACAAAACTGCCGTTTTGTAATCCCCAAATGCCAGACTGTGGACTCGTAATCTGAAAACCTCAGACTGCAGACTCAAGGGGCCGACAATACGGGTGTGAGCTTCTATCTGTGTGTTTACACCAGCCGAAGCGAGCCTAGGAGGCTTCGGATTGTTAAAGTCCCATTTCTCTCTCAACACCTGCTGCAGGAGGTCGAGTGCACCCTGCCCGCTGAGAACTGTGAGTCTGGGTGAGTCCTTTTCCTGGGGATTCTTTGTTTATATCTTTTAAAGACTTGGCTTCTCCCTTTTCTCTCTCTCTCTCTCTTTTTCTTGAACAGTAAAACTGAGTTTTATTTATTTATTTTAAAAGATTTTTATGAATTTATTTCACAGAGAGAGGGAGAGCACACAAGCAGGGGGAGCAGCAGGCAGAGGGAGAGGGAGAAGCAGGTTGCCCCGGGAGCGGGGAACCTGAGGCCAGGCTCCGTCCCAGGACCCTGGGATCATGACCTGAGCCGAAGGGAGACGCTCTACCAGCTGAGCCACCCAGGTGCCCTGCCTTCAGTCTTTTCATGGGGATTCCTAGGATCTGTCGTGTTTCGTGGGCACTCAGCTTTTTCTGGTCCAAGGATCGACGGTGGGGCCTCCTGGCCTCTCGCTGTAGTCTGACTTTGGTCATGGTGTCTTGTGCAATTTTTATTTTTAGGAGGTCAGATAACTGAAACTTTTCCTTTATGACATCTGGGATTTGCATCTTCATTAGAAAAGTTTTCCCAACTCAACGTTATTCTTTTTAAACAGTTTTCTAGGACATTTGTAACTTTTCCCTTCTAGCTTACAATAGATTCTGTTGGGATTGATGGGTTGATTGATTGATTTTGTACAAGCCTTTTGGTTTTTCCTCTTCCCCCTCAGCCCTCTCCTTTTCCTCCTCTTCCCATTCTTCTCCTTCTCCTCTTCCTCCTCCTCTTCTTCTTCTTCGTCCTCCTCCTCGTCTCTCTCTTCTTCTTCTCGTAATTTTATTTTTTTTTTTGAGTTTATTTATTTATTTTGGAGTGAGGCATCCAGCAACATAGAAAGAGAGCACAAGAGAAGAGGAGGGGGAGAAGCAGGCTCCTGTCGAGCAGGGAGCCAGACATGGGGCTGGATCGCAGGACCCTGGGATCATGACCCTGAGCCAAAGGCACCCATTCAACCGACTGAGCCCCCCAGGCGCCCTTCTGCCTGTTTTTCTAATTCTTCCTCTTCTTACCCTTGTCCTTCTCCTCCTCCTTCCTCTCTCCTCGTCTTCCTCTTTTTCCTCTTCCAACTTTTCCTTTTCCCTCCCCTCCCTCTTCTCCTTCTTCCTCCTCCTCCTCCTCTGCTTCTTTCTCTTCCTCCTCTTCTTTCAATTCTCCTTCTTCTTCCAAATCTTCTCCTCTTCCTCCTCCTCCCTCTTCCTCCTCCTCCGCTGCTTCTTTCAATTCTTCTTCTTCTCCTTTTCCTCGACTTCCTCCTCCTCCTCTTTCTCCTTCTTCCTCTTCCTCCTCACTTTCTTTCCTCCTCCCTCCTTCTTCCTCTCCCTCTCTCCTTCTCCCCTTTCTCCCCCTCCTCCTTCTTCCCTGCTCTTCCTCCTCCTTCTCCTTCATCAGGACATATTTAATGGGTGCCAGCACAATCCAAAGAACACAGTGTTTTTTGTGCCTTCAAAGGAGCCTGCAGGGCAGCAAAGAGATGACCCCCACCCTTCTCCCCAAAGTTCCTGGTATCAGTGAACAAACGTGGGGTGAGGGTGGAGGGAGCCGGGCCCTGGCCACCCCGGGGGATGGGAGGCTTTGGAAATTCCTGCTAAGGCTCAGGCATCAGGACACCCATGTTTTACTGCAATTTCCTCTTCCTCTTTCTCTTCACATAAACAATACTATGGCGGGAGTATGAAGGCATGAGGAAATAAATGAAAATGCTCAAATTCTGGGAGGACTGTCCAAAGCACATTAAATCAGGAGGGTAATTCGTGTGAAATCTGAGGCATGGTCTTCTGTGTTCTCGGCTAGGACAAGCGCTTCATCAGGATAGACCAGAAAACAAGTGGAATTGCTCAGCGGGGAGAGAAGCTGGGTGTGCTGTGCTCCCACACCTCGGATCTGAGCCCAGCTCACGGTTCCCTGGGAGGCCCTGGAACAGGGGGTGTGGGAAGGAATAGACAGGGTCCCGCCAATGCTCAGAGTCCAACAGAGGAGGTCACACAGAGGACTGCAGTCAGGACAGTGCACATTGAAGGGGAACCCGGAGGGTCCACGGGGGAAGATGGCAGGGGAAGCAGTGGTTGAGCGGGGCCTCTAAGCACAGGTAAATTTTACAAGGTGAGGAAGGTGGGGAAAGGCATTCCAGAGGCTGAGGTGTGATCAGAAGCAAGGAGGGGCTCGGGGCTGGGTCAGTCAGTAGAGCCTGCAACTCTTGGTCTCAGGACCCTGTGTGTGTTGAAGCTCTATGCTGGGCATGGAGCCTACTTAAAATAAAAGTTAAAAAAGAAAGAAAGTAAAAGCAAGGAAGAAAAGGGTCCTTGGAGGTGTCTGGACCAAGGCAACATGAAATCGGGGATCAGTGAGGAAGACAGGAGCAGGACCATTGGGGACCCAGGAGTGGGTGGGGCAGGCTAAGGAGTTTGAACCTGGTCCTGTCCTTGGTTCCCCTTCCCTCCCGGCCCGAGGAGCCTGCCTGCAGCCCTTCCAGGGAGATGCTTTGGGGAGAGTCTCTGTCCTGCTGCCTCTGGAGAGCTTAGCCAGAGCCGCTGGGGATGGGAGGTGGGGACGGGAGGGCTCCGTGTCCTGTCGGGGCCATGCAGATGGGCAGGGGCAGGTTTCTTCCCTTCTTCTCCTCCTGCCAGCCTTGCCAGGAACTGAGCGATCTGCAGGCTAGCCAGGGACACACCGGGTACTAAGACAAGAGGGAGCATTGTCCAGCATCAAACCCAGTTGAGGCGCAAGACAAGGGTCAGGGCCGGACCCAGAATAGCAGAGGATGGGAAGGCTGGGCCCGAAAGTGCAGACACATCGACAAATGTTTGGTGTCTTCCATGGTCTGGCTCATTCTGCACGCACAGTGCCGCTGCTCTCTGCTTTTGCTCATGGTCCTTGTGCTTCATGATGTCATTTGGATGCCTAGGACCCCTGAGGTCCTGTGGCTTCAAAGCAGAAGGAGAAAGGGGCCAGCCAGCTCTCTTCTCCCACTTGCGTCTTACAGTAGGATGGTCCCCAGGACCCTCTAAGCTGATTTCTCTTTTGTCTTGTTGGCAAGACTGGGTCGTACAGTCAATCCTCTGAATCTGGGTCCTAAGATGAGAGGCAGCTGGGCCACTCTGGATGGGGTGCTCCCAGTGGTGGGGGCAATTCTGTCTGTGGGTGTCTCTGGAAAACTGAATTATAGAAGGAGAGGACAGAAGGGGGACAAAGCTTGCTAAAGAAATAACAACCATGTGTTATCAGATAAAAGGCTGGTGTCCAATATCTATATGGAACTTGTCAAACTCAACACCCAAAGAACAAATAATCCAATCAAGAAATGGGCAGAAGGGTGGCGCCTGGGTGGCTTAGTGGGTTAAAGCCTCTGCTTTCGGCTCAGGTCATGATCCCAGGGTTCTGGGATGGAGCCCCGCATCGGGCTCTCTGCTCGGCAGGAAGCCTGCTTCCCCCTCTCTCTCTGCTTGCCTCTCTGCCTACTTGTGATCCCTGTCTGTCAAATAATAAATAAAATCTTTTTTAAAAAAAAGACATGGGCAGAAGACATGAACAGACATTTCTCCAATGAAGACATCCAGATGGCCAACAGACACAGGAAAAAATGCTCAACATCACTTGGCATCAGGGAAATACAAGTCAAAACCACAATGAGATATCACCTCACACCAGTCAGAATGGCTAACATGGGCAAGTCAGGCAATGAATGAGACACTCAGGTTCCCGTCCTGGCTCTAGCAGTACTGTGAGAACTAGGACCAACCTACGTTCAGGTGATGGTTTCTTCCACTTCCTTGTCCAATGATTGTCTTCTTGTGCCCCAACAGGACAACAGGACCTGACTCGGCTTGGGAGTGAGCTGGAGTGAGGTGAGTAACTTTCCTTCAATAGCAGCTGGCAGGTAAAGTTCATTTTGGCAATTGTCATCATCCCAGAGGGAAGCCCCAGAGACCTGGCCCCTCCACCCTTCCTGCTGCCTCCGCTGGCTCACATTTGACCCATGATTTGTTCTGTCTTCCCCACAAATCCCCAGGATTTGTTCTCTCTTCTTTTAGAAGAAGCGACAGCTCCTTCTAACTGCAACGCGGACGCAAGCAGTAGGGAAAACTACGGCGCTACCATGACCTCGGGAGCTGGTGGGCTCAGCCCAGGTAGTCGCCTTCCACTTCTCTGGATGATCCCTGGGATTGTGGGGATGCCTCCAGCTGAGTTCACCTACAGAAGAATTGGTCCCTTGAAGAGCTTCCTTGAGCCCCCAAGAGAGGTCAAGGGGAGTCCCCAGCCCAGGAGTCTGTAGGGGCACCTCCCACCGGTCTTCTTTTCAGGGTCATGGCTGAGGTGCTTCCTTCCATCCTTCCCCTGCTGCCCATCAAATCCATCAATGGCCCAGAAGTGACCAGGACAGTCCAGAGGGAGGTGGGGGACAGCAGAGGGGAAAGGAGGGGAAAAAAGGGATCCTGAGACGTGGTGGGAGGAGGGGGTAGACCAGCAACCTTGGAGTGTGCTCCTGCCCTCTTGCCCTGTCCAAGCCTCCAGCATGGCTCAGGATGACTGTGGGGCTTTATGAGAGAGGCCATTTCCTCCAGCTCTCACCCTGCTGCCAGCCCGAGTGCTCTGTGAGGGTCAGTGGGCCACGACCTGGACCCTAGTCTTGTCTTTGCCACCTCCCAGCTGTGTGATCTGGAGTGTCTTACCTAACCTTACCTGTAAAATGAGAGTTTTTCCTTGTGTGGCTATGAGGATCAAATAGAATGTGTTCATGTGTTTGGGCCAGGGCCTCCTACACAGTGTGTCCTCCCTAAGTATTATTGCTGTTCCCTGTTAGTTCCAGGTAAAACCTCTCCTCCCCTAGCATTCTCTGGAATCCCATGGCTATGTTAGGGCACTTGTCTTGCGTCTGAGCTGTAAGCCCTTGCCTATCAGATACGACAGGGGGGCAGGGACTGATTCTGTTGATCTCAATACCCCTGCCTAGGCCGACTCTCAGCTATTTCCATGCCCTCTCTCTCCCCCCAACAACGAGTCCATAAAAGTACAGTTTAGCGCTGTGGTTTCCCTCCAGCTAAGCCCTGGTTTCTTCTCTCCCTTAGTGAAGCAGAAATAAGAGAGAACTAAAAACTTTCATTTTTTTCTTTCCACCTAGAGAGTGAAAGTTTTCTCAAGGAGGTCATTGAGACTTTCCAGAATGTAGGGAGCAAAGCGATGCTGCATGTCCTGCTGACTGACCATGAAGCCTGGGAGAGATTTGTGGCTGAGGCCACTTTGTCCAGGTAACCCCCCCACCACAGATGCCCTAGGATGGTCACCCAGCTCTCTGCAGGACAGTGCCCTGGGGTTGGGGTTAAGCATGTTCCTTCTTGACTATCCAGGAGGAACATGTCTTCCATTACAATCACCGGCAGTGAATGGCCTCAGATTGAGGCGAGGTGAAACCTGCAGAGGCAGGTTATGTGACCTTGGGCTTTAACCTAAAGCTGACCCTTCTCTGCCTTGATCTGTTCATCTGTTCAATTTTATCATGACGAAATGAAGACAATGTGTGTAACGTCCCTAGCATAGTGATGCCACATAGTTGGAATCCATTAATGTTAAGTCTTTAGAGGTTTGTGGAGAAGTGACGGGGGTCAAGGTTCTTCTTCCTGGAGATGAGGGCCAAGCACGACATCCTCTGGGACCACTCTCAGGAGCACTGACGCCTCAGTCTGTGGCCCTGGGGATTCGGATTAGAGCCTTCACTCCCCATCTGAGCAGTTCCGTGAACATGCAGGATCCTGCGGGCCCATGAGGCAGAGAGGCTGGAGTGGAATTGGACTGAGCTGGTTGGATCCTGACTCTCTCTCTGCCCAGCCCTGAAGCTCTGTGGGTCTGTGTGTCTGGGAATGTCAGATTGGGCATTTGTTCCATGGGGATAGTAAATCAATCTGAGAAGATCGTGGCCAAGGCCTTTGTGTGGATTTCAAGGTGAAAGCTGAAGAACCAAGTGCAGTCATGCTGTCCAAGGTGCCAGGAGGCTTGGACCAGGGCCAGAGATGACAATCAGGATGGACAAGGGGGCATCTAGGTTGGAGGACTAGGTAGGCTTGGGCAGCGGGTCTGGGACTGAGGGAAGCCCTAGGGCACAAACTTGAGGAGACCAGGGACCTAGTAGAGGTCCTGTGATTGGAACAGGGGACATTTCTCCCTTCCTCCTTTGATCTCCTCCCCACCAGGCATACGGGGTCATAGAGGGTGTTTCTTCCATACCTTGCCCGGGGTCTAGGGGGTCTTACTACCATTTGGAAGCCCCTTTCTTCTACACAGAGCAGCTCCAGACCAGTAGGAGACAGTGTGACTTTGTGACAACTTCCAGCTCCACAGGGGGCAGCTGCCGATTGTGTACCCTTGAGGGATTCCGAGGGATTCCACCAAAGAGGAAAGTACTTCCTCTGCTAGCTGCCAGGATGCAGGTCATTTCAGACTGTGTGATTCATAGAGAAGGTTCACAAAGTCTCCTGCATCTTTAAGAGATGTTGTAATCTTGCACATGGCCTTGGTGTACCAGCTAAGGTGTGACACCTGTGAGGTCGGGGGTGCAGGTGGTGGCTTGGGAGTCGGTGACATGAGCTGGAGAGTCCAAGGGGAACCAGGGTTGTGGGTGTCCCGGCTCTCAGTCAGTTGGGGCAGTGGCTGGGCCCCATCAGAGGACAGCAGGCTTGAGAAAGAGAGCAGCTGCCAAGCAAAATGGTCACTAAGGTCCTTTCTCGCTCTGAAGTCTTCTTATTTTTTAAATTCCAAGTACCCAGAGTTAGCCAACATGCAAAGTCTGAGGACACAATCCCTATGACTGACTTTACTTTTGGCACCAGCTGCATATTTGGGGGTCCCCAAATGCCCCTGAGATTGGATGATTCCCCAGAAGCATTCACAGAGCTCGCCTAGAGTTGTCCCCTCAGTTGTGCTGTGTGACAGGGGAAGATACAGGTTCCCATCAGCCATAGAGAGAGACACTTGGGGCAGAGTCTGGGAGGGTTTCCAGTGCAAAGCTTCCGTAGTCCTCAGGAGGCCTTACTGTCCTGCATCCAGTGTGTGACAGTGCACGGGGAGCTGTTCCCACCAGGGATGCTCACACTGTGCAAGTAAGCAATTACTGTGAAACTTGTCACTTAAGAGTGATGTCATAGGGAAGAGAGATTGGGCTCATCTTGGAACAGAGTGAAGACCAGTAGGGATTTTTAGCCGATTGGCAGGGCGGGGGGAGGGGATGGGAAATCACTAAGAGGAGACGTCATGGTGGGGGGATTCCTGCTACCCTGACCCCAAAGCGTTCTTGTTCAGACTGGGCATGACAGTCTGTTAAGGTCAGAACCCAGGAGACCAAGGTCAAGGCGCAGTCAGGAGGAGGCTCATGATAGCCTGGGTAACGTGTGGTCCAAGAGGGAGTATTTTTCAGCCTGAACCTCAGGACCGAGTTTTGCTGGGGCTCATTCCCATCTGCCTGCATGGCTGACCTGTCACCTTCTGCTTCCTTGGGAGGCCAGTTTCTAGATCCTCCATGGTCACAACTGACAGCTCATGACCCAAAGACTTCATCATCTTGTCAGGGTGTCCCGAGACCAAAGACCCAGGCAACGGAAAACAGTAGTATCGTTCTAGAATCCTTGACATCCTAGGTGGGGCCTAGAGCTCATTTCCCAGTGCCACGGGCAAAGAGCAGACCTCTGTGGGTAAGTTCATCCCTCAGCACACACAATGTTTCTCCAAACAAAGGTTTTCCTGCTCCAACCGCACTTCCCTTTCTTCATCTACAGAGTTCCCAGTCTGCACACACTGTGGTACTGACTGTGGGGTCCTGTCCTTAACTGTGAGGCCATCTTCCTCCAACAGCCACTATTTAAGAGCCTCTGAGGATGACACAGACTTATTTACTCCCCGACTGGTGTGTGTTATGCAGCGTGAGCCGTGTGCGGAATGTGTGCAACATTGCAGGAAGGATTCTTTGCATTTGTAACATTCTTTTCCATTTGATTTACAGTAAAAGTTCTGTGGTTTATGGAGGTTAGATCTAATGGAGCCCATTTTCCAGATAAGCTTCTCCTAATCCCTTGACCTTCCCTGTTACAGGGAGGAGGCAGATGCCCTTCGTGGACGTCTGAACGAGCTGCAAGAAGCCAAGGATTTGGAGGCCAAAGAGCAGCAGGCTAGGGAGAGGTTTCTGCATAAGTTTCCTGAGTTGAAACTCAAGATTGAGGAGCGCATAAGAAAGCTCCACGAGCTCGCAGATGAGGTGGACAGGGTACACAGGGACGCCACCATCTACAGTGTAGCATCCGACTCTGCTGCTGTCACGTCCGGTGTCCTGAGCATCCTCGGTCTTGTTCTGGCGCCTTATGCAGCAGTGGCCTGTCTGGTAGTGTCAGCAATTTCAGCGGGGCTGGGAGTAGCATCAGGTGTGACCGGAATATATGCCAGCTCCATGGAAATGTCCAGCGAGTGTTCCTCCATAGACGAAGCAAATAGACTGATACTGAGTGACACTGATGAAGACGAGGTATTTCAAAAATTTCTGGATGACTACATAGACTCTATTTTTTCCCAAATAGATAGTTTATATGAAAACCTGAAGGACCTTGCAGCTAATGTTCGTGCCATCAGGGCAGCCAGGGTGAACTCTCAGCTGGCTGTCCAGGCCCAGCGCTTCAGCAGAGGTTTGCCTGTCTCAGGTCGAACTGCCAGGCAGGTGCAGAACACTTTTCGAGACACTGCTCTGACAATGACCAGAGGAGTCCGGGTCAGGAGTGGGCTTTTCTCAGTTCTCTCTCTTGGGTTAGACGTGTATGATCTTGTGAAAGACTCAATGCACCTGCAAGAGGGCGCAAAGGCAGAGTCAGCTGAAGACATGAGGCGGTGGGCCCGGGACCTGGAGAGCAAGTTGGAGAAGCTCAGCGAGTTCTATGAACGTCTGAGGGAGAGCCCGCCTCCGTGATCCCCGAGCAGGGCGGAGAGCGGGGACATGTGTGGGACAAAGACATGGAGGTGCCTTATTGGGGCGGGGGGAAAGGTTTGGGGTGTTCGGATGGGGTGTTGAGGAATTAGGCATTTCTGAAGCTGAGCCAGGGAGGGAAGGGTTAATGTAGGACGGGCAGGGGGAGTCAAGGAGGGGAAGGAACATGGAACCTGGATTAAGGCAGGAGGGAATGAGCAGTGAGGGGAAGGGAATAAAGGGGACACAGGGGAAATGGGTCAAGAGACGGGTGGAGGAACAAGTAATGGAAGGGCCAAAAATAATAAAGTTAGAATTTTTGGAATGTGAGAGAAGATGACGCATGTGATTTTGTCGTCTTCATACTTAGTTCTGAGCCTTCCTGAAGTTGACAGTTGCTACTCAGGGTAGGATTTGACCAGGGATCTGTGCAAGGACCAATAAGTGTCCACTGGGTGACGCTGGCAGCCAGGTCACAAGTGACCCCGACCCGTGGCTCCCCTTCCACGTCCCATGAGTGACCAGGTGCCGGCAGCATGGACGCCGCCCCTCAGGTGTGGGTCTCTGGCAGCCACTCTGATGGCTTCAGAAGTCCCCACTGTCCCATGTCCAGTTTGCAGCCCCTACTCGGGCCACCCCCGCCCCGGTCCCTAGACAGAGGGAGACCCGGAAGGTGGGGTCCCTGCTCTGAAACACGAGTCCTAAGGTCCAGCAGAGCCAAGCCCAGCATGTGTCCCCACGGGATGGAGAGACGGGGTGGGGATGCTGGTTGTGGGCCTCTGTCTGCTGACTGTCCCAGCCTCCGTCTGATGGTGCTGTGGTGTCAGCCAGACACATCCCTCCGCGGTGTGAGGGTGACTCTCCCGGGGAGCCGGGGTCCCCGTCCCCGAGGGCTGACGTGGCTTATTGACCAGAGATGTTGCCTGAGACCCCGACTCTGGAACTGCGGTCATCCTGGCTGTCTTTCCTTGTGATCCTTGGAGGTCAAGAGGAGCCTGATTTTATAGCCGCTAGATCATTTGGGTTTCCAGGTGGGGCAGACTCGGCACTCATCCCTGCAGGTCAGAGACACCGAATCCTCACCTGAAGGGCCTGCAGCCCCTGCCTGGCTGCCGCCCCGTGGGGCTGTGATCCCGGAGCCCGGCAAGGCCACCCACTTCAAGGACATGATACACAGGAACGAGACCCTCGGGCCGCAACTCCCAGGGTTGTCGTGTCGCGCTCTGCATCTCACAGTGGTTCCATCAGGGCGGCAGGCGAACCACCAGCTCGGGAAACAATCAGGAGGAAGGGAGTTTCCACGACATTGAGCAACAAGTAACCAAGGAAGGCATCGTGGACAAAACAGAACTTCAACCACATGTCCGAGGTCCAAGTGTCAGCGTGGCCTTCACTTCCGGCTCCAGTCCTGAGTGGCTGGACCCAAGCCACCACCACCTGTCCCCTCACCTGACTTTCCCCATCTGCCAATTCAGGCTGAACTCCTGGGCCACACATGGGGTGATCATCACAAACCTTGGGGTGCAATCCTTGGGTCATCAGTCTGTCACTCTGTCCCTCCCTCAATCCTGCGGAGGAGACACGATGCCCAGGGACACTTGTCCAGATGGGAGGGTCAGGTTGGCTTCCCTGTGTGCAGGTGCAAAGCCCACTGCTGTCTAGACTCTGCACACCTCACAAGCTGTGCGGACCCTCCCCCTCAGCTTCTGTGTCCGTGCAGGGGGCCGGATCTCCCAGAGCTGCTGTGGGAACCAGACAGGACTGCGTGGATGGGGCTCCCAGCGCCTGGTGCACCCCCAGCTCTGTCCACTGTTGAAAGCAGCAGCGGTTCCTCAGTTGTCTTCCGCAATCGTCTGCAGCCTTGCAAGGGGCACTTGGCCACCAAGGGCGGGCGTCCTGGGGCTCCTGGCATCAGGGACAAGTCTAGAGAGACCTGAGTAAATCTGATGTGGTCAGGGGGAGACATGGACACTGGTACCTAAGAAAGGGATTTTGGCCCCTCTCCCAGAATCTGTGAGATCAGAGTAGGACACAGGGACTCTGCCAGGGAGGCTGCTGGAGGGCTTCTCAGAGGAGGTGATGCTTGAGTTGGGCTCTGAAGTACGAGCTTGATTTTTCCAGGTGGTGAAGCAGGTGCTCCTGGCAGGAGGATCTGCATCAATAAATGCCTGGAAACCACCTGGGTGGCATTTAGTGGCCGCCATATGGCAAGTACCCGGTGAGCACCTGGTATGTTGGGGACACGGAGGTGAATAAGGCAGGCATGGCATTCGGGGGTGCGGTGGGAGGGACAGAGAGGAGGGGCTGGGAACAAGCCCTGGAGGGTGTTAGTGGGTGGGGGAGTCACTTGCTGAGGGTCCCACAGTGTGTCAGTGGCAGGAAGAGCTGAGGGAGAAGGACCCGGCGTGTCAGGTGTGGGCTTGTTCCTCTGAGGGAGTCAATCTCCGCCGAGGGTGGGCTGGTGAGTGGGACCGGCCCGGACATGTCTGTTTCTTCACAAGCTGCTGGGACGTGGACACTTTCAGGTTCCCTTCAGGTTCCCGCTATATCTGGGCTCCGAGGTGTGGTTATTGCCCAGACACACACCCGGGTCCACACAGCCACGAACCCCTGGATGTGCCTCAGCTCTGAGGATGATCCCTGGGTAGTTCGGGGGTGGGGGCCCTGCCCATGGACTCTCCCTCCAAACAGCTCTGTCAGGAAAGGATTGGGTGTTGTCACGATTTTGTGGATGTGGGGGAACCTGCAGTTCCAGCCCCAGGTCCCACACGGAGCAGGGACGCAGCCCGGATTTGTAGCCGGGTTTGTCTGACCGCTTCTCCCCTCCTCCCCTGCCCCCAAAACAGTGGAGAGGGAGGGGGACTCCACTTAGCCTGGGTGGCAGGCAGGTGACCCCAGATGGAAGGCAGATGTCAGGGTGTTCATGCTTTCGGAAACTTGGGAGGAAGCAGAGCAGGCCCAGAGCCTCTGGGCGTTCCCCCAGCAAGGGATTTCCTTTTGAGGTACACGGACTCAGGGTTGTGTTGCCCACAGTGTCTCTGAGTGTCTGTGCAGTGCCCAGCCTGCAGGACGCCTGAGGACCTGACAGGGAGTGACTGGCCCAGGGTACTATGACCGTGACCATGACCATGACCAGGACACAGAGCAGGGAGATATCTGGGCTTTGCTCCCTGCTCCCCACTGGGGTCTCTGTTCCACCCACTGTGGGGCAGGAAGAGGAAGAGGTCGGCCTGTGTGCCCGCAGCAGAGGGAAGAGAGGGACCAGGGGTGAGAAGCGTCACATTGCAGCGTGCTCCAGGCTTCGAATCTTGAAAGACCAAACTATAGTCTCCTGGGTTGATGAGAAGGGCATGAACTTAGATCCGTGTGTTTGCTGGCAGAGGTAAACCTAGGAGTCTTCAGGTTGTAAAAATCTCGTTTCTTACCAACACCTGCTTCTGGAGGCCTGGTTTTCCCTTCTGCCCTGCCTGCGACAACTGTGTGAGTCTGGGTGAGTCCCCTCCCTGGGGATTCTCTTAAGAACTTGACTTCAGGCTTTTCATGGGGATTCCCAGGATCTGTCGTGTTTCGTGGGCGCTCGGCTTTTGCTGGTCCAAGGGTCGAGGGTGGGGCCTCCTGGCCTCTCGCCGGAGTCTGACTTTGGGTCATGGTGTCCTGTGCAATTTTTAGCTGTTAATAGGGCAGATAACTGAAACTTTCCCTTTATGGCATCTAGCATTTGCATATTGATTAGAAAAGTTCCTCCAAATCAACATTATTTTTAAAAAATATTATCCTCAGGACATTTGTAGATTTTTCTTTCTAGCTTATACTTAAGTCCTGTTGGGATCTACTGATTGATTTTGCACAAATCTTTTGGTTCTTCCTTCTCCTCCTCCCACTCCTCCCCTTCCTTCTCCTTGTCCCCTTCTCTTTCTCTTTCTTTCATTTTTTTTTAAGATTTTATTTATTTGACAGAGAGAGAGATCACAAAGAGGCAGAGAGAGAGGGGGAAGCAGGCTCCCTGCTGAGCAGAGAGCCCGATTCAGGGCTTGATCCCAGGACCCCGGGATCATGACCTGAGCGGAAGGCAGAGGCTTAACCCACTGAGCCACCCAGCGCCAACCCCCGCCCATGTCCCCTTTCCTTCTTCAATCCTCCTCCTCCTCTTCCTCCTCCTTCATCCCCTTCTTCTCCTTCTTTTTCTTCTTCCTCCTCCTTCTTCTCTCCTTCAGGACATATTAACTGGGTGCTGCCTACTCTCCAAAGGAACATGGTTTTTCTTGTGTCTTCAGGGGATCCTGCAGGGCAGGAAGGAAATGGCCTCCCCCCTTCTCCCCATGTTCCTGGCGGCAGTTCGCAGACAAAGTGGGGTGAGGGTGGAGGGAGCCGGGCCCGACATCCGGACCTGGCCTGGCCACCCCGGGGGACGGGAGGCTTTGGAAATTCCTGCTAAGGCTCAGGCATCAGGACACCCATGTTTTACTGCAATTTCCTCTTCCTCTTTCTCTTCACATAAACAATACTATGGCGGGGGGCACCTGGTTGGCTCAGTGGGTTAAAGCCTCTGCCTTCAGCTCAGGTCATGATCCCAGGGTCCTGGGATCGAGCCCCACATCAGGCTCTCTGCTCAGCAGGGAGCCTGCTTCCCTTCCTTTCTCTCTGACTGCTTCTCTGCCTACTTGTGATCTGTCTGTCAAATTTAAAAAAAAAAAAAAAAAAAAAGAGTTGAAAACAATACTATGGCGGGAGTATGAAGGCATGAGGAAATAAATGAAAACGCTCAAATTCTGGGAGGACTGTCCAAAGCACATTAAATCAGGAGGGTAATTCGTGTGAAATCTGAGGCATGGTCTTCTGTGTTCTCGGCTAGGACAAGCGCTTCATCAGGATAGACCAGAAAACAAGTGGAATTGCTCAGCGGTGAGGGAAGCTGGGTGCACTGTGCTCCCACACCTCGGATCTGAGCCCAGCTCAGGATTCCCTGGGAGGCCCTGGGACAGGAGTTGCAGCAGGGAATAGGTAGGGCTGCGCCAGTGCTCAGAGTCCAAGAGAGGAGGACACACAGAGGACTGCGGTCAGGACAGCACACACTGAAGGGGAACCCAGAGGGTCCACGGGGGAAGACGGCAGGGGAAGCAGTGGTTGAGCGGGGCCTCTAAGCACAGGTAAATTTTACAAGGTGAGGAAGGTGGGGAAAGGCATTTTGGGGAGGGGGCAGCCTAAGCAATGGCCTAGAGGCTGAGGTGTGATCAGAAGCAACGATCGGCTCAGGCCTGGCTAGAGTCTGCAACTCTCCATCTCAGGGTTGTGAGTTCAAGCTTCATGTTGGACATGAAGCAGGGAAACGAGGTGTCCTTGAGGGTGCCCGCACCAAGGTAACACGGAATCAGGGATCAGTGAGGACGACAGGAGCAGGAGCATTAGGGAACTGGGGATGGGGGCAGGCTAAGGAGTTTGAACTTGGTCCTGTCCTTGGCTCCCCTTCCCTCCCTGCCCGAGGAGCCTGCCTGCAGCCATTCCTGGGAGTTGCTTTGGGGAGATTCTCTGTCCTGCTGCCTCCGGAGAGCTTAGCCAGAGCCGCTGGGGATGGGAGGTGGGGACGGGAGGGCTCCGTGTCCTGCAGGTGGGCAGGGGCAGGTTTCTTCCCTCCTTCTCCTCCTGCCAGCCTTGCCAGGAACTGAGCGATCTGCAGGCTAGCCAGGGACACGCCGGGTACTAAGACGAGGGAGCATTGTCCAGCATCAAACCCAGTTGAGGCGCAAGACAAGGGTCAGGGCCGGGCCCAGAATAGCAGAGGACGGGAAGGCTGGGCCCGAAAGTGCAGACACATTGACAAATGTTTGGTGTCATCCGGGGTCTGGCTCTTTCTGCCCGCACAGTGCCGCTGCTCTCTGCTTTTGCTCTTGGTCCTTGTGTTTCATGATGTCATTTTGCTGCCTGGGACACCTGCTCCATAGGAATTCTGCTTCTCCCTCTCCCTCTGCCTGCCCCTCCTCCCTCCCTCCCCCTGTTCATGCTCTCTCGCTTTCTCTGTCTCTCAAATAAATAACATCTTTATTAAAAAAAAAAGACTCCATTTCTTATTAGGATTAATTAACCGTGAAACAGTCCCCATTATACTAATTCCGTTTTGCATTACAACTTTTCACCTTTGTATCTACCTTTTCTGTGCACTTGGTCTCAGCTCTTTGAACATTGTTAGGAACTCACGGCCTTTCACAGACTCACCCTGGCCCAATTAAACATGATCAGAATAATCATTATCAAGTATCATTATTATTCTGTGTAATTTGGTAGGATCGCCAGTGGGTACTCTATTGAGCACCGCTCCGAACATCCCTGAAGCATCCTTTCCTTCTGGAGTAGGAGCTATTGAAGGCCCCTGGATTTCAGTTTTCCTCCAAGGTGTCTTGCTACCTTTGAGTGGAGGAAAAGCCATGGGTGCCTGTGGGAGTGGGTGAGGGATGGCTAGACCCTTTACTGGTGGAAGGGTGGCGTTCACGCTGATTATTCTCGTTGAACCTATGTTATCATCCCACTTTTCTTAGAGAACTTACTTCATCAACCACCGAGGTTTCTCCCATGCTGCCACTTGTCACATCAGGAGTCAGGCTGAGTTTTTATGGGTACTTTATCCACTGGCTCTCATCATCTTGAACCTGGTGATGCCAGAAAGCAGCCCATTATCGAGATGAGCCTTACTCACTGCTCTAAAGGGAATTCCACTTTCTTAAAATTAAAGAAAAAGGGGCACCTGGGTGGCTCAGTGAGTTAAGCCTCTGCCTTCAGCTCAGGTCATTATCTCAGGGTCCTGGGATCGAGCCCTGAATTGGGGTCTCTGCTTCTCTCTCTACCTGCCTCTCAGCCTACTTGTGATCTCTGTCAAATAAATAAATAAAATCTTAAAAAAAAATCATAGTAACAAGCGCATTGGTTAAAACAAATCCATTAGTCCCAAGGTCTCTGCTCACCCACTTTCCCAATTAAAAACAATCACTTTTAATGCATTGCTTTTCCTTTAGGTGGTTAATCAGTATCTTTATATGATATTCCTACACTGGGAGAACAGAACAGGTGAGAGTGTAGGCTCTGGAAACAGGGAGTCTGGATTTGAATTCCGGCTCTGGCACTAGCTGGGTACCGACCCTTTCTGGGCTTCAGTTCTTTTTCTTACAGAGTCATGCTGAGAACTAATGTATGAGTCGATGTGTCCAAATCACTTAGAACGTTGCCTGGTGCAAAGCAGTAGTCACCCACCACAATAGCTAACTTCATTCCCTTGATTTTTAAATTGCAATATGAGCTATTTGTTTCTTACTAGGGCAGATGATGATTTCACTTACTTTTATGCTTTTTCTTACACACCTCCCCACCTTCTCCTAATATCATTCTATTAACTAAATTTATGTCCTCAGTTAGAAACCTTTCTAGTCGTAAGCAATTTACTTACACCTTTGTTTGTTTGTTTTTTCCTTTCTTACCTCTTCATTTCCTAGCTTCTCAATCATAGCTGGTATTTTGGGGCTCCTCACTTTGCAAAATGAGGATATCAACCCTCCTCCTCTCTTCAGTGGTGCAGCTCCCAACTTCTACCATTGTACTTTGATTTACCTATTGGCAACAAGCACATTTGGTTCTTATATTTAAATGGTCTCTTTTGTTCTAGAAGTTAAAAATCACACAAGAATGTTTACATATGTGTGATGTTTTCAGTATTGTTTACTGTAAAGCTAACTTGTGAAATATGGTTTACGTGCTTTTTTTTTTTTTTAAGATTCTTATTAATTTGTCAGAAAGTGAGAGTGAGGCAGCAGGCAGAGGGAGAAGCAGGCTCCCCACTGAGGGAGGAGTCTGATGTGGGACAAGATTTCAGGACCCTGGGATCCTGACCTGACCTGAAGGCAGACGCTTAACCCACTGAGCCACCCAGGCACTCGGTACATGCTTTCTTGTACAGCTTTAGTTTTTCCTGAATTTCTAATTGCCTTTTTTTCTACTCCTTGTAATATTACCTTCAACGTTTCCTCAATTTCTTTTGAACTGTCCATTAGATAAGATATTATATCATATATATTATTTTAAGTCCTCTTTCCCCATAGAACTCTTCACTTCTCATTCCATTCTGGGCTGGTTGCTCTCTAGGTCTGCTGCATGCCTGCTATATTCCTTGGGTTCCTTTCTGTCTATGTTAATTTTCCTGTTTCCTGGACCTCACATCTTTCTATCTCTTGGTTTCTTGGCCATTATCTTCCACCTCACCCCATAAACACATGAACTTTTTTTTTTTTTTCCTGCAGCTCTTTCTCAAGTAATTTTCTAAGAATCGACAGCATTGGTAACTTGTCATTCCTCATTTAGTTCCATTTCTTCTGTCACCTTTTTGTTTTATTTTCTGGAAGTTTTTCTTGACTATTCCAATCTTTTCCTAGATTTCTTTAGTTTGTCAAAACTTTTTAAGTCCCAAGAGCCCCTTTTTTGTCCATTATTGTTATTATTATTATTATTTTACCTTTTCAGTGCATCATGTTCTCATTTTATGAAGACAACACCTTTCTAATCTCACTGAGGACATTGGGTCAAGGTTTAAAAAATTATTTTCTATAATCAAAATTATGTGGTTTTTTCTGGTATTGTTTTTAAGGTTTATGAAGTCCAGTTGATTTTTTTAAATTAATTTTCTAAATTTTTAAATAAACATATAATGTATTTATTTTATCCCCTGGGGTACAGGTCTGTGAATTGCCAGGTTTACACGGGTTGATTTTTTGTTGTTGCTGTTTTTTCAGTAAGCTCTATGCCCAACATGGGCTTGAACTCATGACCTTGAGATCAAGAGTTGCATGCTCTACCAACAGCCAGCCAGGTGCCCAATCTGCAGTCGTTTTTATTTATCTTAGCCACCCGTTCCATCTGGTCATCTTTCTTACGTATCTGATCCTAGATTGCCCATCCGTATTTAAGAGAAAGGTAAGTTGACTGACAGGCTTCCACGTAGAGTGATCGGATGAGGACCCTTTAGATGTCAGAAGACAGAGGTATTTTTTCTGGAGTATTTCATTTCTGATTTTCCCTCTTCTGGTGTAGACTTAGGCTGCCGTGAATATAGGGTCGGGTGTGGGGTTGGTAACCTTATTCCTGCTTCCCCTCCACCAGCCTCTCATCTTCGGTCTCCCTCTCCACAGCTCTGTGTAGCAGACCATTCTTCCTGCCTATTGCCTTGTTCTCTCTCTGTTTTTTTTTTTTTTAAGATTTTATTTATTTATTTGACACAGAGAGAGAGAGATCACAAGTAGGCAGAGAGGCAGGCAGAGAGGGAGGGGGAGGCAGTCTCCCCACCGAGCAGAGACCCCGATTCCGGGCTTGATCCCAGGACCCCGGGATCATGACCCGAGCCGAAAGCAGAGGCTTTAACCCACTGAGCCACCCAGGTGCCCCTCTCTCTGTTTTTCTAATGGAAGTTCCCTCTATTCTCTTTATTCAGCTATCAATACTCCATCCAATCTGCCTTCAAACGTTTGTCTAAGCCTCTGGATTCCTGTTGGACCCGTTGGCCTTTTAAAGTGGTAGCAGAATTAGAAGAGAGGCAGAGTGGGGGTTCTTGAGTCCAGCAAGCAGGACCTTGAAGACTTGAACCCAGTCTATCGCTTACTAGATTTCTGACCTGGGGCACGTCACATAGTCTGTACTTGAGTTTCCTTATCTATAAACAGGGAGGCAAATGATACACGTGAAACTCCGTTATTATTGGAAGAAGACAGGTTATTATTTGTAAAGTCTTAGAGCAATTGCCAGTGCAGAGCAAAGGCCACAAACGTGAGTCACTCTTATCATTAGTTATTTTTATACCTGTACGTACCTTTACTATCATTTCAGTCAGGTCTCAGGAGGGAAAGCTGATAAATGCTCCTTTGTCTTCTTCAAATAGTGCCTAAGGGCACCTGGCTGGCTTACTCTGACAAGTTTGGGACTCTTGACCTTGGAGTTGTGAGTTTGAGTCCCAAATTGGGTGCAGAGATAACTAAAAAAAAAAAACTTAAAAATAATGCTTAGGGGGCGCCTGGGTGACTCAGTTGATTAAGTGTCTGCCTTTGGCTCAGGTCAGGATCTCAGGGTCCTGGGATGGAACCTGCATCGGGCTCTCTGCTCAGCAGGGAGCCTGCTTCCTCCTCTCTCTCCGCCTGCCTCTCTGCCTACTTGTGATCTCTGTCTGCCAAATAAATAAATAAAATCTTAAAAGAAAATAATACTTAGGGTGCTTAGGTGGCTCAGTTGATTTAAGTGTCTGCCTTTGGCTCAGGTCATGATCCTGGGGTCCAGGAATCGAGTCCTGCATTTGGTTCCCAGCATCCTGGGGAGTCTGCTTCTACCTCTACCCTTTCTCCTGGAAGTTCTCTCAATCTCTCTCTCTCTCAAATAATAAATAAATAAAATCTAAAATAAAAAAAATAATGCTTAAGCGTAATCAACATTTGCTGTTGTTCTTCATCTCCCAAGACAAGCTAATAACAGAATTAAAATACATTCTCTGTCTATAGGGGTCTGTTTTTTATAAAAGACTACAAGGAACTGTTAAACAGAGAATGTTGGACACCCTTATAATACTGTGAGTATGAATGTGAATTGGTATAATTTTTTTTTTTTGTAACAGTGTGGTTCTAGGTATGAAAAAATGTGAAAACCTGTGTTGATAGCTTCTGACCCAGTCATCCTGCTTCTAGAAATGTCTTAAGGAAACAATATCGAATGCAAAATGCAAAGTTTTATGCAAGGAGATTGTTCTTTGCACTATTATTTAGATAAAGAATTAGCAGTCTAAGGTTCAAAGTTGGGGAGGAGATCATCTCTGAGAGGTATGCAGAGGAGCGTGACTGGGTGGAGGCAGAGGCCCGGGAGAAGGAGACCAAGGCGCTGTCCCTGGCCCGGGCTCTGGAGGAGGCCATGGAGCGGCTCTATAAGCAGTTCCGCACGGAGATGGAGGACCTCATGAGCTCCAAGGACGATGTCGGCAAGAGCGTGAGTACCGTGTCGGCAGCTGGCTCTGGGGAGGGCGGAGTGGGGACAGCCCCATGGACTAGGGGCTGAGCGGACACCAAGGCTGGGGACATTGGGGACCTCATCCCTCAGCTCCTGACTCAGTTTCCCTCGGCTGGGGTCAGGTCCACGAGTTGGAGAAGTCCAAGCAGGCTCTGGAGCAGCAGGTGGAGGAGAGGAAGACGCAGCTGGAGGAGCTGGAGGACGAGCTGCAGGCCACAGAGGACGCCAAGCTGCGGCTGGAGGTCAACCTGCAGGCCATGAAGGCCCAGTTCGAGCGGGACCTGCAGGGCCGCGATGAGCAGAGTGAGGAGAAGCAGCAGCAGCTGGTCAGACAGGTGTGGCGGCCCCCCACGCTCACCCCCGTTTCTGGCAGGCTTCTTTCTCCTTTCTCCCCCTGGGTTGTGTCGGGCTCCTCCTCCACTCCTTCAGGTTCCAGTCCTGTCTCCACGGTCAGGGACCCTTTCTTTGATGGCCCGTAGTCTTCATGGGATCCTGGAGGCCCCGTGCAGCTTGGCTTGGGCTCAGAGCGGGGCAGGGTCTGGGTGTGGATGCTGCTGTCTGAGCCATCGGCCTGTCCCCCAGGTGCGGGAGATGGAGGCAGAACTGGAGGATGAGAGGAAGCAGCGGTTGATGGAGGTGGCTGCTCGGAAGAAGCTGGAGATAGTCCTGAAAGACCTGGAGGCCCACCTCGACTCTGCCAACAAGAACCGAGATGAGGCCATCAAGCAGCTGCGCAAACTGCAGGTGAGGCCACGGGCCGTGCGGGGCGCGGCTGCACCCGAGGCTCTGGGCTCAGGTGGCGCCCCGGCACTGGTCAGTGGCTGACAAGTGCTGAAGGATGCCACCCTCCCCTCTCCACGGCTGATCAGGGTGCCCTCAGCCCTGGAGCAGAAAGCAAACTTGCAGTAAAATCATTGACTGTGTGTGCATTAAACAAGGAAATGCATGTAAACCTAGAAACACAGTGACATAGGGACATAGATAGTACTTGGTGGTAGAGTAAACCAGACATGGCCCGGGTCTTGGACCGGGTCCCAACCCGATACAGCCTTAGTGGACAGTGACTGAAGCTTCTGAGCTGAGCATAGGCCCCCACGTGCAGCCCACATCACAGAACAAGCACTTGGAAAATTCTCACTTCACCAATAATTAAAGATCATAGATTTTGTTTACTTATGTTTTTTATTTTAATAACTTCAACATCATTAGCATACAGTGTTATGTTAGTTTCAGGTGTATGACACAGTTATTCATCAGTATGTCCATACAGTATTCTGTGCTCGTCAAGATACGTGAAAGGTAACAAATTTCACTCTGTTCTCTTTATTTATTAAAAGATTTTGTATATTAGAGAGCACGAGTGGGAGGAGGAGCAGAGGCAGAGGGACAAGTAGACTCCCCGCTGAGCAGGGAGCCTGGTGGTGGTTTCAATCCGAGGATACTGGGATCATGGTCTGAGCTGAAGGCAGATGCTCAACCAACTGAGCCACCCAGGTGCCCCAAAGATAACACACATTTTAAAAATTAGCTCTGAGAAGCCATGTCACACAACGAAAACCAGCCGCAAAAAAGTTTAGGGTCTGTGGGCGAAGTCGTAGGGCAGTTGTACCTGTTACCATCTGGTCTGAGGAGTCCCAGTTTAGGATTTATCCACAGAAGGAAAAAAGAAACAAATCTATTTGACTAAGATCTTTAGAGTTAGAACCAATCACAGGAGAACAAAGGAAATGTGTTTTTTCCCTATTGTGGGGGCTAACCTGGCAGGTGGGTGTGGACTCAGGGGAGCTGGTGTCCCAGGGAGAGGCCTTGGAGAATCGCATTCAGGTCAACTGGATGTTGTAAAAAGTGTAGCCTGGATTGCAGCTGGGGCTGATGGGTAGCCCGTGACTGACACCGCTGAAGGTGTGCTTTGTAAAACCTGATGGTCAAAAATATGTGAAAACGACAAGGATTAAAGAGATCTGTGTCCTTATTATTTTGCCCTGTACTGTTAAAGTTGTAAGATTACATGTGGCAGCAGGCTGAAAGCAGGCCAAGGTTCTCAGGTTGGGGTGGTGGCTGTGGGAGGTACCAGGCATCTCCTGCCCAGCCCAGGCCCAGATGAAGGACTACATGCGGGAACTGGAGGGCATACATGCGTCACATCCTGGTTCAGGCCAAGGAGAACAAGAAGGTGAAGAGCATGGAAGCCGAGAGGATCCAGCTGCAGGACGTGGACCAGGCCCCAGGAGGGCACTCGGGGTCACCAGCAGGGGGCAGCCTACGGCCTCTGCCCAGCCAGGCTGGGCCGACCAGGGGCGCAGCTGGCAGCCAACAGGCCAACTTCAGCAGTGGGTTGGGGGTGGGCTTGGCTTTGTGAAAGAAGTCCCTGCAGGGTTTCGTAAAATAGCCCGGCTTCCTGGTGTGACTAAACTGTGTGTGTGAGTTAAACTGTCACTATTTGGGGCCAGCTCCCTTGCATGAAATGAAGCTTCCTGGTACTCCCCACCTCCTGCTGAGTGTTTACGCCTGGCAAGGGGAGGGCGCTTTCCCAAATGCTTCGGCACCACTGCGTGTCCCCCTTGCTGCCTTGTGGGTCACACAAGAGGTGTATCGCTAGAGCCCTCCCTCTGCTCTAGGCAGTCTTCTTCAGCCTGAGGTTAATGGGCCACTTGGTGCTCCTACTGGGGCTGGGTGTCTGGGCATGTCCTCGTCCACACTGTCCTCATGGCTGTGCCCTCGAGCCTGGGCCTGGGGTCAGCCCTCCCTCTGAGATCAAGTGTGGCTCTCTATTGGGACCACCTTACCCAACTGGCTTTCAGACTCTGCTCTCACCCAAACTCCCATCCTTGTCCTCCCGACTTCCGGTCTCCTCAGAATGCAGGGGATCAGATCCCATTAGCACAGGACAGTTTTTTATTTACCTCTACCTCCCCAGTCTGACTTGGCTGTAACACTTAGAGAGAGGGGCTTTGCAAATGTGGTGCCTAAGTCATGGTCTCAGAGGAAGGAATCAGCCCTGTAAGCCAGAGGGGCTCATGAGGAAGGGCTTCGTGGAGGAGGCAGACCTGGGAGGGGGTTTGAGAGTAAGGGCCAGGGGCTGGGGGAGCATGGTGCTGCGAGTTCCAGGAATGGGAGGGGGGGCTCAAGGGACTTTGGGGTGTCCCAGATGGTCACAGTCCACATTCTCATGGCAGGAACTGGCAGCCGCCGAGCGTGCCAAGCGCCAGGCCCAGCAGGAGCGGGATGAGCTGGCTGACGAGATTGCCAACAGCAGTGGCAAAGGGTGAGCCATGGCATGGCATGTTGAGCTGAGGGCAGGTGTGCCCATCCTCTGGGACAGGCCCTGTCTCACTGCTCCCCGCTCTCACCCAGAGCCCTGGCGCTGGAAGAGAAGCGGCGCTTGGAGGCCCGCATTGCCCAGCTGGAGGAGGAGCTGGAGGAGGAGCTGGGCAACACAGGGCTGGAGAACAACCGGCTAAAGAAGGCAAACCTGCAGGTGGGTGGGGCCAGGGCCGCCTGGCATTTTCCTGCACCAGGCTCTACTCCTCCGAGACCATGCTGGCAGGAGCCTAGGGCTTGCTGGGCTTCGGAGAGGGTGTCCTGGCACCTGTGAAGGTCTCCCTTGGTTTCATTCTCTGGACCCTGGCTGTGGGGGAGCTCCCTTTTCTAGGAGGCACCAGAACTCGTGAACTTGGGGCCCGAGGGCCTAGTGTTTTCTGGGGCTGTTGAGGAACCAGTGGCCCCGCTTCTGCCCCAGGGAGCTCCCCTGCCCCAGCCCTCCTGGGGTCACCAGCCTGCCTTCCTGTAGATCGACCAGATCAACACCGACCTGAACTTCGAGCGCAGTCACGCCCAGAAGAATGAGAATGTGCGACAGCAGCTGGAGCGCCAGAACAAGGAGCTCAAGGTCAAGCTGCAGGAGATGGAGGGCTCTGTCAAGTCCAAGTACAAGGCTTCCATCACTGCCCTGGAGGCCAAGATCGCACAGCTGGAGGAGCAGCTGGACAACGAGACCAAGTAGGTGTTCCTTCCCATCGCCGGCCTCAGCCTGCAGACTCCTCTGTTGCTGCCCGAGGCCCAGAGACTGTTGTCCCCCTCCTGACGGCTGCTCATCCCTTCCATTGGGGCTTCTAAGTTTGCGTAGGAGTCCATGGGCCCACCTCTAGAGTTGGGGCTTCGGACAACTGTCTCTCGGGCCTGAATCAGGCAGAGGTGGCGGTTGCTGCCTGCTTGGGCAGCTAGTCTGTGGGCTCAGCAAGACTGGGGCGTCGTTGGAGGTAATGGGCAGGTCACACTGGGTTGCAAATCTCAGTTTCCCCTTTCCTTGCTACGTACCTGCTCCTTGGGCTGTGTCCCCCCTCCCCGGAGCCCACTTCCTCCTCTGTGAAATGGAGTTGTCGCCGTGCGTCCCCCGCAGGAGACCAAGCACGTCGTGGGTGTTGGGTGGAGATGGGCCGGCCTCCGCCTGGGGGCTTCCTCGTGGGGGACATGCCCGTGAGGCGCGGGGACAGGTCGTCCAGCCGGTGTGGAGTGGTGTGGCCGGACCCTCTGAGCCGGGGTCCCTGAGCCGCCACGTCTCTGTACCGCAGGAAGCGCCAGGAAGCCTGTAATCAGGTGTGTCAGCTTGAGAAGAAGCTAAAGGACGCTCTGCTGCAGGTCGATGACGAGCGGAGGAAGGCCGAGGGGTTCAAGGACCGGGTGTGTGCGCATGCGTGTGCGTGGGAGCGTGTGCGTGAGCGCGTGCGTGGGGCCGCAGCGCCTGGTGGGCCTCTCGGCCGAGGCGCCTGACCCGGACCTCTGGTCTGCACAGGCTGACAAGGCGTCGGCCCGCCTGAAGCAGCTCAAGCGGCAGCTGGAGGAGGCCGAGGAGGAGGCCCAGCGGGCCAACGCCTCCCGCCGGAAGCTGCAGCGCGAGCTGGAGGACGCCACTGAGACCGCCGACGCCATGAACCGCGAGGTCAGCACCCTCAAGAACAAGCTCAGGTGAGCCCCGTGGCCGCGGCCTCCCCTCCCTGAGCTCGGGGCGCCGGAAAGCTCGTTTCAGACGAAACTCCCAGGAGCCGCCCGCGTCTGCGTCCGGGGCCGCGCTGTCTCCGCCCGTGCGGCTCCCGGGGCTCCCGGGTGAGCCCTGCGCTCCGTCTCTGGGAAAACCCCGCCCGCGGAACCAGGCCGGCCCGGAGGGGCTCCAGGCTGGCTGTGGGGCACTGGCGGCCGCTCGCGGAGGCCCGGCCGGCCCGGCAGGCGCTGGGGGCCTGGGGGCGCCGGCTGAGGCGGCCCCGCGGCCTTCACGGCGCCTGTGCCCACGGGGAGGCGCGGCTGTGCGCTCTCGCGGAGCGTTGCTGCCGGAGGGGGAGCCGGCGGGGCAGGCAGAGGCTCTTTTTCCCGGGATTCCCGGGATTCCCGCTGCTTCTCTCCCATCGGCGTGAAGGCGACAGGAGGCCGCCTTCCAGCCCGTCGCTAATAGCGTTGTGCGCGCGACCCGGAGTAGGCGTCGGGGTCCCGTCCCGCGTGCGGTCCCCGTGTCTCCGTCTGCCCCGCTGCTGCGTCGTCGGAGCCCGGGTGTGCGGGCTGGCGCGTGTCTCGCGCGGGTGACTGCGTCTGCTGCTGGGCCTCTCTCTCGCCGTCAGCCCCGGCTTCCCCACGGCTTCTCACTGGTGATTCGGAATGAAGTGGGAGCCCGTGTTTCTCCAGGCTCCCCGGTTCTTGGCCCACTGCCCAGGGCGCTGGGGCCTGGTGTCCGTCTACAGATGGCTTGGAGGGGTGCCAGCTGTACTTGCCCTCCTGGCCGGCCCTGCTGACCCTGTGCCTCTGTCCCCAGGCGAGGGGACTTGCCGTTTGTCGTGCCCCGCCGGATGGCCCGGAAAGGTGCTGGCGACTGCTCGGACGAGGAGGTGGATGGCAAGGCGGATGGGGCTGAGGCCAAAGCTGCTGAGTAATCTCTCCTCCTGCTGCCTGGAACGGATGGACAGACCGCCACATGACTCCGTCTCCCCTTTCCAGCACCCCCCACCCCGCAGCACCCTCCTCCACCTTCTGGGGACTGCCGTGACCGTGACCTCCCCACCCAGTCCCACCAGGCCAGGAGACCTCAAGCCTGCGCCTCCCCGCCCGCCCCCCAGGCCTTGCTGAGGGCGTTTGGCTTCCTCCACTGCATCCGCTTCTGCACCCTCCCACCCCCAGCACCCGATACCAAAGAGTCAGAGTCTTGGGCCCCTGGCCTGGGAACTGAGTGACCAGCAGGCTCTCGGCCCTCCCTTGCCACATAGCACAAGACAAGGAGGGCAGGCCACCGGGGATGGGCAAAGAGAGTTTTCTACGAATCTATTTTTCTTCAGACTAAGAAGTTTTGATAGCCCAGCACCCCAGAAGAGTTGTCACCTTCCCCCACCTCCGCCACCAGCTCCCCCTCCTCCTTTGCTGTTGGCAATCACACACGGCGACCTCACGACCTCTGCCCCGTTGGCCCCGCACTCCCGAGGGCCCTGGGTGATTGGGTAAGGGCAAGCCCAGGGCTGCCCCCTCTGTGCAGGGCACAGAATGCGGGGTGCAAGGAAGGGGCCGTCCCTCCCCACGCGCTCTGGGCAGCGCCACAGTGGTCCCCTTCCTGTTTCAGAGTGTCTCAAGTGCAATGATGACCCCCTTCCCTCCTCTGTGGAGGGCAGCGGGCCCCTGCCACCAGGGGGCTGCTGGGCCCAACAGACAGGGCTTCGGGGCCACGCTGGGAAGGCCATCGGGGGCTTCTCCCAACATTCTTGGGGACCAAATATATTTAATGGTTAAGGGACTTGTCCCAGGTCTGACAGCCAGAGCATTGCGAAGGGCCAGCGGCCCTCCCACACGACCTTGTATCTACTCCAGGACTGGGGCCCAAGGGTACATAATCTGCACCGTCGACTCAGTATGGTTTAAAGATCTGCCATCTGCATGGATGTGTTTGAAAGCAAAAAAAAAAAAAAAAGGTTTCTTCTCCCCTCGCCTTATAATAAATGATAAAATTCCAAGTCTTTATCACTGCCTTTCCTTTGAACCATGTTTAGAAGAGAGTAGCTTGTCCTACACTGGTCTACACTGGTTGCTGAATTTACCTGTATTCCTAACTGTTTTGTATATGCTGCATTTAGACTTACTTATGGCAAAGAAGGCATCTTTTTTTTTCTTTTTTGAAAAAAACTCAACAAATCATGAAGATATATGAAAGCTACGTATGCCTAAAAAGCTCTGAATTCAGGTCCCAGTTGCTGTCACAAAGGAGTGAATGGAGCTCCCAGCCCCACCCCTTTTTTATATAATAAAAGTGCCTTAGCATGTGTTACAGCTGTCACCACTACAGTAAGCTGGTTTACAGATGTTTTCCACTGAGCGTCACAATAAAGAGTACCGTGCTACGAGCCGTGTGTCTGCTGGTGTCTCTCTGCCGGAGCGGGTTGCCTGGATGGGACGGCATCCACTTTGTGCATCATCTTCTTCTTTTTATATTTTATTTCTTTATTTGAGAGATGGGGAAAGAGCACAGGAGGAGGGGGAGGGAGAAGCAGGCTCGCCACTGACCGGGGAACTCAATGCAAGGACTTGATCCTAGGTTGATGGGATCATGACGCTAGGCAAAGGCAAACGCTTCACTGACTGAGCCTAGTGACCCTTTGAGCATCTTCAAAAGCTTCCCATAGTGCAGCATGGCCGAGGCACAGACGGGTGAGGAGTGGCAGTCGTGCAGGAAAGGTAAGCTAGAAAGGGAGACTGGACCAGGGGCAAGGATGCTAAGAGGGTCTTTTAAAGCTTCCGTTTACTTCAGTTACTGAGTACCCACTGTGCGCTTGACAGGGGTTTAGGGACCCAAATCTAGGTGCTGACTTAGGAACATCCTTAGTTGTTAGACAAAGCCTGCCCTCTGGAGGTTCATTTCGAGTTGTACATAAGCAAGACCAAGGGAGTCCAGTGGTGGGGCCCGTGGGTTTTGGAACAGGAGGCTGCCAAACTTTCATTGGTTCTTTTAGCAGAGGCAGAGGAGAACTGGCCTCTTGCTGGGCACCTGCCCTACGAGGACAAGGAAGACAAGGGGTCCCTGCAGGAGCAAGAGGGAGGAGAGGGAAAGGCATCCCTTAGAGAAGGGCTATGGCATGGACCCAAGCAGCCTACCTCTGCACCACCAGGGTCCCGGGACCACTGTGGGGCCGGCTTGTCTGCTACAGAAAGCGGTGGGCTTCCATCTGCCCACTCCTTCAGCCTCTGCACAGGTGCAGGTGTGCTCGCTGGCCCCGGGGAGGAAACCGCAGATGACGGCTGGGGGTAGCCAGGTGCCAGGCACCAGACGACTCTGGGCACTTCTAGCTTTCTTAGAGGATCCAGGGGAGAACTCCTTTCCTCCAGCTGTGGCGACTCCAGGCTTCCCTCTGATCTTTGCCTCTGCCTTCACGTGGCCTTCTCCCCTCAACTCCCTGCTGTCTCTCCTCTGGGTGTCTCTCGTAAGGACTCTATAGTCATTGGATTTAGGGCCCACCAGATATTCAGTGATGATCTCAAGATCTTTAAGTTAAAGGATTTGCAAAGACAGGGTTTTTCTACATGATGTCAGTTATTGGATTGCAGACATGAGGTCATGCGTGTATCTTTTAGGGACCACCATTCAGTCCACTGCAGTACTCTGCAAATATCCGTCCTTTGCCTTCAGCTCTGTGACTCGACTCTGCCCTTTGTGCAGGGGAAATTCCGACTGGGGACCCACCATGCCCACAAGGGATGGGCAGTCCCAGGGTTGCCTGACCCACCCACCAGGCCGAGAGGGAAAGAAGTTCACAGCGTATGTTTTGGAAGGGGACAGGGAGGGAGTAGTCAGCCAAAGAACAGGGCAGAGGTGAGGAAGCGGGGCTGCGTGATGCTTGGTAGTTTCCCTTGCTCGTGGAAGGGGGACCTGGACACAGTGGAGTTTGGGCCACGGTGCCTTGACGGAAGCATGTCAGGCAGCTTGTCTGATGGCCTGGAGGTGGGGAGCTATGTCAGGAGCGTCTGACATTTGCGCCAGGTGACCACAGCCAGATTTAGACGCCCCCCCCCCCCCGCCAGCCCTCCCATCCCTGGGCCACTAGGGACTCAGACTGCCAGGCTGGCCCCTCCCCTCGGCCTCCTGGGATTGGCAGCCAGGTCTCCTGGTATTGGTGAACTTTTGTGACTCGTCTGCAGCCAACACAGAGAACTTAGGGATGAAAACCACATTTTTAGAACACTTGAGGGTTTTAAGGATTTCTCTTCCTCTGGGCTGTCAACCTTAAAAATAAAACAGCTATTTCACCAGCGAAGTGAGTTTATTCAGGAACAGCAGAGGAATTGCAACTCTGGACAAACGATGACGAAGCACAAGCAAGTCCCGAGAGACAAAGGGAAGGTAGCTTTTACTACCTTTTAGGAGGAAACTGGGGAGGGTTGTTGGGAATACAAGTTGGGTGCGGAAACAGAGGACTTCAAGGTTGTGGTGTTTTCTCCCTGACCAGCGCAGTGGGGAGCGCGTTGTGGTGGGGGCAGGGAGAGATCTTCCTTCTTTTCCTTAAAAGCAGAGGATGAAATCCCTTTATTAAAAGCCCCTCATTGGGGGGCCCAGGTGGCTTAGTCCCTAAGTGTCTGCCTTTGGTTCAGGTCATGAGATCTAGCTCCACAGTGAGCCCCCAATCCGTGGGGAGGCTGCTTCTCCCTCTCCTACTCCCCCTGCTTGTGTTTCCTCCCTCTCTCTCTGTCTCTCTCTCTCTCTCTGTCAGATAAATCAATAAAAATCTTTAAAAAAGAAAAGAGCTTCCTCCCTCATCAAGAGAATTTGTATCTGTCTTCTTCCCCCTGGAGCTGAAGGCTGCAGGGAGAAGGACCTGCAGAGAGCGCCCCCTGCAGGGCACCCTCCACCTTCCAGAAGTCTCTGGCCCACATTGTCTCAAGGGACAAGGGCAGGAGCCAGAGAAGAAAACACGGAACACCAGCTCCGCTTCCTCAGGTTTTGGGCAAGCGGTGTCAGCCATCTGAAGCACAGGTTTGTGCTCTGTGAGACAGGGAGAAGAAATGCTTTCCTGGGATGCCTTCGGGGCTTAGTCAATTAAGCATCTGCCTTTGGTTCAGGTCATGATCCAGGGGTGCTGGGTTGGAGCCCCACATCGGGTTCCCTGCTCAGAGGAGAGCCTCCTTCTTCCTCCTCCCTGCTCTCTGCCTCTGTCTCTCTCTCAAATAAAGTTAAAAAAAAAGGAAAATGTTTTTGTTCCAAGGCTGTGGTAGCGAATACCATCATGTGTGAAAATGCTTTGCAAAGCTTTAGTGAGGGAGTCACGTGCTGTTATTTTTTTTCCACAAAGCTTAGACTTTTTAAGGATTTATGATTTGTTGTTTGTTTATTTTGTTTTTATTCAAGTGTAGTTAATATACAGTGTTGTATTTGTTTCAGGTGCACAATATGAAAAAACAATTCTTTATATTTCTTAGCGCTCATCACAATTAAGTGTACTCTTTTAAAAAACTGATTTATGAACTTGGAGAGTTTGAATTCCAGTATAGCCAGCATGCAGTGTTAGAGTGACCTCTAGGATACAATGCAGAGATTCAGCGGTTCTGCACACAACCCAGTGCTCCTTACAACAAGAGCACTTCTCACCCCCAGCCCCTGCCCCCCATCTGCCCACACGTCCCCTTCTGCCACCACCAGTGTGTTTTCTCTGTGTTTAGGAGTCTGACTTGGGATGCCTGGGTGGCTCAGTGTGTTAAGCTGTTGCCTTCGGCTCAGGTCATGATCCCAGCGTCCAAGGGTCCCACATCAGGCTCCTTGCTCAGCAGGGAGCCTGCTTCTCCCTCTGCCTTTGTCTGTGCCGGTTCTCTCTCTCTCTCTCTCCTTGACTGATAAAGAGACAAATCTTAAAAAAAAAAAAAAAAAAAAAGAATCTGACTTGATAAAAACTTGAAACATTTTTAAAAAAAAGGTCTTTTTTGTCTCTTTTTTTCTTTGGTCATCTGTTTTCTTTCCACATATGAGTGGAATTGTAAGGCATTTGTCTTTCTCTGACTGATTTTGCTTAGAATCACACCCTTTAGATCTATCCATGTTGTTGGATGTTGTTCACCATTTTAACCATTTTTTAAGTTAAAAAGTTTTTTTTAAAGACCCTTTCATCCATTTGAGAGAGAGAGGGAGAGGGGCAGAGGTAGAGAGTCTCTGACCCAAGGCAGGGCTCCATCTCAGGACCCCTTGTCACTCCTGGCAACCACTGCTGTGCTTTCTGTCTTTATGAGTTTGACTACTTTGGGGTGATGAGTACCTCACAGGAATAGAATCGTCCAGCACTTGTCCTTTTGTGACTGGCTATTTTCCCCCTGTTTTTTTCGTTTTTTAAAATTGAGGTAACATATGCATAACACCTCATTCCCATTGTAGCCCTCATTCAGCATACATTCAGTAGTATTAAATGTTTTCACAGTGTTGTGTGACCAGCATTATCATTGCTGTCTTTTATTGTTGTTGGTTTTTTTTTTTTTTAAAGATTTTATTTATTTGTTTGACAGACAGAGATCACAAGCAGGCAGAGAGGCAGGCCGAGAGAGAGGAGGGGAAGCAGGCTCCCCGCTGAGCTGAGAGCCCGATGTGGGGCTCAATCCCAGGACCCTGAGATCATGACCCAAGCCGAAGGCAGAGGCTTTAACCCACTGAGCAACCCAGGCGCCCCTGGGTTTTTTTTTTTAAAGTTTGTTTTATTATTTTTAGTAATCTCTACTCCCAATGTGAGACTCAAACTCATGACCCCAGGATCAAGAGTCACACATTGACTGAGCCAGCCAGGTGCCCCTCTTTCTTGTAACACGAGTGGCGCCCCTCTTTTTTGTAACAGGAGTGCCTGATTTAGGCTTTTTATTTATTTTTTTTCCAATTCATTTCTATACTTTTTAATAATACATACACTAACATAAGTTATTTACATATTATTTAAACCTACTTAACTCAAATAAAAAAAATAGCATTCTCTGGTTAAACAGATGGCTAAATGTATCTATTGCTTATCATACACAATAGTCTTAAATAGTAAATTTCTCGTAATCACTTGCTGAGGAGCTCCCATTTCTTGTATGATTATTCAAAATAAGAAAACAATATTACTGGAGTACCTGGTATTATCTGCACTTTCTTTTTTTAATTTTTTTTTATTTTTTCAGCATAACAGTATTCATTATTTTTGCACCACACCCAGCACTCCATGCAATCCGTGCCCTCTCCAATACCCACCACCTGGTTCCCCCAACCTCCCACCCCCCGCCCCTTCAGAATCCTCAGATTGTTTTTCAGAGTCCATAGTCTCTCATGATTCACCTCCCCTTCCAATTTCCCCCAACTCCCTTCTCCTCTCTAACTCCCCATGTCCTCCATGCTATTTGTTATGCTTCACAAATAAGTGAAACCATATGATTATTGACTCTCTCTGCTTGACTTATTTCACTCAGCATAATCTCTTCCAGTCCCGTCCATGTTGCTACAAAAGTTGGGTATTCCTTTCTGATGGAGGCATAATACTCCATAGCGTATATGGACTACATCTTCCTTATCCATTTGTCCGTTGAAGGGCATCTTGGTTCTTTCCACAGTTTGGTGACCGTGGTCATTGCTACTATAAACATTGGGGTACAGATGGCCCTTCTTTTCACTACATCTGTATCTTTGGGGTAAATACCCAGTAGTGCAATTGCAAGGTCATAGGGAAGCTCTATTTTTAATTTCTTGAGGAATCTCCACACTGTTTTCCAAAGTGGTTGCACCAACTTGCATTCCTACCAACAGTGTAATACGGTTTCCCTTTCTCCAAATCCTCTCCAACACATGTTGTTCTCTGTCTTGCTAATTTTGGCCATTCTAACTGGTGTAAGGTGGTATCTCAATGTGGTTTTAATTTGAATCTCCCTGATGGCTAGTAATGATGAACATTTTTTCATGTGTCTGATAGCCATTTGTATGTCTTCATTGGAGAAGTGTCTGTTCATATCTTCTGCCCATTTTTTTATATGATTGTCTGTTTTGTGTGTGTTGAGTTTCAGGAGTTCTTTATAGATTCTGGATATCAACCTTTTGTCTGTACTGTCATTTGCAAATACCTTCTCCCATTCCGTGGGTTGCCTCTTTGTTTTTTTGACTGTTTCCTTTGCTGTGCAGAAGCTTTTGATCTTGATGAAGTTTCAAAAGTTCATCTTCGCTTTTGTTTCCTTTGCCTTTGGAGACATATCTTGAAAGAAGTTGCTGTGGCTGATATCGAAGAGGTTACTGATATCGAAGAGGTTCTCCTCTAGGATTCTGATGGATTCCTGTCTCACGTTGAGATCTTTTATCCATTTTGAGTTTATCTTTGTGTATAGTGTAAGAGAATGGTCGAGTTTCATTCTTCTGCATATAGCTGTCCAGTTTTCCCAGCACCATTTATTGAAGAGACTGTCTTTTTTCCACTGTATATTTTTTCCTGTTTTGGCGAAGATTAATTGACTATAGAGTTGAGGGTCCATATATGGGGTCTCTACTCTGTTCCACTGGTCTATGTGTCTGTTTTTATGCCAATACCATGCTGTCTTGGTGATCACAGCTTTGTAATAAAGCTTGAAATCAGGTAACGTGATGCCCCCAGTTTTATTTTTGTTTTTCAACATTTTCTTAGCGATTTGGGGTCTCTTCTGATTCCATACAAATTTTAAGATTATTTGCTCCAGCTCTTTGAAAAATACCGGTGGAATTTTGATCGGAATGGCATTAAAAGTATAGATTGCTCTAGGCAGTATAGACATTTTAACAATGTTTATTATTCCGATCCAAGAGCCTGATTTAGGCTTTGATCACCAGGGCATCCACTTTCTGAAAGAGGGCCATCTCCATAAACACTCTGCTAACGAAGCAGCCAGACTGTCCCCCTTCCTCTACCCCACATGAGGCTCCTTTGTTTTAGGAAATCTTGGTTGAATTGCATAACTGACTACTTAGGCCCACTTGTTTTTTTCTCTTCCCAAGCTTTATATTCACCAAGAAGGAGTGAGCCCACAAAACCCTGGCTCCCACCCTCAACCCGCATAAAAGAGCCCCAGGCCCTGGGTGAGTGCACTCTCCCTCCCCATGAACTTTCGATGTGACCCAGACATGCTGCGTAATTTTCGGGTCTAGCACTTAATAAATCTTTATCCTGTCTGTAGCCTGATGGCTGTTGCTGAAGGGCGTCTTGCTGTCAGAATGAGAAACCCAAGGGCCATTCCAACCCTGACACTGATGATCAATGGGCTGAGACCGACACTAAACTCCCCTCGGTCCCCATAGCTCTCTTCATCTTATGAAATTGAAGCTCTGTCCCCAGCAAACACTCACTCCTCTCTCCCTTCCCATAGGCCCCTTCACCCACCATCTACTTTTTGTATTTATGAATATGACCAAGTAACTCATTAAGTGGACTCACGTGGCATTTGTCTTTGGGTGGCTGGCTTATTTCACCAAGCACCATGTCCATGACGTTCATCCATGTTGTAGCAGATGTTAGAGCTGCCTTCCTCATAAGGCCGAGTGACATTCCATTGTAGGGATGGCCCATCTTTTTCTTATCCATTCATCCATTGAGGGTCCTGGGGTGGCTTCTGCCATTTGGCTATTGGGATAATACTGCTATTGTTATAGGATTTTTGTTCCCTTAGTGCCCATAGTTCTTGGTCATGCTGCTTTGAAGAATGATGAGGTACACCAGATGAAGAGTGGTGGGCAGCAAGGTGAAATTCATTGAGCAGCAGGACAAAGCTCCCAGAGAGGGAGGGGACCCGAAAGGGCTTACCATTTTGGCTTTCCAATCTAGGGGTATTTAAGCCCTTTTGAGGACCTGTCTTAAGCATCCTGAGTGTGGCCTCGTTGGGGACTGGCTGTTAAGGTGTGCCCCTGAGGGCTTTGATCATGTACTTGTCTTCCTCTCAGGTTATTGTTCACATGTTGCTGGTCTTTGGGGCTGACATCAGGCAACAAACTATCCCTGCCTGGGATGCTGACCCATGTTTCATGGTCCCTTGTTGTGCTTCAGGATGTTTTTCAGACATCACTCCTGCAGAGGCTGCCCAACACGATGCTAGTGTGGTTTGGGCTTAGCTATCCTGGGTCGCGGTTTGCTTGCCGGGGATCCTGGCCCTGACCACCTTTGTGTCCAATTAACCTCTTACACTCTGAACATGGGAGTATACATATCTCATTCAGACTCTTCTTTCTTTCCTTTTTTCCCTTTCTATGGGAGGGGAGAAGAGGCAGAAGGAAAGGGAGGGACAGAATCTTAAGCAACTCCATACCCAGCACATGGGGCGCAGTCCCACAATGCTGATACCACTACTGAGCCAAAACCAGGAGTCTGACGCTCAACCATCTGAGCCATCCAGGCACCCCTCGAGACTCTATTGAATAATTTTGTGTGCATACCCCAGAGTAGGACTGCTGGGTTGCATGGTAATTATGTTTAATTTGTTGAGGAAGCACCATGCTGTTTTCCACAGCAACTAGATGCTCTACTGTTTTTCAGGCTTTGCTTCAGCGCTGCAGAGACTCCAGACAAGAATCTCTCTGGTCTCCTGACTGCTGGGGGCAGAGGTTGGTGGTGGCCCTGGCACCTGCCCCAGAGATGTCTGCTGGAGTGGCTCTCCCAGCTCCCTCCCCTGATGCCTGCCACTCCTTACCCATCCAGTTCCAGATCTGTGGAACTTGAGGCTGCTTCCTCTGGGCTGAAGCTTGTTTGCAACATCCTTGGGACTTAGCAGGCTGCCTTTCAACTTGAAATCGTTCATGTCGGTCAGTCACTTCCTTACCTGTTTTAAATTGGAACCCAGAAGCCACTTTGTTCTCTCTAAGAATATGTCCAGTTCTCTTAAACTTCATACATACCTTAAAATGAAACACATATCTACTTTGCTTCAACATAAAAATATGAAGGTGACGCATGTGATTTTGTCCTCTTTATACTTAGTTCTGAACCGTCCTGAAGCTGACAATTGCTACTCGGGGCCGGATTTGACCACCCATCTGAGCAAAGACCAATAAGGTTGTCCATAGGGTGACACTGGTGGTCTGGTCACAAGTGATCCCGACCTGTGGCTCTCCTTCCACCACCCATGAGTGACCAGGTGCTGGCAGCATGGACGCAGTCCCCTCAGGTGTGGGTCTCTGCCAGCCACTCTGATGGCTTCAGAAGTCCCCGCTGTCCGATGTCCAGTTTGCAGCCCCTTCTCGGGCCACCCCCGCCCCAGTCCCTAGACAGAGGGAGACCCAGCAGGTGGGGTCTCTGCTCTGAAACACGAGTCCTAAGGTCCAGCAGGGCCGAGCCCAGCACGTGTCCCCACGGGATGGATAGACGGGGTGGGGGTGCTGGTCGTGAGCCCATGTCTGCTGATTTTCCCCATCTGATGGTGCTGTGGCATCGGCCGAACCACTTCCTCTGTGGTGTGAGGGTGTCTCTCCCACTGAGCCGGGGTCACCATCAGAGGGCTGACATGGCTTATTGACCAGAGATGTTGCCCAAGACCGCCACTCTGGAACTGCGGTCATCCTGGGTGACTTTCCTTGTGATCCTTGAGGATCAAGAGGAGCTTGATTTTATAGTCACTTGATCTTTCAGTTCCCCAGATGGCGCGGACTTGGCACTCGTCCCTGCAGGTCAGAGACACTGAATCCTCACTGGAGGGGCCTGCAGGCCCAGCCTGGCCGCTGCACTGCGTGGCTGTGATCCTGGAGCCTGGCGAGGTCCGGAGGCCATGCCATGCCTGCATGTGACCCTCAGGCCACAGCTCTCAGGGACCTCAAATTGTGGAGCAGGAGTCATTTGCTGAGGGTCCCACAGTCTGTCAGTGGCAAGGAGGTCTGAGCAGAGGAGGACCTGGAATGTCAGGCATGGGCTTGTTCTTCTGAGGGAGTCAGGACTGCGGAGGGTGGGTGGGAGGGTGGACCCGCCCGGACATGTCTGTTTCCTCACGAGCTGCTGGGACGCGGAAACTTTCAGTTTCCCTTTAGGTCCCCGATATATCTGGGCCCCGAGGTGTGGTTATTGCCCAGACACACACCCGGGTCCACCTAGGCATGAACCCCTGGATGTGTCTCAGCTCCGAGGACGATCCCTGGGTGAGTTCAGGGGTGTGGCCCTGCCCGTGGACTCCCCCTCCAAACAGCTCTGTCAGGAAAGGATTGGGTGTTGTCACGATTTTGTGGATGTGGGGGAACCTGCAGTTCCAGCCCCAGGTCCCACACGGAGCAGGGACGCAGCCCGGATTTGTAGCCGGGTTTGTCTGACTGCTTCTCCCCTCCCCCTGTGCCCCCAAAACAGTGGAGAGGGAGGGGGATACCGCTCAGCTGGGGTTGTAGACTACGTGTGACCTGAGCAGGCAACACAGATGGAAGGTGGATGTCGGGGTGCTTAAGCCTTCGGAGAATTGGGTGGAAGCAGAGCAGGTGGAGGGCAGGTGAGACAGAGCCTCTTGGCAGCCCCCAGCAAAGGATTTCCTTTTGAGGTACAAGGACTCAGGGTTGTGTTGCCCACAGTGTCTCTGAGTGTCTGCGCAGGGCCCAGCCTGTAGGGCGCCTGAGGACCTGACAGGGAGTGACTGGCCCAGGGTACTATGACCGTGACCATGACCATGACCAGGACACAGAGCAGGGAGATGTCTGGGCTTTGCTCCCTGCTCCCCACTGGGGTCTCTGTTCCACAGGAAGAGAAGAGGTCGGCCTGTGTGCCCGCAGCAGAGGGGAGAGAGGGACCAGGGGTGAGAAGCGTCACACTGCAGCGTGCTCCAGGCTTCGAATCTGAAAAGACCAAACTGTAGACTCCTGGGGTTGATGAGAAGGGCATGAACTTAGATCCATGTGTTTGCTGGCAGAGGTAAACCTAGAAGCCTTCTGGTTGTAAAAATCTCGTTTCTTACCAACACCTGCTTCAGGAGGTCTGGTCTTTTGCCCTGCCTGCGACAACTGTGTGAGTCTGGGTGAGTCCCCTCCCTGGGGATTCTCTTAAGAATACTTGGCTTCAATCTTTTCATGGGGATTCCCAGGATCTGTCGTGTTTTGTGGGCGCTCGGCTTTTGCTGGTTCAAGGATCGAGGGTGGGGTCTCCTGGCCTCTCGCTGTAGTCTGACTTTGGTCATGGTGTCCTGTGCAATTTTTAGCTGTTAATAGGGCAGATAACTGAAACTTTCCCTTTATGGTCTGGGATTTGCATCTTGATTAGAAAAGTTCCTCCAAATCAACATTATTTTTTAAAATATTATCCTCAGGACATTTGTAGATTTTTCTTTCTATCTTACACTTAAGTCCTGTTGGGATCTACTGATTGATTTTGCACAAATCTTTTGGTTTTTCCTTCTCCTCCTCCCACTCCTCCCCTTCCTTCCCTTGTCCCCTTCTCTTTCACTTTCTTTTTTTTTTTTTTAAGTTTTTTTTTTTTTGACAGAGAGATCACAAGTAGGCAGAGAGGCAGGCAGAGAGAGAGGGGTAAGCAGGCTCTCTGCTGAGCAGAGAGCCCGATGTGGGGCTCGACCCTAGGACCCGGGGATCATGACCTGAGCCGAAGGCAGAGGCTTAACCCACTGAGTCAACCAGATGCCCCAGGACACCCATGTTCTACTGCAATTTCCTCTTCCTCTTTCTCTTCACATAAACAATACTATGGCGGGAGCATGAAGACATAAGGAAATAAATGGAAACGCCCAGAAATCTGGGAGGACTGTTCAAAGCACATTAAATCAGGAGGCTAACTGGTGTGAAATCTGAGGCGTGGTCTTATTTGTTCTCGGCCACGACAAGCTTTTCATCAGGATAGACCAGAAAACAGTGGAATTGCTCAGTGGGGAGTGGAGCTGGGTGCGCTGTGCTCCCAGACCTCGGATCTGAGCCCAGCTCAGGGTTTCCCGGGAGGCCCTGGAATAGGAGTTGCAGCAGGGAATGGGCAGGGCTGCGCCAGTGCTCAGAGTCCAACAGAGGAGGACACACAGAGGACTGCAGTCGGGACAGCACACACTGAAGGGGAACCCGGAGGGTCCACGGGGGAAGACAGTGGGGAAGCAGTGGTAAACTTTACCTGCCTCAGCACAGGTAAACTTTGACAAGGTGAAGAAGGTGGGGAAAGGCATTTGGGGAGGGGGAACAATGGCCTGGAGGCTGAGGTGTGATGAGAAGCAAGGAGGGGCTCGAGGCTGGGTCAGTCTCTAGAACCTGTGACTCTTGATCTCAGGGCCCTGTGTGAGTTCAAGCTCTACATTGGGCATGGAGCCTACTTAAAATAAAATTTAAAAAAGAAAAAAAAAAAGAAGACAAGCAGGGAAGCAAGGTGTCCTTGAGGGTGCCTGGACCAAGGCAACACGGAATCAGGGATCAGTGAGGACGACAGGAGCAGGAGCATTAGGGAACTGGGGATGGGGGCAGGCTAAGGAGTTTGAACTTGGTCCTGTCCTTGGCTCCCCTTCCCTCCCTGCCCGAGGAGCCTGCCTGTAGCCATTCCTGGGAGATGCTTTGGTGAGATTCTCTGTCCTGCTGCCTCCGGAGAGCTTAGCCAGAGCCGCTGGGGATGGGAGGTGGGGACGGGAGGGCTCCGTGTCCTGTTGGGGCCACGCAGGTGGGCAGGGATGGCTAGACCCTATATCTGTAGAAGGGTGGCGCTCACGCTGATTATTCTCGTTGAACCTACGTTATCATCCCACTTTTCTTAGAGAACTTACTTCATCAACCACCGAGGTTTCTCCCACGCTGCCACTTGTCACATCAGGAGTCAGGCTGAGTTTTTATGGGTACCTGGTCCCTTGGTTCTCATCATGTTGAACGTGGTGGTGCCAGAAACCAGCCCATTATTGGGGTGAGCTGTTATTCACTGCTCTAAAGGGACTTCCACTTTCTTAAAATTAAAAAAGAAATCAAAGTAACAAGCGCATTGGTTAAAACAAATCCACTAGTCCTGAGGACTCTGCTCATCCACTTTCCCAATTTAAAAGAATCACTTTTAATGTGTTGCTTTTCCTTAGGTGGTTAATCAGTATCTTTATATGATATTCCTACAGTGGGAGAACAGATTAGGTGAGAGTGTAGGTTCCGGAGACAGGGAGTCTGGATTTGAATTCCGGCTCTGGCACTAGCTGGGTGCTTTGGGTCAATTATCTAACCTTTCTGGGCTTCAGTTCCTTTTCTTACAGAGTCATGGTGAGAACTAATGTATGAGTCGATGTGTCCAAATCACTTAGAACGGTGCCTGGTGCAAAGCATTGGTCACCCACCACGATAGCTAACTTCATTCCCTTGATTTTTAAATTGCGATATGAGCTATTTGTTTCTTACTAGGGCAGATGATGATTTCACTTATTTTTATGCTTTTTCTTACACACCTCCCCACCTTCTCCTAATATCATATTATCACTATATTTATGTCCTCAGTTAGAAACCTTTCTAGGCGTAAGCAATTTACTTACACCTTTGTTTGTTTCTTTCTTTTTTCTTACCTCTTCATTTCCTAGCTTCTCAATCATAGCTGGTATTTTGGGGCTCCTCACTTTGCAAAATGAGGATTTTAACCTTCTTCTCTCTTTAGTGGTGCTGCTCCCAACTGTACCATTGTACTTTGATTTACATATTGGCAACAAGCACATTTGGTTCTTATATTTAAATGGTCTCTTTTGTTCTAGAAGTTAAAAATCACACAAGAATGTTTACATATGTGTGATGTTTTCAGTATTTTTACTGTAAAGCTAACTTGTGAAATATGGTTTACGTGCTTTTTTTTTTTTTTTTAAGATTCTTATTAATTTGTCAGAAAGTGAGAGTGAGGCAGCAGGCAGAGGGAGAAGCAGGCTCCCCACTGAGCGAGGAGTCTGATGTGGGACAAGATTTCAGGACCCTGGGATCCTGACCTGACCTGAAGGCAGATGCTTAACCCACTGAGCCACCCAGGCACCTGGTACATGCTTTCTTGTACAGCTTTAGTTTTTCCTGAATTTCTAATTGCCTTTTTTTCTACTCCTTGCAATATTACCTTCAATGTTTCCTTAATTTCTTTTGAACCGTCTATTAGATAAGATATTATATCATATATACTATTTTAAGTCCCCTTTCCCCATAGAACTCTTCACTTCTCATTTCATTCTGGGCTGGTTGCTCTCTAGGTCTGCTGCATGCCTGCTAGTATTCCTTGGGTTCCTTTCTGTCTATGTTAATTTTCCTGTTTCCTGGACCTCACATCTTTCTATCTCTTGGTTTCTTGGCCATTATCTTCCACCTCACCCCATAAACACATGAACTTTTTTTTTTTCCTGCACCTCTTTCTCAAGTAATTTTCTAAGAATCGACAGCATTGGTAACTTGTCATTCCTCATTTAGTTCCATTTCTTCTGTCACCTTTTTGTTTTATTTTCTGGAAGTTTTTCTTGACCAACCTTTTCCTAGATTTCTTTAGTTTGTCAAAACTTTTTAAGTCCCAAGAGCCCTTTTCTTGTCCATTATTGTTATTATTATTATTATTATTATTATTATTTTACCTTTTCAGTGCATCATGTTCTCATTTTATGAAGACAACACCTTTCTAATCTCACTGAGGACATTGGGTCAAGGTTTAAAAAATTATTTTCTATAATCAAAATTATGTGGTTTTTTTCTGGTATTGTTTTTAAGGTTTATGAAGTCCAGTTGATTTTTTTAAATTAATTTTCTAAATTTTTAAATAAACATATAATGTATTTTTATCCCCAAGGGTACAGGTCTTTGAATTGCCAGGTTTACATGAGTTAATTTTTTGTTGTTTTTTCAGTAAGCTCTATGCCCAACATGGGCTTGAACTCATGACCTTGAGATCAAGAGTTGCATGCTCTACCAACAGCCAGCCAGGTAGGTGCCCAATCTGCAGTCGTTTTTTTAATCTATCTTAGCCATCCTTTCCATCTGGTCATCTTTCTTACGTATCTGATCCTAGATTGCCCATCCATATTTAAGAGAGAGGTAAGTTGACTGACAGGCTTCCATGTAGAGTGATCAGATGAGGACCCTTTAGATGTCAGAAGACAGAGGTATTTTTTCTGGAGTATTTCATTTCTGATTTTCCCCTTCTAGTGTAGACTTAGGCTGCCGTGAATATAGGGTCGGGTGTGGGGTTGGTAACCTTATTCCTGCTTCCCCTCCACCTGCCTCTCATCTTCGGTCTCCCTCTCCGCAGCTCTGTGTAGCAGACATTCTTCCTGCCTATTGCCTTGTTCTCTCTCTCTTTTTCTGATGGGAGTTCCCTCCATTCTCTTTATTCAGCTATCAATTCTCCATCCAATCTGCCTTCAAACATTTGTCTAAGCCTCTGGATTCCTGTTGGACCCATTGTCTTTTTAAAGTGGTAGCAGAGGGCACCTGGGTGGCTCAGTGGGTTGAGCCTCTGCCTTTGGCTCAGGTCATGATCTCAGGGTCTTGATATCGAACCCAACATTGGGTTCTCTGCTTAGTGGGGAGCCTGCTTCCCCCTCTCTCTCTGCCTGCCTCTCTGCCTACTTGTGATTTCTCTGTCAGATAAATAAATAAAATCTTTTTAAAATAATAAAAAAATCGGGCGCCTGGGTGGCTCAGTGGGTTAAGCCGCTGCCTTCGGGTCAGGTCATGATCTCAGGGTCCTGGGATCGAGTCCCGCATCGGGCTCTCTGCTCAGCAGGGAGTCTGCTTCCTCCTCTTTCTCTCTCTGCCTGCCTCTCTGCCTACTTGTGATCTCTCTCTGTCAAATAAATAAATAAAATCTTAAAAAAAAAAAAATAAATAAAATAATAAAAAAATAGAAAAAATAAAGTAGTAGCAGAATGAGGAGAGGCAGAGTGGGGGTTCTTGAGTCCAGCCAGCAGGACCTTGAAGACTTGAACCCAGTCTATCGCTTACTAGATTTCTGACCTGGGGCACGTCACATAGTCTGCACTTGAGTTTCCATATCTATAAACAGGGAGGCAAATGATACACGTACAACTCCATGATTATTGGAAGAAGACAGGTTATTATTTGTAAAGTTGTAGAGCAATTACTAGTGCAGAGTAAAGTCCACATATGTGCGTCACTCTTATCATTACTTATTTTTATACATGTATGTACCTTTACTATCATTTCAGTCATGTCTCAGGAGGGAAAGCTGATAAATGCTCTTTTGCTTTCTTCAAATAGGACCTGGGGTACCTGGCAGGCTTATTCTGAAAAGTATGGGACTCGACCTTGGGGTTGTGAGTTCGAGTCCCAGATTGGGTGTAGAGATTACTAAAAAAAATAAACTTAAAAACAATGCTTAGGGTGCGTGGTTGACTCAGTTGATTGTCTGCCTTTGGCTCAGTTCATGATCCTGGGGTCCTGGAATTGAGCCCCGCATCAGGCTCCCAGCTCCATTGAGAGTCTGCTTCTCCCTCGGCCCCTTCTCGTAGTCGTTCTCTCAATCTCTGAAATAATAAATAAGATCTTAAAAAAATAATGCTTAAATGTAATCAACATTTCCTGTCTTTCCTCGTCTCCCAAGACAAGCTAAAAACGAACTAAAATAAACATTCTGTCTATAAGGGTGTGTTTTTTACAAAAGACTACGAAGAACTGTTAAGAATAGAGCATGGACACCCTCGTACTGTGAGTGTGAATGTGAATTGGTATAATTTTGTTTCGTAACAGTGTGGTGCTAGGTATGAAAAAATGTGCATGTGATGATAGCTTCTGACCCAGTCATCGTGCTTCTAGAAATGTCTTAAGGAAACAATCTCAAATGCAAAACGCAAAGTTTTATACAAGGAGATTGTTCTTTTCACTTTCCTTTAGATAAAGAATTAGAAGCAATCTAAGGTTCAAAGTTGGGGGAGGACAGCAGAGAAGACTGGGCATTATTGGGAAGGCTTGAGAATCCGTAGTCAGACTGTAGGGATTGCGCCAGGACTCAGCAGGACTCCAGGCCATGTGGGATGAGGAATCTCGCAGAAGCAAGGAGGACACAGGCTGTGGGAAGCTGTGGCACCAGGAAATTGAATGAGACAAAGACTGGTTAGTGCTGCAAGCCAGCTCTGTGGAAGGAGAGGAGTCATTTACAAATACTTACACAGCTGACCCTTGAACAACACAAGTTTAAACAACACAGATCTACTTATATGCAGATTTTTTTCATTAAATACATGTACAAAATGGCAAATGTACTTGCTCTTCCTTATGATTTTCTTCATTTTTAAGATTTTACTTCTCTATTTGACAGGGAGGACACATGAGCAGGGGGGAGGGGCAGAGGGAGAGGGAAAAGCAGACCCCTACTAAGGAGGGAGACAGTTATAGGGGCTCTGTCCCAGGACCCTGGGATCATGATCTGAGCTGAAGGCAGATGCTTAAATGACTGAGCTACCCAGGTGCCCCTTACTATTGATTTTCTTAACCCTTTCTTTTCTCTGGCTTACTCTATTGCAAGAATTCAGTAGATAATACATAGAACATACATAATAACGTGTTGATTAGCTGTTTATGTTATTGGTAAAGCTTCTGGTCAAGAGTAGGCTATTAGTAGTTCAGTTTGGGGAAGTCAAGAGGTACCTGGGTGGCTCCGTTGTTAAGGGTCTGCCTTCATCTCTTGTCATAATCCCAGGGTTCTGGAACTGAGCCCTGCATTGCGCTCCCTGCCCAGTAGGAAGCCTGCTTCTCCCTCTCTCACTCCCCCTGCTTGTGTTCCCCCTCTCACTATCTCTCTCTTTCTGTCAAAGAAATAAGAAATCTTTAAAAAAGCTTGCGGAAGTCAGAAGTTATGCGTGAAGTTTTTACTGCACGATGATGGGGGTTATTGCCCTTAACCCCCGTGTTGGTCAAAGGTCACTGTACATGAATAAGAGTTTTTGCAAACACAGGATTTGGATCAGAGACCTCAGGTTCCTGTCCTGGAGTGTGTGTGGGTACTCAGTGAGGGGACACATCAGGAGCCTGCCTGTCATCAGTACTTGATCAGTATTAGCTCTTACCCTTAGTAAACACACACGTTCCCGACCTCAAGGAATTTCCAGCACACTTGTTCCCATCTTTTCTTCTGTGTTTGGTTTTATTGCTTGTGTAACTTCTCAGAGGGCAGTCTCCTTGTCCGATGATGATCTTCTTGTGCCCCAACAGGTGACAGGACCCTGACTGGCCTGGGGAGTGAGCTGGAGTGAGGTGAGTAACTTTCCTTAAATAGCAGCTGGCAGAAGCCAGTACACAAACACACGGGGTAAAGTCCATCTTGGCATTTGTCGCTATCCCAGAGGGAAGCCCCAAGACCTGGCCCCTCACTGCTGCCTGCTGCCTCCGCTGGCTCACATTTGACCCACGATTTGTTCTCTCTTCCCCAGGGGTGAAGCGACAGCTCCTTCTAACTGCAACGCGGACGCAAGCAGTAGGGAAAACTACGGCGACACCATGACCTCAGGAGCCGGTGGGCCCAGCCCAGGTAGTCGCCTTCCACGTCTCTGGATGATCCCTGGGATTGCGGGGTCGCCTCCAGCTGCGTTCACCTACTGAGGAATCAGTCCCTTGAAGAGCTTCCTTGAGCCCCCAAGAGAGGTCAAGGGGAGTCCCCAGCCCAGGAGTCTGTAGGGACACCTCCTTCTTGTCTTCTTCCCTCTTCAGGGTCATGGCTGAGGTGCTTACTTCCTTCCGTCCCCTGCTGCCCATCAAATCCATCAATGACCCAGAAGTGGCCAGGACAGTCCTCAGGGAGGTAGAGACAGCAGAGGGGAAAAAAGGGATCCTGAGGCAGGGTGGGGGAGTGAGTAGACCAGCAGCCTTGGAGGCTGATCCTGCCCTCTTGCCCTGTCCAAGCCTCCAGCATGGCTCAGGATGACTGCGGGGCTTTACAAGAGAGGCCATTTCCTCCAGCTCTCACCCTGCTGCCAGCCCGAGTGCTCTGTGAGGGTCAGTGGGCCACGACCTGGACCCCAGTCTGGTCTTTGCCACCTCCCAGCTGTGTGATCTGGAGTGCCTTACCTAACCTTACCTGTAAAATGAGAGTATTTCCTTTTGTGGCTATGAGGATCAAATAGAATGTGTTCATGTGTTTGGGCCAGGGCCTGCTACACAGTGTGTCCTCCCTAAGTATTGTTGCTGTCCCCTGTCCCTGGAGCCTGTTAGTTCCAGGTAAAACCTCTCCTCCCCTAGGATTCCCCGGCCTCCCACGGCTAATGTTAGGGCATTTGTCCTGTGTCCCAGCTGTAAGCCCCTGCTTATCAGAATGAAAGCAGGGCAGAAACTGAATCTATTGATCTCAATACGCCTTCAGCAGGCTCACACCTATTTCCCTTCCCCCTCCACCTCTGGGTCCATAAAAGCACAGTTTAGCACTGTGGTTTCCCTTCAGCTAAGCCCTGGTTTCCTCTCTCCCTTAGGGAAGCAGGAAAAAGAAAAAACTAAAAGCCTTTCATATTTTTTTTTCCATCTAGAGAGTGACAGCCTTCTCGAGGAGGCCATTGAGACTTTCCTGAACACAGTGAGGCGTGAGGAACTAGACGCCCTGCTGAGTGACCAGGAATCCTGGGAGAGATTTGTGGCTGAGGCCACTTTGTCCAGGTACCCCTCCTGCCCCCTGCACAGATGCCCCCGGATGGTCACCCAGGTCTCTTTGGGGCAGTGTCCTGGGGCTGGGGTTGAGTATGTTCCTTCTCGACAATCCATGAGGAACGTGTCTTCCATGACATTTACTGGCAGCGAATGGTCTCAGATTGAGGAGAAGGAAAACTGCAGAGGGCAGGTTATGTGACCTTGGACCTTAACCTAAAGCTGACCCTTCTCTGCCTTGAACTCTTTATCTGTTCAATTTTGAATGAGGAAGTAAAGATAATGCACGTAAGGTCCCTAGCATAGTGATGGCACATAGTAGGAACTCCATTATTGTGAACTCATTAGAGGATTGCTGAGAAGAGACGGTGGTAAGGGTCTTCTTCCTGGAGATGAGGGCCAAGCACGACTTCTCTGGGACCAGTCACAGGAACACTGACACCTCCGTCTATGGCCCTGGGGATTCGGACTAGAGCCTTCCCTCCCCATCTGAGCAGTTCCGTGAACATGCAGGATCCTGCGGGCCCATGAGGCGGAGAGGCTGGAGTGGAATTGGACTGAGCTCCTGATTCTCTCTCTGCCCAGCCCTGGGGCTCTCTTGAGTCTCTGTGTCTGGTAGTGTCAGATTGGGCATTTGTTCCATGGAAACAGTAATTCAATCTGAGAAGATTGTGGCCAGGGCCTTGGTATGAATTTCAAGGTCAAAGGTGAAGAACCTAGTCATCCTGTCCAAAGTCCCAGGAGGCTTGGACCAGGGCCAGAGCCAGTGGTGACAATTGATAAGAGGGCCAGGGCATCTAGGTTGGAGGACTAGGTAGGCTTGGGCAGTGGATCTGGGACTGAGTGAAGCTCTAGGGCACAAACTTGAGGAGACCAGGGGCCTAGCAGAGGCCCCATGAGAGGGAGAGGGGACATTTCTTCCCTCCCTTCTTTGATCTCCTCACCCCTGGGCATGCCAGGCCATGGGGCAGGGTTTCTTCCATACCTTGCCTTGGAGCTGGGTCAGTCTTGACTACCATTTGGAAGCCCCTGTCTTCTAAACTGAGCAGTCCCAGACCAATAGGAGTTAGTGTGACTTTGTGACAACTTCCAGCTCCGCAGGGGGCAGCTGCCTTTGAGGGATTCTGAGCCTCAGAAGTCCCCACCAAAGAGGAAACTACTTTCTCCACCAAATCTAGATTGTTTCCAGCTTACTAGTTCAAATAGAAGGTTCACAGAGTCTCTTGTAGCTTTAAGAGATGTCGTAAAGTTGCACATGGCCTTGGTGTACATGCATGCAAAGCTGTGACCAGCTAAGGTGTTATTTAGGCTGGTGACACCTGTGAGGTTGGGGGTGCTGGGTGGTGGGTGGGGATTCCGTGACATGAGCTGGAGAGTCTGAGGGGAACCAGGGTAGTGGGTGTCCCGGCTCTCAGTCAGTTGGGGCAGTGGCCGGGCCCCTTCAGAGGACAGCAGGCTTGGGAGAGACAGAAGCTGCCAAGCAAAAAGGTGATTAAGGACCCTTCTTGCTGTGAAATCTTGTTTTCTTAAACTCTAGGTACCCAGAGATAGCCAACTGCAAAGACTGAGGGGACAATCCCTAAGACTGTTCCTACTTTTGGCACCAACCGCAAGTTGGGTGTGGGGGTGTCCCCAACACTCCCTGAGATTGGGTGATTCCCTGGAAGCACTCACAGAGCTCACCGAGAGCTGTCCCCTTAGTTATGTTGTGTGACAGGGGAGGGATATAGGTTCCCATCAGCCAGGAGAGAGACACTTGGGGCAGAGTCTGGGAGGGTTTCCAGTGCAAAGCTTCTGTCATCCTCAGGAGGCCTTACTGTCCTGCATCCAGTGTGTGACAGTGCACGGGGAGCTTTTCCCACCAGGGATGCTCACACTGTGCAAGTAAGCAGTTACTGTGACACTTGCTAAAATGGTCAAGAAGACTAATTCATGCCATAGGCATCAAGAGTGATGTCATAGGGGAGAGAGATTGGGCTCATCTTGAAATAGAGTAAAACCGGTAGGGATTTCTAGGCAAGGAGCAGGGCGAGGGCGAGAGCAAGGGATGGGAAATCGGTAAGAGGAGACATCAAAGTGGAGGGATTCTTGCTCACCTGACCCAACAGGGTTCTTCCTGAAGGCAGGTCAAAGACTGTTGCATCAAAGGTGGATTGATCAGATGTCAAATGTGATGAGATATTGAGAGTGTGTGGATTCTCACTAAGCTGTCTTAACACAGCTCTTGCTAAGACTGTATGAAGTCTGTTAAGGTCAGAGCCCAGAAGACCAAGGTCAAGGCACAGTCAAGAGAAGGGCTCATGAGAGCCCAGGTAACATGTTTTCCGGGAGAGAGTTTTTTTCAGCCTGAACCTCAGGACAGAGTTTACTGGGGCTCAATCACATCTGCCTGCATGGCTGACCTGTCGCCTTCCGCTCCCCTGGGAGGCCAATTTGTAGATCCTCTGTGGTCACAACTGACATCTCACGACCCAAAGACTCTATCATCTTGTCAGACTGTCCCATGGCCAAAGGCCTAGGCAAAGGAAGACAGTCGTATCATTTTAGGACCCTTGACATCCTAGGTGGGGCCTAGAGCTCACTTCCCAGTGCCCAGGGCGAGAGCAGACCTCTGTGGGTAAGTTCATCCCTCAGCACACACGATGTTTCTTTGAAAGAAGGATTTCCTGTTCCAACCACACTTCCTTTCTTCATCTACAGAGTTCCCAGTCTGCACACACTGTGGTACTGACCGTGGGGATCTGTCCTTGACTATGAGGCCCTCTTCCTCCAATGGCCACTATTTAAGAGCCTCTGAGGATGACACGGACTTATTTACTCCCGGACTGGGTGTGTTATGGAGCGTGAGCCGTGTGTGGAATGTGTGCAACATTGCAGGAAGCATTCTTTGCATTTGTAACATTCCTTTCCATTTGGTTTGCAGTAAAAGTTCTGTGGTGTATGGAGGTTAGATCAAATGGAGCCCATTTTCCGGATAAGCTTCTCCTAATCCCTCGACCTTCCCTGTTACAGGGAGGAGGCAGAAGCCCTACATGAAGTTCTGAACGAGCTGCAAAGAACCATGGATATGGAGGCCGACGAGCAGGAGGCTAGGGAGAGTTTTCTGCATCAGTTTCCCGAGTTGAAACTCAAGCTTGAGGAGCGCATAAGAAAGCTCCACGAGCTCGCAGATGAGGTGGACAGGGTACACCGGGACTGCACCATCGCCAACGTAGTAGCCAACTCCACTGGTGTTGTGTCTGGCCTCCTGAGCATCCTTGGTCTGGGTCTGGCTCCTGTGACAGCAGGGGCCAGTCTGGCACTCTTGGCCACTGGAATGGGGCTGGGAGTAGCAGCCACTGTGACCCAGGTGTCTACCAGCCTCGTGGAAGACTCAAGTGAGTCGTCCGCAAAAGCCCAAGCCAGTCACCTGACATCAACTGATTTTGACAAAGGGGAGGTCATTGCAAAGGTTCTGCATGACCGTATACCCCAGATTTATTCCTTAACAGGTACATGTTTTAGAGCCCTGCAAAACATTGCAAACAATGTTCGTGCCATCAACCTAGCCAAAGTCAAACCTCGCCTTGTAGTCAATGCCAGGCGCCTTATGACATCTCAGAGAATCTCAGTTCGAGGTGGCCGGCAGGTGCAGAAAGCTTTTGGAGGCACTGCTCTGGCAATGACCAAAGGAGCCCGGATCATGGGTGCGGTCACTGCCGGTCTCTCCCTTGCAATGGATGTGGTCAACCTCGTGAAAGACTCAGAGCACTTGCAAAAGGGCGCAAAGACAGAGTCAGCTGAAGACATAAGGCAGCAGGCCCGGGAGCTGGAGAGCAAGCTGAAGAAGCTCAGCGAGATCTATGAAATTCTGAAGGAGGGCCCGACTCCGTGATCCCTGAGCAGGGCGGGGAGCAGGGACATGTGTGGGACAATGACATGGAGGTGCCTTATTAGAGGGGGATATAATGCAAAATGAAGCTTTTGTGCTCGGGTTATTGAGTAGTTGGCATTTTTGGCATTCTGAAGCTGAGCCCAATGAGGGAGGGGTTATTGCAGTTGGCAGAAGGGTAGGGGGGAATGTTTAACAAGTTGTTGGTGCTCTTTGGGTTCAGGGTGCACTGAGCGACCAATGAAATTCCAACGATAATCTAAAGGGTGTTGGAACAATGGCTGATTTGGGAAAAAAAAAAAAAAGTGGTGGTGGAAGCGGGGAAATAGAGAAGAGCTAGCAGAGGCCGGCCGCAAGTCAGGGAACCTGGCCATATGTCGAGATCAACCAGCTCGGGGGCCAGGAGACGCCGCCTCTCTGAGCCTCAGAGTCCTCATCGCTTGGTTGGGGGGGGGAGTGTATTGAAGATCTGTGTGGCTTTCTCAATCCTGTCTTCTATCGCCTGCTTCAATAAATATGGACCGATGCATTGTGCCTTTGGTTGAGTTCAGCATGGGGCTCGCCTGGGCTCTGGAGGCCTGACTTCCCTTCTCCATGGACTTGTCTTCTGGGATCCCGGGAACCATGTCCTCCATTGCTTCTCCTGCTCACTCCCTGGGCTCCCACTCTCCCACCTGCTTATTTTCCTCAGAGCTCAGCACCCTGCAGGCCCCACTGGGACTCCCAGGGAAAGCTTGCACACATCTGGTGTCGCACTGAATACACGCCTGTCCTTCAGCCAGTGTCCAGAACCCCGGGATCGAAGGGACGGATGGCTGTGTTTTTCTGGTGGGCGGGGGAACCGAGCCTTGAAAGCTGCAGACTTCCTCCTCCCTCCCTCCCTTGTGGACCACCAAGCACCTCAAGGCCTTGCTGTCCCCACCACAGAGTCATGGGATTCTCTCTTCCTTCCTTCTTTCCCAGACCCCACCTCCTTTCCCTTCTTCCCAGTCACTCGTCCTGCCCTATTTCCTGTCTGTCCCCGCAGGAGGTGGGGAGGGGCTCCTGGCCATCCTTGTTCCTATGGCTTCATCAGCCCAGCCATTAGATTCTGGGGTGGTTACAGGGAAGGCGAGAAAAGCCTCACCTAGCTTTCTGGTTTAGTTGTCCCCCAGGACTCATGACCAGGGATTTTCTGCACTGGGGTTAAAGAGAAGGAGGTATTAGAGGTTTCCTCAGCGTTAAGGAATCCAGGATTTGGACACCAAGGGACAACATGGGGATTCCAGGCCCCCCCGTGTGGTGGAAAGGAGCCTCATTCATTTACTGGAAGCTCTACTCAAAGCAAGCAGTCTTGTTGTCCAGGCTTTCTCATCTCTGGTGAGCGGAATAATTCTTGGCTCCACAGCTTGTTGTTTTTCTCACCATGGTGTAGTCATCCTGTGAGAGACCAAAGGTGTGAACCGAAAAGCCTCTGGTGTGTTCTTCAGGGAGCAGGGCATGCTCAGGGTGTGAGGTCTGAGGCCTCCAGATGGTTCTGCTAGGAGCAATAGGTCAGCTGCCCCAAATTCTGTTCTTGGCATCCTTGGAATGTCATCCTCCAGTGGGGAGGGCCCCTAGTGGGGCCAACCTCTCAGATCAAAGACCATGGGACCCAGGAACCGACCACCCCCCATCACATGATGCACGGGGATGTGGAGAGCTCCCTGTGCTGGCCTCAGCCACAGGACGCTGGATGCCAGGGACCGACGGTTTTGTCACTGAACCAACCAGGAGGATGCGGGCCCTAATCATTCAGATGCTGTGATGTCCCCACTATCTTCCAATAGTGAAAAATCTCAGTAGGATTATTAAAAATCCAGCAGTTAAGAATTTAAAAGGCCCCTAGGCATCTGGATTGTAGGAATGTTGTTGCTCAGAGAATCAGGAAGGACTGAGATTGGTTTAAATGATAGAGTTCGGACTTGCTGTCAGAATACGAATGCTGGGAACCTCTGGCCTTGGTATACTGAAGGACCTGAGATCATGACCTGAGCTGAAGGCAGATCAACTGAACCACCCAGGTGCCCCCACTTCTTTTTAAGAGACTGAGAGAGAGAGAGACAGCACAAGCAGGGTAAGGGAGGGGCATAAGGAGAGGGAGAGAGAGAGAGAAGCAGTCTCCCTGATGAGTGTGGAGCCCGACTCTCGGGGCTCGATCCCAGGACCCTGAGGTTACAACCTGAGCCAAAACCAAGAGTCTGATGCTCAACCAACTGAACATCTAGGAGCCCTGGTAGTTTATTTTTAAAAATGAGTGATATGTATGGATGGATATGCTACATTTTGCCTATCCTCTTCACAGGCACTTGGGTTGTTTCATTTCTTCTTCTTTTTAAATATCTCATTTTTAAGTAATCTCTACACCCAAAGTGCGGCTTGAACTCATGACCTGAGATCAAGAGTCACATACTGACTGATCAGCCAGGTGCTCTGGTTGTTTCTGAGAAGCAGCTGTGAACAAGACTGCTCTCTACTAGTCTTGGATGGGCATGTTTTCATTTTTCTTGGGTATGCGCTACGAGAGGCTGCGTGGTATGGTAGGTTGATACTTAGCTTCTGAAGAACATGCTGAGTAATTTTCCAGAGTGGTTGTACACCTTATGCTCTCACCAGCAATTATGAGAGCTCTGGTTGCTCTGCGTCCCCACCAGTACTTGGAATTGGCCATTTCTTTCATTGTAACCATTCCCATGGGAGTGTAGTAGTGTCTCACTGAAGGTTTAATTTTCATTTTCCTGATGATAAAGTCAGTCATCTTATCATATCCTTATGATGCATGACTGTATCTTCTTTTTGTGAAGTGTCTGTTTATATCTATTGCCCACTTAGCCTGGGTGGCTCAGGTGGTTGACCATGATCTTTGTTTTGACTCGGATCGTGATCTCACGGGCATGGCATCTAGCCTTGTGACTGGCGGGGAGTCTGCTTCCCCTCTTCCTCTCCCTCTGCCCCTTCCCCTGCTTATGTACTCTCTCTTTCTCTCTCTCTCTTTCAAATAAATAAATAGAAATAAGTCTACTGCCCCTCTTCAAAATTGAGTCTTATTATTAAGTTGTAAGAAGTTTTAGTATGTTCTAGATACAAGTCATTTGTCAGATGTGTGTGCCGAGAATATTTTCTCCTGTTCTGCGACTAGTTTTTCCCTTTCTTCATTTTTTTTTGAAAAATCAGAGTTTTTCATTTTGATAAAATACAATTTTTTAAATAAAATACAATTTATCAACTTTTTTCTTTTATGGCTCACGCTTTTTGAGTCTTATCTAAGAAATCACTGCCTAACACCAAAGTTACAATTACTTTCTCCTCCATTTTCTTTTACAAGTTGTTAAGTTCAAGTTTTTGCATTTAACTTTTTGGTCCATTTCAAGTTAAGTTTTGGGTATAATGATCATCTGTGTCACGTGAATATCTAGTTATGCCAGTACCATTTGTTGAAGAGACTTTTCTTTCTCTCCTGAACTGCTGTGATTCCTCTTCTGAAAATCAACTGAGCGTATGTATTTCGGTCTACTTCTGGATTCTCCAGTCTGTCTCATTAATTTATATGTCTGTCCTTTTGCTAACACCACACTGTCTTGTTTTCTATAGCTTAACAGTGAGTCATATGATGAAATAGAGTAAGACATCCAACTTTGTTCTTTTTTTAAAATTGCTTTGGCCATTCCAGATCATGTGTATTTCCATATACATTTTAGAATCAGCTTTTCAATTTCTACCAAAAATGTCTCCTGGGATTTGGATGGGTATTACATCAACTGCAGATAAATTTGGAGGAAACTGACATGGTAGCAATATTGAGTCTTTCAGTTCGTGACATGTTGTATGTTTGTGTTTATTTAAGTCTTGTCAAACTGCTCTCAGCAATGTTCTGTAGTTTCTAGTGAAGAGCTCTTGCATCACTTTTATTAAACTCACATTTAAGTATGTTGTGGTTATTGGCACTATTGTAAATGGAATTTTTTTAAAGATTTTTATTTTTTAAGTAACCTGTACACCCCACATGGGGCTTGAACTCACAACCCCATTATGAGATCAAGAGTCACATGCTCCCCCAACTGAGCCAAGCAGGTGACCCTGAATGCTTCTCTTTTAAAATGAAAATGAAGGCAAATCTCCCCCTTCCTCTCTCTTATAAGGGCACTTCTGATTACATTTTGTGCTCATTTAGATAATCCAAAACAATCTCCTTATTCAAGATCCTTAACTTAATCACACCATCAAAAACCATTTTGTCATATGAGGTGATACAGGTTCCAGAGATTAGGACATGGACATATTTGGGAGGGCCATTACTGAGCCTATCACCATTATAAATATTCCTCTAAGCCATGCTTTTTTTATTGTATGTCTCCCAAGTGAATTGACCCTTTCATCATTATGAGATGTCCCTTGTTGTGTTTGGTAATATATTTTGTCTTGAAGTCTATGTTATCTGATATTACATGGGCCATCCCTGCCTTTTTTTTTTTTTTTAAAGATTTTATTTATTTATTTGACAGAGATCACAAGTAGGCAGAGAAGCAGGCAGAGAGAGAGGAGGAAGCAGGCTCCCTGCTGAGCAGGGAGCCCAATGCGGGGCTCGATCCCAGGACCCTGGGATCATGACCTGAGCCGAAGGCAGAGGCTTTAACCCACTGAGCCACCCAGGCGCCCCCATCCCTGCTTTTTTGTGGTAGCAGTTTGCATAGTGTATATTTTCCCACCCACTTACTTTCAACCCATCTGTATCTTTATATTTGTATCTACTTACATTTGTTTATAATCTTTAAATATCTCTTATAGACAGCACTATGGTTGCATGGTGCTTTCCTATCTATTCTGGTAATCTCAGCCTTTTATTGGAATATTTAGTTTATTAATATTTAGTGTAGTTATTCATGTTATTGGACTTAAGTCTACCATTTTCCCCTTCTTTGGCTTTCTCTTTTAACAGTTTGCTGGCACTCTTCAGCATTCACAGCTGCCCTGGGTTCTGTCCTCTCGTTTCCATTTTTTTTTTTTTTTTCCCTCAGAAAGATGGCAGGTTTTCTATCAGAATTTTAGCCACATTGAGTTGTGCCACAATTACATCTGCTTTCAAGGGAAAGCTGCAAAAATGGAGAACTCACTCTTTGCCCATCACTTAATCTATATAGACTCCCCTCAAAATCTTCCTGCTCTTGTTCATTCTACTGAGCCCTGAAGTGGTTGTTTTTTACACTTTCCAGAGTATATGGTTGTTATCTTCAAGACAGTCCATTTGTTAGTTACTTAATTGAAATTAATTTTGAGGTTTTGGTCCTTTAAAAACTTGCTGTGTGAGGTAGAGCAAGCCACTGCCCCTGCTTTTGCCTCAGCTTCCCTCTGTACCTGAGATAATTCTGTCCTTACTCAGAAGTATATGATAAAGAAGTAAATAAGTTGCAAACTGCATTGTGCTCTTCTGATATAATAACACTCATCTCTCTTCAGTCTCTTCACAGGCTGTTAATGGTCCAGAGGTTTATCCTAGCAAAACAGGCTCTTACGGTGAGAGTGACCGTGGACCCTTCCATTCCAGTGCCACCCCCATCCACTTCCCTTGGCGGTAAATCAGAATAAAGACTACCAGCTTTGGAGTCAGATTGGGATTTTTATTTCTCTCTGTATCTCTGAGATCTTGGGTAATTGGTTCTCCTCTCTCAGCCTTGATTTCTTCATTTATTAAATGTGGAGTGGATGTCAGAATTAAATTCAAAACTGCATGTAGGACCTTTGCACACTTAAGCCTTCAACAACTGACAACTGTCATTCACAGCCATTGGGCAGAAATAGGAGTTGCTTTCCTTCCTGCATCCCTTCCAAACTACTGTAATACTTGCCACTCCTGGCTCTCTCTGTTTCAAGAGACGCAGTCAAGCAGAGATGAGCTGCTGCAGAAAATTCAGATTCTCTGAAAATAGGCTCCCACCTCCTTCCATGTCCACCAAACATCGTGGCCATGAACTCATGCTTTCTAAATTTCCAGTTTTATTCAAAAACTATTCACTTCTGACTACTTAAGTCTAGGACACTGGAGACATAGATGCACTAGGAAAAACCAGAAAGTCTACCAGAAGGAGACAGGTAAGGAAAGAGGCATGAGGCTAGATTTACGGGCCCACAGGTATCATGGAAGCAAGGAGCTGGTGACAGTCAACTCTGCCATGGAAGATTCTGGAGAGTTCTTCCAAGGAGGTTAGACTTTGGGAGGATGACCTAGATCTTTCCAGGTGATGGAATCAAGGGTCCTGGTAGAAGGAATGTCATGATCTGACACCTGGAGGTGTCAGGTGTAACTGGAACACTAGCCCAAACCATAATGATCCAGATGAAAATCCCTTCCCAATTAAACCTCCAGCATCCTGGGCTCCTGTCATCACAGCCAGTTCAACGCTTGGTAGCCTGGAGCCCTGAGGGTTCTGATCCTTCTTTCAAGAGGTAAGTGCTGGGGAGCTCTTGCTTGTAATAAAGACTATTTTCATCAAAATGAAAAATTAGATCTAGGGCACCTGGTGGCTCAGTCGTTTGAGCGTCTGACTCTTGATTTTGCCTCAGGTCATGATCTCAGGGTCGTGAGATCGAGTCCTGCATTTGATTCCACACTGAGTGTGGAACCTGCTTAAAATTCTCTCTCCTTGGGGCCCCTGGGTGGCTCAATGGGTTAAAGCCTCTGCCTTCGGCTCAGGTCATGATCCTAGGGTCCTGGGATTGAGCCCCTCATCCGGCTCTCTGCTCAGCTGGGAGCCTGCTTCCTCTCTCTCCATCTGCCTGCCTCTCTGCCTACTTGTGATCTCTGCCTGTCCAATAAATAAATAAAATCTTTAAAAAAAAATTCTCTCTCCTTCTCCCTTTGCCCCCACCCCCACCCCCGTGCCCGGCTCAGTGCACGCTCTCGCACTTTCTCTTTAAGAAAGAAAATCAGATCCAGGTGTAGCCTTCTTGATTAACCCATCATGGCAATAGGGTGGGAAATGACTTCACAGCTTCCTCCTCCACACTCACAGCTTCATACAAAGGTTCATGTCACGGAAAGCTCAGCTGGAAGCCGTTTGGGTCTGGGGGCGATGGGAGAAGAAGGTGTCCTGTGCGTCCTGCGGATTGTCTGCGTTTCTGCCTAGTCTGTTGGATTGTGGGGAAACTGGCCCCTGATTTGCTTCGAAACGGTAACGTGCTGGAGAAAGCTGCCCGATGCTGACATAGTTCTACTAGAGTCACCTGAGGGGGCATGAAAGCGACAAGGACAGGAGTCAGGTACGGTACCCGCGAGCCCCTTGCTCGGAGCCCGCAACCCCGGGCTGTGTGGCCGCTGCAGGGGGGCCGGGAGGTGGGCGGAGCGGAGAGCTCAGGCTTCCAGCCGGTTAGTCCTGCAGCCCGTGTGACGCAAGAGGCCCCAGCAGGTGTGGACGTGGGCTTCCTCGGAGTCCGCCAGCCGAGCGCTGGGGCTGAGGCTGACGGCGGAGTCTGGCCAGGGTACTTCTTCTCGGTGATCAGTTTCCCTTTGGGGTCTATCTTGGATACTGGCGGAAGGATGTGAGGTAACTGGGTCCAGCGGCATCCTAACAGCCATGCCTTTGTGGTCAGCGATCTCGAGCGCGTGGGGGCAGGGGGAGGAGGAGACGGCCTTACTCTCACTTCTTCCCCGAAATAACCGTTTTCAAGCAGGATTATGGCCTCCCCCATTGACAAACGGAGAAACCGAGGCATGGAAAGTTTAGGTAAATGGTGCAAGGTAGCAGAGTCTGGATCTGGACCTGGATTCGAATCCGACTGCTCTTTCCGTGTCACCATGCCCCGGAAGGGGAAGTGCTGTGCACGCGAGCTGCGTCCCATGGGTGTGTAGCCAGACGGCCCCAAAGGGCAGCGGCTTGTGGGCAGCGTTTCTCTGGGCATCAGCATCCCTGGTAAGAGTGCATCGTAATTCACCCGCCTGTCCCCGACAGGTGCACTGCTACCGAGCTTCCTAGATATCCTTTGATACGTTGGAGGCGGTGCTGGGTAAGGGCCAGCTCTGGAGGGAGGATGGGCCTCTGGGGAACCTGCCCTGCCTGGAACGTTGGCTCTGCCTTCCCTGGACTCCGGTGACGGCCAGAATTCCACTGGCAAGGAAATATGTGCTCTCTTTGGTCCAAGGAACGCGTCAGCCATGGCAAATGAAGAACAAAGACGGCCCTTTTCCTAGCCACTCTGGTCCGGGTGTATACGTAGCCACACCAGCTCACTGGGGCAGGCTAGAAACTCCCAGAAGTTTCCTCACTGAGGCCAATGTGTCTGACCTGCCCTGCCTCCCTCCCCTGAAGGTCATTAAGGATGTGTGAGCAGCTGGCCCTGGGCAAGGTGTGAATTCACATGAGCAAGAGGACGAATTTGTTTGCTGTTTGGAAATGCTTTGGACCAGCAGGGCTCTTCTCCCAGGCTGGCCGTCATTAGCTGCTGATTCAACAGCAAGGGGAGTCTTAGACCGGGCCCTTGACTTTGGTTGAGGAGTCCAGGGTTGAGGAGGATAGGGAAGGACGCGGTAGTAAGAATATTCCAGGCAGAGGCCCCATTCCTGCAAAGGCCTGTGCTGGCAGGGGTCAAAGGAGAGCCTGAGGCCCAGAATCTGCAAGAAGGCCAGCACTGGTCACTCAGGCTCCCCTGTGCCAGGACTCCTGCGGAATCTTCTGGCAAGGGCTGCTGCCTGAGATCTGGGGCAGTGGGGATACAAGATGCCACCAGCAGCCTGCAAAGGACAGGAGGTGGCACTGTCCGCCCAGGGACCCCAGGGACGGCTGCTGTCAGAGCTGCAGCCTGGGACCTTTGACGTCAGCAGTGACAGGAGAGGCCAGAACCAGAGCAGGGAGGGGCTGGGGGCGGGGAGGGGGCAGGGAAAGAGCACAGGAGAGATGCTGACTGCCCGGGGGATCCCCCAAATCCTCAGGAGAATAGGCTCTGGGATCCAGCAGGGAAGGAGATGGGGAGCCGAAGAAATCCTGCTTTGTGACTGTTTTGCCCATGAACTGGAGGGCCAGGGAACCAGGCTATGTATGGCCTCGCCACCCAGGCGGAGAGCCCGGCACTCCCTCCAACGGGCTCTCCGCCCACAGCTAGCGGGGCTGGCTGCTTTGCCTGCAGAACAGAATGGTCCGGACCCTGTCTGCATCAGATCCAGAGGGGAAAGGGGCTCAACACTCCTCTGGCTTCAGGCCTGCACACTGACCTGTTGCCCTCCCTAGGTGCCCTCTTTGTCCTCTCTGCCCGCCTCTGCCTCCTGCTACCCCTCTGTCTAGCCATCCCTCTGGGCAAGGCAGTGATCCTCCAGTGCAGTGCGGTAGTCAGTAGGGCTGTTGGCCACATTCTCTGGTTTCCTCCCTTTCAGACGCTGGGTAGATTTATTCTTCCTGTCCTCCAGATGGTGGGGTGGGAATCTGTAACCAGTTCTGACCAGTGAGTTCTGAATGGAAATTATGTGTGTCATTTCTAATCCATGACATTTAATGTTGATCTAAGAACTGTTTCCTTTACCATGACAACAAGCCATGTTCCAGAGACTGGCTTCTCTCTGCTTCTGGCCCAGGAGGAAAGATCACAGGAGCAGGTCTATGCCTGACCCGTGATGGACATGTGGCGTGAGCACGAAGGAAACTCTGAGGGGTGCCTGGGGGCTCAGTCAGTTAAGCATCTGATTCGATCTCGGCTCAGGTCTTGATCTCAAAGTCTTGAGTTCAAGCCCCATGTCTGGTTCCATGCTGAGTGTGGAGACGGCTTAAAAAATTCATAAATAGGGGCACCTGGGTGGCTCAGTTAAAGCCTCTGCCTTTGGCTCAGGTCATGATCTCAGGGTCCTGGGATTGAGCCCCACATCGGGCTGTCTGCTCAGTAGGAAGCCTGCTCCCCCCCCCCTCTGCCTGCCTATCTGCCTACTTATGATCTCTGTCTGTCAAATAAATAAAATCTTCAAAAAATACATAAATAAAGGTAAACTTGTGTTATAAACTCTGGAGGTTTGGGGGTTGTTGCTGGAGGATTGACTCAACTATCCTGCCTGATACAGCAAAGCCCCTGGAAATTGTGATCCTATCTGTAGGGTGCTGTGAAAAGGGCATATCTTTAATTTCTTATGTAAACTAGAATTATAATTAACAACACTGGATATCACTTAGTGGGCACTTACTACCGCTCACATATTATGCGACGTTCTATGGCAAATGTCTCATGAATCCCCACCAGAGCCCTAGAATTTGGTAGTGTTGGCCCATTGAGTGTGGTCAGTCTCATCGTAGAGATAAAGGGACTCACACTCTTGACCCAAGGTCAAGACCATAGCTCTAAGTGAGAGAATTGAGATGAAATGCAAAGTCCTCTGACCCCATAATTTTCAGTTTTTCCACCGTACATATATGGACTATATATAATCCATATATATATGGTGTACAAAGCAGACTAGTCCTATCAAGAAAAAAAAACCATGCATTTTTAAAAGAAATGATCTCTTAACAGGAAAAACATGAACATCTGCCTTTTTACTAAATTGGACATGAAAGATGATCTTGAGGGCTGAACAAAGCCGCTGGCTGTCTGGGGTGATGTTTGACAAGGGGATCTCCATTTCTTTTCTCCTCTGATAACCAGCGGCAGGCACCAAAGGTTGAAGACACATTTTAAGAGAAGGGTTTTGTCCGTCATTTAAGACGTTTCCATACAAGTTAGGAAGTATCTGGCGTTTGCATTTTTGCCGCGGAATGGTTTGAGATCTTTCCACCCAGGGCTGGCTCAGGGTAGGGAAGACCCAAGCATCCCACTTGCTCGGGCCGTCCTGCCTGCCTCTGATGTCCTTCCTCTCACCTCTGGCCTGCTAACTCTTGAAGGCTCAGCTCCACTGTGGCTGCGGGGGAGGGGGGGTCCCTGCTTGTCCTCTCAGGCTGAGCTCCATCCCCCCCAACTGTGATATACGGAAGTGACCTGGGCACGCGAGGTGGGGTCCGAGACTCTAGACAGGCAGCAGGGAATTGCATTCTCTCTCTCTCTCTCTTTTTTTTTTTTTTAATTAAACCTTCTATTTTAGAGGTGTACAAAATACTACAGAGCTAGCTCAGGGGACTTTTTTTTTTTTTTTTGCAAGGGAGAGAGACTAGAGAGGGGAGGGGCAGAGGGAGAGGCACAGAGAATCTTAAGCAGACTCTAATTCACGACTCTGAGATCATGACCTGAGCCAAAATTAAGAGTCTGATGCTTCACTGACTGAGCCATCCAGGTGTCCCCAAGTGAGCTTATTTATTTTTAAAGATTTGTTTATTTATTAGAGAGCTAACCAGCAGGGGGGAGGGGCAGAGAAAGTCTTAGACAGGCTCCGCGCTGAGCGTGGAACCCAACACAGGGCTTGATCTCGCGATCCGGAGATCACAACCTGAGCTCGACCAGGAGTCAGACGCTTAGCCCACTGCGCCACCCAGGTGCCCCGAATAAATTAAACATCTAAGTGCTATAAATGCAAACACACACACAGATTTAACACACAACCGGCCAGGTCTCTGCTTTGAGGTCATAGTCCGCTAGCTGTATTTTCTTGGAGCAAATGAGGCTTCTTTTCCGCCTCTTCAGTATCCCTGCCAGGACACTGACATTGCTCTAGCTGGGTCACAGACACTTCCGATCCTACGAGGGTCCCTACTGTTGCCCTTTTATAGCCACACCCATCGCCCCCCCCACCTCCGCCCCTCCTTTAGCCTCGACTGACTAATCTCATCTTCATTTCTAGAATTCTGTCTTTTGCAAGACTGTTGGATAAGTGGAACCACACAGTATGAAACTTTTGGAGATCGCCTTTTTCATTCAGCATGGGTCCCTGGGGAGTCGTTCGGTTTGCGGCTAGTACCTGTCCTCTGCCCCTTCTGATGGCTGAGCAGTACTCGTGATGTGGATTACCAGTTTGTTTCCGTCTCCCTTTAGAAGGCCGTCCTCATTTCTTAAGCACCAGCACCTCATGGACAGGTACTTGCACACAAAGGGGGTCCTGGAGAGCAACATTAGTTGTGATTAGGAGTGTGGGCTCTGGACTTTGACTCCTAGCTCCAGAACTTACTATCCATGTGAGCTTTAGCCAAGTACTTAACTTCTGTCTGCCTCAGTTTTTCATCTGTAAAGTGGGAATAATGGTAGTGCCCATCTTACATAGTTATTCTGAAAATTAATGTATCAGTCCTTGTTAGGTGCTTAGCCCAAAGCCTGGTTAATGGTAAGAATGCAATTAAAGATTAATAAAAGGCCGCCGGGGTCTCTCAGTCGGTTAAGTGTCTGCCTTTGGCTTAGGTAATGATCTTGGGGTCCTGGAACCAAGCCCAGTGTCAGGTTCCTTGCTCAGTGGGGGTCTGCTTCTCCCTCCCCCTCTGGCCCCACCATCGCCCCGACGCCCCGACCCATGCGTTTGCTCTCTCTCTCTCTCTCTCTCAAATAAAAATCTTTAAAATAATTAATAGTAGGGGGCACCTGGGTGGCTCAGTGGGTTAAAGCCTCTGCTTTCGGCTCAGGTCATGGTCCCAGGGTCCTGGGATCGAGCCCAGCATCGGGCTCTCTGCTCAGCAGGGAGCCTGCTTCCCTTCCTCTCTCTGCCTGCCTCTCTGCCTACTTGTGATCTGTCAAATAAATAAATAAAATCTTTAAAATAATTAATAGTAATATATCATCACTAATCATAAATATTCAGTGAACTGAAATGAAAAATCTGGAATAAGAAAATTCAAATTGGCAAAATGTCCAAATGAGGGAGTGATGGCACATTATAAAGGAATTATTTGTCTTCCTACAGTCTTTACATGGTTTTCCCGAGTTTCAACTTGCCCACACTCGTTGAAAACAACCAAGTAGAACCCACTGATGATGCTGTGTCCTTCCTAACGCAGCTCACAGCCTCCCTCTGGGATAAAGGTGAGTCGATCAACTCAAAGAGCACATACTGAGCTTTTCTTGCGTGCATGGCAGGCACGGATCTAGGCGTCAGGGAGGCTGCCGTGAGCAAAACAGACACAGCTCATGCTCCCAGCAGGTAATAACGTAAAAGAGGAAGATCTTGGGGCACCTGGGTGGCTCAGTGGATTAAGCCACTGCCTTTGACTCAGGTCATGATCTCGGGGTCCTGGGATTGAGCCGCACATTGGGCTCTCTGCTCAGCAGGGAGCCTGCTTCCCCCTCTCTCACTGCCTCCTTGTGATCTCTCTCTCTGTCAAATAAATAAATAAAATCTTAAATTAAAAAAAAAAAAAAAAAGAGGAAGCTCTTCCCTACCTCGCCTCTGATCAGGAGGCATGGACCTGACTCCCACAGGAAAGAAAAGAGAAGTTCCCCAGCGGGTAGCTGTGGGGGGCTCATCTTGGTTTTCCACTTCTTGGCTCGACCTGGTGTGGGTCTGTTTGCAGGGAGGGGACGCGCTTGGTAAACCATTTAGTCTTCTCCCTACCCCCAGACGCCCTACACTCCCAGCTTGTCAGTGTGATGGGGAGACACACATCCACACTGCACACTGCACTGCAGTCCCAAAAGGTAACTGGGACCTGAGCTCTGAGGGGTTCCTACTGGAAGTGATGACTTACAGGATCTTTGTTCTCATCCCTGTCCCCGACCCGGGGTCCTCCTATGCCTGAGCCCAGTGACTGATGGGGGAGCTGCCATCTGGCCGCAGAGCCACGGTTTTCTCCGAGAGCCACTAACTGGCCCATGACCTTGGCCTCATTAGCTTGGCGCTCTCCACCTGAGCTGCCTGGATCAGTGCCAGCCAGGGAAACTAGCTCAGGCCCACAGGCCCCTGGGAGAGGTGTTGGGCAAAAATAGATCAGAGAGAGCCAGAGAATCCTTGAGCAGGAGGGCCCGTGGAGGTCACTGGCTCCAGGGTCATCCCAGCTCTACAGATGGAGGCTGAGGCCAGGGAGGGGGAAGGGGCCCGACCACCATCGTGCCGCAGCTCACGCAGAGCTGAGATGGGGCTGGGCATCGCCTGACTCCCAAAGTCATGTTCTTCCCTCACCTGCGGCTCCCACTGGCCGTGGTCAGGGAGGGTTGAAAACAACCAACAGACGCTAAGAATTATAGATTGTGCCCTACATTGTACATCTGAAAATAATATAATGCTGTATGTTAACTGGAATTAAAGAAATACAGATTAGGGAACAATTTATCATAGGGTATTGCTGTTTCTTTTTAAAATACACACACACACACACACACACACGAATTTAAAAATGCCCTGAGGGCACCTGGGTGGCACAGTTCTTTAAATATCTGACTCTTGATTTTTGGATTGGGTCACCGTCTCCAAGTTGTGAGATCGAGCCCTGTGTCAGCTCTGCACTGGGTGTGGAGTCTGCTTGAGATTCTCTCTCTCCCTCTTCTCTGTCCCCCAACTTGCACACATGCCTGCACATACTCTCTTTAAAAAAAAAAAAAAAAAGCTTAAAAATGGCCTGAAACAAAAAACTGGTGTGAATATTTCTAACAGGTAAAGAAGAATATGTTAAGAGATAGGGTCACATGGCCAGTGGGGACTCTGGGACTTCACTGTCTGAATGTGAATCCCAGCTCCACGCCTTATTTGCTGTGTGTCTTTCATCAAGTTACTTAATCTCTCTGTGCCTTCTTCATTCACCTGTAAAGTGGGGACAGCAGTGGAGCCCACCGTGCGCGGGGCCGATGATGCGGAGCCTGTCCACAAAGAGCACTGGGGTCCAAGGCTGCAAAGCCGCCCTGAATCCGTGTTGGTAGGGAATGTCAATGGCACAGAAAGAGGGAAAAAAAAAGCAAAAGCCAACCTGCTCCTCTGGGTCCTTCCCCAGAGGAATGTGCGTACAGGAGATAACCCGCGTGTATACCAGCACATACGTGTGTGCGCAGCCGTGTGCGTTGAGCAATATGATTTGAAGTATGGGATCAAAGCACTCTGCTTTACATGGGTTCTGGTCTTGCCTTATCCGATTGGCAGTCTAGCTGGATGATGATTTTGATTCGTTGGTTCAGGCATAGCCTCTTCCTTTTAATGACTATGTAATATTTCATCCAATGGAAGGGCCATCGTGTATTTAAGTAGACCCCAAAATAGATGGTCACAACACACAGGAGTGGCTGGGTTTAGCAGAAACGGATGGAGTCCCAAGAAATAAGGCCGCAAATACAGGTTGTGGGAAAATCTTCATGGGCTTGATTATCAGCCCTGTAACTCCATGCAAATGATAAATTTCATTCGTGTATGGAGTACCAGCTGTTTGCCTCACGATAACCTGCTTGGGTGGATCACCATTAGAATCCGCATTGCAGGGTAGCCCACAGGTGCCGTTGGTTCCCCTAGGTCATCCCGCTAGTGGTACAGCGCTCAGGCTAAGGTAGGCATGTGCAGTGGGAGGTCTGGGCTTCCTTCTGCAGGAAGTGATGGGGCCCCACCCACTGGTGTGTCTCTGGCCTCCTCTTCTCACCACACGCTTCTCTGTGCTTATGGCTGCACTGCAGCCTAGATGAACTCAGGCCCCGGGCAATGTGGGGAGCTTTGATGAGGTTGAGGGCCCCCTGAGTCCAGGCAGGGCTCAGCTGGAGCTGGAGCTGGAGCAGGCAAGAGAGGGCTTGGGTCTTTGCTCAGACCTGTATTGTCCAGCCTGACTTCTGGCTTCCTCTGGAGAGCAGCTGAATTCCCCAACTACCTTGAGCGTCTCTAGGGCCACTGCAGGATCACCCCAGTTACTGAAACCACACTCACTCTTGAGTGGGTCCTCTGTTCTTCACTAAGGCCCCCCTCCCTCCCTGTAGCTGATCCTAAAGACCATCTGTGGTTTAGCAAGACTTACTCTTTTTGTGTGTGGTGGGAAGGTGGTGATATTGGCCTTTGCACCGGGACCACTTCTCAGGAGTTCTCCCTCTCGTTGCTGGAGCCCTGTGCTGGAGCCTGGCCTGTGTTGGTGTCTCCAACATGAGTATTTTCCAGCAGGTTTGCAAACAACAGTGTAGGGCGGGGAGGGGAACAAAAGGGGCGCTTGCATGGTTTAGTCCATTGAGCATTTGACTCTTGATTTCGGCTCACGTAGTGATCTCAGGGTTGTGAGATCAAGCTCCATGTCAGACTCAGTGCTCAGCAGAGTCTGATTCTCCCCCCACCCCTCCCCCAACTGATGTAAGGGTGTGCTTGTTCTCTCTCTTTCTCTCTCAAATATAGAGTCTTTTCAAAGAGTGAGAACAGATCCCTACCTCACACCATAACAAAGTCAACTCCAGATGTAAATATGAAAGGCAAAACTTCAAGATTTTTAGGGAGAAAAATAAGATAGTATTTCTCTGACCCTGGGACAGGGAAGGATTTCCTTCTTTCCTTCTTTTTTTTTTTTTTAAGATTTTATTTATTTATTTGACACAGAGAGAGATCACAAGTAGGCAGAGAGGCAGGCAGAGAGAGAGAGAAGGAAGCAGGCTCCCTGCCGAGCAGAGAACCCGATGCGGGACTCAATCCCAGGACCCTGAGTCTTTCCTTCTTTTTAAAAAGATCTATTTATTTATTTATTTGAGAGGGAGAGAGCATGAGGAAGGACAGAGGGAGAGGAAGAGAGAGAATCTCAAGCAAACTCCCCACTGGGCACAGAGCCCGAACCAGGGCTCTATCTCACGACCCTGAGATTAGTACCTGAGCTGAAATCAAGAATTGGATGCTTAAACAATTGAGCCACCAGGCACCCTGGGGAAGGATTTCTTAAAACATAAAAGACACAAACCATTCAAGAAAAAAGATTAATAAATTTCAGTGCATTAAAATTTATCCAAAGGTACCACTACAGGAGTGAAACAAAACAAAACAAAACAAAACAAAACCTCCTTCCCCCAAACTAGGTGAAGATAATTTCAACACATAAATTATACAGGATTATTATCTAGAACATAGAAGGGATTTTTCAAATCCTTAAGGAAAAAGCAAACAACCCAATAGAAAGATGGACACAGATGTGAAGAGGCATTCGGAGGCAATGGCCAAAGAACCTCATTAGAAAGTCAGAAATGCTCACTAAAACCGTAACGCGACCTTGTTCTTCCTACCCCCTGGCTGCAGCGAGGGAGCTAGACAGAGATGGGTTCACCGAAGAGAGTTTCAGCACTGGGCTGGTTGGCTTCCTAGCTGGCCCAGACCCCACAGCCTTCCTGGCACTTCCCGCCCACCCTGAGCAGCTGCCAACCACTCAGGCATTTTCTTCCACTCCTGCTTTTTGCTGCCTGGACTTAGACTTCTTAGTTTCCTAAGTTGTTTCTTGTTTTTCCTCTAAATTTTCATTTGGAAAACTTGTTCAAGCTTGCAGAAAAGTTAAAAGAATGGTACCATAAATCCTTGAGCACTGTTTGCCCAAGAATCGTCATTGGTTAACATTTTGTTGCTCCTTATGATTAACTCTATTACTGCCAGTAATGCTTTTGCTGACCCATTTGAGGGTAAATCACAGGCATTTTGACCCTCTGACTCCAAATGCTTCACTCCATCACTTCCTCCTTTACACTCAGGAAGCAAAAGGCCAGGAGGGACGACAAATGCAGATAGAAGGCCTTACCATAGTTTTTATCTTCCCAATATGCATGAAACCTAGGTGTTCACTGAGGTCTCTCTCCTTAAAGTAGCTTTATCCTGACGATCAAGCACAACATGCCTGCCCATTCATTGAGTGTCTCTAGAAGATGCGGGGAAATGATAAATGATTGCCTCTGGGAAAGGAAACAGAGGGGCTAGGGAACAGACTGGGAGAGAGATTTGTTTTTCAGTCTGTATGCTTTTGGCTTTTGTAATTTGGACTTTTGATTACTTAGTCAAGCAAAACCCCCCACATTTTGTAACTGACCTAAGCAAGGTCACTCAGTACCAGGAGGCAAAGAGAGGACTCAAACCCAGATCTGCAACCATGAACCTGAGTTTGTTCCCGGCATCACAAGATGTTACATAAATCCACCCTTTTAACCTAAATCGATCCACTTGGGCACTGCTGGGACATAAAAGAGGTAGCAGAAATCCAAGGAAAGGTACAGACGCCTGCACCTGTCACAGAGAAGTGACATTCTCGGAGGCCTGCTGGGATTTGAGCTGCTTTCAACGGTCAGCAACATTCTAAGGTCGGAGCATGGTGGCACTCCTCTGGAGACCTCCTGAGCCAGCGGGACGGACACGGTCCCTGAGGCATAATGACCTGGGTCCCCATAAACTACAGCTGTGACCTTGGAGAGGTCACCCAGCCCCTCTGAGTTCCATTCCTTCATCAGGAACAGGGGAAGATGATATTCCCTATCGAATGGGTTAACACTGTTGTTAGTCTAGCAAACTCCCGAAAGGTGAGCGGTCAGTCACAGCCCAGTGCTGAGGGATGGTGGCAAGTGGCTGTCCACAGCAGAGCACAATGATGAGATGGCCTCTGGGTGGGGACTCTCTCCAGGGTGGCGGAGGGTGTGACCTCGTATAGTCCTTTCACTCTTTCTTTCTTGGACAGTGTGTGGGTCGAGCAAGGAGCTCTCTCAATCCTGGCGTTCCAGGATTCCGGGCACTTCTGGGCTGACTCTTCCCACGTGAGCTCCACTTACCTCTCTAACGCTGAGAGGAGAGGCCGTGGCTACACAAGAGGATGCCAGGGATGGCCGCAGAGTTGGACAGGGGCTTCTGGCAGTCGTGTCCGCCCCTCCTGGCTTCCCTCCCTGCTTCTCACTGGAGACTGTGCAGTCCAGGTCTGGGTCCTCAGGAATATTGGTAACTGCAGATTCTTAATGCTGAACTTGACTCTAAAAACACGCCCCCAGGCAGAAAAATTCCAGGGCGGAGCAATGTCCCATCCCGGCAGGAAGCTACCTATCTGAGCAGAGGTGGGAAGACAGTGTGGACCTAAAGATAGGTCCACAGGTTCTCCAACACATGTGGGCCCTGGCTCCCATTTCCTTCTCCCTGCGCCTCGCTTACCTCTCCTGCGGGGCCCTGGGGGGTGGAGCACTTCCGTTGGCTTAAACTCCCTTCCCTACTGCTAAGGACCTCAGCACTGCGCCCCTTTCCAGAACCCCAGTCCACCCTCTCCTCCCAAGCTCACACTTTCTGCTCCGAGTGATGAAGGCCTGCCCCGTCCCCGTGGTGTTATTTCTCTTCCCAACCGCCCTGCAACGTGAGTGGTTCTGTGTCCCCATTTGACAACAGGGAGAACCGAAGCCTAAAGGAGTCCAGGCAGGGTCGCAGAGCTTGCAGACAGGGGGGCCATGATTCCTGCACTGGCCAACAGCTCAAGTCTTTGTCCTTTGGTACAGTCCTAGCTGCTTTTCCCACCCAGACCCTTGGGAGCCCCTATGTCACGCGTGTGTCCACATTAGAGGCAAGACATCTGTGTGTGCCCCCTCGTCCGTGGCTAGAGCCTCTAGAATGTGGACTAGGCATTATTCACCTTTGCCTCCGCGCGCCAGGCGAGGACCAGGGGACACTTGGGAAAAAAGGCAGCTGAAGGGACCTTAGGGCGGATATTCCCGAGGCCATCCTACACGAGGTCCTTGCCCCACAGCCAAGAGGGGTGCAGAAGCCCGGGATGTGCTCTGGGTGCTGGCTTTCTAGCTCCAGTGGTCAGCAGGTCACTATTTTTTTTTTTTCCAGCAACATCTCTGTGAAAACTCAAGCGTCCTGCAGTGTCCAGAGCTGAGGCGGGCCCTTGCTTTGGCCTCTACCCTCCTGCCTCCCTCCTGCCCTCCCGCCTACCCTAACAGCCAGGTAGTTGGAAAAAAGAGGTAAAGCATCTTAAAAATTTCCGATGAAAATGGGTGCAAGTCACTCCTGCGTCATGGAAAATAAAAGCACTCCTGGCTTCCTGCTCCCTTCCCTCTCCCCTCCCACCCCTGCCTGGTTTCTGTTCCAGATGGGGACTGTTCTCCTTTGGAGGGGGTCCCGCGGCTGCATGGCCAGCAATGATTGGAGGCGAAGGGCGGAGGAGGAAATCCTTCTCTTGTGGAGCCCTCACCAAAAATATTACTGGTCTTTGTCCAGAGGACAAGCGGTAGATATAGTAATAGAAACAACATGTTTTAGAAGTGCAGAGAATTAGTTAATAAATATTGCTCAGTAAATAAATATCAGTTAATAAATATTGCCTAAGCACCGCCCTCATGCTCCAGCCACTTGTGCCTGCAGTCAGGGGTCTGTAGTGTTCGGGTGCCTGCTCGGCTATTACTTGGCTGTGTGACCTTGAGCCAATCACTTAACCTCTCTGGCCATCAGACGCATCATCAGTAAAAGGTCAAAGGTGATGATTCATTTGAATCCACTCTCCGAGTATTGCTCTCAGGATCAAGTGGGATGTGAAATGTGCATCCAGGCCTCCTCTGCAAACTCTGCAGATACGAACGCGACTCCTGTGACCTATCACCGCTCTGTGCGTGCCGTGCCTTCCAAGCTCGTTTTCACTTGCTGTCTCCCGTTAGCTCCGATCCTAACTCAGCAGTTCTGCTCTGTTGTGCTCCCCCGTCCCGAGTATACCTCACTCATTTTCAGATCTTCTGGGCATTTACGGGTTGGCAAGGGGTCAGACCTAGCCAGGTCTCAGAAATTCATCACTGTTGAGAGTAAGTCTGTCAAGGCAGAAACCCAGGTCCCGCTATCAGCTGCTGTGCGCCCTCGAGCAAGCTACTTCCCCTCTCTGTGCCTCAGTTTCCCCTCTGAAAAAGTGGGACGGATAATAGCTCTTCTCCCACAGGACAGGCTGTGGGGAGGGAATTCATCGACCCACACGAAGGGCTTAGAACTCTGCCTGGCATGCTGTGGGGTCTGGACCAACCCTCCACCTCCTCGGCTCTTGGCTTTGATTTTATGGATCAGGAAAGTGAGGACCGAACCTCCAGGAGATGCAGAGGCCTGGGGACAAGGCCGAGGGGTAGGGGAAGGAAGATAGGGAGCTGGAAAGGCGGAGTGAGTGGAGAAAAGCCAGCAGACTGAGTTTCGAGCAGGTGTTTGGAGCAGCTCAGACGGGGAAGGAGAGCCTGGGAACGCGGACACCCTGCTCTGTGAACTGAGAGCTCAGTCTCTGTTAAAAAACCGGTGAATACTGATTGATGATGTACAAGATCTGGTCCTTGTTCCTGGGAGTTTGTGATTTACGCAGGAAGGCAAAGCAAACCCGTGAACAGCTGTGAGGTTGCCTCGCAAGAGCGACATGGTTTGCTGTGGCCCCACCTGTCAGCTGTCCAGGCAGCGCACGCTTCAGTGTCAAAGCAGCGGCCCTGACAGTTAGAAGGGAGAAGCCATAAGTGGGCAAGGCTCCTGCAGGCTCTGAGCATGGCACGGCACACGGCGGTGTGCGTTGAGCAGAGCCCCCGGGAATGGTCAGGACTCGGCTCCCTGCTTTCTGCACTGCAAACCCTCCTCTTGGATTCATTTTCACGTTGATTGAAAGTGACTCTGGGTCTGGGCTCTAGCATGTTTATAAGTGTCTTTATTTTCCCCTGTCAGATAAATGATTTTTAGCTAGGCATAGGATTCCAAGTTCCAGAGACTTTACCACAGAACTTAGAAGGGATTGTCCCGTGGTCTTTCAGCACTTGTGACTGATGTGATTTCTGACCCTATCAAAACTTCTTTTCTTTTCTTCTTCCCCTTCCCCCCACTCCCCCTTCTCCTCTCCCCTCATCTCCTCTCTTCTCTTCTTTGGAGAGAAAGAGAGAGAGAGAGAGAGAGAGAGTGGTGCTTTATCTCACGACACTGAGATCATGACCTGAGCCAAAACCATGAGTCAGATGTTTAATCCACTGAGCCACCCAGGTGCTCTGAAACTTATTTCCTTGTAGGGAATCTGATTTTTACCTCTAAAATCCTTAAACATTTCCCTTGTGTTTGTAGATTTCATCAACATGAGTTCTTCGTTCATGGGTCCTTGAATCTGAAGACGTTACATTACATTCTAGATTGGAGTTTTTCCAGTCCGGGGAGTTTTTCTCTTATTATTTATTGGATTATTTCTTCCTTTGAGTTATTTCTGCTCTTTAAGACAGGTATTGGAGTCTCTGGATCTGTCATCCACATCACAACTTTTTTCCCATTTCCCATACGCTCCTGACTCTTTACCCTTCTATGCTCTTATATTATCCAGCCCATCTCCCCACTTCCTTTTTCATAACTGCCTGTTTCTCAGGCTTAGTTTGGGTTCTCCAGTAAGAAAAACCTGAAAAAAATTTATTGGAGTTCAAGTAGCTTATCTGGGGGATGACACCGGAAACTACCTGTAGACCAGTGGGGAAGTGAGACGGGGAAGGGAAGGCAGCCAACGACGGATGCACCAATGAACCGCCTCTCAGAGCTACTCCGGGGTGAGAGAACCGGGGTATTTATACCGACTCCCACCGGCCATTGGTTGAGGGCTTCTCCTAGTGGAGGGGGTGTGAATTCCTCAGCACTTCGAGCATGCCACGCAAAGAGAACTCTGGAGGCTGAAGGAGGGGAAAGGCCTCAGGCAAAGAAATGCTGGCACAGTGAACCAAAATGAGAAAGATGAGGGGACATGGTTAGGGCATCGACTGTGTCTCCTTTCATGGGTGCATTAGTCATCTCATATTCTTTGGAAGACATTGAACAGCTTCTGTTAAACTTCCTTCTGTTTCCTTGAATGCTTCTCTTTAATAATTTTGCTTTTACTGATTTCAGGGAAGTTTGTTGCATGTCTGGGGCCAATGGCAACAAAGAGCAAAAGTGGGGGGGTATGATCTAGAAGCTATCTTTTGGGAGTAGGGTGCCTCAGACTGTTCTAGATTTTACCACCTGCCTGGGACTCTGCCCGATCTCTTGCTTTTCCCACCCAAGTTCTGGACACACTGTTCTGGGCTGGGGCCAAGTTCCTTTGCCCCCTACTGCTTGACAAAGGACAGGGACTACTGCCAGCTATTTGTTCTAGATGTCTGTTCTCAAACAACCACCCCGATAATGACCTCAAGACTCTTCCTGCTCCTCAAATCCACTGTCCAAGACTCAGAACTCCCACTTCTCACAGCCTTCCTCTTTGACACATGTTTTGGGCTGTGGTTCCCCTAACAAACCAATTCTCTATGTTCTCTGTCCTTCTGGAATTTCTCAACATCAGTGGGCAGTTGGTTTTTGGCTCTCATGTTTCAAGTCCTGTTAAGAGTCTACTGTTCTTAAATATTTCTTTTCTGTCATTTCTAGGGATTGAGGATGAAAGTAGCCATAAAAACCTATGCACAGTCTAGCATATGGACCCAACCCCCAAGAAAGATAATTTTTCAAACCATTACTGAGTGTTATAAAATGCACTCCTGGCACCACCACCACTGCCCACGCTTGGCATCTTATCCAGAGCCTACAGTAAGGGTTTGGATGTCACACTAATGTTTCCTTCTAACGTGCCATGCTGATAAACTGCATGGAGGCAATTTATGCTTTTCAGACGAGATCGGGCGCATTCAGGGTGGTATGGCTGTAGATCAATTTATGCTTTTCCATAATGGCTGTAACTGTACCTGCCATCTTGCATCCCTACATACCCTTCACGTTCCTTCCAGGGAGTGGTAGGGTCTATGTCTTCTCTCCTTGAACTTTCTGTCTTATGGCAGAAATCGCTCTCTAGCTTCTGGGACTGAATTTTGAAAATGCCTGACACTTGCCCCTTGCTCTCTGGGGACACCAACATTAGATACCAAGCCACCATGCTCCGAGGAAGCCCAAATTAGCCCACATGAAGAGGCCACGTGCAGCTCAGCTGACATCCCAGCTGACAGGCGGCCTCAGCTGCTGCCCATGTGAATGAAGCCATATCTTGATGAATCCAGACCTTACCTGGCAAATCACTCCCAGTTTTTGAATCTTCCCAGCTGAGGTCCCAAGCATGGTGGGCCAGAGGCAAGCTGTCCCAGCTGTGCCCCATCCAAACTCCTGACCCAGAGAATCCAGAAACATGGTTGTTTCACACTTCCGAAACAAGCCCAAAATAATCACTGGGACATGAGCCACGGAGGGCTCAGTGGCATGAGGACCATTTTTACATTATCTTTCCCCAGAATGCCATTGGTTCTCTTTTTTTACCTGGGTAATTCCTCTTCATTCTTTAAGAGTTAGCCCAGGGGTGCCTGGGTAGCTCAGTGGGTTAAAGCCCCTGCCTTCGGCTCAGGTCATGATCTCGGGGTTTTGGGATCAAGCCCCGCATCAGGCTCTCTGCTCAGCAGGGAGCCTGCTTCCTCCTCTCTCTCTCTGCTTCTCTGCCTACCTGTGATCTCTGTCAAATAAATAAATAAAATCTTTAAAAAATAATAATAAAAAATAAAAATATTAAAAAAAAAAAAAAAAGGTTTAGCTCAAACTCCATCTCCGTAGAGCCTTCCTTGATCAGTCTAGCCCATAAGGATCTAATTCCGCCCTGGAGGCTAAGGAACATCCTTCCGGTTCTCTAGAGAGAGGTAGCATGGTGTAGTGGAAATGTGGAAATCTAGTTTTGACATCTGAAATATTTAGCAGTCTACTCCCAGTACTACCACTGACCAGCTGTATGATCTTGGGAAGGTCGCTTCATCAGCAGTATTGTTGAAAAGATTAAATGAGATGATGCGTGTTATCCCTCTGGACAATCACAGATTGCCAACGATCAGATAGCCAACAATTATTTATGGAACGCCGTTGTGAATATTTAGTTCTGTGTAACATCCCATCCCCAAAACCCAATGGCTTGAAATCATAACACCCACTTATTTAGCTCTTGAAACTTCAGTTTAAACAGGGCTGTGTGGGACAGCCCATGTCCATTCCCAGCATGCATGGGGAGAGAAGATCCATTTCCAAGACGGCTCACTCCCATGGCCGATATGTGAATGTAAGCTGTTGGCTGGGGCACCTCCCAGTTCCTCTTTGTGTGGGCCTCTACTTAGGGCTACTTGGGTTTCCTTCCAACAGGGAAGCTGAGTTTCAGGAGTGAGTATTCCAAGAAACCCAAAATGGAAACAGATGGTCTCTTAAGACTTGGATGCAGAAATGAGTGCAGTGTGGCTTCTGCCATATTCTATCCGTCAAAGCAGTCAGAAGGCCCACCCAACCCAAGGGGGAGGAACATAGACCCCACCTCTGAATAGAAGGACTATAAAAGAGATTTTGACCTTGTGTCATGTGTCACAAACCCCTTCTAGGTATCAGGTACACTTGCATGCTCCACAGTTAGAGTGTAAAACAGAGACGCTGCCCATCTCATGGAAACTAGACTCCACAGTACTATTTGTTTTGCTAGATGTACTTATATCTTGGGTCTTCAGCTAGCCTGAAAATATCTTCCAGAGCAAGGTTTTGTCTTCTTTATCTTTGTACCCTTGACACTTGACACAATGACTGGCATTTTGTTCATGAACAGGTAATATTGCTGAATTAAACTCCACCAGGTAGAAGCGGATCATGAGAAAACAGCAGATGGAAACAAGCCAAGAGCACAGGGAAGGATGCACAGCATCGTTACTCATTAGGGAAATGCAAATCAAAAGCACAGGGAGATACTGCTTCATTAAAAAAGACCAAAAATCGCAAGCATTGGTGAAGATGTGGAGAAACCGGACCCCTTTTCCATTGTCGGTGGGAATGTAAAATGACACGGCTGGCTAAGCAAGCAGTGGGGCCGTTGTTCAAGAACTCGAATGTCCAGTTCCCAAATGACTCAGCAATTCTGCTCCTAGGTGTAAACCCAAGAGAAGCAAAAACATATGTGCGCACAAAAACTTGTATGTCAATGTGCATGAGACCATTATTCTCATTAGGCAAAAAGTGGAAACAACCCAAATGTCAATCAACAGATGAATGAATAAGGAAAATGTGATCCATCCATACAATGGAGTAGTATTCTGCCTTAAAAAGCAATGAAATCCTGGGATGCCTTGGTGGTTCAGTCAGTTAAGCATCTGACTCTTGGTTTCAGCTCAGGTGATGATCTCAGGGTGGTGAGATCTAGCCCTGTATAGTGTTCTGTGCTGGGCAGGAAGCCTGCTTGAGATTCTCTCTCTCCTTTTCCTCTGCCCCTGCCCCCTGGCTTGCCTGCGAGCGGGCTCTCTAGCTCACTCTCTTAAAAAAAGACAAAAAAAAAAAAAAAGAAATCCTGATACAGCTCCAATGTGGATGAAATGGACGAACCTGGAAGACATTATGTTAAGTGAATTAAGCCAGACATGAAAGGACATGTATGTATGTGAATGTGTGTGTGTGTGTGTGTGTGTGTGTATGTGTGTATATACATATATATATATTATTTTACTATTCTACTTATATGGAACATATACAATATTTACTGTATTCTTCCACTTATATGGGGGTTCATGGAATGGTCAAATGCACAGCTTAGAAAGTAGAACTCTGCTTGCCAGGGGCTGAGGGAGAGTAGCAGGGAGCTATCCTTGTAAGGGGGACAGAGTTTCAACATAGGATGATGGAAACATTTTGGAGTTGGGTATGGTGATGTTTGCACGATGGTGGAAAGATGCTTAAAGCCACTGACCTGCACACCGAAAAATGGCTAAAACTAAGTCTTAGGTACATATTGCTAAAGCAAAAAAAAAAAAAAACAACTTTAAAAACTATACGGAAACAAAAGAAGCCATAACTGACACCTCTCTCTGACAAATAAATAGATAAAATCTTAAAAACAAAACAAAACATGATGCCATGTGGAAGAAGCTAGGCTCGAAAGATCACAGACCCTATAATTCGGTGTATGTGGGACGCAGATCCAGAGAGACACGGAACGGACCGGAGGTGGAGAGAGGTGACCAGTCTGCACTGAGCTTCCTGCTGGGGCCATGAGACTGTTCTGAAGTTAGGATGAGTGCCGATGGCACAGCCTCACGGCTACCTTAAAACCATTGGATGGTACACTTTGAAAGGACGAATTTTATGGCACGTGAACTATACCTCAATAAGGCTGTTATTAAAAATTTATAGCCCACCTTGATTTACTTGACATAACCTGCAACCAAGGAGACCTGTTTCCAGGAAGCCAGGAAGACGGGAAGACGGGAAGCGAAAGGACAGACGCTGAAAAAGACATCCCCAGACCCGCGTCTTCACAAGGTAGTTTGGAATTACGAAAGCAGCACACGCTAATCAAAACTCATGACTCGGGGCGCCTGGGTGGCTCAGTGGTTGGACGACTGCCTTCGGCTCAGGTCATGATCCTGGAGTTCCGGGATCGAGTCCCACATCAGGCTCCCAGCTCCACGGGGAGTCTGCTTCTCTCTCTGACCTTCTCCTCGCTCATGCTCTCTCTCACTGTCTCTCTCTTAAATAAATAAATAAAATCTTAAAAAAAAAAAAAACAACTCATGACTCATATAGAGATATAACTGAAAAGCCTCTTGACTCTCACTCCTTAGAGGTGACCACTATTACGATATTGCGAGCCTCTGGGTCCATGAGGGTGTTTTGGTTTCAAGGCGCCAGCCCTGGTGAAGGCGGGCAGGGATGGGGTCTGTCGGAATGGTGCGAGTTCGCTCAGTTTGGAGATCCGGGGGCTCCCAGGTCAGAAGCCGAGCTGTAGTCTCAGGAGGGCCCCACAGTCCCACGAGGCAGCTCCAATCACATCTGCTCAGTGGCTGAGGCACTGCAGCCCTGAGTCAGAGCTCCTGGGGAAGATGGGCAGCTCGCGCCAGGCCTGACTTGTGATCGGACAAGCTTGGTTGTCCAGAACCATCACCGTGGCTGGTGCTGTGCTTGGCCAGGCCTGAGTTCTGTGCTCCAGCCCTAGAGACAGAGGGAGGAATAGAGTCCGACCCAAACCACCGGCACGGAATGTGGGGGAAGAATCCATTCTCAGAAGAGGATCTGGGTGCTATTTTTTTTTAAGATTTTATTTATGTATTTGACACAGAGAGAGATCACAAGTAGGCAGAGAGGCAGGCAGAGAGAGAGAGAGGAAGGGAAGCAGGCTCCCCGCCTAGCAGAGAGCCCGATGCGGGGCCCGATCCCAGAACCCTGGGATCATGACCTGAGCCAAAGGCAGAGGCTTAACCCAATGAGCCACCCAGGCGCCCCATGGGTGCTATTTCCAGAAGAGGCCAGAATGAAAGTCTCTGGACAAGCAGAAGCGACAGGTGTCTCCTATGGTTTCCTTCTAGATGGCCGACAGGGCCGCACTGGAGCCGGACCCAGGTGTAGATTAGGACAGAACGCCTACATCCGTGCGCACACCCAGAATGTATTTATGATACTACATTTCCCTCAACGACTCACTGAGGACAGGCCCGTCTCGTGACTCCGTTGGCCTTTCCTTATCAGTACACACAGATCTACTCCATTCTTTTAAAATATCTCTTTACAGGGGCCCCTGGGTGGCTTAGCTGGTTGGGTGTCTGACTCTTGATTTCAGCTCAGGGTCGTGGTCTCAGGCTCACGACCTCAGGATCGAGCCCTGCGTCAGGCTGCACGCTCAGGAGAAGTCTGCTTGTCCCGGCTGCTCCCCCTACTTGCGCTCTCTCTCTCGATAATAAATAAACAAACTCTTTAAAAAAAAGAAAATAAAATGCCTCCTCACGGTCGCATTGTTTAGATGTGCCCTCACTGATTTAATCCTTCTATGGGTGGATCCCTAGGTTGCCTCCCCGTGCTCGGATCCCACACCCCCCTGCGGGAACAGTCTTGCTCGCATAGTCTAGCAAACCCGTGTGCAAATATTTCAGTAGACTGGATCCCTAGGAATGACATTTCTGGGCTAACGGGCATATCCCCTTTTTTACTTTACAATCTTCCCTGGCTCCTCAGACAATTCCCCTCCTTCCTCCTGCCCTCCTGCCCCTCTCGAGAGCTTCCAGATGAGACCAAGCTCCAGGGTTTGGCTCCAGCTCGGGCCGTCAGGAACTCCAGCTTTGTCCTCCTGGGCAGCAAATGACCTCAAAATTCACTGACTTAAAACAACTAGCATTTTGCTGTAACTCGTGGCATTTGGGGTCAGGAATCGGGGCAGGGCTTAGCTGGGTGAGTCTTCTGCTTCCCATGGTGGCAACAGAGGTCACAGGGTGCGGGGGAGGGGCATTCAGTAGGAGGCTGGGCTGGGTTGGGCTGGAGAGTGTCACGTGGCTTCATTCCTATGTCGGGCGCCTTGGTGAGGACGTCTGGATGGCTGGGCTCAGTGGAGAGCCTTTTCCTCCCCATGTGTTCTCCCCGGCAGGGTAGTTAGACTTTCACATGGTGACTCACGCTCCACGAGAATAGGCAGAGCTGTGAGTCCACCCAAGGTCATTGTCATGTTTGCCATGTTCTATTGGTCAAAGCAGTCACGGTCCAGCCTGGACTCAAGGGGAGGGGAAATAAATCCTGTGGTTGAATGGCAGGGGCAGTGAGCGCACCTAGAGAGAGGAAGAATTTATTCCCCACACCTGCAGCATAAATAGGTATTTGTTTCGTTAGACATAACATACACTACGTTACCTGCCTACAAACGGGACCATTCTAAATTAGGGAGCACGTTTGGCCCCTAGGGTTTTAGGGGAAAGGTTGTAGGTCTCTCTTATGTGCCCCCTTCTACAGAATACATATTTATAGATTAGAAACAGGCTCAAAGAGGGAACACTTCGGAGACTTGAAGCTAAGAGAAATGTCTCATTAGCATTATTCATACCCTGGTCCCTAGCATGGAGTCCCATAGCCCATTCCCAGACGAGAGCGTGACTTGGGAACGAGTGTTCTTCAGCTGACAGGTAGCAGAGCCGGAACCCGGATTCGAGTCTTAGCCTCAGGCCCCGCGCTGCTTCCCCCGCAGTGCCCCGAGGGGATGTCCAGAGTCAGCGGCTAGTCCACCTGCCTGGGATGCTCTCCGAGGAGACTCCGATCGGCTCCCTGACTCCATGAAATCAGGGCAGGGGGCGGTGTGCCTGGGATGCAGCTTCAAGGCCAGAGGAGAAGAGCTAATGGACCGGCCGCCATCCCCGGAGACCATCAGGGCGGAGCAGAATTTAAACCTGTCTAAGGGCAGCCAAGAAAAGCCCTCTCCCCCGAGCCCCATCCTGCCCTCCCCCGCCGGCATGACTGCTTTAAGACCAAAGCTTTCCCATGTATCACACCGAGCGTTTCTGGAGTGGGCGTGTAAATTCTAAGGAGAGGTCTCCCAAGGTCAGAAAACATACAATCAGCTAGAAAGAGGGATTTCTGGTTCAAAAATAATAGTCCATTAAACTTCAAAATACCTTTGGTTCTCAACGGGGCAGGCTTGTGCTTCATGGAAATGTAATCACGCCGACATGCTGTAGGGACACCTTACAAACGAGGCCTTTCACTGCCTTGGTCAGAGCCCTAATCCGATACCAAAACAGCAAAAACCCACGAAGCCCAATCCAGGTTGAATTTCAGATAAACAATAACACAGTTTTAGTATTCACATGCCCTCTGCAACATTTAGGACCCATTATTTATTATTTCCATTATTATTGAATATGTCTTCTATATTGATTCAGATATACTCCTGAAAAATAATGTGTTGCTTTTCTGAAATTTGAATTTAAATGGTCATCCTGTATTTTATCTGGCAAGTGCAAAGTTCTGATGGCTCGAGGTCTGATGACGTCTTCAGGAGAGGCTCCGTATTTCAAGATTCTGGTTTGTTTATTCAGAGAAAGGCTGCCAGCAGGTCCCGCTCACCTAATGCCCAGCACACAGAGGGAACTTGGTAAATATTTACAGAATGATTGTGCACCCGTGTTTCCTCCTGGGTTGCCAGGCCCTGTGACCACAGATCAGAGGTGTGGAGTCAAGGGCTGTGATTGAGGACAGCCTGGATGAGGGAGCCTATGCTACCTGGGGTTTGGGTGGGGGAGATCAGGAAGGGCTTCTAGAAAGATGTTAGACCTGACATGAGTAGAATGGGGACAGCAGGAGCTGCTTAAGCTTCTAGAGTAAGGTGAGACCTGATGTAAGTGGGACAGAAGAAGAGGAAGCTAAAGCAAAGGCAGGGAAGCTTGAGAAAGGTTTCAGAGCTGCCCATAATGGGGCTGGCAGGAACCAGCCATGCCAGGAGGGTGTGGGGAAGGTTATGTCCTCTGCAGGGGGTAGGGGGCCAGAGCAGCAGAGGAACAGAACATAAGCTCACAGAAGGACACTGAAATAATAACTTAATCTCAATGTAGGGATTGTGATACTATGTTTTTTCATATGCTCACCCTGCCCAAAATAATCCTTAGCTATTACTATACACACATCTTTATCTCCTACCAACAAAGAGAGGTTAATACCCAGTCTGACTACAGCTGCCACCTGGTGGTGAAGCTTGTAAGGACACCCTGCCGGAAAACTCCCCACGCCTGGTTTTGATCACTAACTTTGTTCTGGCCACAGTGATGATGGCGATGGTGATGATGGTGATGATGATGGTGAGATATCATTTATTGAGCTCCTACAGTGTGTAGGACACATCACATACATTAGTTCGTTTAATTCTTGCAATAATCTTTCAAGGTAGGTATTTTTGTTTCCATTTAACAAAGAAAACCGAGCCTCAGAGAGGTCTTGTAACTTCTCAAGGTCACACAGCTGGGAAGACAAAGATCCAATTTAAACTCCAATCTTTCTAGCCCCAAAGCCGATATATTTGCCATTATGCAATGGAACCAAATCCAATAACATGTCGCTGTACATTTAAAGTAATAAAATTACAAAAACAAGATACTCATGACATTTGTGATAGGCAGCCTTCTAAAACAGCTCCAGTGACCCCTGGCTCCTGTCATTTAGGCCCTCGATAATGTCCTCCCTCAAGTGTGGGCCAAGCTTAGTCACTTGTTTCTTATAAATAGAATATGACAGAACGGAAGGGATCTAATTTCTGAGGTGAGGTTGTAAAAGGGATGCCATTAATGAAATACCACGTCACACTCCCTGGGATGGTGATCATGAAGCCAAAACAAAACAGGAAACAACAAGTGTTGGCGAGGATGTGGAGAAATCGAAACCCTTTTGCCTTGTTGGTGAGAAGGCAAAATGGTGCCACTGCCATGGAAAACAATATGGCGGTTCCTCCAAAGGTTAAGTATAGAATTACTGTATGATCCAGCAAGTTCCACTCCTAGATGTCTCTCCAAAGGAACCGAAAGCAGGGACTCCAGCAGATATTTGCACACCCGTGTTCACAGCAGCCAAGGGATGGAAGTTTGTCCACCGACAGATGAGTGGATGAACACAGTAGGGTCTATGCATTCAGTGGAATATTATTCAGTCCTCAAACGGAGGATGTTCTGACGCGTGCTGTAATGTGGAGGAAGCATGAAGACCTTATGCTAAGTGAAATAAATCAGCCACAAAAAGTATCATCTGGGTCGACTTCTAAGACTCCTCTCCTATTTCACCAGCGAGAAAAGTCAATTCGTAGAGCTGCAGAGTAGCACAGAGGTTGCCAGGGGCTGGGGGAGGGGAGGAACGGAAAGTTAGTGTTGAATGGGGACAGAGTCTCCAAGAAAATGAGAAACTTCTGGGGATGGACAGCGGTGATGATTGTACAGGAGTGCGCGATGTCACAAAACCGTACACTTGACAATGGCTAAAATGGTGAATTTTGTGTTATGCACATTCAGGCATGATGATACAAAATCATTAATATGTTCTAGAAGTGGGACTTCTGTCTTGCTGGCTTCCTCTGTCTCCCACTGCGGCTTTTGATGAAGCCGGCAGCTGTGTTGGGAGCTGCCCCAAGGAGAGACTGACACCAAGGAACAGAAGCCCTCACTCCAACCGAGCCCAGCCCCTGGGTGAACTTGGAAGGGGGTCCTGAGGCAGGTGATCTCGGGAGGATGGTGATCCCAGCCGGCACCTTGACTACAGCCGTGAGAGAGACCTAGAGCCGGAGGGAAGCGCTGAGTGCGTCCGGGGTCTTGTCCCACAGAAACCACGACATAATACATGTATGTTTTCTGGAGACATTTGTGACGCAGCAGGAGCACCAATACATGGTTCTTGGCATGTCCGGCCTCACAACTTTTGTTGGTCAGATTCAACAGCATTTACAAAGGTGCATGGTCAGGTATGATAGAAGGACCAAGACTGATTCAAGAAGACAGTTTCTAGTGGGAAGCGCCCAGACATCGGAGCCAGACTGCTGGGTTTGTTGAGGGGCTCTGTCACCTCCTAGCTGTGTGACTTTGGGCAAGTTACTTCACCTCTCTGTGCCTTGGTTTCCCTTGTAAACTGGAGCTAATAAGTATGTTCCCCATAGGTCGCTGTGAAGATTTATTATTACTTTTGCTTTTAAAGATTTTTTGAATTTATGTATCTGACACAGAGAGAGAGAGAGAGCAAGCAGGGGGAGCAGCAGAGGGAGAGAGAGAAGCAGGCTCCCCGCTGAGCAGGAAGCCTTACTCGGGGCTCGATCCCAGGACCCTGTCATCATGACCTGATCTGAAGGCAGAGCCAGCCAGGCGCCCCAAGATTGTTATTACTTGTAGAGCACTGAGGACAGTGCCTGGCCTAGTTTATTTCACAGGGTTGTTTGGAGGAGTAGTATTGGAATAGAGATGGTTAAATATTTTAAGGGGAAAAAAGCAGATGAGAAAAATAACATGATCTTGGGTTTATTAAAAGAAATATACATGTGCATGCTCAAATGTTACTGCACAGAAAATACCTGAATCATTTATCACAGAATCAGGGGACACAGTGGAAACCGGTGTTGAAAACCTCACACTAACTAGAACCAGGTGGGGTGAAAATCCCCCTCACATCCCTTCCTAGCTGTGCAGCTCTGAGTAAATCACCTACCTTCTCTGTGCCTGTTTCCTCCGCTGGAACTTGGAGATCATGGTAACTATCTCCATACCAAATATGGTTGCTGAGGATATACCGGCAACACGCACGATGCCCGGCATACAGTAGGCACTCCATTAATGCTAGCTACTGCAGTCTGCGGAATTATGGATGATTTTAAGGTTTTCATTACGCTTCTGTGGAATTCCCCAAAGTTTCTAGATCAGTTGTTATAACTTCCACATCTCTGGGGAGAAGTATTAGAACAGCCCACGGCAAGTGCCTGGCACAGAGTGACCTCCTGAGATGTCACCTCCCGGCTGGCAAGCTCCTTCCCTCTCTGATGCCTGTAAGAAGGGCACCAAGGGTCGGGTCCATGGTCACCACTGCAGGGCGTGGACTGTGTGTGGCCAGAGGGATGGCCACCAACAGAAGGAGTTTGGAGCGAGGAGGGGGCATGAACTGTGGGAGGAAGAAAGGGTTCTCAGTGAACCCCACCAGCGTGTTCTCTGGGAGGCGTGTGTGGGACCTTCTGCCTCCACGGTCACTGCGGAAACCAGCTAAGAAAACTGGATGGAATCTAGCAGGGGAGTATATGGGAACTCCCTGTAAGACCAATTCAGTTTTGCTGCTTATTTGAAAATGTTCTTAGTGATGCTGGGAAAATGACTAGCTGGGTAGGTGGGCGTCGGGGGAAAAGAGAGAGAATGAGCAGCGTCTGAGGGAGGCCACCGAAACCATCCGTGGACCCAGTCAGTGCACGTAATTTAGAGCAACTAAGTCACTGGGGTGGTCCTACAGGCCGGCCTCCTTGCTTTCCAGATGCGGAAGCCTCCGTCTCATGTCACCTGGCCAGGAGCAATGGCAACGTTTTTGTCACAGTACCAAGCTGCCTCGAGGCTTTTCCCCAAGGCATCCTTCTCATGCAGAAAGTTCTCTATGTCTGTGACTCCCCCAGATGGGAACAGGCCAGGGCAGGTGGCACTGAGGGGCTGCAGGGTGACCGCCTCCCTCATGCAGGGCAGGGAGCTCAAATTGCTGGAGAAGGGTGATTGCCCCAGGGATGGACCAGCCCTGCTCGGAATAAGCATGCTGTGCGGAGGCCCCCCTCACGTGCTTCTGGCAGAACGGAGATGCTAGAAGGCCTCTCCGGAAGTGCTCAGGGCAGCTTTTGGGGTCATCATGAGCCCATCACTTTCTCAGAGTCCCTGCCCACACTCATGTAGCAACTCAGAGGAGATAAACCGGCGGGGAGCAACAGTTAGAACCAGGCGCTGGTCCCGGACGCACTTGGCTCCCACATCCTACTTCCTACTTCCGCCTCCTGCAAAATGGCGGGTCACCTCCCAGGCCTTCGGGAAATGAGCAAAGACGACACACAGCAGGCTCGGCACATGTCTTGCATGTGGAAGGTAATACACTGGTGTGTTGTTTATTAGTTTTTATATAAGAATCTCCTTTTAGCAGCTTTTACAGGGCAGTTAACATCTTCTCTGAACTCCAGTTTCCTCCTCTGGGACAGAAGACAAGTAAGTCTCACCTCAGAGGTTGTGGCAAGAACGTGGGGTTAATGATGCGAGGTGCCTGGCGCTCGGCCAGAGAGGACAGAGAGCTGGCGGCCACAGTCATTACCCGCTGAGCTCCGAGGTCGCCTTGGAGTTCTTGTCAGCGCGCAAGCGAAGCTGAGGGCGGAGAGGAACCAGATTTGCCATCGCTGGCCTGTGCTCAACGAGTACTCATTTCCCATGATTCTTCTCTCTCATGTTTCTTTCTGCAGTAACTGACCTCCTGGTATTGGCCTGGTGTGGTCAGTGTTTGGACTTGGAAGAGGCAATGCTCAAATGACAGGTCCCTATGAATGACATAGGACTCCAAAGACATGTGAATATGGCAGCTCCTACCCTTCTAGGAAATCCTTGGGTTTCCCAAGAAAAAAAAGCAGAGAACCAGAGAGGGTCAGGGTTTCCCATAAGTGTGGGTATGAGGATTGAGATTCCGGAAACTCTGAGTCCCCCACATCCCCGATCAGACTGAAATTCCTCCTTCAAAGTTTTATACCTTGGCCTTTATACCTTTTGAAAATGAAAATGCCTAGGTATATTCTATAAGCTCTTGTAGTTATTCTGTTATCAGGAGGACAGAACTGGCTTTGAAAGTCCCGAGTATACCAAGGACTGCAGAAAACTATGAAGCAAAGAATTAGTTCTGAAAATAGAACCTGACCCTTGGAATTCTAGAACAAGTGCTAAATGTAAAGGTGGGCAGAAATGAATTCAAATACAAGCCAATACACAATTAGTTGTGTGAACTTGGACAAGTCCCTTAACCTTTCTGAACCCCAAATTTCTTCTATGTAAAATCTGAGTAACAATACTAAAGCTCCCTCCTTACTTTAAAATCCACTACCAAATGAACTAATGGACAGAAAATGTTTCATAGTCAATTTCCCGCTAGAGAGTGGGTGGCGAATTACAAAGACTCCGTTCCCAGAGAAACCCAACTCTAACTAACTGAAGCTGTATAAAGGAATTTTGGCTTCTGTAATTAAAGACCAGAGATGGAAAGGCTTCAGGCTTAGCTGGATCCAGGAAATGAAACCATATTTTCCTGGCCATCTCACCAATCCCTCCTTTCCATAGGAGATTTTTCTTTTGCATATAATTTCTTTCTTAGGGTGAGGGAAGATGACCCCAGCTGCATTTCCTTCTAGTTTGACAACTCCATGGCAAAAGAGAACTTCTCCCCTCCCACACACACACACAGACACACCTTATCAATCCCAGGGAAAACTTGAAAAGGCACTGTTCTGATCATGGGCTTCCTTGGACCAATCACTGTTCTTGCGAAACGGAATGTAGTGATGGATGGGTCTAAGTTATCTAACCCATAACTAGGGGTAGGTGGGCTTTTTCTCCCTCCCAGCCCCTTGAAACCTACACATCTGGGGGAGGGGAGCAGGTATGAAGGTTCTGGATAGTTGCAAATCGGAGCTGGCCAGGCTGGGTCTCTGCAGAAGCCCCCAGTTCTCTCATGAGAAGAGATAAGGTCAAATGAGCTTGGGCTGCCATATGGTCCTTCAAGCACTTGGGGAATAATGGAGGCAGTATCCGCTGTGTGCCGTGTTTTCTGTATGCCTGCCACGTTTTCAACATTTTGTAATATTTGAGAAATTTCCATCTCCCCATGGAGGAGGTGGGACCCAGGAACAAGTCTTCCTTGAAGCCAAGGCACCTGGGCGTGACCCGGCTCCACCAATCCGATGCCCAGGGGAGACTATAAGGAAGGGAGAACCCAGGGAAGGAGGCTCAGTGTAGGGAGGGTGGCTATAGGCCTGCAGTCTTGGGCAAGTTCTTGGTAAAGAAATGTCCTAGCAGAGCGACAGCGTGCTGGTGTTTTGCTCATCCAGCTGTTTCCATGCATTGATCCTGGAGGCACAGCCTCCAGCCAGGTCCACCAGCCCTTCAACCCATCCCGTGAGTTAATATCCTTTTAAGAAGCTCCTTTTCTGCTTAGTCAGTCAGCTTGTTTGTGTTTCTCTTACTTGCAAGGAAAATCCCTGACTAATGGCACTCTAACACCGCCCCTGCCCCGCCACCAGCAGATAGCAGGTGGGAGAGGTCTTCCGGGCAGCCAGTTTCCCCCACTTGTCGGGCAAGACTCAGCAGGGACCAGAGGAGCAGGGAAGCTTACAGCAGACCAGCGAGATGCTGTCAAATCGTCTGCAAGGATTTTCAGGATCTTGAACCAAGTTCCTAGGGAGAGGACAGCTGACATGATGACAAAAGTCAGTCTGATGAAAAAGCAATACAGCTGGTCGTACATGGATGACCTAGTACTTAGTTATGTGTGTGTGTGTGTGTGTGTGTGTGTGCGTGTATTTATTCCTACTGGGGCAAATTTCACATAACATAAAATTAGCCGTTTTTAAGATGTGCAATTCAGTGGCATTCAGTACATTCACAATGTTGGATGATCACCCTCTGGGTCTAGTTCCGAAACACTTCCATCACCCGCCAAAGGACACCCTGTTGCCCGTTAAGCAGTCTCTCCCTAATTCTCCCTTCCACCTGGTCCCCAGCAACCACTCATCTGTTTTCAGCCTCTGCGGATTCACCCCTTCCGGATGTTTCATAGAAACGGAAACATATAATACATGACATTTGCGTCTGGCCGCTTTCACTTAGCAGAAGGTGTTTCAGGTTCATCCACATGTAGCAGGGGTCAGTTTCCATTCCTTCTCGTGGCTGAATCGGAGGCCACTGTAGGGTGGGCCACATTTTCCCCATTCATCAGTGGATGGACATCAGGGTGGCGATGAGGAGCACGGCCCTCGCCCTGGGAGCCCAAGGAAGGATGAGGGCTGGGTGGACTGTCGGAACCCAAAGAGGAAGCAGCAGCGACCAGACCCGAGACACGGCAACACTCCTCATCCTGGAACAGAGAGAGAGTGGTAGAGTCTGGGAGTCTCCCAGTGGGCTCTGGGGGTGATCAAAGAACACAAAACAGAAGCCAGGAGGGAGAAGAGGTCTGTTGTGGCTGAGAAGCTCCCGTAAGAGTCTCTGGGATCCCTGCAGAAACAGCTGGTCTGAAGGGGAATTTCAGTCATTTGGCCAGAGACCAGTGCAGCCCTCAGTAGAGTTCTGGAGGCAAACACCAGGTCTTGAATCCTGACTCTTACTCGCCAGCCCTGGAACACTGGGGCGGTCATTCACCTTCCCAGATCTCAATTCCTCTTCTGTAAGTGGGGCTAATAAGCACCTCTCCTTCACAAGGTCGCCGTCACAAGGTCGCCGTGAGGACCAGCTGGATGATGTAAGGAAAGCACGATACCAGACACCCGAGAATCTCTTGCTGCAAGGTAGTTATTACTCTTATTTTTATGGCTGGGCTAGTGTTATTGCGTCTCTGTTGTACCCTGAAGTAGGTGTAAGTTGTTAAAAGGGTGTAGTAGGTGTGAATCAACCTAGCCCATAAACTGGGCAGCGCAAAATGTCTCTTCCTTCAGTTTTCAATGTCAGAACTGAATTTCTTTATGGATCCTCCATTCCCTTTGATGATGGAAACTTACCTGAGTCAATCTGGGGGTTTGCAACTCTCCCTGGGGGTGGCGGCTGGCCTGTGGAGGGGACTTCCGTCGAACCAAGTCTTAAGGAGGGGTGTCATCTGTCTGGTCCTCGGTCAGTTGGCGTTCACCTGGACAAACAGAACCACGGAGACACAAGGCATCAGCTTATGCCATCGTGGGAGCTGGCCTTGCGAGGGGGTGAGACACCCAGGGAGCGCACCTTGTGGGAGGGTGGAGAGGAACAAATTAATGCAAGGGAAGGTAGGAATAGGCGTGTAACTCTCCTGCGTTCCTACTTTGGTGACTTAACACAGTGCTTACCAGCACGAACCCCTGTGATGTTGTCCACTCCGTCCCCCCACCCCCGCACGCTCACCAAGTCAACACGCAAGTTGCGCGCGCGCCCCCCCGAGGAAGCGAAGGGAATAACAGACGGGAAATAACCGCTTGGGACGCGGGCAGCTTCGCGGTGGGACGGAGAGCAGCACCCGGGAGAGGTGCTCTTCTCCCCTCACTTCGGAAGACACCTGGCCACTCCGCCGAGGGGCTACCGCAGCGCGCGAGAGGCGCGTGGAAGAGCGCCGCGTCCGCGCCCAGGCGCGACGGAGCCGGCAGCCGCGCGCCTCCAGGGGGCGCCACTGAGCTTCGCTGCGCCCCGGGCGGGCGGGACTCGGGCGCGCTCTTGGAAAACACAGCATTTCCTGTAGCCGGCTGGGTGGGGACCTCGACAGTCCGTGACTCAGGGTGTGACTGTGGCCGTGATTTCATCTGGCCTGCCAGCCTGGAGGACGCCAGTCACGTGGCCCTGCCTGGTTTCCCGGGGGAGGGGGGCGGGGGGAGGTGCTGTGCATTCCTTGGAGCCGGGCTGCGGTTACCTCCACCCCCCCTCACTCTCCTCCCTGAATAAGCCCGGGTTTAGATTTAGGCTGGAGGATGCCAGTCTTCCTCTTGCTTGTTGGAGCGGAGGGAGCTTTATTTAGCCTCTGATGGGAAAGTGCGTGATGGGAAAGCAGCCCTTGGGAGGTCTGTAGGGTCCGTCCCTGCTGATCCAGACTGGACATCACCCGGCCTGGCCTTCTGCTGTGTGAGGGTGACAGACACTGGCCACGGGACGCTGGAGGGGAAGGAGAGGATCAGGATAAAAAGTGGCACCTCGTGGGGCTTTGTTACAAATTCTTCCCTTTACCAACCCCCCGGCCAGCACTTCTGGACGAGGCTGGGGCTCTCAGAGTGCAGAGTCCTGCCTGGGAAGTCAAGAGGCAGCCTTTGTCCCCTGAGCCCTCAGGCCCCTCAAGGACTTCACCAGTGCCTCTCACACTTCAGGCCCCCTCCATGTTTGAAAAGAGGCAGGCTGGGGTCAGGGAAGGAGCTTGCATTTTGGAAACAAGTAGGCCTGAGGCCTGGGCTGCCCTCTTGTTTCTGTTAATACCATCTTGGCCCTGGTTACATGTTTAAAGTCTGTGAGCCTCGGTTTTCTCATCTGTAAGATGGGCATTGTAATATCCACTTCCTAGGATTTTTTTTTTAAGGTTTTATTTATTTATTTGAGAGACAGAGAGAGAGCACAAGCAAGGGGAGCAGCGAGCAGAGAGAGAAGCAGGCTCCCCACTGAGCTGGGAGCCTGATGAGGGGCTCGAACCCAGGACCCAGGGATCTTGACCTGAGTTGAAGGCAGATGCTTAACCAACTGAGCCACCCAAGTGTCCCCCACCTCTGAGGATTAAAGAAGGTGTGTGAGAAGTGCCTAGCACAGTGCCCAGCATGTGGCATATACAGTCAATAAATAATGGTCAAATAAATAAATAATTTTATAAATTATTATAAATTTATAAATATTACTTATTTAACTCATAATATATATATTTATACATAAATTAAGTAGCCAATCAATGAAAATTCTAGATAGATAGAATCTCAAGGTCATAGACCCATAGAACCGGAAACACCTCAGAGCTTATGCCCCAACCCCTTCCATATGAGATGTTTAGGGTTTTCCCAGATCCATTAAGCATTGAGGAGTGTTAACAATCTGGACTACTGGGCCAAGTCACTTGGTCCAGCTCTTGCCCTGATACCAACTAGGTGTGTGATTTGGGGCAACTTACTTAATCTCTGTGCCTCAGTTTCCTCATGTGTAAAATGGGGATCATGGTGTCCATGTTATAGGTTGCTGGAAAGATTAATGAGAGAAAACCTGAAAAATACTTAGTTCATTATACAGTAAGGGCTCAGCAAATGCTAGGTGTTGTAGCAGGTACCATCAAGGAACATGTCAGCCACAGATCATCTCCAAAGATTAGTGGTGTTCAAAGTTCTTTTTCCAAACAAAACCTTCAGTAGATGTCACATCATTCATTTGTTCATTCATTCGTTTGTTCAACCAATAAATATTGAACGTCTGCTAGGGCCAGGCTTCATTTAGATGTTGGAGATACAGATCTCAAGGATCTCTTTTCTCAGAGAGCATGCCTGCTACAGAAGGGAAGCATGAAATACACAAACAAGGCTACGCAGAAGAGTGAGGCAGGTACTTCTACAGTTTGGTGGCTTGATTCCTGTTAAGGAGCCAGGAGTTTCACTCAACATTGCTTTTGCATCCTTGCATAAGTCAATAGTGTTTTTATTTTTTTTTAAAGATTTTATTTATTTATTTGACAGACAGAGATCACAAGTAGGCAGAGAGGCAGGCAGAGAGAGGGGGGAAGCAGGCTCCCTGCTGAGCAGAGAGCCCGATGTGGGACTCCATCCCAGGACCCTGCGATCATGACCTGAGCTGAAGGCAGAGGCTTAACCCATTGAGCCACCCAGGTGCCCCTCAATAGGTTTTTAAAAAGCAAGTAATGTGTTAGGAAATAATACCCCCTCTCCCTCCTGTTTCTACCCACAGTGCTTTGTACAAACTTCATTTATATAGAATTTAATGTGCTGTAGAGGTTCACAAGGACTTCTCAGCAACTCAGAAATCCCCAAATGGCAAACTGAACTTTGGTTTGTGAAATCGTTTGGTTTTAAAACCTGCCCTAGATGGACGTGAGGCTATTTATAGTCTTTTTTTCTTAACTGTATTTAATGCGAATAGTCGTACATATCACTGCAGTCATATAAATGTATTGAATTCCCAAGCGTTGCTGCAGGCCCTTTGGGGATGGTATGAGAATAATGGTATGATTATCTTTCCAAAATTTGATAAATTCTGAAATCTAAAACCCATTGACCCCCAAGGATTGGGAGTGAGTGACCGTAAACTTATATTTTGTTCTCCTGAGTGCGTCCATCTCCTCTGCTTTGTTGATATCGGTGATGATGGATATCATGTCCTAAACACATCTGTGTTCCCAGATTCCAACGAGCGCCTGGTGTGTGTGGTCACATGCAGCAAACTCTGCGGGATATGCTGATTTTCTGAATTTTCCATAACTTTGTGGAGAACTCCCACACCACATCTTCAGAAGCAGATTGGATCTCGGAATTTCAGGGTACTGTTCTGGTTACAGTGACAGATTGGATGTATGCATCTAATTTTGCTCCTTCCCGAAATCCCACTAGAACTTCTGGAAGAGAGATTGAAAAAAAAAAAAAAAAAAAAAACCCAAACCCACAATGTTGAGAAAAGAGGACGGGAAACCACAGCCACAAGAGGAGATGCAGAGTGGTAACTAATTTGGCAGGCCTGGGAAAGCCGAGAAAAGCAGCCGTGGGAAGGGCTGAGCACAAACCTGATTTACACAGCAGACTCAGCCCAAGACAAAGAAACTGGCAACACCAGGTCCCTCTGTTGGGGGAGGAGGGGCGGTGGCAGGAGTGCTAAAGTAAGAAGAGCCAGGAGTGCTCTCTAGGAAGCAAGGAGGTCCTAGATTTCCTCTCCCACCCCACAATTCCCCCTCCCCCCCACTATTCCCCTGCAACTGATCCTCCTCCACACTGGAAGAAGTCTGGAAGGTTCTTCTCAGGAGACGGTGGAACAGAGCGTCTCTGGCCTGGCGGGGGAGCACTCAACACAGTGAGGACGGGGCTATGGCACAGAAAATGGGGGATAAAGAAGCCATTTGCGTGGCAGTGCTGAATGTGGAAAGACCACACCCTCCCTGCTCCTCCCCTCCCCCCTCGGTTGGTTCCTAGAACTCAGGCAGCCAAGAGTTCTAGGTGGCCCCTCCAGGGAGGAGGCTGGAAGATGTCTGGCTTCAAGGAAAGACTTAAAAACACTGACATACTGTATTTCCCAACAAATAGTCCCCGCAGATTACTGTGCTATGGAGCTCCAAGACAGCAGTTCCTCATGCGCTGAAAGCTTCCAATGAACGTTTTTGTATTTCCTTGACAGTAGGGCTGAGGAATACCTCATGTCTGAGGATAACCTTGAACGTCGAAGAGAGACACCAAAACAAACAGGATAAAAGCAATCTGGAACAAAGAGGGACAGGGAGGTTTTTTGGGTTTTTTGTTTTTGTTTTTTTTAAAGCATCATGTCATCAGAGAGATGAGAAAAGATAATTGCATCTCTGAACCAAAACAAAAGCAGGAGACCTTTAGAAAACATTCAAAGGTTTGGAAAGAGCTCTAGAAATGAAAGATAAGTGGGTTGAGATAAAAATAATAAAAGAGTGGGGAGATCTAGAGGGAGAAACACCGGAGAAATTAGAGCAAGAAGACAAAGAGAGGGAAGCCAGAAACAAAGCCAAACGAGCAGAAGTCCACACCGGGAGATCCAACAGCAGAATAGCAGGGGCCCCAGAAGAAGAGGGCAGAGAAAGGGGAGGAAGGAATCGCATGGGAGAAATGCAACAAATTCTGCAGAATGCAAGTTTCCAAACCAAAAGGCCCCAGTGCCCCATGATGGATGAACACAGAGCCAGATCAAGGCATGTGGCTGAAATTCCAGAATACTGAGGAAGACAAGATTTGACATCTTCCAGAGAGAGGGAACAACAAAACAAAATAAAATAAAACAGGACAGCTCCAGACCTCTCACAATAACCCCTGGGTCCAGAAGATGACCCAGGACCTTCAAAAGTCTTAATGAAACTAGTCTTTAAAATCCTGTTCTCGGTGAAGGTATAAACCAGCTATGAGGGTTTGACAAAAACATTGAGATATCAAAAATCTCCAAATATTTTCCCATGCAGCCTTTCTCAGAAAGCTACTGGAGAATGAGCCCCAGCAAAACAGAGAATGTAAGCCATGAATAAGAAGACGCGGTTTGACAATCATGCCCCAGTCTCAGAGGACAACCATTTCGACCCATCCAGAGGGAATCCTGGGCCTCAGTATATAGACATGTGGTTGTGGTATTATCACCAGGATCCCCAGCTCAAAGCAGAGAATGCCGGGATAAGCAGAATTCCAGGCTTTTTCTAGATCCGAGCTGCCTTGGCCAGATGTTTGTGGAGTTTCGGCTTTTCCCACCATGCCCTGAAATTGCCGAGCTCCGTGTGAGTGTTCAGCTTCGACCCATTCCCTAGGCCTGGAGAGAGGTCACAGAGCTGAGAAGCAAGGCAAAACCATCACCAACTGAGTCGCCCAATCCCCGTGAATGTATTTGGGCCATGACTAACCTGACAGCCCTTTCAGATGCTCTGATAATCCCCAGTGAGAGCTCAGCCATTCACAAGTCCACATTGTCATCCCTCACGGCGTCCGGGTCACTTTCCTGGGAGATTTCTGCCCTTTTCCTTACGGTGGCTTGAGCTCGCTTCTCACCTTTCCAAGAGTAAACAATATATTGTTTACGGATACACACACAACCATGTGCAGATAACAGAATTGCCAAGAAATGGGAGGGAATACTTAAGATTCAGATGAGGGCTTACTTCTGCGAGCAGAGTGATGCCATTTGGGAGGGGCTCAGGGTGGAATCTGTAAGCTACCAGAGAGAATCTTATTTCTTAACCAATTTCTTTAAGCGGTAGACACATAGTTATAAAATCTTAGGTAATTATGATTCAATTTGCAATATACTTTTTTTTTTTAAGATTTTATGTATTTATTTGACAGGCAGAGAAGTAGGCAGAGAGAGAGAGAGAGAGAGGAGAGGAAGCAGGCTCCCCGCTGAGCAGAGAGCCCAACGTGGGGCTCGGACTCAGGACCCTGAGATCATGACCTGAGCCGAAGGCAGAGGCTTTAACCGATTGAGCCACCCAGGTGCCCCAACAGAGGGGATTTTTTAAAGGCAGCTCAGGGAAATTGGGTATTTGGTTTGCAGGTTCCTTAATTGTATCACTGTAAGCTGCCCTTCCTCTTCCCATCACCCCTTCCCTGCCGCTGTCACCTGCCCCTCTCATCCTGAGGCCCTTCCAATCCTCTCACCCTGTTTTACTTTCCTTTTTTCTTGTGGTACTTATTAGTGTCTCACATCCTCTAGAACAGTGGGTGTCAACATTTTCGGCCCAAGGCCCATTTTATGCTTTTAAATATTATTGAAGACTTCAAAACACTCGTTATGCAGATTATATTATTCGTATTTTCCATGTCTGAAATTCAAACCGAGAAAATGTCAAAACCCAAGACTCACAAGCACGCATTCCAGAAGCGGTCAGACATCAGGTAGCCTCCGGAAAACTCCATGTAACGTCACAGGAGAATGAGAGTGAGAAAAGGTTTTAAGTCATATTCGGTATTATTATGAAAATAGTTTTGACCTTGGGGACCTCTGGAAAGGGCCTGAGGAACCTCCAGGAGTATCTGGTACTCTGGTTTGAGAACCGCTATTTAGAACGATGCCCAGCACGTAGCAAAAACTACTCGGCAAATTTGTGCTCGGTGCCTGCTCTAAAGAGAGCAGGTTCTCTCTTTAGGCACCTCTGCTAGGTGTTCTTGGTGACGAACAAGGAGGAAAGCCCCAGCCCCTCCCCTCGACGTCCCTCCCCTCTCCAGGAGCCCAGAAGGACTTCTGGTAGGATATTCGTGCTCAACCTAATTCTCTGTTTCTCCAGAAACCGTTTCAGGGCAGCAGTTCTGGTGTGAGTCCAAGATTGCACAGTCAGCCCACACCGTTAGCCAGTCTGGAGCACTTTCTGACACATGCAGGTGTTCCTCCCAAAGGCTGCTGCTCACTGCCTTAGCCATGATGAGAGAGGAGTACATATGGCCTCTTCTGAGCGGAGCCAGAGCAAGCAGCGTGGGGAGGAGGCGACGTGAGGGGGGGGGAGTGGGGGTGCCGTCACATGACCTTGGGTGGGTCACTTTCAAATCAGTTTCTCCCTTGGCTCACTGGGGCTTTGCAACTAGAGATTAGTCCCTAGGAGATGGCTAAGAGTGCTTCTCTGGTTCTACTAATGTAGAATTCCAAGCACTTACTCATGAGTTGTCTGTCTGATGAGTGCAGGAACCCAGCTGAGCCTGCGTTGAAGACATTTGATCTCCTGCCCAGAAAACCCTGGGGCCGCTGGAGACATCTGGGATAATGGAGCCATAAAGAAAACAAACTGGAATTCCAGTGCACGACGTAAGGATGTAACGAAGAGCATGAAGTCCGACCTCCATGTCATCTGGAATCTGGTTTCGGCGACGCCAAGCGTTGGCCATTTGAGTCTTAGAGAGACTCCAACGAGAAGAGCTGATATGATGGATTCCCATAAAGTTTATTTCATTTATTCATTCATTGAACAAATATTACCGAGCAGCGTTTCTTTGTCCTTTGTTATGTGGGATCCTGAGAATACCTGTGGGAATAAAATGCACTTAGGACGCCTTTTATTGCAAATGCACTTAAAATGCACTTGAGAACGCATTTAACTTTTCCAAATAATTAGCTGCCAACGTTTAAGTATCTGGGGATTTCACATAAAAAGCCAAATTTTCTGACATCATGTGAAAATTCGTTTTTCATTGCTTCCCCAGCTGTCCTCACCCCGCCTTCCCCGCCTGACTCGGTGGGCATTTGAGTCTGCGCCTTGATGTACAGCTGGAGGGGCAGGCAGACATGTTAATAGGGAGCAACGTGTGAAACACTGCGCTGGAACTGCTGCTGAGTGCTAAGGGGGCGTGCTTAGCACATCCGCCCTGTGTCCTGCGCGTTTCCCAAAGCTAGAGTCGGGGAGAGAATGGGAGAGATGGATCCCAGCTTCCGGAGAGTCCCTCGTCTAGGAAGGAGCCAGACCGCTAATGCAGAATTATGCAGAATTACAGTGCTGGTCTTCCCCTCCTCCCCAGATTATTTATTTATTTATTTGAGAGAGAGAGAGCACGAGCAGGGAGAGAAGCAGAGGGAGACGCAGACTCAATCCCAGGACCCTGGGATCATGACCTGAGCTGAAGGCAGACACCTAACCGGCTGAGCCACCCCAACTGTGGGGTCTTGAAGGAGCAGTTCATCTCACCCAGGCTGGGAGTAGGAGCAGATTCCAGATCCCAAGCCGTGTGTTGAGTGAGAATCAGCTCAAATAGGTGGGGAGTAAGGAGAAGCTGTGAAATCAGTCCCCACTCCAGATTGACTCTTCAAAGCGCAGACCTCCAGCACGCCTGCCTCTTACTGATGTACACGACAGGAGGCGAGCGTTATTATTAACACCCTCCTAGTTTTATCTCCTCAAGCCAGTGTTCCCTTGAAGCCCTCTCCAGAGCAGCTCTCCCTGCGTGGGATGTTCTCTCCCCATCTCTTTCCACGGCTGGCACCTTCTTGTTATTCAGCTTTTAGCTTCAAAGTGACCCTCTCAGAGAAGAAGCTTTCTCTGTTCTCCTGATGATGAAGAGCCACCCGCTCCCCCTCAATCCTGTCCTCGTCTTCTGATTCTCTGATCCCACCACTATCCAACATTCATAGGGTGTATTTTCTGTCTCTCCCCACCGGAAAATAAGCTCTGTGAGAGCTGGGACCTGGTCTGCCTTCTTCACGGTCCTGCCACTTAGGACCCGCTCGACATTTGCTGGACGTGAATGAACTGTGTACAAGATACAGGATGATGGAGACAGAGGGGCAGTTGAGAAATCCTAAATGACAGGCTGGAAAGAAGGAAAGGCACCGGGATGTCTAAGGAGGGGCTGGCTGACACCCGCTGAGATTGGCCACAGCGTCAAGGTGGTTTGACAAGGAGCCAGAAGTCTCCCCACGAGGGCTAAGGGAGCTGGCCAGACGTGTCAGTGCGTGCGGGAGAGTCCTTTCTGAGCCCCAGTTGGCTCATCCACAAAACGGGGATGATAATACGATACCAACCTTGGGCGGTTATTTTGAGAATAAGTAAGAGAGGTTCAGTATAGGAGAATGCTTGGTATACAGAAGTTAATTATTTTATTTATTTATTTCTTACAGTCCAGGGCTTGGTTGGTTGGTTTGGTATGGATGTATGTGTTCACACTTAGGAAGCCATGAATTCATAGCGAATGGGTCTCAGCAGCAGCCCAGGCTCCTTTCTCACAAAGCGTGCTTCCCTGGTGGGCAAGCTGGCCCTTGAGTCAAGCCCGGGCACCTTGCTCTTTGGCTTCCTTCTTTTTTTCTAATAATTTTCCTTCCCGCGTTTCAGGGAGCTATCTCGGCTCTTAGAGCACTTAAGATGCTCAATATAGACATCCATTCTTGCCCTTAGTGTGTTTACTACAATGCCAGCAGCACGCTGGGCAACCTGGCGGACCCTTCCCGCTTTGCCGGGGTAACGTGGGTGGGGCCATTCCTTTTGAACAGTGTCCATTCCCTTGATGTCTGCAACATCACCTTTCTTGCTGTTTCACAAGTATGTGTTGAAGGAACAATTCCAGGTCTTCTCAAAGGCCCGGAGAACACTGAGCGGCGCCTCACCTCTTCCCCCTTGCGTTGATCATTTTGGTGCATTCCCAGAAGATGGCTGTTCCCCCACGAAAAGAAGGTGTCCGTTACGGCTCAGGATTAAATTGCTTCCTCACTGTGTTTTGTGCTGTGGGTCTAAGTAGGCAAAAGAACTACTGGAGAATCACGAGAGATTAGGAAATAGGTTTTTCATAGGAGAAACGTCCATCCCTGGTTTTTTTGTTGTTTTTTGTTTTTTGTTTTTTGTTTTTCAAACCAGACCCTGACCCAGGGATGTGAGTACAGTGTTTTATTAGGCTCATGATCCCAGGAAGCACAGTGAGGCCGTGGGGAAGGAAGGCACGGAAGGAAGAGAGGAGAAGTTACATTTATGAACAAGTCAACATTGTGGGCAACTGGGGCTCACTCCCATTGTGGGTCCTCTGAGAGACTGTGTAGAAATGCCTCAAAATTGTCCTCCCAAGAGGCGAGGAGGATGGGAACTTTAGACACCAGCTTCTGTTCCTCCTTGGGTCAGGGGTGTCCCTGGGGGTGCTCCTGGGGCTCCTCCTGGGGGTGCTCCTGGGTCCACGAGGTAACCATGCTCCTGCAGCCAAAGAAAGCCCTTCTGGCAGGTGGCCCAGTTAGGGAGCAAATAACATGTGTGGAATGTATGGGAACTGTCTGCAGATCCCACAGGTGACTTTTGTGGCCAAAGGGATGTTTTTATGGCAGCAACAGCATCTGCTACTTCTCCTGTGGCCTTTGGGTGCAGATTGGGGAAAAGCAATCCCACGTCTTCATTTTCCCCTAGGGAGGAGGAGTATAGTAATTATATTCTCATTAAAAAATATTTATTGCTTCTCCCTTCAGGAGGATTAAACATCCCCACGCTATTGAGGGCAGGCTTGGCCATGTAACTTGCTTTGGTGGATGGGCGAAGAGGAGAATACGGGTGTGCCGCCCCCTTCTCGTGGCCCACGGCCCTCCCTCTCTTCCCTCTGCCACAGAACAGTAATGACCAAGACACAGACCAGCCTATCGTCCTGGGTCCCAGAGCCAAGACAATATGGCAGCCAGTCCAGAATGGATATGGGAACAAGAAATCACGGTGGTTGTAAGCCACTGCCTTAGCTGACTAGTAGAAGGAGTGATTTATCTGATTGGGGGTTGGGGAAGAAAAACTGGACATAGTCATGGCTCAGCTCCTTTCTTATTCTTCCTGTAGATCTGCTTCTGCCTGAGAGCAGGAGTTTCTGGTTAGCTCTTTGCACTGCAGCCAGTGCCCTGTCCCTGCGGGGGCAGCTGCTGGTTTTCCATCTGTGTCAGTGGCTGACTTCTCTGCCCCCTATCCCCAAAAGGCTTTCGCCATCTTACTGGTTTTTGCCTGCCTCACACTGTGGCATTTTTCACGTTCAGCTTCGTGCCCTGTGTTAACATGAGTCACAAACAGCAATGGCAACTTCACTTGTGTGTTTACTTTGTGACTATGCAGAGGGCAACATTACAGTGGTTCTGGCTGATAACCACTGGGTTACGTCACAAAAGAGGGAAATGGGAGAGGTACAAGCCTATTTCTACCTTGCCTTTCATTATTTTTTTCCTTTTCTTCATTTCTGTCTCCTTTGCTCTTCCCCATAAAACCCAAGAAAGTCAACGTTCTGGGCTTAATTGGAGTCGATAGGTTAATGGCTATTTTATTCATTCAATCATTACTTACAAAGCATCTGAGTATGGAAGGTAGTATGACAGGCTGGTTGAAAGAAGGGATTTGAGATGTCTTTCCTGTTCCTTTCCCATCACTCTCTTTTGACATCAGGTTTTGAATGTTGTCCAAAGGTAATACTTAGCATTGCTTTCCGAATTGGTGTCATTTTATGCACCTTCTGCTTCATAGGTTGTAATCAGAATGGTTAATGCTTCTGATGCTCATTCTCTGATCTTTAATTCATTGATTATGAGATAGAACACTATTTAGGTATTTTCTCAGAGTAAGTAGTATAACTCGCTAGAAAATATACACGCACGACCTGAACCTCAGTGGCTTAACACAGTTCAGTTTCATTTCTTGTCTGTTGCTGGTGGGACAGCCTTTTATGTAAGTAGCTCTCCTCCAGTCGAAGACTCAGGCCCCAGGCTCCTTCCCTCTTAGAGCATCACTGTCTTTAGCTGGTGGTCTTCACAGCTGCTGTAGAGTGGGAAAGAGGGCCCGAGGGTTGACTGGGAGGTTTTCAGGGGCCAGGGCTGTAAGTGGCTTCCTTCACTTTGACCCATTGTCACACATCCCCATCCCTACAGCAGGGGACGCTGGGAAACTCTCCTTTTGCCGGCAGGAGAAGGAAACCATGTACAGATGGTCTTCGCCTCCAAAACGTTCGCTCACGTTCTCTCTCCGCCTCTGGCAGGTACTTCCACTGTTCCCACCCTCCCTTCCTTTCAGGAGTAAAGCTGTTGCCGTGGAACTGTTGAGAGAGAGAAGAGTCAGGACCGAGCTTTTGAATTTCACAATAGACTTTGGAAACACATGGCTTGAGAGAAAAGCCTGTGTGTTTCAAAAGACTGGTCTTTGAATTCCCAAAGTCTAACCCCTCCATGACTCTGGTCATGCCACTGATGCCCCACACCACCTAGAGATTTTTCCCAGAATCAGAATTAGCTGGGACCTATCTGGCCTCCCATCCCAAGAGAACAGATGTGGCAAAGGCTGAGGAAAGAGACAGGCGAGCTGCCGAGGGGAACAGACCTGGGCCTCTGGAGGGTCCCAGTCTCCTGCCTCCTCCTCGAAGGAATCCCAGGGAGGGCATGAGGGACAAAGAGCTCCAGATGGGCGGGCCATCTGTAGGGAGAGGAGCTCTGTTCCTCCCATCCCCACCAGACGCCCTGGAGGGGACACGGATCCAGCAAGGATACGAAAAACAGTGGTGCCTCCTCAGTGTGCCTACAGGGTGGGGGCCAGAAACAGCCTCTCAGAGATTCCCAAGGCCCCAGAGTGGTGTGGGAATAGAGTTTTCCGTGGCCTTGGCAGAGGTGCAAGGCCTAACACAGAGCCTTTCCTGGAGACACCCTGGGTAGGCTGCCCTCTGGCAGACAGGGCAGCTCAGTGGAGGTCCCCCAGATCAACGTCAATGCCAGACAGGATCCCGGAGGAAGATGCCGAAGCAGGTGCCCACAGAGACTGTGAAAACCTGATGCCTTCATGCAGTAGAGGGCAGGGAGCTTATGTCCACGTAGAATGCAGGATCATGACAGTTAAGTTCTGTGCCAGTGAACAAAAAAGTTAAACTTTTTTGGTGCCCTCTTCCTTGGAAGATTTGTACCCACCCACACTAAAACACCCTAAAATGTCCATAAAGACATAGGGAGACAGGGAGAGGGACAGGGGACTTGGAGTAGGGGGACCTTTGGCAGCAAACATCTTGTGTGACCTTGAGTCTGTCCCTGTACCTCTCTGGATCTCAGTGTTCTCATCTGTAAAATGGGATATAATACTACCTGTTTTGCAGATGTGCTGTGAGGATTGAATCCAAAAAGAAAAAGAAAGAAAGAAAGAAAAAGGAGAGAACCCCAGCCCCTGTCAGGGGCTCTGTGGATATCTGAACATGCCCTGTCTTCCCCTTCGGAGGCCATTTCCAAGCCTAAATGCCACACATCTCTGTGGGAAAGATGGATGCATGAGGTTATATATGTGCCGGGGCCTGGAAAATAAAAGAAAATGCCTTCCCCTGCTCTGTAAGGAAGCAATAAAAACCTGGGACAAGGCACAAAATAGACAACGAAAGCCCGACTTGAGGGTGGGGTGGGGGTCGGGGTAGGGTGAGCACGGTGACTTCACTACATGAAGAACAACAACTCAATACCCTGCTATCATCCTTCATCAAACGACAGAAATAGAAACCAGACAAACACATTATGTGAAGGGCAAAAGGGTTGGCAAGGTTCTGGCCTATAGGAAAAACCCAGGTTCAATAATGCCACCAGCGGAGGGAGGTAGGGAAGTGAGGTCAAAGTCAAGAACGGGGTTTGTGTTGGAAAGGCTGGTTTTATAGTCCTAATGAGGCTTAAACATCACACATTCCTCTTTTGCTGAACTCAGTTTCTCATTAGGCTCTGTATCTGCTCCCGGATCAACCAGCCCCATGGCAGGGACTGCTTTCACTTCCTCTGGCCGAGGAATTATCAAGGGTATTCTCCGCCTTTCTTTTTTGGGAAAAGAAAGCTTTGGAGTAGAAAATGCTCTCTTCTATTTATATCTCCCCCCCTCTCTCTGATTAGAGAGATGATAAATTTTGGGGAAGAAGTCAGGCCCCAAGCTCTGTCTTTACTTAGAAGAGGGCATGGTGAAGACAGCCCTTTCTAAGAGGGTCTGCTTTGCTGTGGGTCTCTTTTTCTGCTCTTCTAGGGGCGATCTGAGCACGGGGGCTGAGTTTTTGGATATTTGTGCCAAGCTCTGTGCTCAGTGCTATGGACACAGAAATGGAGTAAGGGATTAAGAAAAGGCTCATATTCTGGGGCACCTGGATGGGCTCAGTGGCTTAAGCCTCTGCCTTTGGCTCAGGTTGTGGACTCAGGGTCCTGGGATCGGGCCCACATGGGGCTCTCTGCTAGGCAGGGAGCCTGCTTCCCCCCTCTCCCTGCCTCTCTGCCTACTTGTGATCTCTCTCTCTGTCAAATAAATAAATAAAATCTTAAAAAAAAAAAAAAGAAAGAAAGAAAGAAAGAAAAGGCTCATATTCTCAAAGAGTTTACAAATAGAGAGATTGATGCCCCCAGCTTGTCTGATGGCTGTCAGTTACCAAAGTACTAGGTTAACAATAACTGGCAATTGATTAGATCTTCCATAAGTTGTATTACCGGAGTTCCCCCCCATGCCCCGGGGATACTTTCCCTGACCCTCTAGTGGATGCCTGAAACTGCGAAGAGTACCGAACCCTCTGTATACTATGCTTTTTTTTTCCTATTTGTACATATCTACAACAAAGTTTAATTTATAAATTAGTCACAGTAAGAGATTAACAACAACAATAATAAAATAAAACAGTTATAACAATAACTGTAATACAAGTTATAGGAATGTAGTCTCTCTCTCTAGTTCTCTCAAAATATCTTGGTGTCCTGTACTCACCCTTCTTCTTGTGGTGATGGGAAATGACAAAAGGCCACCACAATGAGATGAAGTGTGTTGAAGGATGAATGGCACACAGGTTGTCATGGAGCATCAGGCTACTGTGACCTTCTGACAGCTTCTCAGAAAGGGGATCATCAAGCCATGAGGACCTGAACTGGGGGAAAGCAAAACCATGGATAAGTGAAGACTACTGTATTTCCCGTGGCCCCATGATAGCCCTGTGTGAGGTGTTCGGGTACCTTCTTGGCTCTACCAGTCTCCGTTTGAGGACCACAGCCAGAACTGGTTCCGGAACTTTTTCCAGTCCCAGTGATCTGACCCCAACTTCAGTGCTATGACCTCCTGGCAGAATGTTTCTCCTGGTAAACGGTACTGCATCCCTCCCAAGCTGTTGCAGGCACAAAAGAATTTCCCCACTTTTGTTCAGAACCCGTACCCTGGGAAACTCCTCCTCACTTTTAAAGACCTACAGGAAACACAACATTCTCGGTGAAGCTTGTCCCAGCTCCCTTAGGCAGGCGGAGTTCCATCTTCCCATATGCTCCTAGAGATGCTGGCACATAGAGTAATCATATTAATAAGGATAATAGGAGTAATAATAGAAGGAAGAAGGTTTAAGTTACCATTTGCTGAGTGTATCTATGAGCCAGGTGTTCTGTTAAGTGCTTTGCATGCATTATTTAATGCTCAGAAGAACCCTAGGGGGAGGTACTATTATTACCCTCAGTTTATAGGTTATATGAATTAGGCGTTAAGTTTGGCTGCAGGTAGAAACCTGTTCATAGTGGCTTAACCAAACAGGAGCTTATTTTGCTCAAATAACATAAATTGGAGGTAGATGGGTAAGGCTGCTATGGTGGTTCTATAATACAATTCTTAGCATGTGGCTTTTATCACTGTGGAAACAAGAGATCTGCTGTTTCCCAATCTGTGTTCCAGGCAGGAGGAAGGGCAAATAGCAACTGATGAAGGGCGAAGAGCCTCTTCTTCCTGGGGTTTTGTCTTATTAGTTGGGAAGGGACGTTGTCGCTTACCTACACCTTGCTGGCCAGATCTGTGTTGTGTGGCCACACTTAGCTACCAGGGAACCTGAGAATTCTGCATTTTTTTTTTTTTTTCTTCTTAAAGCTGGGCAGGTTTCTGTTCTGAACAAAGCTGGAGTCCTGCCAGTAAGGAAGAAGAAGAGGATATTGGATTAGAAACTATACATGTTTGTCACACAAATGAAGAAAGTAGGCATCAGAGATACTCAGGGTCTTGTCCAAGGCATGATTCCAAACTATGTCTGCTTGATGCCAGAGGCCATATCCTTAACTGCTCTGAGAGATGACCTTCTTAGCACGATGTGTTGCCATTGTCTTTTTAATTATTTATTTATTTATTTATTTATCAGAGAGAGAGAGGGGGAGAGAGTGAGCACAGGCAGACAGAATGGCAGGCAGAGGCAGAGGGAGAAGCAGGCTCCCTGCTGAGCAAGGAGCCCGATGTGGGACTCGATCCCAGGACGCTGGGATCATGACCTGAGCCGAAGGCAGCTGCTTAACCAACTGAGCCACCCAGGCGTCCCGCCATTGTCTTTTTAATTGTTCATCCCTTCTTCCCTAGCCTGGGAGCTCCTTGGTACCAGCATTCAATTCTACTCCCCTTGGTGTCCTAGACTCTTGCCCATAGTTTGTTAAGTGGATAAATGAATAAATGTTAGGACTTCAGTAGTTTCTGCAGCTAAAAATTCTTTCTAGGAAAATGTTCTTTAATTGTCCTCTTCCTCTGTAATGTTTTCTAGTCTGTACCCAGACAGGTAGCTGTAGATATGATATGCAAGAAAGAATCTGGTCTCTGTGTCACCATGGGTGCCTCTGGCCTCGTCCACTAGTTACAGGCTTCTAGTCTCTCTCTCTCCCTAAATGCTTCATGCTTCTTTACAGGGAAGGGTCCAATTTCTCTTTGTTCTGCCCGGTCATTCAAACATTCCTATACTACATCACTCTATTTCTTAGGGGCATGTGCACTACTTGAATAACACTGATTTGAGTCACAAGTAGTTCCAGTCCCAAATCTCATTTCTTGCTGGGTCATGGAGCAGGCCAGGAAGGACCTAGCTAGCATCATTTAGATTCCAGTATTTTGACAAGGCAGGTAGGGACGGGAGAAGAATTTTTAAAAGACACCAGTTTGGAAGGTAAAATTTTCAGAAAGCCCACCACTGATGTCCCTAGGCTTAAAAAAAAAAAAAATTGTTGTTCCACAGCCTCACAAGGAAATATCCTGGTTTTTCTTCAAAGCCATAATGCTTGGTTGGATGGGTTCAAGCTCCCTCAGCTGTGGGGGTGCTGCCAACAGGGACCCCTGACTTAAGTTGTGGTTGCCTAATTCAGCTCAAGAAGCTTACAGGCATTTATACTTCCAGCTTAATGGAATCCTGAATATTGCCCAAGTAGCAATATTAAGAGATGCTAGGCTTCTCCTTCCAGCCCTATGGGCCCCTAGCCAGTAGCTTACAATCACTAAACAAATTGGATGATAAATATTTACCACTTGTTAAGCAGTCGCTCTATGTCAGAAGCTATGCTAAGTGCATTATTTTGTTTCATTTAATCCTTAGAAAAACACTGTGATGGCTGTTGTCATCTTACAAACAAGGAATATAAGGCTTAGTGAAAAATAAATGATTTGCCCAATACCGAGGGGTGATTTGGGGAACTCTGAACTCTGTCTGCCTATCTTAATCTCTAGCAGCCGCACTGAGGCCATCTGATGTAAATTTAAAAACCGATAGTAGTGATACTGACAGTCTTTGATCTTGATAATCATCTTTTTTCACTCTCATTTAAAACGTGAATAAAATGACCATGGTAATAGTAATAATAATAATTAACATTTATTGAGGACTCACTGTTGGGCAATTTGTTTGAAGTTCTTAGTATGTGATAACTCCTTTAAGCTTCACAACAATCCCTTCAGGGAGGTACGATTATTATTTTTTAAAAGACTTTATCAGGGAGAGAGAGAGCACACCAACAGGGGAGAGCAGCAGGCAGAGGGAGTCCTGACTCAGGACTCCATCCCAGGACCCTTGGATCATGACCTGAGCCGAAGGCAGACGCTTAACCGACTGAGCCACCCATGCATCCCAGGGAGGTACTATTATTATCTTGATTTTTTTTTTAAGATTTTATTTATTTATTTGACAGAGAGAGAGAGAGATATCACAAGTAGGCAGAGAAGCAGAGCTACTGAGCAGAGAGCCTGATATGGGGCTCAATCCCAGGACCCTGAGATCACGACCTGAGCTGAAAGCAGAGGTTTAACCCACTGAGCCATGCAGGCGCCCCTATTTTGATTTTTAGATGAAGAAAGTGAGGCGTAGAGAGGAAAGGAAGGTTTTACAAGTCAAATGAGACTTGCAAGTGGCAGAGCTAAAACTTGGTTATTTTTATTGATCTATAACACAGCTTAGATTTTAAAAAATGTGCTTGCTATGAAAACTCAGCTTCAAGGCTTCAGTCTTGACTTCCAAGCAGTGTGCGGGCCCTAAATCCCTTCTGTATAGGAATTCTTCCGTCATCACTAGCTCAGCATTACATGGGTAGTAGGTGGTAAAGCTTGGATTCAAATTTGTGTTGGTCTGACTCCAAAGCAAGGATCTTTACCACTGTACTATTATAGTACTAGCCAGGTTAAACCCAAGTTCAAAGGACAAATCATAGACCCATCTGGAAATGACCTTAGAAATCATCTAAGTTAGGGTTTCTCAACCTCAGCATTATTGACATTTGGGGTTGGATAACTGTTGTGGGGACTCTCCTGTTCATAGCAGGATGTTGGACAACGTTCCTGGCCTCTACCCACCAGATACCAGATTTATCCTCCATCCCCCTCACAGCTTTAACAAACAAGTGAAAGACCCCTGCCCTGGAAAGTCCGCGCCCCACCCAAGATGTACCTGTCTATAAAAACCCGGCACCACCCCAGCCAGGTGTGCTCAGCTAGCAGGAGCTGCTGACCACCCGCAGGCGCCTGCGTAACAATAAAGAACCTCTTGCTGATTGCATCCAGTGGCAGTGTTGGATTCTTGGGTAAGGGGATCCGCGGGTCTTTCACAAGTATGTCTCCAGATGTTGACAAACATCCTGGGAGAGAGAGGAAGGGGAAAATTGCTCTGGTTGCCAACCACCGATCTAAACTAGCTCCTCATTTTCCAAACGATGGAGCAGGGGTCCAGAGAGATGAAGTCATTTGGTCAAACTGGGTAGCAGAATCCAGATCATTCACACAGCATCACCATATCCCTGTAATGTACACAGCATATGTGGAACTCAGAGGAAGTAGATGCGCTCTTGGTGCTTACAGTCTGGTAGGAGAGAAAACCTACTGCTGCACATATATCTCCAGCTGCAGGACGTCGAGAAGCGACAAAGTGCTGCACAGGCAGCAAGATGCAGAAAATATGATATGGTATACTGAGCTCTGGATCTAACACTTTGTAGGAGCAGTACTTAACCAAGTTTCAGGTTCATGTTCATCATCAATGAAACCGAGATAATGGTATTTACTCTGCCTACAACAACAGCTTCAGAAGGGGTCTGTGAACGCCTTGTGCGAACTCTAAAGCCCTTAAAGCATCAGGTGTTATTATGATGATCAGGAATGTGGTGATAATTATGATTAGTCTTTCAGAACAGGGGAGAGCCGTATAGTCGTGGCTTCCTTCCTGGACCTTCCAAATCGAGGTCCCCTTTCTTCTGCGAGAAGAGGAGCAGGCTAAGAACCTTTCACGGCGCCTCTTTCCTCGCCTGGAACCATCGCGGCCACCTAGGCGAACTCCGGTCGCTGCTTCGCAGAACTGGCCCTCCCTAGCCCTTAGGCCTCTCAAGCTCCGCCCGCCCCGGGCTGTGGCCCCGCCCCGAAAGCGCAAACTCCGCCTCCTCCGCGCGGGCAGGCACTCCGGCGGCGCGGCGCCTCCAGGACAAGCCTTCGGCCGGGCCGGAGATTCCCGAACTTCCCCGATCCCTTCCCGGCCTCCCTCGGACGCCCGGAGCGGAGGCGGCGGAGATTGCCGAGGGGCGCTGGCCCCGCCCCCGCCCCCGCCCCGCCACGGCCTCCCGCGCGGGCTGGAGTCCCAGATCCCGGTCCCTCCCTCCTCCTTTCTCTCCGCCCGCCTTCCCGGGGCTGCCACAGTGGCGGGTCGGAGGCTCCCGGCCAGTCAGCTCGTTCCGGCCCCGGGCCCCTCCTCCCCCACCCCCCAAACAAACAGCCCTCCCCACGCCTCGGGAGCCCGGACCGCCCCCTTCCTCCCTCGGCCCGGCGTGTGGCGAGGGACAGTGTGAAGGAGCGAGCGCGGGCCGGCGGGCGAGCTCCGTGAGTGCGAGAGGCGGGGCGCGCGGCGGGCCGGGCCGGGCCGGGCCGGGGTCGCGTGTGCGCGTGGGGGCGCGAGCGAGTGCCCGTCGCGACCCGCCGGCCGCCGCGAGCGAGCCGCCGGCGCGCGGCGAGCGGCCACCGCCAGCCGCCGAGGGGCGCCGGGCCCGCGCGCGCGCACGCACGCACGCACGCGGGGGCGGGGGCAGGCGCGCGCCCGCCTGTCGCGACAGTCGGGGCCGAGGCCCAGGGGGAGGTGGCCTGTCGCGGGTCGCCCGGCTCCCGGAGGCGAGGGGGGCGCGGGCGGATGGCGGAAGGCGCCCAGCCGCAGCAGCCGCCTCAGCTCGGGCCCGGCGCCGCTGCCCGGGGGATGAAGCGGGAGTCGGAGCTGGAGCTGCCGGTGCCCGGAGGGGGAGGAGACGGAGCCGAGCCCGGCCTGAGCAAGCGGCCGCGCACGGAGGAGGCGGCGGCCGACGGCGGCGGCGGGATGCAGGTGACCGCGCGGGACGGCGCCCCGTTACGGCGGGGGTGCGGCGCGGGGGCCGCGAGGGCGGCGGGGGTACCGGGGCCGGGAGGGGGAGGGCCTCCGGGGGTCCTGGCTTGGAGGTGGGAGGGGGCCGGTCGGGGCCTGGTGGGGAAGGTGGGGCGGGCTCCCCGGGCTTGGAGGCGAAGAGTGCAGGAGGATCCCTGGGTGCCCGAGAGCGTCCCGATTCCTCGGGGTGCGAGGGGCTCGACGCGTGAATAGGTTTTGGTGGGGAAATCGAACATGGTTGAGGCGGGTTCCTTTTCTTCAGACCCTTCCTTAGTTCCTTGGGGTGGAGTGGAAGCCGGGAGATCTGGGTCTGTTGCCCAGAGAGCCGCTGCACTGAGTCGAGGACGGGGCGAGGGGCGGGGGTGGGGGGGAGTGGTGGAGACTGGAATCACACCGTTTTGGCAGCTCTAGACTCACGCGGCGATGGGGCAGGGGAGCGGTGTTATAAGGGAGAGAGTGAAAAGCGAGAAAACTCCTCGAGAGCCCAAAGGGGATGTGGCTTAGCTTGTGGGTTCAATCAGTTACACAAGGAGTGTGAGAAGTACCAGGAGTTCGGTAGTGGTGTGGGGACACCGTGGTGCTCGGTCTCATTAAGTTTGTGGAGCAATGCTAATGAGTCTCGAGAGAGACACAGGACGTGCCCCTCCTTCTTTTGCCAGTTGCTTCTTACGCGGCCGAGGATGCCGACCAGCTCTTTAATGTCCTGGGGTATAAAAGAAAATTTCTGGGGCTGTTGGGAGACTGGATTCTGAGTTGTGGACCCAAGGATAAGCTGGTTGTTTTGGGTAGGGAATGGGAAAGGTGGTGATGATGTCAGTTGGCTTTGTAGTTGAAAGAAGAGCGCAAACCTTCGGACCTTTTAGGATTTGGTCTCCGTTGGGAGAAGAGTTGCTGTGAAATGGTGGAGCAATTGTTTAGAGACCTGCCTAATTCTCATAGAATCATGGAATGTTAGAGATAGAGGGGACCAGAGACATCATCTTTTCCAGGGGTTCTTCACCCGGATAGGCTTGAAGACTCTTACGTTGGGTAGTTTACATGCACTTTTGCTGTTGGTGGGGAAGTCAGTAGCTTTCATCTTTTTGGGTTTTGTTTGTTTGTTTGTTTTGTTTTTCGTTTTTTCTTTTTTGGGAAGGGATTCAAGTCTCCAAATGTTTTAACCTCCACATTTTGTAGATGGGGACTCAAAAGTCCAGAGAAGACTAGTGACTTGCCTAAGGCCACCCAGTTAGCTGGTAGCAAAACTAGAACTAGAAGCCTAGTCTTCTAATTCCTATTCCTGTGCTCTCTCCATTACACCACTCTTGGAAATCCCTGCAGTGCTAAAAGACTTCCTGTGCTCCGCTCCCAGCTTTTCAAGGCTCTGCCTGACTTCCTGTGTTAGAGACGGAGCTGTATTTAAGCGTGGCATGTTTGCTGTGCGCTTTTGGGTCTCCTTTGCAGAGGCCACTCAGTTACTTGTGTTGATTTGGGTAAAGTGACCCTCTTGCTGTTTATTTTTGAATTCTTTTGTTCTGTTTGCCTGCTCTTGTCCTCCATCAGAACTCTTGTCAGGCAGAGTGATTGTGAGAATTAAAAGCTCAGGGCCATGGAAAAAATACTGAGGAACATGGGGAGACTTAGGGTGATGTGGATTAACATCGGCTGATCAGAAGAGGTGACTGGATGTAGGTGCTGGTGAGCACTGTTTGGTGCGTGGGTAAATCTGTGTATGTCTGTGTTCATTCATTGTTTCTGTCAGTCATGGTTAACAGACACCCCCCTCTCTTCCCTCTCCTTTCCTCCTGGGGCCCATTATTTGCTGTTGCCTTCAAATTGGCCAAGGATAGTAGTATTTGGAAATGGAGCAGTGTGTAGGGACTTTGGAGTATGCAGAGGAAGGAGTGGATTAGGCCCTTTGGGTGCAGAACTATCCCACAGAGAATCTTCTTCTCACTCTCTGTATGTGTGGATCTTTATTTATTTTTCAGGTCATGTGTTCTCATTGCTGTAGTTCTGACACCCCGTGTCACACGGGTACTCAAATCATCATTGATCTAGCCCCCTGCCTTCAACTAGCTGTAAGCTTCTGAGAAAATCCGTTCTTTTGGGGCCTCTGATTCCTTAGTTGTAAAATAAAGGGTTTGTATAGGAGGACTTCTAAATCATCTAGAAAATATAAGAAGTTCACTGACCTTAAGGTGCCTGGTGTTTCCAGTCTGGGTGGAGAGACAAAAATGGTGAAAAATTTAAAAAAGAGCATGCACTTCTGTATGTGTGGTTTTGTGTGTGTGTGTGTGTGTGTGTGTACGCGCGCGCATGCACACGTGTGTATGTATCTGTGTGAGAGAGAAAGTTCCAGAGAACAGGATCAGAGATACCATGGGGTGGTTGCATGTCACAAGTCACTGCATAATTTAGAGCCAAAGTACGCCAAGGATTTGTGCCAGTGGGTCCAGAAGAAGGAGATGATCGTTCCTGCTGAAATGGTCAAGGAAGGCTTTAGGCAAGGTTGACATTTGTGGTATGATCTGAGTAAAAGAGAAGTAATTCTCCCGAAAAGATAAAATTTAATGCTGGGTGACCCACACCTCGAGTACTTTGCTATATCATTTTGACAACAATGGTAGGATAGTTAATAGTCATTTAACTAATGTTTATTGAGCAGCTGCTATGTGCCACGCTCTGTTTCACAGCGTAGGAGACATGGCCATATATAAAACAAAGACTCCGCTCTCATGTAACTAATAATCTCATAGAAAGAAACAGTAAACAAATCAACAACTGTTATTAAGGGGTGGTGAGTGCCAAGAAGCAAAATAAAGCAGGGAGGGAGATGGAGAGTGAAGAAGATGGTTAGGAAAGACCTCTCTGATGGATGACATTAGAATGAAGTGAAGGGAGGGAATGGACCATTCAGATATTTGAGGGAAAGGGGTTCAGGTGGAGGAACTGTGGGAGCAGAGGCATTGAGAAAGAGGTATACTTGATGTGTCTGAGAGCAGAGGCCCGTGCAGCTGGAGCAGAAGGAGCGGCGGAGAGGCAGATGATTGTGGCAATGTCGAAATGCCCATGGGCGCTGTGCTGTGCAAGTAGGCACTTAAACAGTCTGGAGTAGCCAACTTTTTTAGCACGTTTGTTTTCCTTATATAGCTTAATACAAATGGAGCTTTTCTGAGGTCATAGCTCCTTCTAGGAAGCCTTCCCTGACAACTTTCACACCAGTCAGACTCTCCTCTTATACGGATGCTGAATTGTACATCATCTTGTGTTGTTCCTTGTTTTATTCATGTTTCCCTAGTGAGACTGTAAGCTTCTAGAAGACAGACACTATATTCTCTTTGTTCTCTCCTTTGTAATACCTGACAGTGTTGGGTACAAAATAAACGCACACTGCCTGTGAAGTTGAAATTTACTTTTTACAAATGATTAAGGGGTTGGAAAAAATTAAGAAATTTAGGGGTGAGAGTTTGTTCTGAAAATTCCTCAATCTTCTGAGTCAGAGGATTAACTTTTTTTTTTTTTAAACAGACAGAAGTCCTTTACTGGGGTTAATTTCCCAAGGCTGCCCACTAAATGGAAGTACAGTTCAAAGCTGTAGATTCCAAAGCTGAACCCTGTTGAGTTATAGTCAGGAAGCTTTTGGAGTAAATCATTATTTCCCAAAGTGGGCATAGAGGACACGAGAGAGTCTGTGGTGCTTCTCTGACAATTCTTCGGCCAAGAAGGAACCGTAGAGGAGTGAGAGGAAGGATTGTGCCCTTTGCTTCATGTGGACAGAAGAGTATTAGCACAGCCCTGGAAACAGTATACAATAGAGAACCCTAAGCGGGGGAGGAGGGAAGAGCAAATTCAACCTGCAAATTGAAGTATGGTTTGAGAAGTGTAGTTAGTTGTCAAAGAGGGTGCTGGAAATGCTAACCTGGTGAAAAGTGGAATGAGTTACATGTATAGGTGTGGGCGGTTCATTTCACTGTAAGCAAGTCTGATATGTGTGGAACCTGGGTTTTATAAAACATCCTGGGGAGTCAGTTTCCTTCGGTCAGCTCTTCTAGTGAATGTAAACAATTTGATGATCAAAAATTCAGTTTTTGTGCAACTTTCTAGGAACTTAGCTGCTATTTAAATAAAGCAAGGTGCACCTTAATTATGACTTAGAGCTTTCAGCAAAATCCTTTACGGCAGCGAGGTGTTGGTATGTGATTATTATACGGCCAGCTAACTGCTTCTGACCATCGAGTCGTAAATCCAGTTTAGTGAAGTGGGTTCGGCAGTTGTTATTCTGGTAGTAGGAAAGCTTTCTTTCTTTCTTCCTGGTCTTAGGGCAGAGGTTCCAGGTAGCCTGTGATTTCTGTGCGTATGCTACAGTTCTTGAAATAGTTTATCTTTTCATTTACTAGTTTCCGGGTTTCTTTCCTCTTAGGTGCACGTCTCTTTGGATTCTCGTTTGGGTGTTTGGTACTGATGCTGGACATGATGCTACTATTTGAGTAGAGCTATACAAATATTGTGCTTGAATGATGTCTCATAAAAATTAGGGAGTTTTTGTTTCTAGTTGTCTTAGTCTCCTAGTGCATCATAACAAAATACCAAAGACCGGGTGGCTTAAACAACAGTAATTTATTTCTCACAATTCTCGAGGCTACAAGTCCCAAGATCAAGGCGCTGGCAGATTCGGTTTCTGCTGAGGAGTTCTCTTTCTGGCTTCTCACTGTGTTCACGTAGCCTTTTCTCAGTGTGTGCTCCTGGACAGAGAGAGATCTCTCTCTGCCTCTTCTTAGAAGGGAACTAATCCCATCATGGGGGTCCCACCCATAGACCTACACTAAACCTCATCACCTCCCAAAGCCCCCCTCCCCCAAGTACCATCGCCCTATGGGCTGGGCTTCAACATACTAATTTCGTGGGGAGACGGACGTTCAACCTACAATGCTACCAGAGCTGTAAACAGTGTAGATGGAGAAACTGAGGCACAGTCACTTTAAAAATTACTAATTTTTTTCAAGCCTCACAAGGAAAGCCTGTGAATGTAACACTCGGAATGTCTTTGAGAAGGAGGAGGACGGATCTGAATTCAAAGTAGGTCTATTCTTTAGGGTGACTCACGAGACTAGCCTGAGTTGAATTTGTCTCCCAACTCCCGCTCCCCGTTTTCTAGTCACCTTGTCATGTTTTTCTCTCTCACACTGACCTGTGAACACAACAGAAGCTAACCGGAGATTTAACTTTAATTTTGGTATAAAACAGACTGGTGCAGACAGGCCTCAAGATTACAGGACTGGGGAGAAGGACGCTCGCTCTTCTACTGCGGGTAAACCAGAGTGTTGCCCGTGCAGCTCCGGTCTGCCCTCTCTCAGGCCATCAGTTTTGATGCCAGGTTTTCACAATTTGTACGACAGTAAAGGCAGTCATTTTAGTGAGTGGCTTTGCTTGAATTTTTGTTGATCTGCATTTATAGAGCATAGTAAACGCCTTTTTTCTGGTGCCTGTGTGCACTCCCTTCAGAGATGGAAGGCAAGAGCGTCGGGGATGATGGGAAGGAAATGACAGTAATTGGAGGAGTGCGCAGCTGGAGCGGGGGCCGGGGAGTGCGTTTGGCGTTTTAGGTGGCCCCTAGGAGTATTGAATTTCTTATTCTTCTCCCCTCCAGCCCCAATACAAGCAGGCGGCTTACATGGCTAAGGTTTCATTATCTAATCCATCACAGATCAGCTTGAATAAACCCATTGGCTGGCGCTGATCTAGTTAGGAGGGTAGTGCAAAGCTGCTTGAGCCAGGATTGGGGCAAATCGGATCAGAACTGCCTTGTGAATCCTGGACATATTTCTGTAATTTGGGCGGGTAAAGACGTTTGGAAAATCACTTGTGAGAGAGAGAGAGAGAGAGAGAGAGAAGAGAAGAGCAAGTGAACAATCAGCCATGAGTTTTTCAGATGTTGTGGGGACTCCAGGGGGAGAGTGTATGGAAGATTTGATCTATTTCTCTGAGTATAGCCAAGTTGCTTTGATTATTTGAGTCTGACTTTTTTGGGGGTCACCAGTGGTCAGTAGTAATCTTTTTTAGTAGCATTTGGAGATCCCAGTTGTCATCACTTAGTTATGACTATTCTGAGTGAACCCTTGGTCTGAGACCGTACGTCCTGGGTCCCCTCTCTTAGTTTTTAAAAGGGAGATGTTGTTGTTAGTATTATTACGACCGACCTTAACATACGTAATTATGTTTGATATCCACGTATGCGTCAAGTGTGGCGTGGTGAAAGAAACACTGTTTAGAGTTTCTCATTTTGGGTTTGACTCTTGGCTCCTCCACTTAGCAGATGAATGACCTTTGGTAGGATGTCTAACATCTGAGCTCCTGATTACACATCTGTGAACTGGGAGAATTAATACATACTCTAATGAGCTGCTTGATGAGTAACCAAGATGATCTGAAGTGTCTATCATGGAGCCCAGCAGTACCTGTTTATTCCTTGCCTCCCTTATAGGCTGCCGTACAGTGCTCCGTGAGGTCCTGCTTACTGCTTGATCAGCATGGAGTGGTTAATGTGTTTCCGACTGATGAAGTGTCAGAGTTGGGGACCACTAGAGATGAGCAGTGTGTTGAACTGAATGTTCTCGGCCTCCGGGTGGAGGAGGTGAATGGGCTTTCAAGTTAGAGGAGGAGGAGGAAGAGGAGAGGTTTGCTTCTTTGCTAAGCACTGAAAGAGCTAGTGAGTTATTACAGTGCCTGCACTGAGCAATGGACTTTTCATGGAACTCGTGGGATCTCCACTGGGAATGTGCATGACAGATGCACTGGCCGTTCGGGTGGTACCCGGGATGCAGGAGTGGTGAGAATGTTGGTTGCGTTTCAGATATTACAAGGTTCGCTAGTTAATATTACTTCGAATAGATAACCCCTTTTGCTCTCTTTCTGGTGTGTGGAAATTGAGCTGGGATGCCTTTGTCTCGTCTGTCCCCAGTCTCTTCAAACCTGCCTGCAGACTACTAAGTCACCCACCTGAAAGAGCTTACTTTTTAAAAACACTTGACAGTTTGTCTTTGACTTACAAAGTCCATTCTCTCTCATTTGGCCTCCTTCTGGCTTGACTTTGGCCTTTGTAGCCTCATTGAATTTGCAGTCCACCTCTGAGTCTGGGGTATGAGGCTTCTGGTTTCCTTAGCATGCTGTGCCCCGTGGGCTCATTCGTACCTCTGTGCCTTTGTTTCTGTTTCTTTTCTACCTGAAATTCCTGCCTCAGCATCTCTGTCTCTCATCTGCAAGGCTCAGTTGGGATTGAGGATCAGTTGGGATACTGACTCCTGGATGCCTTTTGTGTCTGCTCCCATTCCTCCCACTTCCTGCCGGTTTCTAAAACATGGTGTCCAAAGCTCTGTTTCAGCACATTTTACTTTACCAAATGGTAAAGTACCAGTGTCTGCCCCTCTACCCCTGCCCAAACAGATCGAGGGAGCCTTTGGGATCCCTAGGATTTAGCACTGTGCCTGTGCCCCAGTAGTCAAGAAACAAGGATTTTTGTTGAATTGAACTTTGTCTCTCTGCCCCTCAGTAGGGCCTGCAGATGGCTTTAATTGTTTCTCCAGATTTTCCCTGGGGGGTCTGGCCCTTGGTCTGCTTTCCAGCTCGTGTGAAGACTGGGAGCTCTGGGATTTGTGAATGGTACCTGATCTTTCCATTGATATCAGGGTTAAAGGTGAGAACGGGGTCTTTGAAAACAGAAGCAGGGGTGGAATTTAACTGTTGAATGTGTTGGGTGGGCATGGCAACGTAATGTTTAGTTTCCTGTGCTCAGATATTAATTGAGTGCACGTGTGTATGTGTAAAAAGCGCCTTTGTGATGGTGTGGTTAAGGAGAAGAGAGGACCCACACAAGTAAGGAGCAATTAGAGCTAACCTGTTCCAGTTCATTGGAGCAGTCTGTTGATCTGCCTTTTACAGCGCTGCGGAGAGATGCTGGAGTGTTGCAGTTCAGAGATATTACCATCATCTGGGACTAAGCCCATTTGATCAACGGTGGACCTTAACCTTTCCCTTCCCAACGAATGAATTTCATAAGCTATTATAGCTTCTTTTGTGGCCACCGGAAAAATACCAACTGAGACACCTCACAAAATGCAGGCTGTTTTCCAGATCGCCCATTGGATGTGCTTGAAAATGAGGAAGCTTGATGGAGTTCCTTTAAACCGCAACCTTGGAAATAGATTCATGGATGTGTGTGTGCGTTACAGGACTCGCTCCGCCCGTCCCGTGTTCTCCCTTCCTCCCTCTCAGCTTCTGATTTCTGCTGCTCTATAATCCTAGCCTGTTCTCTCTAACCTTGAGACTTCCCTTACTTCTTCAATCGGGGCCCCTTTACAGGCAGCCAGATGGACTTTGTAATGCCTTTGGCTTTTTGGATTCTGAATGAAAAAAGCAGGTTCTAAGATGGGAATGAGAGAGACAGCAACCAGTAATAATATTACTTCCTTCTGATGTGTCCTGCACATACGTGGCATCTAGAAATTTCCACTGAGGATTCAAGGCACGGGACACATGATAAATACCGCTTATGAAGGAGATGACAATTTTGAATTGCTAAATGATAATGGTTGAGTAACTGCTTAGAAACCCGTTTTCCCAAGGGTGGAAACAGCCTTTGAAGTTTAGACTTCCCATAATGCTTGGGTGTGTTCAGCCATAATACTTGGGTTTTTTAGGGACCTAAGTCTTCAGATAATACCTTGGTATGTGGGATTTTTCCCATGGGATGGCTGGTTCCTTGGTTTTTCCTTTGCTGAGGAAAAGAAACTTTGCACTGAGTATTGGATGTTTCATTCCAGGCATGTGGTTTCCGAGGAGGCATACTGTTTATTTTTCTTTTTGGCTGAATCGACTTTGTCGGATCCTAATCGTAAATATCACGGCAAGGCATGATTTATCATGAAGGGTAGGCAGGGTTGCTGTGGTTCTCTCTCGAGGATGGGATTTTGCAAGGCGGGGAGTGGAAACTGTCCTAGGGGAACTAGAGGAAGAAGCAGACCTGGTTGGGGGCACTCTGGGCTTTGAGTGTGAGCTCCAGCTACTGTCTGAGTTGGAACACTTTGGGAACAGAGGCTCATGGGAAGTTCTTCCATTTGCCTTATTTTGAGCAGCTTTTCCCTCGCACATTGGCAGCTGTTTGGAGGAGGGGGCGTTAATTGCTGTCCGCCAGAATGATTTCCAAAACAGACCTATATGGAATTCATTTAGGGACTTATTTCAGGAGTATGTGGTTTGTCCTGAGTCAGGAGGACTTTGGTTCCATTTTCCTGGAAGTCGCCGGGCTTCATGAGCCTGCGCTATTTATCTTGGACAGTTAGGCCAGAAGAAAAGCAGCTGCACAGTGGGTCCTTGTTGCGTGGAACTTAGTTTCCCAGGTCATCCTCTCGGGGGTTTTTATACAGTTACATTTACAGCCTTAAGTTTTCTTTTCCTTTTTTTTTCTCCCTCTGCAGTTCAGTATGCCACAAACATTCTGAGGAGGGTGGGTCATGATTCTGGGTTAAGAAAAAGTAAAATAATTTTGGGTAAAAAGCAGGAATTGTTTAGCTCCCTCTCCCCTCTTTTCTTACTCTCCCTTCCAGTCCTTTGCAAAAGTGTCTGCAAATGAGGCCGCTTATCCCCTCCTCAGACTGTCTTGTCCCCTGATGCGCTGAATCTGTGGCTCTGACAGCTTTCACCTGCTGTTTCTTGGTCTCCAGGCGATGGGATTGTGGGATTGTGCCGTTTCAAAGCAAAACCTGGCAGAATTGGAAGACGTTTTGTGGTGGCTCCCAGCGCCCACAAAGCTTAAACTCATTGGTTTGCACCTCATATAAACTTGCAGGAACACTGTCCCTGTCACTAGCTGGCACAATGGGTTTGAGGACTTTGCTGGAACTTCAGGAAGTCTCCACAATGGCTCCTTCTCACAGTGGGAGCTTTGGCAAGGCTTACCGGGAGTTGGTAGGGCTTGTTTTGAGAGCTGGCCTCTGGTCTTAACGCTCCTGTGTGTCTCTGTAAGAAAGGCAGGGCAGACTTGCTTGAAGAATGGGGAGAGGTGCGATGCAGCTGTCACGGATGTGGGGCCATTTTATACACGTCGGCCTGTGCCATCCTGACCTGCACGGTTTACTGTGTGTTCTGGGTGTTGTATTCGTACTTGAAGCCATGGTCTGACTCCTGACTTTGAATAAGCTGATTTGGCTGATTTTTGATATCATCCTGGACTTTGAGTGATGCTGGTCATATTTAGAAGGTCCGTGTGGGGGCTTAGAAGTTAACTGTTTCTGTTGGCAAGCCCCCTCCCTGGCCCCAGGTGCTACTCACGTGTGTTACAGACGCATTTTTTTGGTCCCTCTATTTGGTGTAATAGGTCCCTAGCTGCTTGTTTTGATTCCAAAAATTTGATTCCCCATTTTTGCTGTAACATTTTGGCTTTGATCTGGCTGTGTTTTTACAGTGTTGGAGATGAATTGGTTAATTTTGGCATTTTGCATACATCCAGGAGAAGTCTTTCAGAAAGGTGCTTATCACAGACCATTAGCGATTTTTGTCAGCTGTGTAAAAATGCTGCGATTAACAGATACCCGAGTATCTGTGTGTATGTGCAGTTTTCCTTTATGCTTACTTTGCATTTCTTTTTCTCTCTAGGAGTAGTTCGGAGTCAGTGTTATCCTTTGCTTTTTAATCCTGGCCTGTTTCAGGAAACTTTTGTGTTTGATTTTCTTGCGCTTTTGTGAGGATCATTTATCCTTATTGGATTTGAGCTTCACGATGAATTGTTTTTTCAGTGTTAGTTTTAGGTAAGTAGTACATGCTTGTTTGGTTTAGTGGTATCCCAGAGTCTGAACAAACCCTAAACAATTTGTCAGCCATACTTCAGTTAAAAAAAAAAAAAGTATTAGTTCCAATACAAGAGAAACGCCTGCCTGGTCCAGCATCCTGTTTCAGGTGAGAAAATTGTGTAATTCAATGTCCCAGACTGTTTCATCGATGGCTCTTTGAGAAAGGAGAATAGGTGTCATTCTGCTGAGAAAAGAAAAATCAAATAACTTTGGAATAGAGTTAAACAAAATTTGAACAAAATTTGAAACAAAATAGAGTTAAACAAAATTTGAAAATTTGAAACTATCACATATTACTTCATAAGCAGATGCAACCCTACAGTTATAAAATGTATTTAGTGAAGCATCTGTCCCCATGTGCCCTGAACCCCTTCACTAAACAACTAACCCCCGTTTTTTGTTTCTTGTGTTATCTTATTCTTTTTTCCCACAGACACCAGCAAACTGGTGCCTTTGCACACTGCTATTTTCAGTGATTATATCAGAAGGTAATTTTTGTTTTTTAAGATTTTTTAAAAAATTATTTCTATTTTTATGTTTTTATTTTTGGATTTTCTTATTTTTAAGTAATCTCTACACCCAACGTGGGGCTGCTCTAACTCACAACCTTGAGATCAAGAGTCTCAAGCCATACTGACAGAGCTAGCCAGATACCCGGAAGTTAATTTTTTTTTTAAAGATCTTTTTTATTTATTTGACAGACAGAGATCACAACTAGGCAGAGTAGCAGGCCTAGAGAGAGGGGGAAAGCAGGCTCCCTGCTGAGCAGAGAGCTCAATCCCAGGGCCCCGAGCCATGACCCGATCATGACCCGAGCCAAAGGCAGAGGCTTACTTAACCCACTGAGCCACCCAGGTGCCCCGATTTTTTTTTTTTTTTTTAATGCAATAAGGTCTCCTGATGTTTTCAAGAACTGGTTCTGCTGTGCATGCGCGCTCGTGCGCGAGTGTGTCCCCTGCTTAGAAAAGCTTTTCCCGCTCTAGGATTATAAAACATAGAATAGGCGGCCTGGCAGAGCTGAGTTGGAGCCTTAGCTTTTCCATATCACAGTTGTATGATCTTGGCGAAGTTATTTAACCTTTCTAAGCCTCAGCTTCTTCCCTTGTAAAATACATTCTGTAAGAATTGGAAGAGATGATACATAGAATGTGCTTATTCAGGGCCTGACACATAATAGGTGTTCAGTATATAAATGGCCATATTTGTTATAATTATCAAGCCTTATCTTTTTGTACCCCAGTTTTTTTTAAAGTTTATTTTTTTAGAGAGAGCACAAGCATGGGGGGCGGGGTTGAAGGAGAACGAGAGAGAATCTCAGACCCTGAGATGAACATGGAGCTGGATACGGGGCTCAACCCCAGGACCCTGAGATTATTATCTGGCCAAAATCAAGAGTTGGATGCTTAACCGACTGAGCCACCCAAATGCCCCTTGACTTCTTCTTCTTCTTTTTTTTTTTTTAATTTTATTTATTTATTTGACAGACAGAGATTACAGTTAGGCAGAGAGACAGGCAGAGAGAGAGAGGAAGAGAAGCAGGCTCCCCACTGAACAGAGAGCCTGATGTGGGGCTCGATCCCAGGATCATGACCTGAACCCAAGGCAGAGGCTTTAACCCACTGAGCCACCCAGGCGCGCCCCACCCCTTGACTTCTTTAAGGGCAGGAACAGTCTCTTAGTTTTTCTGTCTTCAGCTTCTCCATGAATGTCAGGGAAATATTATAATAAGAAGCCAGTAAATGTTTGTTGAAAAAAAAAATCAGTCTTTATAGGGCTTATTTGTAAAAAATCTCTTTAATAATTTTTGTTGCTTTTTCTGTAATCACCATCTTTGGATTTGTAGCTTGGTGACTAAAATTGTACAAAATGTACAGTAATTAAATTTATATAATATTTTATAGTGTATAAAATGCTTTGATATAGGTTCTTATTTAGTCCCTACAACAACCCCAAAAGATAAGTGATTCTTTTTCCTATTTTTCATATGGTAAAGATATACTTCTTTAAACCTCATGACTAGGAAGTAGCAAAACTGATGCTTCTACCAGATTTTGTGGCTCTTTATTCAGTGCCTTTTCCTTTGGGCCTCGTGCCCCTCAAACCAAAGGGTATGATTGAGAAAGAATGAATACTGAACATGAACTTCATTGTCTTCACGTGACATATATTTAATATTGAAAGTATTTTGTCTATTACCTAACAGTAATCCATGTAGTTACAGTAATTCTTGAGTCTTGTAGAAGTCAACACTGACTTCAGTTTTTTCAGTAATTTGGATCTAACCAGTGGTTTTTTTTTTTTTTTTTTTCAGTTTACTATTTATTTTTAACAAATATTCCACATCCATGATCCTCTTCAGTCAGAAGTTCTTTGAAATGATGCTGTCGGCCTTGGCCAGTGGAGGATGGAGTCGTCTGACTCACCCATCCTGCGAATGGCCCCACAGATAGCCTAGGTTTTCAACTGACAGTTGAACCTGTGGCCTTCTTGGCCACGATCACCTGGATGGGTGTGTGGTCTTTGGTGCCAATGGTGTGATTGCTGGCAGAGCATGTCCGAGGCACGGTGTGAGCAGGTCCACAAACTTGCCGGCATCGGTCTGCATGTCGAAGGGGCGCCTGCTGCTCCCACCACAAGCACGGAAGATGGCCAGTGTTTTGAATTGGGATTTTGCCAAGATTTGGTGTGTGCTTGTATGTGCCACGCATTGTATTAGAAGCTTCATGTGTTTATCTCACTTTCCTGTACTTCATATTTGGGGGAGGTTAAATGGGATAGTTAGTTGCTGTGTATATGGTAATTTGTTATTATTGTTTGCTTGTTATTTGCCTCAAAGTTATCCCATCTGTAATTTTGTTATCAGCTGGTAGATCAGCAGTAGATAAATCACTGGATCGATAATGGTGGGTGGTATGAAATGAGGGTTGAAGGCATCTAGAAGTCATCCTACCAGCTCCCTGCTTCAGTCGGGTAAGGGAGACGATGTGCTCATTTCAGTTATTCCGGGCTCAGTAGGACGGCAAGCAGTAAGCTCAGACTTTGGCTTTAGGTCTAATTAGAATCTTTCTTGTCTTCATCTTTCTTACTATTCTGGTACAGTTTCTCTGAGGGTTTCTTACATGGAGTTTACCTCCCCCCCCCCCCCACCCTGGCTTGTCACTTATTTATTTATTTATTTAAAAAGATTTTATTTATTTATTTGACAGACAGAGATCACAAGTAGGCAGAGAGGCAGGCAGAGAGAGAGAGGAGGAGGAAGCAGGCTCTCTGGGGATCAGACAGCCTGATGCAGGGCTTGATCCTAGGACCCTGGGATCATGACCTGAGCCGAAGGCAGAGGCTTTAACCCACTGAGCCACCCAGGCGCCCCTGTCATTTATTTTTTAAGCATAGAATATATTCACATGGTGAATGATTCAAAATGCGGAAAAAAGTAAAAAGTGTCTGCCTTGTCCCAACTACCTAGTTTTCTCCTTGGAGGTAACTGTGGTTAGCTTTCTGGCTATCCTTCCGGAGGTAGTATCTACATAATATCTTCTCCACTCCCTTTTAGAAACTCAAATGGTGGTATTACTATGCACGCTCCCTGTGCTTTGCTTTTCTTTTTCTCTGCATTTGGAGATCAGAACATTTTTTGTAGATTTTTTTTTTTTTTAATTAGGTTTCTGGAATTAGGATTATTCTGTCCTGGGCTACTGAGATAAAACTAAGTCTAAATGTCTCTGGTAGGGCTGAGCCTGATTAGTACAAGACCTTAGAAAGTGGGAGTCTGCATTTCATGGACTCAGGGGGTCAGAAACCTAATCTTTCTTTTTAATGTTTCTTGTTTTTATTTTTAGAGACCTGATCTGCATCTCCAGTCTTTCATGTGAATACCCTACAAATCTCTGACTGATGATACCTTTAAAGATATTTGGGCAAAAGATAGGCGTCCTTAGCTCTCCACCTGTCCCAGTCAGCTGCTCCCGATCCTGTCCTTATCCACTCGAAGGGCTCTTTTTGGGTCAGATATCCTGTTTGTCATTGAGTCAGTAATGATACTCAGGATCTGCCTTGAGTCATTGCACATGGACTCTAACTGCAGTGTGATTTTATTCGGTATGACACTTTCTATACCAGATGCATCCAGAATGTCCAGCTTATCCTGATTGAATGTCACTGCTGTCAGGAGGCTGGTCAGTGAACCAAGTTTGGTGTTGAATTGTGAGAAAGGAAGATTTAGTTCCTAGTAGGTGTTTGTGTCTCAGCAGCCATAATTGCTGTTGGTTTCACGTAACCCCTGCGTTTGTTGACAGTCCAGGACTGAGGGGATGTGACCACTCCCACTGAGACCTGATGGGGAGTAAAGAGATACGGTTCCACAAACAGAATATTTTTTTCCTGTTTAGTAGACAGTGGATTCTGATCCAGACATTAAGACAGCATTAAGGATTGCATGCTTAGGCTTGAGTCTAGCTCTCTTAACCTTTAGAGACTTATGCATTTAAAGGTCTGAAGTAAAACTGTGCTTTTCATAGTTAGCTTCTGCAGTGGACCTTTGTCTCCACAAGGATGTTAGAGGGGAGGTGGCATTCTAGCCGTTTGGAGAATGAGGCCAGTGAGGATGTGTCTTGCACTCTAGATGGATGCTAACCTCCATTATACGGCGATGCTAATCTCACCAAACAGCCTTTATGGTCCCAAGGCTTTGCCATGAGTGAATGAGGCCTGCTCAGTCTCTGGCCCCACGCAGTGAATGGAAGCAGGCGGGGCACCAGATGCTCTGTTGTTTCCCTGGTTGCTTCTTCCTTCATACCTGGTGTAAGGTTTCCAGGCGTTTGTGCAACCCGATCGCAGAAAGCGCCTGTCTTAGCAGTCGAGAGATGGGCTGGCAGGCGGCTCAGGTTACTCCCATGTTCCTGATAAGAGCCAGTGATCCGTACTGGTGGCTGCTGGGGTGGGGTGGGGGGGTAGGAGCTTTACTGCCGGTGCCCTGCCCAGCAGGAATGGTGGTGCGGGTCTGTCTGGTGTTTCAGGACTCCCAACAGTGTACCCAAGGCAGCTTGAGAGGTTTGGTCAGCATCTCTAGGCAAGCAGTGCAATTTGAAAGGCAGATCTTGCCTTAGAGGAGATGGGTCTTGGGAAATGGTGACACACAGGAGCAGAAGGAGAACCAACATAGAAAATATGAAGTACTAGCCCAAGCAATAGAAATGAGATTATTCAGTCTTTTAACTTAAAACCCAGTTAAAGATTTTATCGAGTCTGGTAGTGTCAGGCACAGTGATGCTTAAGACTTGAATTTGCAGTGGGGAAGTAGATGTGTACACCAGTAACTTTCATGCTGTGTGATAATTGCTCTGATAGAGGTATACACTGAGTATATGTCAAAGCCTAGTAGTTCGGGAACATAGACTCTTTGCACAACTCTATCAGAGCGATTATCACACTGTATTAAGATCCTGGATTAAAAGGCATTCTGGTATCAGACTGCTTAGATTCAAATTGTCTGTATACCTACTTATCTGTGTGTCCTTTGGGCAAGTTACTTACCTCTTCTGTGCTTCAGTTGTTCATCTGTAAAATGGGGAAAATAGTTTCTCCTGGCAAAGTTGTTGTGAGTATTAAGTGAGTGTGTACAGTAAAATGTGTTTGGAGGAGTGCCTGGTCCATGATGAACACTGTATGTGTCATTGGTTGTTACGGTGGTGCTTGTGGCACCAAGCAGGGACACCAGAGACCATGGCAAACACGTGCTGACCAGTGACAGCGCAGAGTTCAGGATTTATTGTATCCCCTTAAAGATTTTTAGGACAATGCCAGGGACTGTACAGAAGCAGATGAATGAAATGTTAACCAACTCTGTGATTGTGTACAGTATACGATGAGAGTCCATTATTTGGAAAGTTGGGTAAGAAAAATAATGTGAGAAGCTTCAGGATCCCATGGCAGTTTCAGAGACAGAACCTTACTGTTCCTTTGGGAGTTGCATGGGAGGCCCTCTGCTTTCTTGAAATTTTAAAGATAGGCTATATATCTTTAAGGTAGGAAAATACTTTATTTTGGGCAAGTATTTCTTGCTTTTTAACCCCCCCCCCCCCCCGGAGAAACTATTTTAGATCAGAATCTATCCATCCATCCATCCTTTCTTATCCTTTCTTACCTACCTCCCCCTTCTAAAAGGGAAACATTGCTGATATTTAAATCACTTTCATTTTTCCTTATATGAAAGGTAAACCTCGGCGTGCCTGAGTGGCTCAGTTGGTTGAACATCTGACATCGGCCCAGGTCATGATCTCAGGATCCTGGAATCCAGCCCCGCATCAGGCTCCATGTTCAGGGGAATCTGCTTCTCCCTCTCCTTTTCCCTCTGCCCCTCCGCCTTCTCCTGATCTCTGTCTCTCTCTCAAATAGATAAAATCTTAAAAAAAAAAAAAGGTATACCTCTCATTGTGCAAAAACCCCTACTCTTTTTATTTTTTTTTTAAAGTTCTCTCTCTGCCCAACATGGGGTTCAGACTCACCACCCTGAGATCAAGATTGCACACTCCTCTGCCTTAGCCAGGCAGACCCCACCCAAAAGCCCCTGCTCTTTCGCTTGGCGCTTCTTTTATTCACTTAACAACATTTAAATGCGTCCAATAGGCTAGACCGTGGGGCTGCAGAGTAAAAGGAACATTATAATGGAGCCTGTGAAGTTTATCATGGGAAGTTTCTGGAACCAACTATACATTGAAACAAAAATTTAGAGACACAATGTATTGCTAAGTGTGTAGGTAGAGAAGTAGGTACTCACGGTTGCTGGTGGAGTGAAAAGCCACATACCCTTCGTGAAAAGCTGTTTAGCAATATCTGCTAAAACGTAAAATGCATGTATTCTTTGACTCAGCAGCTCTATTTCTAGGAATTTATCCAACAGATACTTCTGCATCTGTGTGTGAGAATATACATTACAAAATTACTTGAAGTAGCAAACCATTGAACAAAAGAAAATGCTCTTCAACAGGAAATCTGTGAACTAAAATAAGGTACATCAGGATGGGATATCATGCATTTATTACAGAGAATGAGACAGCTCTCTGTGAACAAACAGAAGACTCAAATACATCAAGTGTAAAAATTCAGGGTGCAGAAAAGTGTATAGTTTGCTGATGTTAATAAAAATAATATAGTAATATATTATTAATATAATAATGAAAAGCATATATTCTCGTACACACAGACTCTCTTTGCTGGGAATCACAAGATTCCGATAGCGCATTTTATCTGGGGAGGGTTATTAAGTGACAGAGAAGTAGGGGTATAGTTGAAGACTTACTATAGTCTTTTGTGCCTTTAGAGTTTTGTATTACATGCTTGTGTTGTTTTAAAAATAATTTACTAAAATGATGTAGGAGTAAGTATAGGAGCTGTTTTACTTATAATTGAATTTGCTAATTTTTTTTTTTTTAAAGATTTTATTTATTTATTTGACAGACAGAGATCCCAAGTAGGCAGAGAAGCAGGCAGAGAGAGAGAGAGAGAGAGAGAGGGAAGCAGGCTCCTTGCGGAGCAGAGAGCCCGATGCGGGGCTCGATCCCAGGACCCTGAGATCACGACCTGAGCCGAAGGCAGCGACTTAACCCACTGAGCCACCCAGGCGCCCCGAATTTGCTAATTTTTATAGAAAAATGAAGTCGTGTGTTAGAGCCGAAGTGTGCTAATTCTGCTTACCACAAGGAAAAAAATAGTGCCGGTGGTGGCACACGGCTGTTTTAATTTTGTCTGTCACGTTGTTTATTAGTATATAGGGTGTTGTTGGTGCTTATATTTATTATTAACTGTGTCTTATTCCGGAAGGCTAAAGTCTCTGATTATAACAAGAATGCTGATACGGTGGGGTGGGTAAATGCAGACACGATTGCAAACGGAAGTCACGTGAGCAGTGACGGGCGAGTACTTGTACAGGTGAATTCTTCGACAACACAGACAGTTGTGAAGAGGCAAGGGCAAGTCATGAAGTGAGCTGAGGAGAAATAAAACAAGTTAAAACCTTTACCATAAGCCATTTTTCTTCAGTGTTTCCTCACTAGATGTACACCCAATGGGTTACTTGGATTTTTTTCATATTGGAACAGCCTTTCATTCCAGACCCAACCTGGGGTAATAGAGGAGCTTCTGTACCCTGATAGGAATGAGTGCAGTATTTCTATGGGAGCATAATAAAGAGATTCTTATCCAGCTGGGTGGCATGGGCCCAGGAGGAACATTCTGCAGGAGCTGTTGCTGAGGACTGAGTGAGTGAGTAGGGGCTAGGCGAGTAGGGGAGAGGAGAGGCAGGGACAGGCCATTCCAGGCGGAAGCGGCAGCACGTGCAAGGACAAGGTGAGAGGAACCACAGGTAGGTCAGTGGGGGGGGGGGGGCGCGGATGGGGTTTTTCCGAAGTCTTCGGCGGTTGGTGCCCCCACAGACTGCTGTCCTCCTGCAGTCCTGTATGCCGTTCTTGAAGTTGACGTGGTGGTGATGGTGATTGGATTCTCCCACCCCTCAAGGAACATAACCTCGTGGTAGGTGGAGTAGTGACGCTCTTTGTTCATGGAAGAAAAACAAGAGAGAACAAAGAAAACCTGTATTTGGTTAATGTTGTATGCATGTGGTTGACCTGTCTTCTAGCAGAACTCCTTATTTTTCTGCAGCTGCCTTCATCCTTGAAGAGGCCTTCTCTCTGTTTAGAATCACGGTTTGAGTGCTGCACGGAAACAACTTGAACCTGATGTTCCCTTTCATCACATTTAAGTCTATGTGACGTACTTTCTACCGTGCAGGCACGCATTTTGCTCTTCATAGTTTGGAATGCTGTAACAACAATGTTTTGTCCGTCAGAGGCGTCCAAAAAATTTTATGAATGTTAATGTGCTTGATCTCACAGTATACCAGGGTAGGTGGCAGGTAGGCAAGTGATTTTTGTTTTGTTCTGTTTTTTACATATCATGTATATTAGCCCATTTTGGTTGTCAGTGCCTCTTAAGGAGAAAGTTTCTCCTTTGAAGCTGGGACGTCCTCTGTGCTTTGAATTCACTCAAAGAAAAATTATTCTGGAAAGCTTGAACTAAACCTGGTTAAATGCTTCTGAGTTATGGGAGAGGGATTGAAAAAAAACTTTATTAGCTAAAAATAATTTTGCTCCCAAGTTACCAAAAATGGCTCACTAGAAATGCTTTTAAGATACTTGTCTAAGCTACCATAAGCTGAAGGTCAAGAAAAACGTTTAGAACATGTCTTGAGAAACGATTGGCTCTATTTTGCCAAAGCTTTTGCCAGGCTTCTTATTCCATAATTATCTCATGGGACAAAAGCTGGTGGAAAGCGTTATGCCTTCGATTCGATAGGGACCTCGAGGTTCTTTAAGTGAAACGTGGATGCTGCCTGTTTCTTCTGACGGTAAGCTTGTACCTGCGGAAGGCATTAGCGTGGGTGCAAACGGGACATTTAATTCTAAAAATATTGTACCATGGTTTCTGCTGATTAAGGACTTGTAGTCCTTGTGTCCCGTTGCAGAGCAGTTGTACTCTCGGAAAATATTGGTCATTCTTCACAGAGGACCAGGGGATGGGTCTTGAGCCTGTGGGATTGCCGTCGATGGTCTCTTAGCCCGTTCAGGTACTCCTCTGCCTCTCCGGGAGTTCTGGCGTCGAGAGCCACTCACGGGTGGCACTTCTTTGTTTGTGGTATGGCCGGTTACCGTTGGCACTTACATTTTATTCTTCATTCTCACACCTCTCCCTGCTCTAATGATGACCCCAAGGACCCATTTGCAGCAGCAGTGTGTGCCGTCGGTTGGCAGGGATAGCTTGAGAAACTGGAGAGGCAATGTCGACTTTCCTTGAGGTTGCTTAGAGTTGCAAAATAAAATCTTGAATTAGAAAGAGATTTAGAGCTTTTTTCCCCCCTTGTAGAAAGCACTCTTAAATATAAAGCCATGATGTTTTTCCTTTCTGAATTGAACACCTGCTTATTGAGCACCAAATGTCTAGGAGGTAAGGAGAAGGCAGGTGACTAAGCTCAGGTCCCGGGACCTCCTTCCTTCAGTTCGGGGAGAAAAGTAGCCTGCAGGCAGGGTGTTCTTGGCACCTTGAGGAGAGGAGAGAAAGTTTAAAAACAAAGTATGGTAAGGATTCATCAAAAAGTGGGATAAAACGATTACTTAGTCTCAGTTAAGTGGCAGCTTGAATTGAGGTGGTCCTAATGGTTTCTTTATCAGACTGTACTGAGAAGCGTGGGAGTGTAGCCTAGTGCCAGTTACCCTGGGTGGGGCACACGGAAGCCGGAACAGACAAGTTCAGGTGCAGTAAGCGGGTGGAAGACAAGGACAGGAGCTTGTGATACGGATTTGAGATCTTGATGTTGGAAGAGTTTGGGTAGTGACCATTCCCAAGGACTAGTTATCAGACGGATGATTATGGTAGAGGAAAGCATGCTGGAAATAAATAGGTCGAACTTGGAGGCTTTGGAAGGGTTGTCAGCCCAAGGACTGACATCACTGAGGACTAAGCACTGGGATCATTGGGCAGGTTGACAGAAGGTCTTGGCAGTTGAGGAAGTAGTACGATGTATGAGCATTAACTCGGTTGTTCTCAACTTGGGGAGATTTTGCCCAAACATTTGGTGATGTCTGGAGACGTTTTTGATTTTTGTGGCTGTCACGGTGCTGCTGGTGTCTGCTAGGTAGAGGCCAGGGGTGCTGTTTAACACCCTAAAACACATAGGGTAGCCGCCTCATGACGAGCGAGGCAATCTGAGAAGTCAGTAGTGCCAAGGTAGACACACCCCGCATTACCTTTGTTGAGTAAAGGCAACAGAATTTGATTGTTTCTCCTCCCTTCCACTCTGCTCTGTAGAACTCTGCGCATCCGTTTGTGCTTTTCTTTAGTGATTGTTTATGGAGCTCCGCTTATATGCAAGACAGCACGCTAGGTAGGTGTTAGAACATAAAGAGTAGTTAGACATCACCTCCTTTTTAAAGTTTATTTTAAATTATAAATTAATATGTAAATATATTCTTACAAATAAAAAACCCAGAAACAAACAGGTAAAGCCAGTGGTGACTTTGACCACCACCTGCAGTTCCTTCTCTAGAGGTAGCCAGAGCTGTCGGTTTGGACATTAGGGTGCCTCCCCTGCATCTGTTTTCTTTCCTTCTCTTGGATGCTTTGAGGTGTGCTTTGGAACATTTGTCCTAGGCTGCACGTTTCTTAAAACAGGGACCAGGTGTCAGGTTTCTCTTTTTGACTTTTTATTATAATATACATGGTATACAGTTGTCACCCAGTCAGTGTTTGATGAAAAATTAATTAATTGGTGGAAAAGCAGCAGTGGGGAGAACAAAGAGAATGCCAAGTCCTAGTAATGGCCTTTAGGCTTTGGAAGGCTATAGGGCAGGTTTATGGGGAAAATGAGTTAATGCTAATATAGAGAAATATTGAAAGTGAAGAAAAATTCAAAGCTGTAGGGGTATGAAAAGGTTGCCAGGAGCCCAGGTGATGAGCCCGTACATTGGCAAAGAAGGGGTTGAGAAGGAACAGAGAGCTTCATTGTATAGGGTTCAAGAGTTCAGGGAGAGGTATTAGGGGACGAGTCTTTTGAAGAAGGTTATTGCATGTTAGCAGTGGAGAAGAACTTAGCTTTTTACAGAACTGGAAGAGTCCTAGAGTTCCTTCTGGAGTGTTGGTGTTGATAGAAGCTTTGGTAGTTTCTGTTCTGTTCTAGAGGAATTCTGTTGATTTAGGTACTTAGAGATGCGTACTCCTTTATATACCTACTGTCTCCTCTTCATTTTTCAGTGAACAGAATGTTTTAGGGAACATTTTGTTTCAGTTTATACAGATCAACCTCATTCTTTGGAAATGACCACATAGTACTCCATAGAAAGGTTTTTTTTTTTTTTTTTTAATCATGATTTGTTTAAACATTCCTGTTGCTAGACATGTAGGTTGTTTCCAGTCTTTTGCTACTGTAAGCAGTGCCGCTTGTAGGAGTGTTCTTCTGTGAACATAGGTAGGTACATGAGAACAGTTTCTGAGAAGTGGAATTGTTGGTTTCTAAGGGCAGGTATGTTTAAATTTTTTATAGGTATTGCCAAGCAGCCTCCAAAATTGTGTACTCCTGTGAATGGCAAAGCAGAGTGACTTTTACCTGTCCTCTTGGCAAAGTGTTTCCATACTTTTTCAACAGTCTAAGTGAAAAATGGTGTCTTGATCTTTTGTATGTCTGTAATATAAGGGGATTTTTTTTTTTAAATGCCTCAAATTCATTTGTATTTCTTTGTCATGAACTCAGGTTTAAAAGAATTAAATAATTTTTCTTTAATTGGTAATGTTTATGCATTAAGGAAATTAGCTCCTATCATTCATGATGCACAATTTCCCATTCATATTGTCATTGTCCTTTGAATTTGTTTGTAGCTTACAAGTATGTATGTGTTTACATGTGTTTTGGAATGTAGTTGAATATGTAAGGTATTTTCAAAATTTCGGATTCCCCCCCCCCCCCCCCCCGGGAAAGAGCTTCTACACTCTGAGCTTTAAAAATAACTTTCTTTAAAAAATAAAAAAATAATAAAAAAAAATAACTTTCTTAGGGGATCTAGGTGGCTCAGTAGGTCAGGTCATGATCCCAGGGTCCTGGGATCGAGCCCTACATTGGGCTTCCTGATCAGCAGGGAGTCTTTTTCTCCTTCTCCCTCTCCCTGTGTTGTGTGCTGTCTCTCTCTCAAGTAAATGCATAAATTGAAAAAAAAAAAAAAGCTTTCTGTGCTTTCTTTTAGTATTTTAATGGAACAACCTGGATTTTAGTTTCACTTCTGTTGTTTATTTAGTTTTGTGACATCAGGGAAGTTATGTAATCTCTCAGAGCCTCAGTTTCCTAAACTGGAAGGATCAGATCAGATGATTTGTAACATTGTAAGGAACTTACAGTTATAACATTTGTTTGCCTTTTTTTTTTTTTTTTAAAGATTTTATTTATTTATTAGAGAGAGCACCAGGCACAAGCAGCAGGGGCAACAGAGGGAGAGGGAGAAGCAGGCTCCCCACCCAGTAGGGAGCCTGATGCGGGTCTCCATCCCAGGACCCTGGAATCATGACCTGAGCCCAAGGCAGGTGCTTAACTGACTGAGCCATCCGGGTGCCCCACATTTGTTTGCTTTTGAGTGAAATTTACGTTTGTGTTGTGTTGTGTAGAGATGTGAGCAAGGGGCAGGGATAGGGAAAGAGATAAAGAAGTTGATTGGCCGACACGGAAGGAAGATAGGCAAAAGACACAAAGTGGGACAGAGAGAGAAACCAGGGCTGTGGACAAAACCCAAAACAGCCCTAGAGAAGATCAAGGAAAAGCATAGGAAAATAGACACAAGGAAGGTGTAGCTGAGACCTCTAGTGGGATGCATTTTTCGTATCGTAGGCGATAAAACACATTTTGGGTACCTTTGTTCATTCCCTCTCCCTCTTTTCTTCTTCTCTCCATCCCTCTGTTTTCCTTCCTTCCTTTTTAGAATAAAGATAAGTGTAATACAGAGCTGTGAATTAGCACGAATCCTAAAGAGCAAAAATCAAAGCATCAGTCTTCCTCATGCCGCACATACATAATGCTTAGGGCCAGGTGCTTTGAACTCCTTGGACACAAGTGTGTGTTGGAATTGTTCTTGTAATACTGATTTATTGTCTAGCAATCAGTCCCTTTCCAGATCTAAAATTCTGTGTTTAAATATTGTGTATGGGTTTTAGCATTCCTGTAAGAACTGTAACTTCTGCATTTCCTGCTTTTAGATTTTAAATCTGTGAAGTTAATAGTGCCTTCCTGTGTGTGTGTGTTTTTTTTTTTTTTAATTTTATGTCTAAGACAAGTTCTCCCCACAGATTATGGTCTTAAGAAGCCTAGCTTCTGCCTGTGGACACCTGTCTCCTGTGAAGACCTGGGCCGGGCTACTCCACTGCTTCCCTCTTAGAGTTTCCCTGTGTGCTAGGCATGGATGACAGTACGCACCTAGCGATGTGTAGGTAACTAAAATTCTCACTTGACCAGACCCTCTGCAGTCTCAGGTTCAATTATTTTCGTTACTTACTATTTTTTTTAGAGGGTGGAGGTGCAAAGGGAGAGGGAAAGAGGGAATCTTAAGCAGGTTCCACGCCCAGTGTGGAGCCCAGCGCAGGGCTCAGTCAGTCTCATGGCCCTGAGATCATGACCTGCGCCAAAATCAAGAGTTCGCCACTCAACCGACTGAGCCACCCAGGTGCTCCTCCATTACTTACTTTTTAAAAATCAATGTGTACTTTGCCCTTAGACCCTAATTATGATTCTTTTTTCTTGTTGCCTCAGTTGGGAAAATAAAAACCCTGAAAAAAATAGTATGATTACTACCATGAACATACTAAGTTGAATACAGTCTGACCTTACAGCTGGTGGTAAATTCCTCTCACAGCCTCCTTACCTTTTCAACCTGGTGGGCCCCCCACCCCGAGGGTGGGCCTGGGACATGCTTATCTGTTGGCTTCCTCAAGTTGCCTTTCAACACAGATGACTGGACTTACTAAAATCCTTGCTGGTTATCACTGCAGTGCCTGCCACCATGGGCTCATTGGAAAGGAAGTTATTGGGGTTATCAGAAGTACTTTCTGGAGGAAAAGGGGATGAAAGTGTAAGTGGTTTTGGCTGCTGAGCTGTGTTACATAGAAGTTTACTGTTGTGAGGAGATGCCGGGGCCTTGGATGTCATCTTGTCCTGAGACTTGATAAAAAAAACCTTTTTTTTGCTTCTGGAGTGTGGCTTCTTTTGGAAAGACACAACTTCATTCCTTCCTCATTTTTTTTTTTTTTTAAGATTTTATTTATTTATTTTCAGAGAGAGGTTGTGCACAAGCAGGGGCAGCAGCAGGCAGAGGGAGAAGCAGGCTTCCCACTGAGCGGGGAGCCTGACTCGGGCATCGATCCTAGGACCCTGGGCTGAGGCAGACGCTTAACCGACTGAGCCACCCAGGTGTCCCTCATTGCTTCCGCATTTTGCACATTTTAGACCCAGTCTCTCCGTCTCATCCCTGCACTCTTTTACATAAATTAAAAGCTAACCAAGAAGTGTTGTTTGAGATTCTACTCAGTGTGTGGGGGTTTGGGCAGGAAGAGTAAGATCCAGGGGATGGATCTGTAAAGGCTTTTGATTTAGTTGGGTAGATGGTGTATAAACTCAGCCAGAGTTAAATTGAACAGTTTAAGTTGATGATGTGAAACGCGGTGAAGGGTCCTAAACCTTGCTGATTTGTTGGCGAGCAAGACTGGATTTCGGATGGAATTGTACCACAGTTGTTTTTCTAGGGTTGCTGGACACTTGAAAAGGTGAGACATAGAGGAGGAAAGAACAAAAGGGATCCAGGATGTAAGCTCCGGCAGTTGAAAAAGTTTTTATGACTTTTACAAGTTGTCATTAATTATAGTAATCTTAAACCTGGGAGGCCAAGGGAAACTTTACTCTGGCCCTGGAAGCTGACTCAGACTTTCCTCTGCGCCCCTCCCCACTCGCAGTTCCTTCTGCCCTTGGCAGGACCTCCAGCTTTGGAAGTTCATTGCAAGAGGTCCTCTATATGATGTAATATAGTAAATACTTAAACATTTGTGGAAGAAATTACTAAAGTTTATAGTGAAAAACAGCACCTCGGGGAAGGAAGGGTAATGAGATTTGAACCTTCCTATCTTAACTTGAGGAACAGTGTCACCCAACGGCAGGGGCGCGACGGGGAGAGTTGGAGGGATTTTTCACCGGCTTTTAAACATCTCTCTGGACCTCTTGTGAAGGCAGCAACTCCGCTGTTCTCTTGGGTGATTTGCCTGGTGAATTTGAGGAATAGGGACTGCTTCTACCATGTGAGTGTCTAGAATGATGTCGAATCCACAGCTGAGCACCGTGGAGTGTGTGTGGATGGAAGCCAGAGGAGCTGGAGGCTCAGGGTTTTCAAGGGTGGCTGTCTGGGTGTGCTGAGACCCGGTGGCGAGGAGCATGCTTCCCAGTTCCTTGTGTCTCATATTACCAGAGCCCGGTTAGACTAGTTCGTGTCAGGTGCCAGGAAATCCCCATTCTTCCCTCGCTTATCACACTCGGAGGCGTTCTTGTGTGGGAAAGGTAGCTGTTGTTACACAGCTCATTGTTTTAGTACAATACCTGGACCAGACGTCAGCCACCTTTCTCCAGGACTTCTAGGGTTGATGTGTGAAGACTGACATTCTTTTGGCTAACAGGAAGGCAGACTAGAAATCTAGAGACTGGTTGCCTCTGGTCCTGCAAGGAAACACTCTCAGGCATATCTTCTTCCTTTTTCCTTAATGGACAGTGCTTGTAACCTCGTTAGCGTGCGAGGAATCAGAGTGGAACTCCTCTTTCCCTGAGGCTCTTTCTCTGCTAAATTTCAGCAGTCTCATATTTCCTGGTGATTGTTTTTTTTTTTTTTTTTAATTGTTTAGTTCAAGTCAAAGGTGTCTGCCTTTACCGCTGCTCTTTAATAATTTTTTCTTACCTGGTGGGTTCCTGTTTACTGCCCCCCACTGAGACGCACAGTGGGAGTGGTATCCCACACTGGGTGATGGTCTCGGGGGCTTGAGTGGTGAATCTGTTGCTTCCTTCATTAGGAAAAGAATATTAAGTAAGGAAAAGAATATTAAGTAAGAAGGGAGAAGCAACTTTTTGTTTGGGAGAGAAAATAAAAACCAGCTTTTCTGAGGCCAGAGTGGGATCATGTGTAATCAACTATGAATTCATCCCCCCCCCCACCCTTGCAGTTGATCTCACAACAGCTGTTTCCAGCTGTCCTCTGGATTTTGCCCAGGCCCCTTGGGATGGCTGCAGTGACTCACACAACTGACTTTTTTCCAGAGTGGCCTGAATCTAGCTTCTCAAGAAGTGGGAGTGGAGAGGAGAAAAAGGATGCCTCTGGTTGCACTGGAGGTTTGCTTGTGATTACTGTCTGCCCAGGGCTCTGGTTTTGATTTGTTCCTCCTCACAGCAGTGATCTTAGAAGATAACATCACCGGGGAGGGGAGGCAAATGTGTTAGCTGGAGGAGAACTGTTTTTGTGAAAGCCAAATGTTCTTTTACTTTGCCTTTTTTTTTTCTTTTCCTTCCAGATATGCTTCAGAACAAACTGTAGCTTTCCTTTTCAGATGGATGTAGGGCTGTGTGAAATGGGCAGATGAGCGCACAGCGAGGGAGGTGTTGGTTAAAAGTGCAGGTGGTGCGGGGTGCCTGGGTGGCTCGAAGCCTCTGCCTTCGGCTCGGGTCATGATCTTAAGGGGCCTGGGATTGAGCCTCGAATTGGGCTCTCTGCTCAGCGGGGAGCCTGCTTCTCCCTCTGTCTGTCTGCCTCTCTGCCTTGTGATCTCTGTCAGATAAATAAAGAAAATCTTAAAAAAAAAAAAAGTGCAGGTGATGTTCTCTGTAGTCCCTCTGATTCCTTTTTTTTTTTTTTTTTTTTTTGAAGATTTTATTTATTTATTTGACAGAGAGAGAGAGGGAAGCAGGCTCCCCGCTGAGCAGAGAGCCCGACACGGGACTGTCTCCTAGGACCCTGAGATCATGACCCGAGCCGAAGGCAGTGGCTCAACCCATTGAGCCACCCAGGTGCCCTGATTCTTGTTTTCAAAGTGGTCCCTCCAGTTCCTAACAGCAGGCACTGCCCTTACCCTCCGTCTTTCCTTCCACGAAGGCCACTTCTTCCTAGCTTGGGAACCTATACAAATGATGTATCTCAGTGAAGAAAATTTTAAAAAATTCCTTAGGCATTAAAAAAAATTCTTTACTTTTACCTCTTTGAGCTCTGGACTCATATCTCTAAAAGGGTAACAAGCTGCAGAAAAAAATTCTCTAGGCCTCCTGTAATACGTAATAGCCATTAGCCACCTGTGACTATCCTGGGCTTCAAATATGGCTAGTCCAGATTGAGATGCACTGCGAGTGCAAAATACATACTGGGTTTTAAAGACTTAGTGCAAAAAAGGTACATTAAGATTTATCTTACCAATTTCTTTTCCAAATGTTGTTACTGGGAAATTGTAAATTACATATGGCCTGTATTTCTTGCTCTCACTATATTTTTGTTAGCCATCACTGCTCCAAAGAGAAGAGGACGTTACTGAACTCCCAGTGTGCTCCTCTCTGGTAGTGTCTGTTCCCAGAACCCAAGTGATACTTTGGGACTCAGACCCACTGTACAACCATGTGCTGTTGATAGTAATTCTCTTGTGCTATGTAACAAATACCCCTCTGCTTACAGATGTGAAACAGCAGACATTTATTATCTCCCAGCTTCGGTCGGTCATAAATCTGATAGCAGCTTAGTTGTGTGGTTCTGGCTCAGGATCCCTCATGAAGTTCCAGTGAAGCTGTTGCTGGGGATGTACTTATCCGAAGGCTAAACTGGGGCTGGGAGATTCCAAAATGGTTCATTTCACGGTGGTCGGCATGTTGTAGGTTCCTCGCTGGCCGTTGGTGGGAAACCCAAGGACCTCTCCTTAGGCTCCTTGAGTGTCTTCCCTACCTCATGTTGACTTCCCTTAGAGTGAGTGATCAAGTGAGAGATCGAGTAAGGGAGAGAGCTGGTGAAGGGCAAGTTGCAGTGCTTTTCATGATGGAGTGTGTGGGTATACACTGTCATTTCTGCTTTAATTTATTTGTTAGAAGCAAGTGTCTGAGTCTAATTCTTCTCAAGGGGAGGAGAATTAAGTGTCACTATTCTTTTTAAGGCTCCACTTGAAGGGAGTAGTATAAAGGAATTTGTGGACCTATTTGGGAACCGCTGCGCCTCCCTATTTTTCTGCTGCTTTCCCGTTAGTGTACCCGTGTTTCACTGATCACCTCTAGAAATGTCAGAGTTTAGTGGCTGAAGTCCATCTCCCCTGCCCCTGCCACTTTAGCAGTGTTACCTGGAACAGGTTTATTCATTTTGAGGCTGCCAACTCTGACCTATGATCAAAATTGTCTTTTTTTGGTGGTGCAGAGAGCTGGGGGAGGCAGGGTTGAATTCAGCTTTGCTTGAGCTTTAAACGCTGGTATATGCCTGTGTTGATGTGTGGCATGACTATGCCTCAGTTGGTTTTTTAGTAGCGGAGTAAGGTTGTTTGGGTATTCCATGGTCAATGTGTTACTGTTACATGCATGCCATAGTTCTCTCAATGAGGATTCAGAGCACTTAAGAACTAATTTGTATCTCATTCTGCCTTGGAGAGGTTTGAAAGGAAAGCCAGGATATCCTTCTGTTTTCTACTGCAAAGGAAATGGAGGTGAGTTCGCTTGTCTGGGAGACCGAATGAAGGTGGGGCGAGGGGTGAGGAGGTGTGTGAGGCAGAGACAGAAATGGTGCACTCGGGACCTTGAGCTGTAGCGTGGGAGCTAAGGGCCTGTTAGACGGGAGTGTGGATGCAGACTGGGGCTGGGGGTCCGAAGGTGGGCTCGTGCATGCCTCCCCACCCTGTGGCTGTTTGAGTTTTGGCTTGGCCTCAAACTTCCGAAGTTGAGATTGACATGGGAGGCAGGACCTACAGGACACGGGAGCCGGTGGACATAACCAGTGGGGCCAGTTTTTGTCTGGTCTCCATCAGAAGAGAGCTTCATGTCAAGGAAACCAGGCACATATGGGAAAGTGGTTGGATTAGAATGGGCTCAAGAGGGACACCTGGGGGGCTCAGTCGGTTAAGCTCAGTCGGTTAAGCCGATGTCTTCGGCTCAGGTCATGATCCTAGGGTCCTGGGATGGAGTCCCACATCCGGGCTCCTTGCTCAGCAGGGAGCCTGTTTCTCTCTCTGGCTCTGCCTGCTTGTGTGCTCTCTCTCTCTCTCTCTCTCTCTCTCTCTGACAAATAAATAAATAAAATCTTAAAAAAAAAAAAAGAATGGGCTCAGGACTCAGGAAGCAGGTATTCATTTCAGGCCACTCGACTTCATTTTTTCTGGCATCTCGCTATGATTTACTCAGGCATTTGCTAAGGAATTTGACGTTATCTTTTCCATTTGAGACATCTGAAAGCTTCGATGAATGGGTTGTTAGACAGTTTGTTGCTTTGGACTGAAAATTAAAAATCTGTCGAAGCTCGTTGTCTTCTCAGCCCTTGTTATCATTCACATAATCTTGGTACTTACGTGTAGTTTTTGGATTGTTGCTTTCCTGTGTGTGCGTGCGCACGCGTGTGTGTTTATCTCTTGTCTCTCTAAGCGGACTTCGTTTTCTTGAGGATCAGTCTTTTATTTCTTTGTGCTTTGCCCGACAGCAGCCATTCGGAGTTGTGTGTGCAAGAGCACGTGTGCTTGGAAAGGTTGGTAGCGTCCGCTGGCACCGTGAGAGGCACAGAGCATGGTGATGGAGAGTCTGGGGTTTGGACTCCTACCGGCTCTGCTGCGTTAATACATTTATAACCTTGGACAAGTGTCTTAATTTCTCTGAGGCTAAGTTCCTTCATCTGTAAAATGTAATCATAGTTTTTGCCTCATAGAGTTGTGAAAACTAATGAGATACTGCACATAAGGCATTTAGCACAGGAACAGTTACATATGTTAGACTTGTAGCAGTGTAATTGTTTAGCTTATTAATGCTTTTTATTAGAGGCACGAGACTTCTTGAATCTTGAGCCTCTCATTATTTATTTGCCATTACATACTGGTTGCTCAGTCACTGGTCCTGTACTGGAAGCCTGACTGGTGCGCGTTCCGGTCAGCGCGGCCCAGGTCACGACTGACGGCTCCGTATCGGGCCGGGCAGGTCTTCTAGGCTTTTTCCTCGTGGAGCCTGAGGGCGCCCCGCTCTCTCCAGAGACCAGAGGCTGCCGTTGTTTTATGTAGGGTGGAGCCTGTGGGATTCCAATAGCCCTGTCTTGGCTGACCCTGACCCCTGCGGATGCTGACTGCTGTCAAAAGGCCCAAGTCCTGCCCGGTGCCAGTTGTCTATCAAGGAACTCTTGGGATTCTTTTCTTTTCTCTTCCTTTTCTGTTTTTCTTTTCTCTTCTTTTTCCTCACCTCTCTCCTCCCCCCCTCCCCCCTCTTTTCCCCTCCCCCCTTTCACCTCTCTCCTCTCTCTGTCCTCTCTCCATCCTCTCCTCTCTTTCCTTGCAGTAGCCCAACCAGTCGCCCCTTTCAACTCTGCACTCCTTGGTCAGCCTCCAAGCAGCTCTGGTCATCTGTGTTCTCCTGTGATCTCAGGCCCGGCTGTGTACTCTCTCTCCCGACCTGACCTTCCAGCGGCCCGTCCCCTCACAGACTGTCCCATTTTTCCTGTTGCGTACTACAGTCTTCCTCCTCCTCAGCGTTTTCCCGGGGTTATTTCCACCCCTTCCTCATATTCAGTTCCTTGCTGAGGATACCCCATCCCCCTCCTACCCGGTGGTTTTTGTCCTGCTGCTTCAGGGAGGTTGCTGTCCTCCTCCTCCTCCTCTCCAGTAAGCCTGTCTAATCATCACCCTTGGGCGAAATTCCCTGCTCCTCACAGTTCCCGGAGCTCTGACAGTTTGGCTCATCAACCCTCTTCCCTTGCCCAGTGCTGTCATTTGTCCATTACCTTGCTTCTCTCCCTTGTTAAAAAACAGTAAAAACAAAAACAAAACAAAAACCCCAACCCCAAACCACCTAAGGGTGGCGCTGGTTTGTGGGCTTGCGTTCTTCCTTTATTGTCATCAGAGACCGGACACCCAGCGGACACCCAGCCTCTGTGCCGGTGACTGATCCCGCACCTCAGTGGGCCCGCCCTCTCCGTTCTCCGTCCTTCCGAATCCGCTTTGTTCCCTGACCGCAGTCGCAAGGCACTTGCACCTCCTGTTCGAAGGACACACCCTCTGTCGTGTCCGTCTGGAACTGCTTCATTTCTGAAAATTTAAAGATGGGAGGGATCGTATCTGCTCTGCAGTGCCCTCCCAGTGCTCTTGTTCAGTGACTGTCCCTGCGTCGCGTCTTCAGTGTCGCGAAGTCCCCCGCACTGGACCCCTCGGTGCTCTCTCCCTTCCTGTGAACCTGCCGTGGTTGCTCCCTCCCTCCCTTTTTTAGATTTCACAGTTCTTTGCTTAAACTGCTCTTTGGCCAGTATTCTCTCTTTATTTTCATTTCGTTTTACCTACCTAGCAAAACCCTAGGCCTAGATGGATACGGCTGTCTGCCTTCATGGTTTCCAAAGTTTCCCGGACCCTTGACTCCTGCCTGGCAACCTTTGTGGTTTTTTTTTTTTTTCTTTTCTTTTTAAGATTTTATTTATTTGACAGAGAGAGAGCGAGAGAGAGAGCACATAAGTAGGCAGAGAGGCAGGCGGAGAAAGAGGGGGAGCAGGCTCCCTGCCTAGCAGAGAGCCTGATGCGGGGCTTAATCCCAGGACCCTGAGCTGAAGGCAGAGGCTTAACCCACTGAACCAACCAGGCGCCCCAACCTCTGTGTTTTTGAGTGACCCATCCTGGGGATTTGCCACTAAGGCTGTTTCAAATGTTTGTCATTGTTCTACGTTCACTTTCCCTTCAGTTAAGTAAGAATTTTGGTTTCTTAATATATAGATGGAACAGAAGCTACCAGATTGGGAAGCCTTCACTTCCTGCCATTAACCCTATCAACTGTCCTGATATCTTCCTTGATCTTTAAGTCTACCTTTTTTTTTTTTTTTAAAGAGATTTTATTTTTGAGTAATCTCTATACCCATTGTGGGGCAGGAGCTCACAAGCCCAAGCTCAAGAGTCACAATGCTCTACAATTGAGCCAGCCGGGTGCCCCGAAATCTACCTTTGTGTATCTTTTCTTATCAACATTATACATGTCTCTCTCATAAAACTTAAATAAAATCTGGCATATTCAGTCCTTTACCCTCTAGCTGCTTTTTACTCTTCTCCCTTCTATAAACTACAAATCAACTTCTTAAAATAATTGTCTGTATCCTTTGAACCCACTGCAGTCTGGTTTCTTCCTCAGCTTCGACATTTAAATTCCATTCCCCCAAGGTCACCAGTAACCCCTGTGGCTAAGTCCAGTGGCTATCCTTTAGGTCTTCCCTGCCTTTGAAATGCCTCTCTGGCACCATCTTTTTTTTTTAAGATTTTATTTATTTATTTGGCAGACAGAGATCACAAGTAGGCAGAGAGAGAGAGGAGGAAGCCCGCTCGCTACCCGCAGAGCAGAGAGCCCAATGTGGGGCTCGGTCCCAGGACCCCAGGACCATGACCCGAGCTGAAGGCAGAGGCTTTTACCCACTGAGCCACCCAGGCGCCCTGGCACCATCCTTTTAACGTGCACTTCCCCACCCGACAGGACCTTTTCCTAGTCCCTTTCTTAGCTCCACTTAGAATTGCCATTATTCAGGATTCTGTTCTAGGTGTTTTCCTCTGTTACATGTGCTCTCCTTGGGCCAGCTAATGCACAGCGAAGGCTGTATTTATCATCTGTCTATCTATCTATCTATATCATCTTTATATATCACAATATCATCTATTGTGTATCTTTGTGTAAGATACACAAAGGTAGATTTATGCTGACAGCTTCCACATTGTTATCCGTAGCCTAGATCTCCTTCACGCGCTCACGTGTCTGTGTCCAGCCGCTTGGTGGGCACCCGCGCTCGGGCCCCGTAGTCACAGCGAAGCCACCGTGTCGGCGCTTGACCTCTCCTCATCCGCCCTCTTGGCAAAACTCTGCTGTTGTTTAGTTTGGTGCCGCCGCTTACCCATCCGATGTCCCTCCCGTCCCGAGTCACTCTTATCGCAGTGACCTTTCTTAGAAGTGATCATCTGAAACAGCTCTGATCATATCAGTGCCCTTTAGTCCTGTCACGCACAGAGCCTGCCCCTTTCCTGGCAGTTATTTCTGGAATGGTTCTCTTTCCACCTTTTACACACTATCCTAAAGCTTCGAGATCTTGGTTTATAGGTGAGTTTTCTTTGGAAACATTATGCGTAATATCGCAGGTGCGGTTAAGAACTCTCCTAACTGCTAGCACAGCTCCTTGCTCTTTACCCTTTCTGGCATTTCTCTCACTGTCTGTTAAGTGCCTCTTTACCTTGAATTCCTACCAAACTGTAAGTTCTTTGAGGGTAAGGACTAAGCTTTGATCTTTTTCTTTGTAAATTCCTATCATCTAGCACAGTGCCTGATACATAGTTGGCCCAGTATTTAATGGATTGTTAATGGTTGGACAGATTATAGGCTTTTAGAACTGAAAGAACCTTATCTGTGTGGAATACATGTCCCAGATTTTCAGGGTGAATGATCACTGAGTGACGTTTGGTCTTTTGCTGGAGATAATCATTTCAAACGGTCATATGCAAAGGCCAAAACCTCCTTTGAATAGATTTCCCTTATCTCACTAGTTAAGCAGCCCTCGATAGTTTGTTTCAAAACTTAGGTGGACCCATGTTCTCAGTTCTGGCTGCCCATTCACATCATTTGGGGTGGTTCTTTTTTTTTTTTTTTTTAAATTTAAATCCTCATTGCTCCAAATTGACCAAATAAAATTTTTTCTTATTCTGGGAGGATGTCCCCCATTTCTACTTTGTTAAAGTTGATCAGCAGCGTCTTATTTGCTCTTTGACGAAAGAAATAGCAGGTAGGTCTTTATATTACCTGATTTCTAGAAGTGCCTGTCATTAAGCATTTGGAAATTAGAGGCTCTTTTCTGTCTGTGACCCTTAGAAGCTTGACTTACAAACTCTTGAATTATGATCTGTAACGTAGAACGTGGTACACAGTCTCCATCTGGTGTAATCACTGTCCCTTCCGTGGAGGGTGTCTGGTTGGAGTCACTGCTCTTGGATCACACGGCCCTTCATGATGGCATGATAGATTAATTCCCTAGGGGCTGACCTGAGGCAGGTAGGAAAATTTGGTTATCGTCACCAGAAAGAACAGGCCATTACTTATTTACTTATTTTTTTTTTTAAAGATTTTATTTATTTATTTGACACAGCGAGAGCATAAGCAGGGGGAGCAGCAGAGGGAGAGGGAGAAGCAGGCTTCCCACTGAGCAGGGAGACCTACTGCAGGGGAGGGCCCTGGGATTATGACCTGAACCTAAGGGAGTGCTCAGTGGACTGAGCCACCAGGTGCCCCTTACTACTTTTTAAAATGCTATTTCTTCTTTGCCTTTAGGGCTGAAATACCTCCTGTCTAGCCATTGGAATTTTGGAGTTGTTTGTTGCTTTTGATAACTTTGAAGAATCAGGCTAATTTTCTTTTTTTAAAGATTTTATTTATTTATTTGACAGAGAGAGAGAGACAGCAAGAGAGGGAACATAAGTGGGGGGAATGGGAGTGGGAGAAGTAGGCTTTCCGCAGGGCAGGGAACCTGATGCGTGGCCGGATCCCAGGATGCTGGGATCATGACCTGAGCTGAAGGCAGATGCTTAATGACTGAGCCATCCAGGTACCCCTGGAATCAGGCTAATTTTAAAAATGATTTTTAGAAGTGTGAGCTTTCTCTTGGGGTGCCTGGGTGGCTCACTTGGTTGAGTGTCCAACTCTTGGTTTCCTCTCCAGTCATGATCTTGCAGTCGTGGAATCAGGCCCCATGTGGGGCTCTACATCCAGCATGGAGTCTGCTGGGGATGCTCTGTCCCTCTCCCTGTGCCCCTCCCTCTGTGTGCGTGCTCTCTCTCTCTCAAAATGAATGAATAAAATCTTTTTTAAAAAATGTGAGCTTACGGGGTGCCTGGGTGGCTCAGTGGGTTAAGCCGCTGCTTTCGGCTCGGGTCATGATCTCAGGGTCCTGGGATCGAGTTCCGCATCGGGCTCTCTGCTCAGCAGGGAGCCTACTTCCCTCTCTCTCTCTCTGCCTGCCTCTCCATCTACTTGTGATTTCTGTCAAATAAATACATAAAATCTTTAAAAAAAAATGTGAGCTTACTTTTGACTGCATTTCTTTGTGATGGTAATTCTTGATACTGTTTCTGCTACTCAACTGGTATAATATTTATTTATAATATTTATTTTTATTTTCTTAGATTTTACATATTTATTTGACTGAGAGAGAGAGTCCAAGCAGGGGGAGCAGTAGGAGAGGGAGAAGTAGACTTCGCTGAACCGGGAGCCTGATGTGGGGCTTGATCCTAGGACCCTGGGATCATGACCTGAGCTGAAGGCAGATGTTTAAGTGACTGAGCCGCCCAGGTGCTTATATATATATATATATATATATATATATATATATATATATATTTTAATATTTTATTTATTTATTTGGCAGACAGAGATCACAAGTAGGCAGAGAGGCAGGCAGAGAGAGAGAGAGGAGGAAGCAGGCTCCCTGCCGAGCAGAGAGCCTGATGTGGGGCTCGATCCCAGGACCCTGAGATCATGACCTGAGCCGAAGGCAGAGGCCCAACCCACTGAGCCACCCAGGCGCCCCTTATTTTTATATTTTTAAAAGATTTTCTTTATTTATTTGAGAGAGTGCATGCACGCACATATGAACGGGGGTGGGGGGAGGGGTGGGAGCGGTGGAGCAGAGGGAGAGGGAGAAGCAGACTCCTCACTGAGCAGGAAGCCTGATACTGGGTTCGATCCCAGGACTCTGAGATTAATCCTAAGCCGAAGGTTGATGCTTAACTGACTCAGCCACGCAGGTGCCCCTTGAGATCTATTTATTGCATAGAGACTCTATTTTCACAGTCTTAGAAAGATGTGAGGAGCACCTCCGATTTGCTCTCTTTCCCTGATTTTTGTACCAATGCAATGTTAGTAATTAGGGCCCTCAGGAGTTAACGCATTCCTGGTATGAGGTTTGCAAGTAACATTGTCACAGATGTGAGACTGAAGGAATTACTCGCATCAGCGAGCACCCATAGATTTGAAAGATTTAAATGTTGAATGTTAACAAATATTTCATTCTTGTCACTGAAAACCAAGAATGGAAGATAAAAACCAACCTTGTCATAGAAGCACAGGAGACAAGGTTAGCTTGTTCACCGTTCTTTTGGCCAGCCCGTTTATGTAGCAGCTCTGGTGGTTTGTTTTTTTTTTTTAATAGATATTTACAAACCCTTTGCTTCCAACAGACTGAATTTATGAGGACTGATTAATTCTCAGGATAGATCTGGATCTGTTTTCAGAATTGCCTGTGTCTAAAAATAAAACGTAGAGGGGCACCTGGATGGCTAAGCCGGTTAATTGGCTGCCTTCAGCTCAGGTTATGATCCCAGGGTGCTGGGATCGAGCCCCACATCGGGCTCCCCACTCTGTGGAGAGCCCGTTTCTCCCAATCCCTCTGCCTGCTGCTGTGCCTACTTGTGCTGTCTGTCAAATAAATAAATAAAATCTTAAAAAAAATAAAAATAATGTAGAACTTAGACTAAGCAATCGACGAATAGTTGGTAAATCAGGCCTTATTGCTAGTTTAAAGATAGTGCTGGTAGCTTGCTTCAGCCTTGGAAGGAGGACAGTAGGGCTTGGGAGGATGTCTGTTCAGTTTTAGCTGTTCTGGCTGGTATCTTTTCTTTCACCTTTCCCATTATCTTGTTTACTTTGGCTTTCTAGTCTAATGGAGGCCTGCCTAAAGGGTGGACATAAATAAAATATGCATGTTCTTTTTTTCTCTGCTAATGATGGTAAGGAAACATCATCTGTTGTCAGTTCTGGTCTTTCATGATGAGTTGGCTTTCAGAAAAAGAACTTGAGTTATTCTTGGTGCAAGTTTGTCATTTCTTCCCTCTCGCAGCTTCAGGACAGGCACCGTCGGCTTTCCATTCAGTGAGGAGCGTCGCCTTTCAGATGAGGGAGCTCAGCCCACAAGCCATGGGTCTCGGCTTCTGCTAGACAGAACTTTGTTAAGTGAATCCGGGAGTCTGAATTATTCATTCTCTTCCTCATCCTGCTGTTCATATCAAATTCCTGCTGTGTCTTTGGGGCATCTTGCCAGTCTTCACCATAATTGATTTCCTTGCTTTGTGGGGTGTGTGTGTGTGTGTGTGTCTGTCTGTGTGCGTGCACATGAGTTGTGCTTCTGTTGAAGCATTCTTGATTGCCTAGGAGAAGAATATTTCGTAAGCACATGTGGGCAAAAGCACAAACGTTTACTCCAGATCACTAAGAATATTGTGGACACACTGCTTTTATAATCTAAAAAGGAGAAGTTGGGGTTGATCTTTTTATTGTCTAGGACGCAGAATATTGCTTTCTGGGCAACAAGAATTTACTGCTGGGGAATTAGGAAGAGGAGTCTTCTGTGATCTGATTGGAACATTGGGGACGGAGACTGTTCTTTTCTCTTTTTGTTCTCTAATCCCGTTGTCTCTTCTTCAGTGTTTTTAAGAAGATGTCTCCTTGAAGAGCTCTATCAGGACTAGAAGGGCTCAGAATGGTCCAGTCCAGAGGCTGCAAACTGGAGGCCTGTGGTCTGGCCCTTACATATGGGGTTTTGTTTGGCTTGCACACTATTTTGAAGGCATGTGGATTTAATATTTAAACACTGGGAGACCACACATGAAATCCAGATTCCTGTCTTTTCAGGACAATAGGGGGCCTGCATTCCTGCGGGGTGCACTCGCTTGGAGCCACACAGTGGCTCCTATAGGAGCGCCTGTTTGCTTCAGTACCACACGGCCTCTGCCTGTGCGCATCAGTTTTTATTTACCTCTCTGGTGAGCATTATAATCCCGCTCTAAACCACTTTACTTATTTCACAGAGGATAGAAAGACAATGGTTCCAGACCTTACAGGTAACAGGAAGAACTTAGGTAAAGAGTCATGCTTCTTGACTTTTAATTGATTATGATGATTATTTCTGCAGGTTTATTTTTTTACCAAGTTTTTTTCTTACCATTATGTTTTCTGTTCATTCAAAATATTCATCTTGTCGGTACTAAGAGTAAATGCTGGGAATGTAAAAGGAATATATGGTAAATCTGCCTGTTCTTGATTCAGTCTTCAAAGACCAAATGAGTCTGCCTTTGGGGAAAGTTAATACCCAACATTATTCTGTCCTGTTTGATTGCTTTATCTTCTTCTTATCACTTAACCACCATCTGGAAGTATTTTAGTTTGCCTCCTTGCTTACTGTCTGGCTTCCTAAATAGAACGTAAGCACTGTGAGACCAGTGAGTATGTCTTGGACAGCGTTTTATCTCCATTGCCTGGAAAAATCCCTGACACTGAGTAGATTCTATTCTTGATGAATGACTGAAGGAGGCAATACATAGAACTGGGCTTTGAGGGATGAATAGGAGTTTTCTGTGCAGACAGTGGAAGCGTGTTCCACACAGAAATATTGGTATGAGCAGAGTCATGAAAATACACGATGTGTTCTTGTGCTTCTTTGGGGTTGGCTGTAAAAAGCTGTTTTTGATAACAGAAAGACCATCTGGATTTGAAAGACCCTGGATCCTTGGTTGAAAAAAAAATCATAAACTAAATGTGTTTCTGAGTCAGAAAACTCCAGTGTAGCTTTTTCTGTCTCCTCCATAGTCTTTTAGCAGGATACTGGCCATTCGTTATAATTAGTGATTTATAGAACATCACTGGCCTCTTTACTAAATATGACAGATGTAAATTAAGGGTGTTGTTTTGATATGTCTTCAGTCTAAGATTTTGCATATCCAGAACAACACGTTATCTTCAGGGTATATAATGGACTAAGCAGTGAATTTCTGAGGGTGTAGGCAGAGGCTCTCTACGTTAGTAAGCTGTGCATTAGAATCCCCTAGGGAGTTTCTAAAAAAATTTCATTCCTTGGCCATCCCCCACCTAGGCCAGTTAAATCAGGAACTCTGAGGATAGGACCCAGGAATTTATATTCTTTTAAACTTCCCCAGATGATTCCAATACGCAGCCAAGGTTGAGAAATACTGACTTAGGGAAGCACAAGGGAAGATAGTTGTAGTTTGTGGCAAGTTAAAGTATAAGGAGGGAACCCAAAGAGGATAGTCACTAAGAAAGTAATTGAAGATCAGAGAAGGATGAATACCCTATAATTTCATTCATACGTGGAATTTAAGAAGCAAAACAGATGAACGTTGTGTAGGGGGAGAGGCTAACCAAGAAACAGCCTCATAGCTGTAGAGAACAAACTGATGGTTACCAGGGGGGAGTGGGGCAGACGGGTGAAATGGGTGATTGGGATTCAGGGGAGCCCTTGTCTTGATGAGCACCAAGTGTCGTATGGCAGTGCCTAATCACTGGATTGTACATGGAAACTAATATTATACTATATAGTAACTAACTGGAATTTAAAAAAAACTTGGGGGGAAAAAAGTAATTGAAGATAAAAGATTTTCTGAGTGTGAGAGAAGGGGTATTTTAGGAAATCAGTTTAGAAATACATGATTTTTAGAGCAATTAGAACATAAATAGAGGTTGGAATTATAAGGTGGTGTCAGAGATAAAGGAAGTATACCTAGTTGTTGAGGAGGGAGAGTCTGAATTCCATGGGGTCGGCTGTCCCCCTACCTCCCATGAATTATCATCCAGAGACTCCAGCTTTCTAGTCACATGTGATGAAAAAACACTGTTTTGTTGTTGTTTTAAGATTTTATTTATTTGTCAGAGAGTGTGAGAGTGGGTGGGTACAAGCAGGGGGAGTGCCCAGCAGACGAAGAACCAGGCTCCCCGCCAAGGAAGGAGCCCGCTGTGGGACTGGATCCCAGGACCCCGGGATCATGACATGACCTGAGCCGAAGGCAGACACTTAACTCCAACTGAGCCACCCAGCCATCCCAAAACCCTGTTCTTGAAGTAAGACATTGGGGTCATAGTCCTCAATTTCCCACTATTAGTTGTGTTCATTTAGTTCCGGTTACCAGCCATTTATTAAGGCTGTACTCTGTGTTGGATTCTGGAGGTGGATTAGGTAACAACTCTTGCCCATTCAGGATCTGAGATTCTGGGGAGTTCTTTGTGTAACTGTAGTTAGGCAGTTCTTAACTTCTCTGGGCCTTTCTCCATCTGTGAAATATGGGGATATGATGAAATTTTTTCTGAGGTTCTTTTCAGCTTAGACATCATACCGCAGTAATTTGAAGTAAAATCCTAGTAAAAATCAGCACCTCTTCACAGTGATGATGTAGTTTTCTTCAGTAGGAAAAGAACAAAAACAAAAAACAACCCAAAGAAAAATACAGTGAAGGGTTTAAATTGAAAGAATCCCAGGACCTTATCACACCCTTTCCCCCATCTTACCTTTCTGTGAGGTTCTGTGGGGTTTTGACAAGTACACTTGGGAAGGGAGAGCGGAGAGTGGCTGTCCCCAGGGGAAGAAGGAAGTGGCGGCAGGATGAGAGGCCGCGAGAGCCCCTGCAAGCCTGGCAGGCAACCGGGAAGTGCGCCCCCCAAGAATGTGTTTGAGATCCTCCTTTGTCCCTGGCACCTTGCTGAGGACTTCTTGGCTACATTTGTCACCCAGATGAAGTCTAAAATTGGGAAGAAAGTGCTCCTCGTGCCAGCAGCTCTCAGGACGAACTTAGGAGAACTGGGGGCATGTGTCGTTCTGAGGCTTCTTGGGTATTGCACGCATTCATGGTTTTCCCTACGAGGTTGTTGGGAGAGTGGAGGGGAAGGGGAAGGGAATGTGGGAGGCAAAAAAAGTTTCCAGAAAAGGGGAAAAAAAAAAGAGCTTAAAAGCTATTTGTGAGAACTGAACTGGGTGGGAGGGCTGTGGTGCTTTCGTAGGCTGTGGTCCTTCTCACTGCTGTCCTGCTTTGGGGCACGTCACACTAGTAATAACTATGGTTAGTTTTTAATTTTTTCATGATACTCTCCGATTTACCTTTTGTTGCAAATTATTAGCGACTCTTAAAGGATGATTTTCTTATGTAAATGTTGCGCTCAACATACTGGTCCAGTGAGTTGGCTGTACCATGATTTCTATTTCGATATCCTGGATCCTCAGACCTCAGATTACTCTCCAACCATTTCCTCTCCCACTGCCCACTTCCCCTTTCAGTCTGTCCTTGTATGAGCCCCATAAGCCTTCTCAGCGCCTGAATGCCCGATGTTGGGGAAGGCAGAGAGACAGTCGCTGCCCTTGGGAGCCTCAGTGGGGGGGGGGGGGGGGGGGAGACTGAGGCTGAGCAGAGGTGTAACGTGGTGAGTGCAGTGGGAAAGGTGAGCGAGCACTGAGGTCGGGGAGAGGGCACCCGATCCAGCCTGAGCAGCTTGGGTGGCAGGGACCAGGCCTGGGGGTTAGCAGGAGCGACATTTCCATGTGTTTAGACAGTAGAAGAAACAGGGAAATACTGGCTTAATGGATAGAGCACAGGGAGGGCAGTTAGGACCCTTCCTTTGTGGTCTTTTGTGCGCAGAAGTATAGCAGCTTTCTTTGCTTCCCACTCCTGGCAGCGGATTATCTCTTCCTCTGGAATTACGTGGGTTGGAGAAGAATGGAGAGAAATGGGCCCACCTGCATGGGGGGAGAGGGAGGCATTAGGGATGTGGGTGTTTAAAAGCTCTTGGCATGGCCGGCTATAAGTGCAGATGGCTATTTGTGTTACCATTATTGTAGCTCTTACGCCTGCATTCCCTTTCGTGTGCTTCTCTGCAGGGATAATTGTGGGGTCCTAACTCCTGTCTCTTCCTGCTGCCAGCTAAAGTAGATGCTGATGTGTTGTGCATTACAGAGCGAACGAGGACTTCTGTGTGGGCTGATGTCTTCGTGCAGCTGTCAACTTTTGGGGCCTCTGCAGCATCAGGGGGAAACAATTTTTTTTGCTGTTGTTGTCGTTAATAGAAATCCACATTGGTGAAAACACTAGAAAAGTGCATACACCAAATTTTAGTGAGGGATTGACTTCTCAATGGAGCTAAAATTAATTTTGGTGAGTGTTTGGATTTCAAAAGTGTTAGATACCAAGGGTTGGCTATCCAGGGAAAAGGTGATTTGTCTGGGAATCCGAGGAACTAAGTTATGTTCTGGGAAAAACGAAGGGGAGTGAAACAGAGAGGATGGTTTTTATGGCCGATCCGCCATTTTTTAAAAAAGATTTTGCTTATTTATTTACTTACTTATTTAAAGCATGAGTGAGGGGAGAAGGAGAAAGAATCTCGGGTGGACTCCCCGTTGAGCACAGAGCCCGGCTTGGGTCTTGATCTCCTGACCCTGAGATCACTACCTGAGCCAAAAATCGCAAGTCAGGCACTTAACCAGCTGAGCCTCCCCGGCACCCCCGATCTGCCATTTCTTTGTTGTGTGACCTTGTCCGGGCCACTTTTCTCATTAGTAAACTGGAGCTAATAATAGCCATCGCTGAGTTGTTGTGACAATTAAGCATTTATTATTCTGCTACCAAAGGCCTTCCACAGGCTTCTTTCCTGGTATTTATGTCTCAGCAAGGCACAATCGCTTCCTATTTCTTTCCCCTTTTTGCCTTTGGATGCATCTTTTCTTGTATGACTTTTTTACCTGCCTGCTCAGAAAATCTGCCTCCAAGTAAAACCCACATGAGTTCACAAACCTGGCGAATTTAGGTTAATCCTCTCCTGTTACTTGGGTCTCAGCTGTTTGGTGTTCTGTTATTAAGGAAACTTTTCCCTGTTGTCACCCCAGTCCAGAAGATATTCTTTCTAGGATGTTCCATAGCACTCTTTGTCTGTCTCAGTTGTAGAACTGAACATTTTCTGGAGACAGTGATGGTCAGGTGTGCCATTGCGTTGTCACTCTGTAGCCTGCGCCTCCTTCCCTTCTCTGAGATGACGACGTACGGTCTGAACCTAAGCTGTCTGCAAAACTCAGGACAGCACCAAGAGGCACTGTATCCCCTTGTCCCCAGTTGGTTTATAACCGGAAAAAAGCCCACTTAATTTACACTTAATTGATGGTAAAACCTACTTCCTCTGGGGGTAAATTTGGCTTTCAGAGTCATTGAAGCAGCGAGCCAAGTAAACCCGATTCTTGGTGCTTCGGTAGAGCTTCAGACCTTTGCTGTTTTTCATGAATAATAGTTGTTTTTCTGCTTTGAGGAGAAAACCACTAGAAATGAAGAGTATGACTTCTGGCAGGAATCCATTGTCAGAATTGGGGCAAACAGTCCTAATCCCACCACAACCTCTTACTTCCCAGAAGAGGACGCCTTCAAACAAAACAGCGACTACCTCTGGAGATGATTTAACGTAAGGGTAATAGCAGTTTGGGACTCCTCAAAAACCCTTGTATTACCCCATCCCCCTTTTTAGACCTTGGAGGAGTGAGAGTGTGTGTGTGTGTGTGCACGTGCGCGTGTGCATGTGTGTGTGTGTTTGTTAGACAGGGACCTCTCACTCACATGACCTAAATACATTCCATGGTGGCCATTGGTCTATTTGTCCTGTACATTGCAAATTGTGACCCTCCGATGGGTCACTTGGAACTTAGGATGGAGTGAGGGACAACATTCCCCACGGAAGTAAAGGCTGACCATGGCCTTATATCTCTTTGTCACTTGATAGGTCTGTGTGTCTGTTAGGCTGCATTCCTTGAGGGCAGGGATGGCCTGATTCATTTTACATCCTCAGTGGTCAGCACCCGTGTTGGCCTGTCCCTTAGTACACCGTGGTTGGCTGTTTGTGGAACAAGGCAGTGTGGTGCAGTAGAAGATGGAAGGCTTTCAAATTTGAAATTAGATTGGGTCCTCAATTAGAGTGGGTCCAACACTTGTTAGCTGGAGGACCTTGGACCAGATTTTAACTTTTCTGAGCTTTAGAATCAGCTTTTTGGTGAAGATAAAGGTATTGTGCCCTGCACACTACCTGGCACTAGAGGACTATTATTTTTCCCCAATTACTTATTTTGAAATAACTTTACGATTAGAGAAGAGTTGCCAAAACAACTAAACAACAACAACAACAATAAAAAAAACAAGAAAAACTCACAAACTATTTCCCTTTCCTCGTATTTCCCAGTTAATATTTTATTGTGTGTGCTCCATTGTCCTCTCACTCTCTCTTTTTTAAAAGATTTTATTTATTTACTTGAGAGAGGGAGCATGAGCCGGGGAGTGGGAGAGGAAGAAGCAGACTCCCCGCTGAGCAGGGAGCCTGATGTGGGGGTCTACCCCAGGACCCTGAGGTCACGACCTGAGCTGAAGGCAGACACTTAACGACTGAGCCACGCAGGTGCCCCGTCACTCTGTGTGTGCATCCATGCATCGTCTATTGTTGTTTCCTAACTTGTGAGAGCAAGCCACGGATCTGATCTCTTCACCGGGAAACACTTCAGTGTGTACTCCCCCAAGCAGGACTGTCTTACATAGCCTGGATCCACGCTCCAGATCCGGAAAGCAGTATTGGTGCACTGTCACCATCTATCCACAGGGCCCGTGAACATTTCGCCAGCTGACCACATGATGTCTTTTTTCTGTTTTGGTCCAGGATCCTCTCCTCTGACTCCTTCAGTCTGGAACAGTTCCAAGTTTTTGCCTTTCTTTCCTGTCCTTGAGATTTTGAAGTATCTAGATCTGGGTCCATCTGTTTCTTCATGACAGCCGTCATCTCATTTTTGTCAGGAATATGCTGTGCCCTTAGTGTGTCACCTGGAGGCAGTTGATGTCTACCTGTCCGTTACCTGTGATGTCAACCTTGATCACTTGGTTAAGTTGGTGTTTGTTAGGTTTCTCCACATCAAATTCACCATTTCTCCCTTTGTTACTGATTATTATCTTGTGCAAAGATATTCTGAGATTATACCATGATCCTGTTGCTCCCCAGACCTCTGCCTCACAGCCTTAGCGTCCACTGACCACTCCTTCCTGGGACAGTTGCCAGGTGGTGACTCTCTGTTTCTGTCAGTCTATCTGTATTTATTAGTTGGCATTCCACCATTAGGAAGAGTTTTCTCTTCTCATTTGTTTATTTCTGTCAGCAGAGATTCATGGATTCTTGTTTTCTTCAATAGTTTGTAGTAAGTTGAAATTCTATATTCTGATCTTTAGCTTTTGCCAGTTTAGCCAATGGGACCTGCTTCCTGCTGGCTCCTGTGTTCTTTTGGCTTGACCCCATCCTTCATGGGGCATTTCTTGACTTGCTGGCACAAGATTTTCCAAGTTTATTTTGTTCTTTTCCCACTCTAGCCCTGGAATCAGCCATTTCCAAGGAGCTCTGCTTCTTTTAAATGGAGCATAGTAATTAGAAACCAGAATCTGGGTGCTAAGGTGTACACATTGCTGCTGGGGTGTCACTGCCTCTAGGCTCTCTCAGCAGACAGAAAATATACATATGTATATATGTATACACACCATATATATGTACATCTGTGACTATTTCTATATTCCTATGTGAGTGTACACACATGTGATGTTTGTATGTGTGTGATCATATATATTATATACATTATATATATCCATGTATGTATATTATAGATTTTATACCGTAAAACCCTGAGTTTTAGATAATAAAACCAGAATTCATATTGATAACTCCATCTTAAGTCCAGCCAACCTCTTTCCAGTTTTTAAAATATTCTCAAGTAGGGAAAAACTTGGCTCCTTTTTTTTTTTTTTTTTTTAAGATTTTATTTATTTATTTGACAGAGAGAGATCACAAGCAGGTAGAGAGGCACGCAGAGAGAGATGAGGAGGAAGCAGGCTCCCTACTGAGCAGAGAGCCCGATGCGGGGCTCGATTCCAGGACCCTGAGATCATGACCTGAGCCAAAGGCAGCGGCTTAACCACTGAGCCACCCAGGCACCCCATAAACTTGGCTCCTTTTATCCTCGGTACATTTACTTATTTCGTTAATTTGCTTGGTGTAACCGATTTCCCAGCCACAGAAGTTGTCTCTTTCACCTCTGTACCCCATTTCTCATGACTTGGAATCCTCCGCCACTCGGCTCTCTGACCTGCTTTACCATATGGCCTTCCTGCTTTCTTATAGTCCTTCAGCTCCCCCAAACACTCTGTGACCTAGTCTGTGGTCCTGCTGGCCTGTGCCTCCTTATAATTCTTTCTCTCCTGCCCCACCTGCCTCCTTAGCTGACTCCTCTATGGTGGAAGGGGAGAGGGTAGGAGGCTCTTATATTTTGAGGGAGACTTTATGTTTTTTGTTTGTTTTTTGAAGTATAATTTACATCATGCAGTAAAGTTCTTCCTTTTGAGAGATACACATACCTGTGAATTTTGACAGACATAGTGCAGTCATGTAAGGACTGTCACAGTCAAGATATAAAATACTTTGTTACCATAAAGAGGTCTCTTTGTAGTCAAGCTGTCTTCCCATCCCCAGCTGCTGGCAGTCACTGATCTGATTTCTTCTATGGTTTTGCCTTTTCTAAAATGTCATATAAATGGAATTACTGCACAGCTTTTTGTGTCTGGCTTCTGCTTTGTGTTCTTTTGAGATTCATCCATGCTATTTTATGTATTAGTAACTTGTTCCTTTTTATTACTGACATTTATATATGCATGTGCCACAATTTGTTTGTCCATTCACCAGTTGATGGACACTTGGGTTTTCAGCTTTTGAGGATTATGAATAAAGGTCCAATAAATATTTGTATATAGTTTTATAGTTTTTGTGTAGAAATATATATATACATACATGTATATGTATGTATATTTGTGTGTTTGTATATGTGTATATACACAGACACACACACGTATATGTGTGTGTGCGTGTGTGTGTGTGTGTATTTCCCCCTTTTGAGAGCATGCCAGTGGAGAATTGGGACAGAGGGAGAGAGAGAATCCCAAGCAGGCTTCATGCCCAGCACAGAGCCCAACAAGGGGCTTGATCTATGACCCCTGAGATCATGACCTGAGCTGAAACCAAGAGTTGGAAGCTTAACCAACTGGCTCCCCAGACGTCCCATCTTTTTTCTTTTCTTTTCATCTCTGTCTCTGTCTCTCCCTTCCTTCCTCTCTCTCTCTGTGTATGGGCATGTATCTTAATTTCTTTTGGGTAAATACCTATGGGTAGGGTTGTTGGTCATTTCTTAAGCATGTTTAAGAATCTGCCAAACTGGGGCGCCTGGGTGGCTCAGTGGCTGGGCGGCTGCCTTCGGCTCAGGTCATGATCCTGGAGTCCTGGGATCGAGTCCCATATCGGACTCCCTGCTTGGCAGGGAGTCTGCTTCTCCCGCTGACTTCTCTCCTCTCATGTTCTCTCTCTCAAATAAATAAAATCATTAAAAAAAAAAAAGAATCTGCCAAACTGTTTTCCAAAGTAGCTTACCATTTTTGCATTCCTGTCAGCATTGAATGTATGACGAAGTTCTAGTTGCTCCACCTCCTTTCCACTATCTGATATTGTCAATTAAAAAAAAAAAATTGAATCCTTCTCATAGGTATGTAATGGCATCTCTTGTGGTTTTAAATATAATTTCCCTAAATGTTAATGGTGTTGAGCATCTTTTCATTTGCATATTTCCCATCCATATGTCTTTGATGATGGCTCTGTTAAACCATTTTAGAAATTGGGTGGTTTGTTGTCTCTGTTTTAAAGATTTTATTTATTTGTTAGAGAGAGAGAGAGGGAGAGAAAATGAGTGGGAAAGGGCAGAGGGAGAGGGAGAAGCAGACTCCCCACGTGGGACTCCATCCCAGGATCATGACCTGAGGGGCAGGCAGAGGCTTAACTGACTGAGCCACCCAGATATTCTGGGTTGGTTGTTGTCTTAATGAGTTTTGAGAGTTTTTTACATATTGTTGTTTCTAGTCCTTAATCAGTTATGTGTTTGCAAATATCTTTTCCCATTCTGTCATTTTAAATTATAAATATAGATTCTTTATATAACTATAGTTAGGTAGAAAGTTTTAGACTGGATTCTCTGTGGCTTTCCATATAGTCTTTATGCTGTGAATACCCCCAGAGAGATCTTTGTGAGAGGACCAATCAAGGCTTGCGGGGAGTTGGAGATCCTGGAGGACCCGGTGGAATGAATTGCCTTCTCCCGGTGACTGACTGAGGGTGCTTGGTTGAGAAAAGAAAGGAAGGACTAACGAGAAATAAGATGGGCGGTGGTGGTGGCTGGAATCTTTGGTGGGAGAGACTAGGGCAGCCGATTACAGGGCGGGAGAATGGCTCCTGGAATTGTTCACAGTAGAAAGGTACGGATCATGAAAGGAGCCAGGGAACTCTGACATGGATTGTGTTGCAAGTGTTGAACCTGGGTGAGATCCAGCCGCGGGTTCATTTGCCAGAAAAGAGAGAGGCCCCACAAGGGGATGCGACTTTCTGAAGATGATGGGGGTTGTAAAGTGGCAGAGCTGAGACTTAAATTCAGATTTTTGAGAACAGCTGTGAGGAAGGGCCTCAGCACATCAGAGGGAGGGGGAAAGACTAGAGTTCTGACGAAACTGGGGCGACCTGTTTTTGTTATCTGCAGGTCTTCTACATAATTTATGAAAACTCTTCTTGCGTGTTATTTAGTATTTAGTAAAACATAACAAAACTGGAATGACAGCAGAACTGGTGATTGGTAAGAGTTTGACTATAAATGCAAGTGGAATATATTTTGGTTTAAACAAAACACTAGAAATCAAATAGGAGGGGTGTTTGGGTGGCTCAGTGAGTTAAGCCTCTTGGCTTAAGAGGTCTTAAGAGGTCTTGGTCTCAGGGTCCTGGGATCCAGCCCCCCCGCCCCCACGCCTGCCTCTCTGCCTACTTGTGATCTCTCTCAAATAAATAAATAAAATCTTTAAAGAAAAAAAGAGAAAGAAATCAAATAGGAATGCATTTTTGGCACACCAGGAATGTTTCGTTCTTTCTGACACCGAAAGGGAAAGGACAAGAAGTACCATGAGAGATCATAGGTCTGGCTTTTGCTGTTGTAATTAGCTATGAAAATACTAACTCTCAAGGTTAGGATTTACTGGAATTCGAATCGCCTTTGGAATAAAAGAGAATGGTGAAAGGAAGTATCTGGAGAAACCTGATAATGATAGTTATTATTTTACTGGATTCTTGGTCTAATTCAGGCACTGTGTTAGGCTCCTTGCTGTTACATTTTCCTGATTCTTCTATAACCTTGCAAAGTATTTGGTGATACTACATTCCTGTTTTGCACATGCAGAAATTAAGATTCAGAGAAATTAAATAACTTGTCCAAAGCCATAACTGGGATTCATCCCTGGACCTGTGTGGCACCAAAGCTTGGTGTCTTTTCACTATGCTGGGGCTAATCATGGTGTTCTGTGTAGACCGACATTCTCCCACAGTGGTTTCTTACCAGTTCACTGCAAGATAAGTACAGAAATTGATCGTGAGCACTGAGAAACTTATAGCAGTTTGACAGAGTAAGTTTGTGAGTGTCAAATCTAATGATAACAAGTTTGGGCTTGTATTTTGTATGTCTTTGTTTCTTTCTTTCTTTTTTTTTTTTTTTTAAAGATTTTATTTATTCATTTGACAGAGAGAGATTACAAGTAGGCAGAGAGGTAGGCAGAGAGAGAGGAGGAAGCAGGCTCCCTGCTGAGCAGAGAGCCTGACGCGGGACTCGATCCCAGGACCCTCAGATCATGACCTGAGCCGAAGGCAGCGGCTTAACCCACTGAGCCACCCAGGCGCCCTGTATGTCTTTGTTTCTTAAAATTCCAGTTTTTTCCTCGTAATCCATTTTATGGTGTTTTATAAAAGTACCGTTCTGTGATGGTTGGAGGCTTCACAAACAGAAGTGCTGCAGGTCGTTGGCGCAGCCCTGCCCTGTACCGGGCAGCGTCTCTGCCCTCCAGCTGCTTGCATCAGGGCACAGTGAGCTGTTGCACTGCGGCGGACTCCCGCCCACTCTGCGTTTGCAGTGGCAGGGGAGACAGGGTCAGAGAAAGGGAAAGAGGCAGTAGGGAAAGGTAAGGAGCTAGGCAAAGGATCTTTGGGAGAAGTCTCCGAAGTGCCCTTAAGCGGTAGCCGTGAGGAAGGGTGAATCTCCGTTCTCTCCTTGAGGACGCACACCTTTGATGACATGTGTCTGGACGATGGTCAGCTTTCTGCTGGGTTTTTGCTTTTTATGTCACCCTGCAGCGATGCTGGTGTTGTTCTAGAGGAAGGCAAATACGGGAGACGGAATTTACAGAAATAAACTAAAGGCAGAAATTCGGAACATTGAAAACCTCCTTTTCTCTCCTCCCAAGTACAGGCACATGAACCCGTACCTTGGTGTTTTCCCTTTAAGGGAAAGACTGCAGTTCTTTGGCAGGGCCGAGAGTTTGCATTGGCCCCTTTGCTGCTGTTGGCCATGAAGAATCCTGACCAGTCCGGTTTTGTTTAGAGCTGGTTTGGGACTCAGCTGAGCTGCCAAGTTGTCTGTACCTAATTTGAAATGCGCTTGTGTTCAGGCCGGGGCCTGGTTTGGCTTTCATAGGGGGCCGGGAGGAAATGCTGTTTCTGGAGGCGCATGTCAGAGCTTCTCTCCGAATGCCTTTGAAGTCCCGCCAGTTGAGGGAGGGGGCACGTTCAGCTCACCGAAGGGGTTATGTGTTTAGGGAGCCTGCGCAGAGTGAGACATCGCATGCAGTGGCGCGGGGGAAGCAGCCCCCTCATCCTTCAGGTGAGCTAGGATATGAGATTAGGCAAGTGGTCTCAGTTTTACAGGATGGTTTTTCTCTCCACTTCCAGATCTGAAATGGCGAAACAGACCCTCTAAGAACTAGATCCCCGCTAGTGACCCATTTTAGTTATGAAGGAAACCTCAGTGACCTTGACCTGTGATAAAGGCGGGTACTGCCCACTGTGACCTCTTGCCTAAGACCTTACCTGTCATCTGAGGTACTGCGGCCCTTCTGGCTGGGGCTGAGGGCGTGGCTGCAGGCGGCGGTGGCGGGGGGGGGGGGGGGGGGGGGGGGGGGGCGTTGACAAATAACCCTTCTAACAGTGAACCTTTTCCCTGCTCGGCTGGTTCTTAATCCCTAGCACGCAGCCCAGGGTCAAGAATCTCTGCCTGCTTCCCTGCCTGCTTGTGATCTCTCTCTGTGTCAAATAAATAAATAAAATTCAAAAAAAAAAAAAAGAATTTGCTCCTGATCACATTGCTCCTGCACTGGTGACAGCTGCCGCTTGCGGGCCAGCGTTTGTCAGTCCGCCCCTCACTCTGGGGATAGAAACTTACTCAGCATTGCATGAGCCCTGTTATAAGTTTAGGCAGTTTATAATGCCAGCCTTCAAATTTCGTGGTGAAATAATTTGGATAATTTTCAGATTTATTAGAACCCTCTTAAGAGTTTAACAGACGCAAGAAGATAAGAGAATGAGGTACACGGAGGAAGCGGCAGTCAGGGATTTTAAATTACCTCATAGTTATCAAGTCCTGAACTAAAATTATATTTGAGCAGCTCCGTGTCTGTCCAGTAGATGAGACATTTCCTGAGGATAGGGTAGATTCTATTTTTCTTTTTTTTTCCTGTAGTCCCCAGAGAATCTAGCCTTCTTGGTAGGTTCAATAAATATTTGTTATATTTGTTAAATGAGTAAGAAGCTTCTAAGTACAAAGAGCAGAGTCGTATTTCAGTGGTTTCTTTGTGAATTGAATTCTCCAGGTCTCTGTGCTGTACTTCTCCGATTAGGTTGCGGGGCACAGAAGACTAGCCTAGTACTTGCCCTTACACATTTTATCCCCTGCCGTGGTTCTGCTGTCGCTAAGCGATATGAACACTGGGGCTGTGGCTTATAGAGTGTACTAGCTGACAGGCTCTGCCCATTCTCTGCCACCACACACCTCACTCCTTTCCAGGTGGTCCAGTTGCTTTGAAGTGTTGATTCCCAGGTGAAGCTGGTGGCTAGTTGTGCATGTACTCTTTGTTTTTGTTAGGTGCGTGGAATTTGAGGAGGTAGTGGTGCTGGAAATAATCTTAGGGAGTCTGCCATACCCCCACGTTTTGCCGGTGAAAAAAAGAGACCCAGAAAGGTTTAAGTGGTTTATTCCTAGCCATGTGGGTACTTCATGGCCATCCAGACTGTTCTCCTGATCTCCTGGATCTTAGGTCTAGGCGTTTACCAGACAAGTCTGAAGTCTTTTTTTTCCTTTTTTCTTTTTTAATAGAAAGCATCAGTAAAAATCGAATTTCTGCAGAAGGAAATACTGGCAATTTCACTTAGGAATGTGAGTGGAAAAACATTTTCCCTTTTGAATGCTAGGAGAACTATCCCACAGTGTCTCTCTCTACTCTTCCTACTCTGATGTTACAAGACAAAAAAGTTTCATAAAGGATATGCTTCATTTAATGCAGAAAAAAGTAGGCCACTTTGTATTTCTAAAAATAACACTTAAAAACTCCCAAAATTGTGTAAAGAGCTATTTTAGTTGCACAAATGCTGTAATTTTCTGGGAGTTCCTGGGCCCAGGGAGGATGCTAGCTCTCTGGATGCTTCATGTTCTTATAGGATTCTTTTGTTTGAGGTGACCCCAGAATGGGAGATGGAGAAATGTGATCTGAAGGGTGATTTGGGGGGAAGGGTTGAGAAAGTTGTAGGCGGGAAAGCTCAGCATAGTGATTTTAGGGAGTTTTCATTTCATTTTATGTTTTTATAGGAAAGGCCTGCTAGGAGCTTGGTCCTAACTGATTCCAGATGGGCCTGCTACAGTACAAAGGTTTTCAGTGTGTTTGGGACGGGGCAGACCAAGAGGGCCCCCTGAGCACTTCCTGTGCAGCTCTGCAATTGTACTCACCTAATCAGAAACAGCCCTGCCTGCTGGAGCTCAAGGGCAGCCATCTTGGGTTCTCTTCGGACCTCATTCTGGCAACTGCCCTTTCCTCCTGTCTGGTCTACCTTTGCGTCCTCACATCCTCGTCCTCCTCGTCCCCTTCCTTCTCTAATCTCTTCTCCATTTGTTTGCTGGCAGCACTTTATGTATATGTGTTTGTGTGTTCCTCCCTGTTGCTTGTGGGGTGGGAGCTGGGAGGAGGGGAAAGAAGGAAGAGGGGGTGGGGAGGGAGGAGGAGGTGGAATGGCTAAATTAAAGGCAGATGCTGAAAGGCTTTTTTCCTGGACCTGGGAGGTATTTGCTGGCAGTGGATATTGGGAACATGAGAATGTGAGGCGGACTTGGACAATGAAGCCATCATTCATTCATTCATTCATTCTCTCCATATCCCCCTCGCCCCTGCACTGTACTCTTTCCAAAAGGTTCAGAATGTTGCAAATGGGTGATTTGTTTATATTATAAACTGAGAATCACTGGCCCTTTCTGGTTGTGTGCCAAAGAGCGAGTTTGATGATGATTTTAAATCCAATAGAATACAAAGGTGTTTTGCACTCAGATTCCAGCGTCGTTGCCACAGGAGCATCAATCAGTTCTGTGCTCTGATGTCTGCTAAATATGGCTAGCTTCTCAGTTCTTGCAGGTGCTCTGCATAGGTTAAAAGAGGATTTTTGGTGAGGCTGTACTGCAGGGACAGTGAATCGTTCTTAGGGGCCTTCCAGACTCCCCTGGGGATATAGTTGATGCATAAATTTGACTTTGTATCTTGGTGCAAATGCCTGTTAGACTTGAGGATATGGTTGGTGTTTGAATCTCATTTTTTGGGATCTACCTGCTGTTGCAGAATGTGGTCCCAGGGTTTTATCTGGGTCTTTGTAGTTTTATTCTGATTCATTTGGCTGTTGTATCCATGTTGTTGCAAAAATGTGAATTTATTCAGATAGAATATTGAAAAAGACTAGGTAGGCATAAGTTCCCAGCAGCCTAGGTTTGTTTTTCTGATCTGTCCATACTTTCAGTGCTGCTTTTGCCCTCATGGAAGTATGGTGATCACTTTTTTGTCCCTTTCTTTTTGAGTCAAATGTGTGGAATATATTGTATGGTGAACAGTTTTTGTGCTGTTTCTTGATAGTGAGATTGGGAGAGACAGTTGGGAAATGGGAAATGGAAATATTTGAATTTCTGAGATAGTCTGATGTTAGTGGTAATAATGGATCAGTGTTTAAAATTGGGATTTCTTAGAGCTAGATCACACAGTTGTCCTTCTTATGAGTGAGTCTTAGCAATATGGCATTGAAGCTAATGGAGAATTAGTTGGTATTTTTAACCATTAGCTGCTTGTAATAATGTTTTCAATTTACCAGTAGGATCTTCCCTCTTCCCTTTATTTTTTAAAATCCCCTTGTAGGCGTGAAGGAGAGAGGGCGGCTAAGGTGTGTTTGTTTGTCTTGGCTCTTATTTGCCAGTATCAGACTTATTACCTCACTTAATGCTCTGTGGCCTTAACTCCATCAGGAGAGGAGAAAAGTGCTCTTGCCTGGTGTTACACAGCCAGTAAGCGCTGGAGATGGCTTTGGTCCATGACATTCTGGATCCAAAGGCAGTATGTGTTCTCTCGCACTCCAAGTTAACATAGAAGTCCTAAACTCTTCTCAGAAAAAAATTCTTTTCTAACGCAAATGCAGTGATTAGAAATTTTTTTTAAGATTGTTTAGAACTTTATTGTCTTCTTCTTCCCTTTTTAGGCTTGCTGGCTTCATGCCTCTGATATACGAACAGCTGGTCCTGGAGAAGGGACGGAGGTGAACCATTTAGTTACTGTTTACAGAGAGGCTTTGAGACTCTGCAAGTTGCTTTTTTAAAAATCGAGTATTTTATTGGGATAATTGTAGACCCATAAGCAGTTGTACAAGAGCCGCTTTTGAAACGGTAGAAAGGCAGAGGCTCTGATTCAGAGGTAGGTAGAGGCCCCCGCTCATCTTCTGTGGCGGCGTGGAAGGAGGTTGCATGCGGGGCTCTTGAGACGGCGTCTTGGCCTGAGCAGCTCCCTGCTGTCTTTGGGAGGCATGCTTGCTGCAAAGACTGCCCAGTGCTGTCAGTACTGCGTGGAGAGAGGCCCTCAGTTGCAGTTTCTAGTTCAGGGAGGCGGGACTGTGAAATCTTGATCAGCTGGAGCACTGACAACATTCAGAAGGAAGGGAGAGGTTGGAGGGGGAGGCAGTCTTAGAAACTGGAAGAATGAGCTGGAATTGCTAAGGGTGTCTCAGCCAGACGTCTTTGGTTGGGATCACCAGGAAGACACCTTCCATTGTTTTTCTGTGAGTTAGAGGTCATCTTCTGAAGGAGGCTACCTTTCACCTAACGTACATTTACCTGAGTTTTCTTTAGTGTTTATCATGATCTGTAACTAGATACTTACTTGGTGTAATGTTTTTGTCCACAATTTGTCCACAGACTTCATGAGGGCGGGGACTGTGTCAGTTTTTCACACTGTTACACATGGTCCCTAGGCTATGGGACCGTAGTCAGTGTACACATTGTAAAAGTTGGTTGAATGAATGAATACCATGGGAAATTACGATTCTTGCTGAAGAGCTTAATTGTAGCGGGTCAAGCATTCCCCTGTTATTCTGGGTCAGATGACTGACTGAAAATTTTCTAGATAAAAGAATTTTAATGTCATAGACTTCTTTTCTTTTTATCTCATAAACAAAGTAGTAAACTATTTTAGCTTGAGGTCTCCCCTTAAGTTGTACTAATGGACTCTTGCATTATTTCAGAAAATATGCTTAAGGCTTAGAAACCCAACCTATGAAGCATCTGGTCTACTTTGACCTCTAAAATGAGCAGACTTGTTCTTTTCACTCCTGTTCTACATGTTTGGAAGAGTAGCATGATTCTATTTTGAGGCTTGTTACAAAATAGGAGAATAGAGAAAACTCGGTGACTCTGGTTTAAAAACTCTCTGCTCACTTGAACTGGTTTAATGACTATTCTTTTGTTTTACCGCTTCAACTTCTCATCTCAGAATTGATCTTCCTAAATTTACCTCTCATAAAAGGGTCATAATAATTTGATTCCTATCTCACTGAGACTCTTTCTTAAGCTTGGCTCTTCTTTTTTTTTAAAGATAACCTCTCTCTCCAAGACCAGGAAGAAAAAGGATAAGTAATTATGGGCAAGAAAATTGGAAAACATTTAAGGAAAAAATGTAGGGTTTTGTGGGTGTGTGAGAATATGTGTGTATACATACATATTTTTTCCCTTCTCTGCCCCACTCTTCTCAAGCTAGAGTGAGAATTTTTTTTCATTTCAGGAAGAATTGCATAATTTCCCGATCGAGCTGTTTCTTTTGGGTAGTTGAGCTGATGCTGACTTTGTAGTTGTTATCTTACTCAGATCTTAGGTATACTCTTCTGAAAATTGGTAAATGATATGCTTTTTAGATATGTGTATTGAAGAAGGAGTAGCAGTAATCATGTAATGCCTCTGGCCTGCTGTTCCTTATTGAAATAGAAATTTGCTTGGATAGCTCAGGTTGGCGGAGGATTAGTTATTGTTTTTGAGCTCTGATGTCAGAATCCTCACAGCTAATACCTGAATATCGTATCATTAGCCAAGGTTAATATTCACTTAGGACAGGGATCTTACATATCACGTTTATCTCTCTTGTAGCACAGGACAGTCTTGGCACAGAAGAAGTACTTAATGAATTTAAATTTAGTGTGATCTTGCTCAATTCATAGATTGTTTGATTTGGTTGGTGGAAGAAAACCTCATTTGTTTATATACACATACATGATATGCTGGGAATTTCAAAAATATACATTTTAGATGCTACATTATTAAGTTTCTAGAGGAGGTACAGTTGGGTGGCTCAGTCGTTAAGTGTCTGCTTTCAGCTCAGGTCATGGTTCCCGGGGTCCTGGGATTGTCGCCCACGTTGGACTCCCTGCTCAGCAGGAGGCCTGGTTCTCCCTCTCCCACTCTTCCTGCTAGCGTTCCCCCTTTCTGTCAAATAAATAAATAAATAATTTTTAAAAAAGATTTTATTTATTTATTTGGCAGAGAAAGCAGTGAGAGAGGGAACACAGACAGGGGGTGTGGGAGAGGAAGAAACAGGCTTCCTCCCAAGCAGGGAATGCGATGAGGGGCTCAATCCTCGGACCCTGGGACCATGACCTGAGCCGAAGGCAGATGCTTAATGACTGAGCCACCCAGGTGCCCCTAAATAAAAAGTCTTAAAAAAATTTTCTTTTCTAGAGGAAAACATATGAGAATATTTTCATGATACTTACTTCAACCAGGACATAAAGACTAACTATAAAGGAAAAAAAAAGATAGATTATCTACATTATATTAGAAATATGTATTCATTAAAAGACAGCATTAAGGAAGCAAAAAGGCAAACAAAACCATAGAGTTTAGGAAAAGATATTTGCAGTACAAATATCTGGCTGGTATCCAGAATATATAGATAACTCCTACAAATCAATATATAGAAGAAGTCCTATCAGTCTTAGAACCACCCAGTTAAAAAATAGGCAAAAGATTTGGATACTTAACAAAAGGTGATATCTAAATGCCCCAAAAGTAGTCCGCATCATTAATCAGAGTCAAGCAGATAGCCACAGTGAGATACTACTACGCCAACTCCAGAACAGCTAACATGGAAAAGGTGGACATCACCAAGGTTGTTCAGCATCGGGAACACTCACGCACTGCTAGTGGGAGTGTAAACTGGTACAAGTGTGGAAGACTAGCGTTTGGCAGTATGCCAAAGTGGGCCCAGTCGTCAGCAGTTCTATTCCTGTATATACCCAACAGACGTGTACTCCGGTGTACCAGAGGACATGGATAAGAATGTATCGAAGCCTTTGTAGTAGTAGCTCCAAGTGGTCAGTGATACAAATGCCTTTCAGTATTACTGAAATGTTTTTCAGTAAACGGTGATGCATTCATACAGTGGAGTACTCTGCAGTGATGGCAGTGGGTGGAACCATTGCTGTCTTCAACAAATGGAGCAGTTGCACAAATATGGGGACTGTAAGAAGCCAGCATGATAGAGTGTATGATGTGTGATTGATTCCATGTATATAAAGTTCAGAAACAGGCAGAGTGAATTTATGGTGTTAATTAGAGTCATTGTTGTAGGCTGATAAAAATGACTTTGGACATGTGTGAACTAGGCTTCTAGAGTGCTGATTGTGTTAGTGGGTTTTATTTATTTTTTTTTTTGCCTAGTTGCTGATTATGTGGGTGGGTTCACTTTGAGGAAATTCATTGTCCATTTCCCATTTCTTTGTGTATATATATAGTCACTTCAGTAAAAAGTTTGCTTAAAAATTAGATTCTGCTTTTGTGCAGTGATGGCTGTAGCGGATAGATAGCGTTTCCCCTTATGCATGTACTTACTTACCCTTCGCCTGTCAAAGCTGGCAGAGTGTGGGTGTGTCCATAAACTTGCACGTTTCTGTGTTCGGGGCATTGTATGGCACGAAGATGCTCCTTCTACTCATATAGGTTTCCTTGTCACTTATTCAACATACTAAGTTTTAAACATCAGTGGAAAAAGAAAATTGGTGAATAAACTGCTCCGATGAGTTTACAGACCAGTTCTCTGAGATGAAGGAGGAAACTTTGCCTCATAGGGCAGCAAATTTGGATTTTACTCTACAGACAGAAGAGCCTCTCCATTAAAGGTTCCCGACTACTAAAGGCTTCATTTTCAGACGGATACACCTCATTTGGACCTTTATTTTTTTAAATTGAGATATAGTTGTTATATAGCATTATATTAGCTTTAAGTAGACAACATAGTGATTGAATATCTGTGTATATTGTGAAGTAATCACCACAGTAAGTGCTTAACATCCATCACCATACAAAATTGTACATTTTTCTTTTTCACTTGTCATGAGAACTTTTAAGATCTACTCTCTTGGCAGGGTGCTGGCTGTCTCAATTGGTGGAATACAGGACTCTTGATCTTGGGGTCGTGACTTTAAGCCCCATGTTGGGCATAAAGTTTACTTAATAAGAAAAAATAAAAATAAAAAATAAACTTTGGGAAAAAAACCCATACTCTTAGCAAATTTCAAGTATCTAGTGTAGAATTCTTAAGTGTTGTCCTCATGGTGTACGTCTTCATGTCTTAATTAACCAGAAATTTTTGCCTTTTGACCACCTTCACCCATTTTGCCCACTTCCCATACCCCACTTCTGGTAACCACCAATCTGTTTTCTGTGTCTCTCAGTTTGCCTCTCCCTTGCCTCCCTTCCGGTTTCACATGTAAGTGAGATCATATGGTGTTTGTCTTTCTCTGTCTTATTTCACTTAGCCTAATGCCCTCAAGGTCCATTCATGTTGTTGAAAACAGCAGGATTTCCTTCTTTTTGTGGTTAAATAATATTCCATTGTATATATGCACATTTTCTTTATCTACTTATCTATCAATAGGTACTTAGATTGTTTCTTTGTCTTGGCTATTACAAGTGTGCTGCAGTGCAGTGAACATGGCGGTGCAGGTATTTTTTGAATCCATGTTTTTGTTTTTTTTCAGATAAATACCCAGACGTAGAATTGCTGGATCATATGGTATTTCGATTTTCAATTTTTTGAGGAACCTCCATACTTTTTTCCATAGTGGCTGAATGAATTTCAATTCCTACCAGCTGTGCACTGGGGGTCCCTTTTCTCCGCGTGCTCGCTAGCACTTGTTCTTTCTTTTTGATACTAGCCTTTCTAGCAGCTGTGAGGTGATACCTCATTGTAGTTTTGTTACATTTCCCTGTGGACTAGTCATGTGGAGCACCTTTTCATGTACCTGTTGGCCATCTGTATGTCTTCTTTGGAAGAATGTCTGTCCACATCCTCTCCACGTTTTCTAATTGAATTGTTTGTTGTTTTGCTATTGAGTTGTAGGAGTTCTTTATATATTTTAGATATTAACCCCTTATCAGATGCATGACTTGCAGATATTTTCTCCTGTTCTGTAGGTTGCCTTTTCATTTTGTTGATGATTTTCTTTGCTATGCAGAAGTGTTTTATTGACTTTTATTTTTATCACGGAAGCTATAAAGAAAAAAACTCTCTGCATGGAAATCCCCTCCCCTGCAAAGGAAGTCTAACTCGAAGTAAGGCATTTTAGGAAAATCTCACCTGGATGAGGTAGAAAATCTAAAGATGTTGCCTTGCCTTCTCTCAGCTGGCCATATCTCTCAATTCCTAACCTGGCTTAAGCAAAATACTTGGAAGTTCTCCCAAGTCTGCTGTTTTGTCTTATGATCAGACTTTGTAAATCTTTGCTCTCCTGGAAGGCCCTCACCTGCTTCATTTACCTAATGAACTCCTGGAGCTCATTCTTAAGGACACATTCTAGAGTTAGCCATTTGCTCTTGTGTACTCTCTCTGTACCTAAATATACCTCGGCCACATCACATATTACACTGAACTCCGTGTCCTCCAGTTCCAGCCTTTGAAACTATGAACCGGCATGGGGTAGGTACACAGTAAATATTGAAAGAAAAGATGAACAATTGGGCATATTTTCTGAAAGACAGTATTTACTTTCTAAAGAATAAAAGCCAGTTATAATATTTGACATCAGTAGATAACGTGTTTAAAAATTTTTTTCAGAAGAAGTGTTGCTTTGCATTAGTTTCCTAAAACCAGGGGTGTATATTTACAATAGGGTGCATATTGTGGCAGTAGGCGAGAGTGATGCTAACTGGTTCACATGGGTACCAGACACATGACCTTGGCCTCTTTTAGCGTGTTTTTCTAATCAGCTGATTTAATTTTAGTGGAATCCCTGGAGAAATACTTTGAAATGCTCTGGTTCTATATGCAGAATTTAGAAATCATAAATCTAATGTATAGATCCTGACTGCATTAGGGTTTATGGATTAAAACCAGCAGCGATAGGACATTCTGACTAGACCATTATGAGAGTGGTGATTTTGTTCATCTCAAATATCATACAATTAAATTCCAGAATATGTTAACTGAAGTTTTGTCCTTTCATTTCAGCATGTAATTTCTCAAGCCAATTTTCATTTAAAAAGATCTGAGTAGAATCATTGCCATTTGTCCAGAAGTTTAGAATAATAGGATTAGAATAATAAATTAATAAGTATTGAGGGCTTGATTAGGGTTTAATACTTTCAGGAATATGTGAAAGTATAATTTTGATCTTAATATCAAGCAACATATTGATGATACATTTTATTGATGACCTAAGAAAACACAGATACAAAATGATTTTTAAATGTTCCTTCCTAGCCCCAACTGTCTATAAATAGGAGGCCAAGTAGAAAAAGCAGTGGTTTCGGAGTCCAGCAGATCTGGGTTAGAATCTTGGCTTTTTAAAAAATTAAAGACTGTGTTATATAACCTTGGTCACGCTGATATCTCTGGAACTTTTGTTTCCCTGTTTGCAAAGTGAGGTAGGAAGGTGTACCACTTGCGGTTGTTCGGTTTTATCCTGAGAATGGATGACAAGCCGTGGAGGGCCTCCCTGGGACATCGCGAGGGCACCAGTGCTCACATGAATGAAATGAGCAGGTGAATAGAGCGGTGTTTGCAGCGGCCCACTTAGCTGAGGCTGTTGTGGGTGGATTTCATAACGATCACTAGCATGAACCAAGCTCAGTCGTGGATTTGATGGGCATCTTGGACGCTGTGCTGTGTCTTCCCATTGTAGCAGAAGGTGACTGGTCTTCTTTTTGACTTTGAGTGTAAAAAGGTCTTTTAGAAGAGAGCTCTTCATAGCTGGTGGAACCATCTGACCTTGGGAAGGTGTATACAGCAAGGGTTTCACACACAGATGATTTGTTAGGAGTCCAGAAAAGTTGAGAGAGGAAAGCACGTATCTCAAGGATGGGCTACTCAGACTGAGTTCCTTCTCCCTCTCCTTCCCCTGGAATGTGAGTTTCAGTTTATTAGCAAATATTGCATCCTTTGCTGTTTTCCACAGCAGTTTTGTAAAGCCTGTTCTGGATGCCTCTCAGATAACTGGTAGGCATTTTGACTTTGCTAAATGTTCTAGATTGTTTAAATTCTGTTTCAGATAAATGACTGTTTCTCATTATACAGAATCATTTTCTTTGCTGTCTATTTTTTCACTGCAGAGTTGGTGCCCTGGAGCTGAGTCTTTGCCTTGCAAACCAAAAATATAGTTTTCCTGGGTGTGTCTTATTTTAATCCACTCCCTTTCATACTACAGTGCTCTGACCTGCTTGGAGCCTTTCCTACTTGGTTACAATTGATGCTTTGTCCTTCAGAGTCATACAGGACATAGGCACTGGGTTGATTCCGTGTGGAGCTCTCAAGTATGGTTCTGAGAAAAAAATTACTTTCCTAGAATAAGCAGTGGGGAGCTGAGCTGGAACATGAAGCCCTGGCTCCTGTTTAGTCATCATTTAGGGAGAGTGAGCAGCAAGTTCAAAATCAGAGTTAGAACTAGGCAGGGAACGAGTAGGGCTTGTTCCCCAGTTGAGTACCAGTCACAGATTGGCTGGTGTATGAGGTGAGTAAAGCTGGATTTTACCAGAAATAGACACTGTTGGGGGAACTGTCTGTGGTTCAAGAAATTACGCATATTTTGTGGCATATCTATGCTCATGAAAGGATCATTTTTTTTAGAAGTTCATGTTCTTCCTCTGGGGCTTATTAATTTCTGTTAATATCCACAGGAATTTGCTACTAATGATGTCAGCTTACTCTCTCTCTATTCAGTCCCTTTGGCCCAGGGACTTAAACTACTTTACATGAATTTTGTCAGTAATTCTTACAACATCCCTGTGTGGGAGCTGCTTTTAGATGAGGGATGTGAGAACTTGCTCCAGTTTCCATAGCAGGTCAGTCCCTGGAATAGCAGATGGGACCCAGGATTTGTGGTTCCAGGCTTAGTGTGTTTCCTCTGGTGGAGGAAATAATACCGAGCAAAGAGCAAGAGAATCCAGCTGTGAGAGCTGAGCGAGTTCTGCCTTTAGGCAGGGAGTTCCCAGTCCCTGGCTCCGGATCTCAGAAGTCCGATGCTCCGCACATGAAATGTCCCAACTGTTTTTTTTTTTTTTTGACGGGTGCATACTTTTATTTTTGTTCTCTTTTTCTGCCCTCTCTCCTGGGAGGAGAGTTGGGTGTATGAATTTTCTGTATACACCAGCCTTATATGTGGGTCAGTCGAGCTGTTTCGATGCTCAGCAGGTATTGCCATCGGGCTTTTGGGTTGAGGGCAAGGAGGTGAAGCAGCCACTCCAGGGCGGGGCTGAGGACGCGACATGCAGGAAGGACAAGGTTCTCTGTATTTTCTTAGTCATAGGACTCTGAATCCCAAGTAGCTAAATTTAGCTCAGGTTCCTGTTGAAAGCATCATTTTCTTTTGGGGCGGGTGGTGGGGGGAAAACGGAAAAACCTTTTTGTGTATCCTGCTCCATGAAGCCAATAGGGAAGCAGGAGGAGGTGAGGTTGCCATGGAGATGGTAGCTGTGTGCGAGGGGAGAGCAGCAGGGTTTAGAATTCCAGGAAGGAAGAGAGAGTGATGTCATCAGATTCCATGGACCAGCCCAGGAACCCCTGTGAGGTTGGTGGGGAGCTGGGTGTGCGTGGGGGGTGGTGGAGTGGGAGTTGGCACAGGGAAATGGTGACTTCAGTAAGGTGTGGGGAGTCCAGTTCAAGCAGAGAGGTTGGTTATATGGAATTGTGCTGATCTGCATTAATGCCTGCTTTTTAAAAATCCGTAAATCATTCTGAATTTGCAGAATATTTTCTTTGTTGAAAGAGGATGTGTTCGTTTACCGAAGGAGCTCATCTAGATGTAGAAATTATATCTTCCTATAGTCTAATTCCCTGTAATATTTGTGTGCGCCTTTCATTCCTTGTATGTGAGGATATTTGTGCACACAGTTTGGGTATGTAGTTGCCTTTGTAGGAGCCTTTTATGATGCTGCTGCAGCTAAATGCTTCGCTAATGCCTGATGATCGTATTTATTTTTCTGGGGTTGGGCGTGTATACAGAAAACTCACTGCTTATGTTAAAAAAAAAATCTGAAAGAGAATCAAAACAGTTGCTTTTGCAGCAGAAAGGAAAACTGCCTGCTCCAAGGCAGTCATTCTGAGCATATGCTGCGCGTTCATATTGCTAGTGAAGGGCAAATGTGTTTCTTTTGGAATGACAGAGGCTTTTTTTTTTTTTTTTTTTAAACAAATCTAACAGAATCTGTGCATCCAAATGAGTACTGCCCTTCAAAATAGTCTCTTTGGCTGTGGTGATACAGACATTGCGCAAAACATAAAGAATTCTCATCTGGAATCAGCTACAGAGATAAGAGATAAGGAAAACATTTTCAATACCTAACCCTGAATTTTTTTTTTTTTAATTTAAAAAAATACCTAGTTGATCTGAGGCTAGGTTTCTTTGGATTGGCTTTTCCTGATTTCGGTTGTCAGAAAATCAAATTGATGCGCAAAAGACAAGCCTTTATCCCCGTTAAAGATGTCTCAAGTCCTAGGTGGAGGTTCTGAAGGTATTTTCAGTTGCAGATAGAGAGCTCTTAGATCGTTTCGTTCAGCGGTGGCAGTGTTTTGAATGATGGCAGCATCTGAGGAATAAGAGCAAAACCTTCCGAGGGTGACATCTTCCGAGATGACCCATTTGGATTTATTTGTTCAAAGAGTGTCTGTTGACATTACCATTGGGTAATGTGGGAAACAGCATGATGTAGTGTGTGTAAGAGCACAGACTCTTTGGAATCAGATCGTCTCAGTCTTGAACAAACCCTCTTCTGCTACTCCCTGACTGACCTTGGACAAGTGACAAGTGATAGTCCCGGGCTGTGTGGGTTTCCTCATGTATAAGTAGGAATAATGGTGTTATAAGTTACCCATCTGATAATGTGGTGCTTAGGGGTAAATAGCTAATGTGTAAAGCACTTAGATGTTTGCTGTGTTCTCAGTGGATGCTTACTTTAGCTCCTGTCATTAATAGTTCTGCATTTCTTTGAGTTACAGGATTAGAGGTAGACGGTCCCATGCACTCCTGAATGTCCAGGAGCGGTGGAGGGTGGGGGGCAGTGATCTATAGTTTTTAAATAATTCCCAGATGAGTCTTCTGATGGTCAAACTGGTTTGGGGACCACTGAGCATAATCTGTTTTGAGATTGGTCCAAGCACCAGAGTCCTCTTCATTTCCTGGCAGCTGGGTAGAAATGCAGAATCTCTGGTGCCACCCCCTGCCCCAAACCCAAACCCACCAAATCAGAATCTGCATTTTTAACAAGATAACCCTATGGTGGCCTGTATGCATGTTAAAATGTAGGAAACACTGCTTTTCTTCTACCAACGGAGTAAGTGGGTGCTAACTACATGTTAGAGGTGAATTATCTTGCACTTATTCCCATCGGTGGAAGAGAAACAGTCCAGCTAAGCTGTTGTGTAGATGAGCATGCACTTTACCTCCCCTGCTGCTTGGCCCAGGGGTGAATGCTTTTCTGGGCTGAGTTACCGAATGGAAGAGCAGGATTATAATTGGGGCTCTAGCTCTACCATTTACTAGCTGTTTGGCCTTGGTCCAGTCATTTAACCCCTCTGCATTTCAGCCTCTTCACCTGGTGATGGAAGTAATCCTTAGACCATGAAATAATGTAATAAAGTATTTAGCACAATACAGTGCCTACATGCGTTCGTGCCTTCCCCCGCCCCTTCAACCTTCCAGTAATTATCTGTCTGGATGTAGTTCTGTCCCCTCAGAAGTGGCCACTAGTTATGACCCAATACCATCCTCTCTGTGTAGGTTCCGTGCCTCTTGCCCATCTCTGAGCCATGTCGAGCATCTCATTGTACTGCAGAAAACTGTACAGATCGTTTTCTTTGCTACTTTTTTCTATGAGGGGCCTTTTACATAATGTAGACTGCTATCCATGAGGGCTGGATGAACTGTAGGAATTGAGTAGTTGAGCTGGTATAGGAGTCAAGGTGTGAAGAGAGCTGAGAGAGGCAGCTCTTTTGTGAATTCTTAGTAGTTGACCATATGTTTAAAACAATCATGTTTGTGCTTTTAAAAAAAAAAAAGTTATAGAGGGTGTCTGTGTAGCTCAGTTGTTTAAGCGTCCCAACTCTTGATCTCTGCTCAGGTCCTGATCTCCGCTCAGGTCCTGATCTCCGCTCAAGTCTTGATCTCAGGGTCGTCAGTTCAAGCTGCACACCCAGCATGGAGTGTACTTAAAAAAAAAAAAAAAAGCATAGATAAAAGTCTTTTAACTCAGGTGGTTACATTTGAGGTCTTATTAGATCAGTTCCAAGCAAGAATTAACATGGCGATTATCAGATAATCATTGAATTGACAAGTAATGAGCATTATTTTTTTCTGATCAGGGAATTAATACAGTCAGAGGAAGTTCAGAGACTTGCCCTGGAGACTCCAGAAATAGATGTCAGAAAGCTTAAGTCGGAGGATCAGCAGTAGTGGCCAATAGGGCTTGGGAAGCAGGAGCAGGAGATAGGTCCATTTCACTCAGTCATCAAGATGTTAGGGGACTGAGGGATTTGGCAGAATCGTGAACTCAAAGCAGGTAATAAAAATTGTTATAGTAGCTGTCCTCTGTAAGGTAGATACACTCCTAGGCACTTCGTATACGTTATCCTTAATCTTAATGTCCCTGCAATGTATAGGCGCCATCCCTATATTCTACAGGATAGAAAGGTTGGGTAACTTGCCTCAGTCACTGCTAAGAAGCAGGCCACAGAGCTTCTTAGACAGTATGTTGAGTAGCAGTGTGAGTGATGAGACCGTTATAAAAGCTAAGTTGAAATAGCCAATATATACCAGTTAAATAAAGTTTATTTTGTTTATAGTGACCTTTTTGGTGAAGCTGTTAATTTAAATTAAGATTGTGATATTCAACATGTTTCCCGTCTTAGAGGGATTTTTTGAATGTTGCAGAATTATCCTTTTGGGATATATTTCCTTTATGCTCTGAGGCTAATTAAGAGCCATCTATTTAAAAGCCAAAGCTTGTGAAGTCTTCAGTTCATGGAAACACCAGTTTGAATTAAATATCACAACACAGACTAATTTGTTAGTGGTTATCAATTGGCATATTTAACCATAATAAGTATTTGCATAATCACATCTATTATTTCATTCTGATCCAAATGCAGATAATTATCAATGATTGCACAAAGCAAATTTCATATTCTTAGATAGATTTCTAATTAGTTGAAAGAACCCCAAACTTGGCATTGGAGGATCGGGTCCCGTGCCCCTTTTTGTTGTTTACTACCTGTGAGACCTTGTACATGTCACTTTACCTTGAGAAGTCTGACTTGAGTTTCCCTTATCAATCAAACAAAATTAATAGTCTCTATTTAGCAGGATTGTTTTGAGTAAGAGGATGTGTTTGATACAAGTTCTGCCTGTCACTGACTATAACCATGAGAAAGCCATTTAACACCTTCTCCTACTTTGGTTTTCTTATCTGTAAGGTCTGTCTGTGTGAGTGTGGGGCGAGGTGAGGAGAGCGCAGATAAGGGAGCTGGATTACAATTAGATGGTCTCTCTGGGCCCCACAACACCTGCCTGTGTTTCCAGGGTGGTGAAGTGTTATGTACAATAAGGCATTGGTTCTCATTCTCATTATTGTTCTTTAGCTTGATATCCTCTTAAGGACTAGGTACTGTACACATCACTTTGCGTGCATTACCTCAGTTAATCTTTGAAACAACCCTGTGAAGTGGTTGGTATGATTTAGAAGAGAAAGAATTTGAGGCTCAGAGATAAACTAACATTTCCTGATCATGGACCTTTAAGTGTCAGAGACATAGGTCAGTGTGATATCAACAACTGTACTTTCCTTTCTGTCCCTTAGTATGCATAGAACTATTTGTGACATGTCAAAGCTAGAAATTATTTGTGGACTTACTATGCCAGAAAAATTGCTTCTTAGGCCTATTATATAGTAATGAGGAATTCAACAAAAAAATTTTTTTTTTGCTAACTTGTGATGTATCTAGTATCATTGGGAGAATATACAAAGATGTGTAAGATGTAGTTGGAGAGTATATGATCTGTTTGGAAATAGGCACAGACATATACATAATACATTTAGAAGTTAGTCTGTGGCAGAATAAAGTCAGGTGATTCTCAGTAAAACGCTACAGTAAAATGCTGATTTAAGAAGAGAGTATTCAGTATGGGCTGGAGGTTGTTTTGCAAGCTTTTTTTTGACCATGACCCATGATAAGAGATTCATTTTATGTGACAACCTAGTATACAAATATTTGTATGTATACATTGAAGACAAATTTCATGAAATAATTCTTACCTTTACTCAATGTACTTGTTTTTTTTTTTTTTTTTTTAAAGATTTTATTTATTTATTTATTTGACAGAGAAAAATCACAAGTAGATGGAGAGGCAGGCAGAGAGAGAGAGGGAAGCAGGCTCCCTGCTGAGCAGAGAGCCCGATGCGGGACTCGATCCCAGGACCCTGAGATCATGACCTGAGCCGAAGGCAGCGGCTTAACCACTGAGCCACCCAGGCGCCCTTTGTTTTTTTTTTTTAAAGATTTTATTTGAGAGAGAGAAAGAGAGCAGAGAGGGAAAGTGAGAGGTAGAACCAGACTCCCTGCTGAGCAGAGAGTCTGATGCGGGACTCCATCCAAGGACCCTGAGATCATGACCTGAGCCGAAGGTAGACGCTTAATGACTGAGCCACCCAGTCGCCCCAGATTCTTCCTTTTTAAAAATTCTATTATAGTCTAGTCTAGTGATTCTTTAAAATATGGCCAGTGGAACCCTCAAGGTGCCGTTTTTTTTTTTTTTTTTTTTTAAGATTTTATTTGTTTATTTGACAGAGAGAGAGAGAGAAAACCAGAGAGCACAAGCAGGGGGAATGGCAGAGGGAGAGGGAGAAGTAGGCTCCTGGATGAGCAGGGAGCCCGATGCAGAGCTCGGTCCCAGGACCTTGGGATCATGACCTGAGCTGAAGGCAGGCACTTAACCAACTGAGCCACCTGGATGCCCCCTCAAAGGCACTTTTTAAAGAGGGACTTAAAGGTCAGAACTATTTTTGTAATTGCACTAAGATGATATTTGCCCTGATGTTGCATAAGCAGTGATGCTTAGAACTACTGACACCCTAGCAAGAATCAGAGCAGTGGAACAGATTGTACTCCTAGTCTTCTTTACCACCACACACTTGGAATTAAAGAAGGAAAAGCCAATTTCACTTAATGTTCTCTATGAAGCAGTAAAAATTATTACTGTTTTTAAATCTCCACCTTGAGTATGCATCTTTTTAGTATTCTATGTGACAAAGTGGGTAATACATGTAAGGCATTTTTGCATACCGAGTATGAGGGTTATCTCAAGGAGAAACATTTTTGTGATTGTTTGAGTTTCCAGCTAAACTAGCCACTTTTTTCATGGAATACCATTCTTGCTTAAAAATCAAATTGACTGGATATTGTTATTTAGACTTGGGTATCTGGCAGACATTTTATTAAAAATGAAGTAAGCCTGTTCAGAAGAAAATAATGACAATATTTGGTATCAATAATAAATGTTGAGCCTTCAAGGAAAATTCTGATTGAAATTAGATTTCAGAAAACTTCTATTCTGGACAGTGGGCTTGCCAGCTCTAATACTTAGACTTTGCCCATGATAGTGTGGTGATGTTAGTGAATGAATTTTTTTTGGCATTTTGTAATGGAATGTTTCAGCACTTAGGAGATCTTATAACTTAGTGAACCAGTATTTTATAAATGAAAAATGCATAATGTTAAATAATCATAATAAGTAAAAATCCATTCAAAATCTAAGACCAGTGGATTTTGATGTAACAGAGTATGAAGAAGACTATTAAAGTACTCATACTTTTTTTTTTTTTTTTTTTTTAAAGTAAGCTCCATGCCCAGTGTGGAGCCCAGCACAGGCCTTGAACCGAGATCAAGACCTGAGCTGAGATCAAGAGTCAGATGCCTAACTGACCGAGCCACCTGCACCTCCGTATTTCTACCTTTTCCAAATACATATCTATGGAAGGCCAGATTTTCTTCTTATAGTTCAGCCAAAATAGCACAATACCACAGATTGGGTACAGAAACAGATAGGACATTCTAGCCATCTTCTTTTAAGTTGGATGTGGAAGATGTTTGCAAAAATGTAAAACATGAAATCATTTTCACTAAAATTTTCTTTTTGTTTTATTGGATGTAGTTATATTTTTAGTGTAATGGTTTACTATTGTTTTAAAATGGATTGGCAAATATTTAAAAAATTACTCAGTTTTAGTTTTTAATAGGCAAATATCAGTACTTACAACCCACATAAACAAAAATTCTTTGGAAGCTTTCACAATTTTTAAGAAAGTAAAATGATCCGAAGACCAAAAAGTTTGAGAGTTGCCCCCCACCCTTTTTAATAATGATCGAGACGTCTTCAGTACATCATGAATGGTCTTGATCCACTGCTTGACAAAGTACTGAGCTAGAATCACAGCAGTTGCTTTGTGTAGGGAGGTAGGACTTCGCTAGATTTTACCTAAGTTGAATTGATGTGGGAGAACACCCTAAGATGTGAAGTAAATTGAGTAGAGCTTTTATCTGGAAATAGCTATTTGCTGTCATCCTGCAAACCCCATTCAAATTTTGTCTTCTGTGAGTTCCCCTTGTAATTTCTTCATGCCTTTCTCACTCTATTATCAACCATGTATACTTGTTCCCTCTGGGCCTCGTATTTATATTTTGTTGTATGATTCATGTTGTATTTATTTACATGCCCCTTTTTCTTACCAGACTAGGAGTTCTTTAAGAGAAGAATTAGTGGGACACCTGGGTGGCTCAGTTGGTTAAGCAGCTGCCTTCGGCTCAGGTCATAATCCCAGTGTCCTGGGATCGAGTCCCACATCGGGCTCCTTGCTCGGCAGGGAGCCTGCTTCTCCCTCTGCCTCTGCCTGCTATTCTGTCTGCCTGTGCTCTCTCTCCGCCCCCCCCTCTCTGATAAATAAATAAAATCTTTAAAAAAAAAAAAAGAGAAGAATTAGTAACCTTTCTGTTTCTACTGTAATACCAGACCCATGAACGACATTTAGTAAATGTTTGTTGAAAGAATAAATAAATGGTGAGGAATGACCAGGTGAGGCCAGATACATGGGTGTTTGGAGCTTGATCATGTAAGCATGGGAATGGTATGGGTGGCGTTTTATGAAATTAAGCCTGGCCCTGGTGAGAAAGTTGGGAAGAGGTGGATGGAGGCGGTTGGACCAGCCAAAATACTATTACTGTAATTTAGACTTGAGTCAGGTGACCCTGGGCTAGATTAAGGTGAATGCTTTTGTCGTAGCTAATGAAAGACACATATCCTGAGGAATATTTACAAAAATATAAACACAACAATACCCATGCTACCTAACATTTATTGCATACTTACAATATCCTGAATACTGTATTAAGGGCTCAGTGTGTATTATCTCATTTGATCTTAATAGCTTCTTGGAGAGGTACTGTTATTTCCTTTTTTGGTGGTTGTTGTTTCCATTTTTTGATGGTTAAAAATACTTGTTCATTGTTGAAAAATTAGAAAATGCAGATAGGCAGAAGAAAAATAATGTGTATGACTTATAAATCTGAACTCAGCACCAAAACATATAACCACTAAGCATTTTGGGATATATCCTTTCAGACTTTAAAAAAAAAAGGTATGTCTATGTGCTATATACATGCTTGTACATAAGGAAACCCTGGATAAAAGACTTTGTGCTGTTTCCTTATCGAAAGGATAGGCTGACCTAAATATGTAAATGTTTAGGGATGTTGATGAAATAGGCAGATGTCTCTAAAATGTTAATTTTGTTTATTCATCCATATCTAAAATAATATACGAAACTATATAAGTAGAAACATTTTGTCTTCTGTGGTTCTAACCACATTCTGCTGCATCTGTATCTGTATTGTTGCTTAGAACCATCTGAAGTCTTCAGACAATTTTCTAGGTCATATACTGAGATACAGCACTGTCTTATCTATTATAGCAGCAGATGACTTTATTTCAAGCTGTAAGTATCCATTCTGATGACATCAGGAAGGTTGGTTTTCTTTATTTATACCATATTGTATACTGCATTGCTTAAAAAGTTGTTTTTATTGAGAGGAAATTCACCGGAAATTAACCTTCTTAGAGTGAATAGTTTGGTGGTATTGATTGTATTCACAGTGTCGTGTAGCAACCACCCCGATTTCCAAACATTTTCATCACCCCTAGAAGAACCCTGTACCCAGTAAGAAGTCACCCTCCATTTTCCCTTCTTCTCAGCTCCTGACAGCCCCCAGTCTACTTTCTGCCTCCATGAATTTACCTGTTCTGCACATTTCATATAAATGGAATCATACAATCTGTGACTTCTGTATCTGGCTCCTTTCACTTAGCATCATGTTTTCAAGGTTCATCTGTATTGTAGCACGTACCAGTACTTTGTTTCTTTTTATAGCTGGATCCTCTTCCTTTGTATGAATATACCACAATTTATCTGTTCCTTAGTGGGTGAACATTTGTTTCCACCTTTTAGCTGTTGTGCATAGTGCCGTGATGAACCTGTGTGTACAAGTATTTGAGTATCTGTTTTTGGTTCTTTTGGGAATATACCTAGGAGTGGAATTGCTGGGCCATATGGTAACTCTATATTTAACATTTTGAGGAACCACCAAACTGTTTTCTACAGCAGCAGCTGCACCATTTTATATTCCTACCAGCAGCGTACAAGGGTTTGTCAATTTATTTTTAATGAGGAACACAATAAGATGGGGAAAGGAAAGAGAAAATATGTGTGGCCTTTGAGTTTATTAGAGCTTTGTATCTCAGATTTTGCCTGATGGACTTATTAAATATTTAGCATCACTTCAGCACTAAGAAGGAAATTTAGCTTAGGGAAATGTATCTAATCTATTTTAAGTGGTAACAGACTAAGAAGTGAAGATCAGAGAAGTGAGAGAAGGGAAATTTAAATAGACTTGAAATTCCTTGAAGGCAGAGGACCTATTCATCTTTGTGTCCTCTGCACTTAATAAAATGTTTGGCATGTCACAGGTGGTGTAGGGGGTCTCCAAGATGGTCCTAGGTCCAGTGATTCACTAGGATGTACAGAACTCAACATAGAGTTAATAAACATGGCTCATAGTCATGATCATGGCTGTGAATTATAACAGTGAAAGGCTATAAAGCAGATTCAGCAGTGGGAAAGAGTGCATTGGGGTGAAGAAGAAATCAGGCTCAAGCTTCCAAGAGTTCTCTCCCAGTAGAGTTGCACAAGATGTGCTTGTTTTCTTCGGCGGCAAATTGTGACAATGTTGTCTGCCAGGGAAGCTCATTAGAGACATAGTGCTGAGATTTTTCTTTTTGGAAGGGTAAGTGGGGACGGTTGTTCAAAGAGGGACCTCTACTTACTGTACATCCCAAATCCAGACTCTCGGAAGGCAGTGTTCAGTATAAACCATATTATTTGCACAGTTTCGGCACGGTGGACCACTCTTTTTATCAGTTCTCCTGGTACCCTCCCAAAAGGAAATATAAGTGTTCAGACACCAACTGAGGCCAACCTCGCAAGCTGCCCTTTCTAAGGATGGCAGTCAAGGCTTCTATATTCTTTTCCTGTGGATAGATGTTTTAACTCCTTAAAAAGTGTTGCTGCGTTCTGTAAAGAAAATCAAATGCCAAGGTAGAAAACCAGCAGGGACTTTAGTGTCCGCCAGACCTGGGTTTTGTGTTATTGTAGGCAAATTGCATAGTTTTCTGAGCCAAACTTTCTTACTATAGAAAGATGTATCATAGAGTTTAATGAAAATACCAAGTGATCATGTATAGCAAACACTATAACTACACGTAATGTGTGTCCTGTGTATAGCATGTGGCTGTTGACATTTTGTTTCAGCTCACGAGTATTAAGAAGTAAAGAGGGCTCAAAAGAATAGCAGATGTAATATAATAGCAGGTATAATATAATGTAATAATGTGATAAAATATCATCAATAGAATTAATATATAATGGCAATTACCCCCCGGACTGAGATAAGGCATGCAAAGACAGAGCTGTCCTTCTGTCCCCTGTTCCCTGCACCAGGGGCTGAGATCTAGACTTTGCTGGGGAGGGCATGGCTGTGTATCTGAGTTCCTGTGATGCCAGACCTGCAGAACTTGTTGGAAATCTGCCTTTTAAAAAATTGCCAGAAATCTACCTTGAAGGGTACAGGTTTTCTCTGCCATCGGAAAGTAGAGCATTCCTATGAAACGCTTTGTAAACCTACATGGAGTAAAGTGAAGAAATGATTCCCATAAATATAGATGGAAAAAAAATGTGAGCATTTGTGGACCCCCAAAATAACTTCCTTTGGTGTTCTTGACACTTTCGGACACATCTTGCTAGCTGATGCACAGAACAGAGATAAACCTCGGCTGCTCCTGCATGCAGTTCAGAGATGGGTGGCTCGATGCTGTGATGCTGAGCGTGGTTTCTTGGGAAGGAGCGTGGTGGCGCCTCAGCGGCTACTGGCGCTCAGTGCTGCCCTGTCATAGCTCGCTTACAAACGGTCACTGAGCACTTTGCACTCTGTGCCTTTTTTTGTGGAAGTGAAAATCATCTTTGGATTTCTTTCTGTTAGCAAAATCCCAGGTACGAATGTGGGTTTTTCTTTAAAGAGCTGTAAGACAAATTTTCAAAAAGGTGGGGGACACCTGTCCCGAGGAAAGCTGTTCATAAGAAGTTGTCTTACCAGACGTACCCTGCTGTAGCCCGATCCAAGTGGAGGGGGCAACTCCGGGACTGTGCTGGCAGCGGGTGCTGCCACTTGCTGTTGTGTGCTTCAGGAGCCGGCAAGGAGGAAAACCCCGTCTTGTAAGAAACTGCTGAGAGGGCACATTGGGACTTGGAAGCAAAACCCTTTCCCTGTAGAGTATTTCCTGAGCCCTCTGCGGACACAACTTGACATCATGTGTCAAAGGAAGAATACTTAAAAGGCCCAGATCCATTTTCACAGAGCAGGCAAAAAGGGTGAATGTAGAATTGCACAGCCACTAACGGGTCAACAGTATGTGCGTGGAATGCCTGTTTCATTCCAGATGCTTGGAAACCAGGAAGATGGCAAATAGAGATCTAAGGACCCTAAATAAAGTGAGCCACGTGCAGAACACCCCGAATTTGGACCCTTGCCTTATACCGTATACAAAAGTTAACTCAGAATGGATCTAAGACCTAAACAGAAAATCTAAAACTATAAAACCCTAAGAAGAAAACATACGGCGAAATCTTCACGACCTTGGATTTGGCAGTAGACTCTTGGGTGTGACTTCGTATAAACGTACGTATCTGTTTTAAAAAAACAGATAAATTGAACTTCATGAAAATAAAAAACTTTGGCGCATCAAAGGATGCATACCATCAACAGAATGGAAAAGTAGCCACAGATGGGAGAAAATATTTATAAATCCTACATGTAGTAAGGGATTGATATCTATCATATTTAAAGAACTCCTACAACTCAACAACAAAAAAACAGGTTCTAGGTTGTTTCATGGAAGGTGTTTTAGCACAAGTATTTCTGCTGCATAACTAATTGATTGTAAGACAATTTTGTGGTAAAAGGTTAAGAAACAAAAATAACCAGTTGACTATTTTGACAATTGTTGTTTTCAGCAAGTGGCCGACAGGTTTTATTTCTCTATTGACACAGTACTCCCATTTGTATATTATATAAATCTTAGCTCTCCTGTGGTCCATGTAGTGGTGCAGAGTTTTGAACCCCTTACTTCCCATAGAACTTTGTAATGTCTGTCAGCAAACATGTGACAGGATGCAAAGAACAACAGTGTAGAAGGCTTTCATATTCTAATACAGAGCCTACTTATAAACAGACACCCTCATATTTGGAAACTGATACCTCTTTTAATGAAGGAAGTAATTTTAGTGAAAAAAAAAGAGGAAAAGTGAGATGCCAAACAAGGAGACCAATCAGGAGGAAAAAAAACCAGTATAATGCTATGCATGAAAGACATGAAGACAAATGATTAGGTATAATCCACAAAATGAAATAAGCTATTTGAACGCTATTACTATGATTCTATACTATACATTTTAAATGCATTCAAGTATTTTGTATTTTCCAATAGTCTTTCTCATTTTATTATTCATTTTTCGTGTTTCATTATGTTCTTTTTGTTGAATGTCCCTCTTTTGTGGATTTCTCTTTTATGGCAAGATTGCTTCATGGCCACTTAGCTATGCAGTGAAAATGTTCGCAGAAAAAAAAAAATGCTTGTGGCAGAGTTGCTTATGGTGAAAATACCAGATGTGAAAGAAACAGCCTGATTAAAAAATTGGCAAAGGACTTGAATAGACATTTCTCCAAAGAGGATACACAAATGCCTAGTAAGCACTTGGAATGATGCTCAGCATCACTAATCATAGGGGCAGTGCTAATCAAGACAACAATGAAATAATAGTTCACACTCATTATAATGGCTATTGTAAAAAAACAAATAAAAACAAGAAAAGAAATGTTGGCGAGGATGTGGAGAAATCAGAATCCTTGTGTATTGCTGGAGGGAATGTAAAATGGTGCAGCTGTGGAGGAAAGGGGTATGCGATTCCTCAAAATGTTAAACATGGAATTACCAGTAATCCAGCTGTTCTACTTCTAGATGTATACCCGCAGAACTGAAGGCAGGGACTCCAGTAGATATTTGCACACCATGTTCCCAGTTGCATTATTCACAGTAGCCAAAAGGTGGAAGGAGACCAATGTACATGAACAAAACGAGGTCTGTCCATACAGTGGAATATTATTCAGCCTTAAAAAGAAGGAAATTCTGACTTAGACTACAGTGTGGATGACGAAAGGCTATGATTCCACTTAGGTGAGGTATCTGAAGTAGTCAGATTTATAGAGACAAAGTGGAATGGTGATTGCCAAGGGACAGAGGAAGGAGAGAATGGGGAGATAGTGACTATGGAATTTCAGTTGGAGAGGGTTGTTGGAGATAGATGTCGTGATGGTCACAACAGTGTGAATGTACTAAATGCTGAAGAACTGTACACTAAAAATGGTTGAAATGGTAAATTTTGTATTATTTGTATATAACCACAGTTTTTTAAAAAAGGAAAAAGTGGAAACTGCTGGAGAATATTTAGAGGATGATCTCAAACCTTAGTACCAGGAGGGGTAGATTGAAGTAGAATTTTATTTATTATTAATGTACTTCAAAATATAATTTGGTTATCATGATTGGATTTTAATTAAAAAAATAAGTAAGAACAGAATGGATTTTTTTTTTTTAAAGATTTTATTTATTTGACAGAGATCACAAGTGGTCAGAGAGGCAAGCAGAGAGAGAGAGAGGAGGAAGTAGGCTGCCTGCGGAGCAGAAAGCCCGATGTGGGACTCGATCCCAGGAACCTGAGATCATGACCTGAGCTGAAGGCAGAGGCTTAACCCACAGAGCCACCCAGGTGCCCCAAGAACAGAATGGATTTTTAAAGGAAATTTAAAAACTGGGAGTGTTAGCAGATCAGGAACTTGATCTAGCAGAGTGGCCTGCTTAGCTGTGTGAAGCAAATATATGTCGAGAAAGGCCAAGTCATTGTGGTTTCCTTAGCGTTGATCTCGCTAGTTTCTCTCATCAACTGTTGGAATGGATTCCCAACATGGCTAATGTTTACTCTAGTTTTTGAACACCTTCAGTGATGATGGATGGCCATTTCACACATATTTCTAAAGAACTGACTTTAAGCTAAGAAAAATTGAAGGTTAGTTATTTGGAAATGTGTGACTTTGTAGGAGTGAGTCCTGCAGATTGACCAGATTTCTCTCTCAAGTCATTTGCAACTGATAGGCATGGGGGAGTTCCCTACAACTTCACAGCATGTTAAATACTGTGCCAGATGAGCTGTACCAGAGTTATCGCCTTTAATCACCGCAACTTTCCGAGGTAGAGTTTGTCTATTACACATTTGAGAAAATTGAGGCTCAGAGAGATTACATGATTTGCCCAGAGTCACAGAGTTAGAAAGTGATATAGCCAGTGTTTGAATCTTCATCTCTCTCACTTGCAAAGCCCCTGCTTTCTGTATCGTATCATGAAAGGAGCTATTTGTATCTGCAGTTAGCAGAGTTGGAGGCATGAATTGCTTCCGTGATGTGGGAGACAAGAGTTCTCAGCTCTAGGTTCTCTTTTCTGTCTGCTTAATCGAAGTACTTAGGACAGAGCACTTCTCTTTGAGCCTCAGTTTCCTCACCTATAAAGAAAAGGGATTTGATTGGTTATCTTTTTGAAATCTGTCACTGTTAATTGAAAAGAAGAAATTTTAGTGTATTCCAAAGGTGGGCTTTGAGGACCCAGTCAATCACTGTCAGATTTTGACATGAAACATATTACTTATACTGGGGCTTTTTTTTTTTTTTTTTTTTTTTTTTAATTTTTAAATAAAGGGTGTTTGGGGTGGGAGGTGGTGAGTGTTGCAAAGTACTTTCATCAGTTGTATTGATCAGGACGTAGAATAAATTATATTTTATTTTATTGGTGCATGAAGGCTTAGTTTACCAGTTACCAGTAGGACTTCTGTTGAGATTATGTTGTTAGATGCTACCAGATTCATATCCCTTAGAAGTCTTCATCTTGTCTCTGGGTACCTTGAACTCTGTATGGCTTGGAAGCAGAATGATACCCTCTGGTTGCTTAGCAATCTCTCTTCCGGAGCCAAAGGTTCCTGTTGTTGGGATTGGGTTTTGCAGGCAGTAGCATATGGAATTTCGGTCCATCTTTAGTTCCTGTGGTGTTCCGTTCCATGTCCATGCTTGAAAAACAGTAACTTTGGCTGCAGAACAAGGTAGTGAAATATCTTGGGAAACTTGATTCACTTCTTTTTCCAGCCAGTGTGGTTTAAATCAATCTTTCCTTCCATCATTAAATGTGTTTAGGGTAATGTGAAGTTCATTTTCAACTGGGAGTAAGTTGGTGAAAAATCGGGGCTTGTTACCCTTGCCCAAGTTTTGTTTGTAGCAGACAGCTTCATTTCTGTTTCTTTCCTTTGCTTCTTTCTTACTCACCTCTCCCCAAATTGCCTGGTGGCAAGAATTTATTTTGTTCCATTCTCAGTATTTTCCTTTCCCTTTGATTTTGTGAAATGGGTTTGATTTTGTTAGACACAAAAAGAAGACAATGGGGTGGCTTTTTATTTTAATTTTTTTATGGCGTAGTGTAACTTCATTGTACATTCCTGGTGTTCTCCATCTGCTCCTAGACAGCTCTGTCAGTGATAGAAGCCAATAAGAAACATTCTGGTAACAAAGCTCTAGACAGTAGACCCCCCATCTGTTCAGCAGGTGAAACCAGGGGAGATTGGCAGAGGGTATCTTCCTTAGGCTCCTGTTAATGTTTTTTATGGGTCATCCCATTGCTCAGGAGTCCTGGCTAGAGCATTTTATCACGACTGTATTTCCATGGGAATGAATGTAGGGCGTTCTTGATTTTCTGCATTGGTAATTTCTCCTGACACTCCTTTAGCCGCATTTTAAAAATGCTCAAGGAAGCAGTCAGTGCCTTTTGCGTTTCCTCTCAGGTGCAGTATTGGGTACTTTTTGCAATGGGCAGATATTTGGCTAATCATTCAGAAATGGTATTGACTTTCAGAATCATTTAGGAAAACGGTTTTAGAAACCCTGCTGTCTTGTAAGCATTCATCAGTCACTGCGCTGAGCTGTGGTCCTCCAGTGAGTGCCCAACCCCGTTCGCACACATACTGTTGCACAGAGCTCCTGGAGGCCTCCGGAGCTTTGTTGTTGCCATTGTTTTAACTAGATGTTAGTTTCGGTACCGGTTACATTATCTTGTACTGACTGTAAGTTTGAGCTCCTCAAGGGCGAGTATACCAGCGCTGTGTTTGTCATAGGCGATTGTTCAGTCATTTTTATTGTTAGGGGAAGAATTCTTTTGCTTAAATGGATTTTTCAAACATAGGTGCACATGGGGGCCTCTCAGCTGCCCATGGAAGAATCCGAGTCAGGTGCTCATTTTCTTCCCTCTGCTTCTGCTGTTTGACCATGATGTCGGGAACCTTCTGTTACTCTTTCACAGGTCCACTAACCAGAAGCTTCTCAACAGTTTTAACTGCTCTCTGTAGTCACTAAGGATTCTTGGGGTTGGCGTTTTATTTCTTATATGTTCTTTTTATTCCTGAGCAGCCTCTGTGCCTAGGCAGAGTCAGTTTTGAACTCGTTCAGTCTTGCTAGGCCCAGAATTTTGCTTATTGGAGGTGTAGGCAGAGCTGCACAGGCCTTTTCTCTTGGAGTTTAACATGTCTGTTTTCCATCCCATCTGTTCCATTAGCTCGCCTTGTAATTCCATCTCTGCTTTAAATATCAGTTATAACTTCTGCACTGATCGAAAACTCAGATCTGCACATCTTAGATGGTCAGCCCCGTCTTGGGACCAGAGGAGAGTTCTCTGGGTGTTGTCACATAGCAGCAATAGTCCTGGGTGCAGAGTTGAGAGCGGAGTGTGAGGGCCGCGCAGCCACTGTCCTTAGCTCTTTGGCTTTGAGTAAATCACTTAATCTTTCTGAGATTCCATTTTGTTATCTGTAAAATGAGGGTTATAAAACCTATTTTCTGCATTGTGAGGCCTAAGTAAGATTAAATGAAGGTATTTTTGTAAGTTATAAAACGTTACAGAATACTGGTAATAGTGACTTTTTGGGTTCTTTATTAATAGGCCAAATAATATGTGAATTTTACATTTTGTAAAACAAACAATTCAGATAAAGCCTGACCTCTTGGCCTTCCACAGATCTTCTTCTCCCTAGAGGTAACCCCTATGTATTTATTACTCTGTGCATTTATTTACTTTTTTTTAATATGCATATAGAAATCTCTTTTTGTGTTATGATTTAAAGAAATATGCTGTTCTGCTATCATTTAATATGACATGAGATTGTAGAGATTTTACCTTTTTAAAAACTTGTTGAGGGCACTTGGGTGGCTCAGTGGGTTAAAGCCTCTGCCTTCAGCTCAGGTCATGATCCCGGGGTCCTGGGATGGAGTCGCGCATGGGGCTCTCTGCTCAGCAGGGAGCCTGCTTCTCGGTCTCTCTCTGCCTGCCTCTCTGCCTACTTGTGATCTCTGTCTGTCAAATAAATAAATAAAATCTTAAAAAAAAAAAAAAAAACTTGTTGAGATGAAATAGTAGCACGGTTTCTCATTATTAAGGGGGACTAAGGTTCTTTACCAGTTTTTCACTATTGCAAACAGCACTGCATTGAAAGTCTTTGCACATGCTTCTTGGAGCACATGTGCAAAATGGTTATCTAGAGTGGCTACAGAGAGCGAAGATGTGAAATTACAAGATGTGTGCACTTAGCATCTTAATGATTACTGTCAAATTGCTTTCCAAAGCAGTGGTCTCAATATACTTATATTCCGACTATTAGATGGGAAGGTGCCTATTTACTCTTCTTGCTAAATTGTGACATTTTCCTTTTCATTTTTGCCAGTCTTAAGAGTGAAAAATGATCTCTCAAATCCAAAAGAATGTTCATAGACAGTGTGGTTTGTGAGTGCAAAGAAAAAGCATAACTGGAAACAATTTAAAAATCCATTAAGAGAAAAATAAGAGGTGAATAAATTGTGACGTGGCCGTAAAATAGAATACTAAACAGAGGTCCGAGCTAGTGACATGCATAAGGGGGTGCTGAATCTCAGTCTGGAGCAAGAAAAGGAAATTGCTAAAGAATATGGACGATAAGACCCATTTCTATAAATTGAAAAAAATGCAAAGTTAATGCATTTTGAAAGGACATATTTATACATGATAAAAAGGAAAGCAGGTGATGCCCCTTTGTCATTAAGGGTAGGCTACTTTCAGAGGCTGGGAGTTTCTGAGGGCCGGTGAGTTCCAGATAACCTTACCTGAGGTTGGGGGGTGGCCTTGACTTTGCCAAGGCCCATGAAGGAAGAAGTCCATTTCCTCTGATATCTATCTGTGCTTCCTGCTACATTTGTCTTTGCTGTTAATGTTTCTGAGAATACCGGCTTGTAGGTTTGATACATTTTTTTTTTCCTTATGAGAAGTTCTTTGTATTGTTGAACTCAAGAATATAGTTTATATGTGGGGTCTTCTCTGGGAGTGATGAATGTTAATTTTGTTCTTGGGTGTTTTCCATTACTTTCTTAATCATATAATTTCTTTCTCAGATGATTTTGAAATAGTTACTGTAAAAAATTAATGTGGAACAGTTACTGTAGTAGAAAACTTGATAAAATGGAAGAAGTAGGAGCTTGGAGTTCAACAGACCTGGGTTGAAATGTTTTTCTCCACTCAATACCTATGCTTCATTATCTTCTCTTTGCTGCTTTCTGCTCCTCCTCCCCTCCATCCTGAAACTAGACCTGATTTAGTTGCTTAGTATCTAGTAGTTATCACCATCCTTATCATCATCATTGTTGTTAAAATCTGTAGGGAATGGTGTCAGAGTAAATCACGGAATCCAGAACAGACAAGGCACTCAAAGTTTTCAGAAGGAACTCTGTTCTTTTTTTGTGGTCTAAGCTGTATATGTCTCCCCTGTAAAAATTAGTGTGAAAGCAGCTGATCATGGCCCATGATGATTATCACTGTTAATAAATAACAGGTTGATTGACATAGAATTCACAGACCATAAATCTCACCCCCCCCCCTTTTTTTTTTTAAATTTTTAAAGATTTTATTTATTTATTTGAGAGAGAACACAAGCAGGGGGAGGGACAGAGGGAGAAGCAGTCTGCCCACTAAATTGGGAGTCCAACACAGGGCTCAGTCCCAGGACCCTGGGATTATGACCTGAGCCGAAGGCAGATGTTTAACTGACTGAGCCCCGTGTGGCACAAATCTCATGTTTTTAAAGTGATATTAGTAGTTTTTAGTATAATCATAAAGCTGCACATCTGTCATCACTAATTCCGGAGCATTGTCATCACCAAAACCAAACCCAGTACCTGTTATCACTTATTCCCCATTTTGCCCAATAATTCCCTAAAGCTGCTAATCTCTTCTTTCTCTGTAGATTTTTCCATTCTGAATATTTGCTGTTTTTTTTTTTTTAACTTAGCATGGTGTTTTCAGTATTATGTTATATCAGTACTTTGTTCCTTTGTGTTACCCAGTAACATTCAGTTGTAGTTATATCATACTTTATTTATCCATTGATCAACTGGTGAGCATTTGGATTGTTTCTACTTTTTGGTGATGTTGAAATAAAGCTGCTATGCACATTCCAGTACAAGATTTTGTGTGGATCTGTGTTTTTAGTTTTCTTCCTCATAGCAAGTGTGGAATTGCTACATCAGATGGTTACTCTGTTGTAAACATTTTGAGGGGCGGCTGCTAGGTTTCCACACTGTTTCTGGAGTGCCTTTACCACTTTATATTCCTACCGGCAGTGTATGAAATTCCAGTTTCTCCACATCTTCCCTAAAGTGTGTCTCTTTTTTCTAACAGGCGTGAAGTATTTTCTTCCTGCAATTTCAATTTGCATTTTCCTAATGACTAATGAGGTCAAGCATCTTTTCATGTACTTACTGGCCACTTGTATGTCTTCTTTGGAGAACTTCCTGCGCTAATCCTTTCCTCATTTCAAAAATTAGGTGGTTGTTTTAAAGAGTTCTCTATGTCTAGGGTGCCTGGGTGGCTCAGTGGGTTAAACTTTTGCCTTCGGCTCAGGTTGTGATTTCAGGGTCCTGGGATCGAGCCTACTTTCCCCCCTTCCTCTGCCCACTTCTCTGCCTACTTGTGATCTCTCTGTCAAATAAATAAATTAAAATCTTAAAAAAGAAAAAAGAGTTCTTTTTTTTTTTTAAAGATTTTTATTTATTTATTTGATAGAGAGAGATCACAAGTAGGCAGAGAGGCAGGCAGAGAGAGAGGGGGAAGCAGGTTCCCTGCTGAGCAGAGAGCCCGAAGTGGGGCTCGATCCCAGGACCCTGAGATCATGACCTGAGCTGAAGGCAGAGGCTTAAACCACTGAGCCACCCAGGCGCCCCGAAAAAAGAGTTCTTTATATCTATTTTGAATACAGATGACTCACAGTATTTTCTCCCATTCTGGGAGTTGTCTTTTCATTTATTGATGGAGTCCCCCCTCACTCTACTGAAATATAATTGACCTGTAACATTGTATAAGTTCAAAGTGTATAAAGTTTTGATTTGGTGCCTTTATTTATTGGGAAGTGATTACCAACACAGGGTTAGTTAACACCTGCCTCATGTCACATTATTACCATATATTTGTTATGGTGAGAACGTTTAAGATCTACATTCTTAGGACCTTTCAGGTATATAAAACAGTATTATTAACTATAATCACTATGCCAGACATTAGATACCCAGAATTGATAGTATCCTTCAAGTTCCAGAAGTTTTAAATTTTTTTAAATTAACATATAATGTATTATTTGCCCCAGGGGTACAGGTCTGTGAATCCTCAGGCTTACACATTTCACAGCACTCACTACAGCACATACCCTCCCCAGCGTCCATAATAGAGCCACCCTGTCCCTCCTCCCCACCCCACCCCCCCACTAACTCAAAAAGTTCAGAAGTTTTTAATTTTATTAAAGTCTGATTTATCTGTTGTTTACTTTGTCACTTGGATTTTTGGTCTCATACTGAAGAAGCTATTGCCTAACCAAAAGTCATGAAGATTTGCTTCTCTGTTTTCTTCTAAAAGTTTTGTGGTTTTAGATCTGTGATCCGTTTTGAGTTAATTTTCTATATGGTGTAAGATAGCATTCCAGCTTCATTTTTTAGTCTGTTGATATCCATTTGTCCCAACAACATTTGTTGAAAAAGATTGTTCTTTTCCCCATTGATTTACTTGGCACCCTTTCCAAACTCATAATTTTATCATAATTTTAGGGGTTTATTTCTGGACTCTCAGTTGTAGCCCATTGGTCTCTATGGCTAGCCATAGGCCAGTATTACACTATCTTGATTACTTTAGCTTTGTAGGAAACTTTGAAATCAGGAAGCACGAGTTCAGCTTTACTCTTCTTTCTCGGGATTGTTTGGCACCTGTGATTTTTTAAGGCTGTTATCTTTGGTGTGTTCTCTCTTGGGAGACTTAATTTATAAATGTCCAAAATAGCGACTTAGGAATCAAAAAGAAGAAGTTGGATTTTGTGTGATTGAATCAGTGATAAATGCCAAAATAACTTCAGCTTATTGACCTCCAGTTACTTCTTTATCCATCGTTTTGGGTGCCCACCGTGTGTTAGACACTGTGCTATTTTGCAGTCTCTGTAGCAAGCTTATGTTGGCTCCTGGTTTCGTATTTTTGAATGCAGTGTGGACGTTTGATAGATCAAAGGATATAATCAAAGCAGATCTATCATTGGTTGCAGCTCTTGCCATAATTGAAAGGCCTATCAGTGCAAATTCTTACCTTGTAATTCTACTAGTCGGAATGAAAGTATAAATGGATGGCAGAAGAGAATGAGTATTTTCCAGGTAGCTGTGTTGCACACGTTGAAAAAATTACAAAGGCACCGTATGTTCTCATTTACACTTGGGTGTGCACATAAATCTCCCATTTAAAAGTTCACTTGAAGGCAAGGGCCTTGTGATATTTATCTTTCTTACTGATGACTGACATCTAACAGTACTTTAAAAATATTAGCTGTTCAGGGAGCCTGGGTCCAACTCTTGATTTTGGCTCAGGTCATGATCTCAGGGTTGGGAGGTCAAGCCTTGCATCGGGCTCCACGTTGGGCATGGAGCCTGCTTATGGTTCTCTCTGTCCTTTTGCCCCTCTTACCCCCTTTCTTTCTAAAAAAAAATTTAGGTTCTCACTATTTGTTGACTGAATAATTGCATGGGTCAAGCCATGAATGAGTGCTCCTATCTTATGACCTTATACTAAATTAGGGTTTGCATAGCTTTTATTGGCTATCATTCTTACCCTCAAGGCTCTTGATTTAGGGGTAAATGTGAAGATGAGACGCTCAATATGATACAGCTTTACAAAAATAAGATTTATTGCGTCATAAATAATATGAAAAGGAAATTGTACAGATAGCCTAAATACATTTTAATATATACATGTTAGGAGTCACTTGGATCTACAAGGTGATACAGGATGGTAGAATAAGTCCTGAGCTGAGATGGGATTTCACGTAGGGCTCAAAGAACTGAAGGAACACATATTGAGAGAGGGGAGTGGCAAAAACTTCCAGGCCAAGAGGTAGTTCTCAGAATGGGTGGCACTGTTCAGCCAGGAGACTTCTGGGAAAATATGGATATTTTTGGTTGTCCTAGTATTCAGGATTGCTATTGGCTTTTAGTGGTTAAAGGCCAGGGAGGCTAACGTCCCATAGTGTGGAGTTGGGAGTTGATTTGCTCCAAATCACAGTGACTTCCTATTTGCAATATTCTTAAAGGAAACAGATTTAGCTGTATAAGGAGGAAAATAGTGTTTATGAGTTGTGTTTTGAAGCAAATACTATTTGTTTGGTTTGGTTTTTGCCATTATAGAGGCTGAACTGAGAGAGGTGTGTAGTTGGAGTGGAGTATAGCAATGGAACATCTTAGGAACTGTTGCAGGGGTTTATATTTGATCAATTTGGATGATTTTGGTGATTCTTAACATTTTCTTTTGTCTTATAGTTTGATTTTCTTTTCTTTTTCTTAGAACGAGCCTCTGACCCCAGGTTATCATGGATTCCCAGCACGGGACAGCCAGGTTGGTATCTGCTGTTACAACTCAGATGAGATGGGTGTGTGTGTGTGTGTGTGTGTGTGTGTGTGTGTGTTTTCATACTAAGGATGATGTGGTAGAGAGCATTTCCTGAAATAATTTTGGAGAGTGACACGGTTAGTTTCAGCAATGAATTTACATTTAGAGATACTAATAAATATATTTTTTTAATCCTAAAAGAATTATAATCATGTTACTGAAACTGTGGATACTACAGGGGGAAAAAAATCACTGAGGCATAGCCATAATTGCTTTTGTTTTTTCTTCTCCAGGCTCTGATAATTTTTTAACCTGGTTTTCTTGATGTCTCATAATTCTAAGTGCTGGGCTTGTCTCTTAATTCTCTGCCACTTAGCCCCTGCCTGCACAGATTTTTTTGAGTCCTTGCAATAATCTGCAGCAAGAAAATTCCATTCTCCTTCCTGGGGGAATTCAGCCTTATGGTTTTAATCAGGGAAGACTTGCTTGAGAGAGGGAAGTTTCTGCTGTCTTTCTTTCTTAGTTAGGGAGGATGATTGGAAAAAAGCCCAAGCCCTACTGTGGGTAGAGCAGTAATGCTTCCTGTGAGACATCCTCTGGATGCTTTAGGTGAGTGTATAAAATGCCTCCCCTAGCCTTCCACTGTCTGAAACCTTGAGCAGATGAGGCTGAAGCCGCATTAGGCTAGAAGAACAGGTAAAGCTGCTTCAGAGGAATGATGCGGTTTAAGATACCTACCCTCTGAAATTTGCCTCCTTGATGTCTGGGCATACAGATATTTTTCGGGAGATTTGAAAGGATAGCTCCTAGCACTATCTTTGAATGCCCGTCCAACTTCCCTATAGGGTTGTCCAAAAAACCCCTCACTGTTAGGCTTGTCCAAAGGACATGTGTCATCAGAGCGCTAAACCAAAGTGTTGTGACATGGATGGATCTCATCAGAGCCCCTGATGCTGATCTTAACAACTAGGACGACCCATCATCGCAGTCCTCTGAGTACTTGCCCAGTTCTTGCACTTTTGGTGCTGGGTTGGTATCAGACTGGCCCCAGGTAGGGTATGGAGAAAAAGGGGGCAGGAGAGTGGTGTTGGTCCCCATGCTCATCTCCCAGTGGGATCATCACCATAGCAACTGAAGTTTGTCCCTATGGAAGTTTTGTTGAAAGATAATAGTCATTTACTACAGATCTAAACAAAATATAGATGATCCTTTCTTCCTTCCTTCCTCCCTCCCTTCCTTCCTTCCTTCCTGGTTTGGGTCTGCTCTAGAGCTTTTGTAAACTGTGGAATTTATGCCCTTTGATAGTAGTTCTGTACCATGGCCGTATATCACGAAAAGTACTACGGCCTAGAGCTCAGCCCGCAGACGTTCTGATTCAGTAGGTCTAAAATCGGGTTTAGTCATTCACATATTTAGAACCCTCTACAGCTGATTCTGTTTTGCAGCCGGAGTCAAAAAGTAGTGCTATGGGCCATGTTAAAAGGAGTGGCATTTTCTGTTTCATCCTGCACTTTTCACCTAGGACCCTTAAATTAGAAAGGATCATGATCAGTGTCCCGTCTTGCATACCAGTGCGTATGTTTACTTCCTTATAAAATGTTACTTATGTTGGATGTAGGTTTATTTTAGATATGGGAAGGTAAAAGTAATTGACAAAGCATGGGGATAGATGTGCTGAGTTTAAAGGATCCGAAAGGTACTGTGTAATGCTCTCTTCGTCCTGTGGGATTGCAGATCAATGAGAAACTAAGCAAAAAGAGTTAAGAGGAATTTGTTAAAGCCCAGTTGCTTGGAACTGCTTTATTTTTCCTTTCTCTTGTGGTAGGGACCCACTTCTGTCACCTGCACCCTCATTACTCAGACTCTGTCTGCTATAGGTCTAGGCAGACCCTTTTGCCACAGTTTAAAGCTGTTCATTTACTTTGAGGCACATTCTGATGGTGACAGGTTTATATTAGTTTATTTTCTTGGGCTTTATTTTGTTCCCTGGCTAGATCTCTGAATCTAGAGATCTTAGAGCAGTGCAAACAGGCAAATATTGAATAGCTGCTTGTTGTATTTGATGAATACGGAATCCAAATGAGCACTGCTAATTAATGCCTCTAACCTTGTGAACTCTCACTTTGTGCACGCAGGTTTGGGAGGCATTTATCAGTGGGCAACACTGGTCACCGAGCAGCCTGAGCTGGGCAGAAACTGAACTTGAGATCTTTACATCTCCCCAGAGTGGTTTGGCTCAGCAAATCCAGGAGCAGGGGGAGGGGTGAGGTGAAGGTGAATTTTAATTGTGTCTTTATTTGCCCTCCTCATTCTTTTGCCATTCCTTTCTAAACAGATGGGAACCATCCCGAGACATTATTTTTATCAGCATCTTCTTGTGATTTTAAGAGAGGCGGAGTTAAAATCCTGGTCCTCCTAGAGCACCGTCATCCGTGCTTTCCCAACTCATCCACACAGTCACCTCTGGAGGTAGATAAAGCAAACACTTCCTTTGGAGAGAGCAGGGAACTGAGGCACACAGAGATACAAGTGGCTTATGCAAGGCAAGCCTACCTGATCGTAGCTGTGTAAGGACTGAAGTTTGTCTTCGGTTTTGTTGAGAGCCCTTTCCCCTGTCCTGGGGATTGTTCCCTCGCACAAGGAAAATGTGGTCCTGTGCGTGTGCCAGCTTGCCCCCATACTTCATTTATCGTTTGGCGGCTTCATAGGCCTCGGGAAGCTCAACCACAGATCTCGGAAGCCATGGCCCCTGGTTAAGGGTTGTTGCCCCTGAGCTGCTGAGGACCAAGTAGACCGACATCTCACTGTTCAGTGACCTTTTTCCTGCTGTTATGTAAGCTCCCGCTGGCACATTTGAATCAGAAACTTTCGGAGCAAAGGAGGGGGAAAAAAACACCTGCCACCTTCTGGAGGTTTTGTTTTTTTAATGTGCGGTTGCCCCAGCCTTCTTGCCAGTCAGTTAGCCAGCTTTCTGAGATGACAGGCCATTGCATTCGTAAGGCACTCCAAGCGCTTCACGGTGCTTGCTCTTGGGCTCTCTCTGTGGCCGTGCAGGAGACGGACATCGTCCAGATGACAGAAGTGAAAACCAGCTGGAAGGCTGAGGGTCGGGTTGATAACAATATAGGGTTTAGATTCCCAGCTGATTGTTTCTCTGTGGTTTATGCATATGTGCAGGTGCTTATTTTTAGTGTTAAGGCTGGAATATTTTGTGGGTTTGTAACATTTTTAAATGAGAGAACGTCTGAGTATTAGCTCCAGAGTTTTTAGATAGGAGGGACTTAGGCGTAGCAATCTGGTGAGAACGGGACTTAGTTCTGCAGAGCAGGCTTACTGTTTTTGCTAACATTGTTTGTTTATTTAGGATGGCGTTCAGGGACTTTTAGAGAGTACAGTGGGAGTCCTGAGGCCATCCCCTTGCCACCTCTTGGTGCTGTAACTTTATGTTTACCACATTAGGGTGGCCATACTGTTCCTCATTGTAGTTGGGGTGCCTTTGAGAGTGAAAAGCAATGCTCATGTTGAAACAGTCCCAGGCAAACCGAGATGGGTGGGGTGTGTGGTCATCTTAGCCATAAGGCCAGAACTCTAGCACATGTCCCCTTGACTGTTGTGATCAGGAATTGGGATTGTGGCACAGTGCATTACGTAACATTTAACCTGTGCGGGAATGAAACATTCCCATTCATGTTTGAGATGAGAGAGTACAGACTCTTGGTTTGGTTCAGGTGTTGAGTCAGGTGTAGAGCTGAGAGTAATAGTATGTTTAAAAAAAAAAAAAAACGACTAGGGGTGTCTGGGTGGCTCAGTGGGTTAAAGCCTCTGCCTTCGGCTCAGGTCATGATCCCAGGTCCTGGGATCGAGCCCCACATCAGGCTCTCTGCTCAGCAGGGAGCCTGCTTCCTCCTCTCTCTCTGCCTGCCTCTCCACCTGCTTGCGATCTCTGTCTGTCAAATAAATAAATAAATAAAATCTTAAAAAAAAAACAAAACAAAACGACTAATGTTTATAAAGTACTTTACAGTGTGCTTCCATGGTTTTTGAGTTTTGACCTTCACAATAGCTGTGCTAGGTAGGTGGGGCTTTATTATCTCTATCAATAAGAAAACAGACACAGAAGGGCGCTTGGGTGACTCAGTCAGTTAAGCAGTTGACTTTTGATTTCAGTTCATGTCATGATCTCAGAGTCCTGGGATCAAGCCCCACATTGGGCTTCCCACTCAGCAGGGAGTCTGCTTGGAAATTCTCTCCCTTTTCCTCTGCCCCTCCCCCTACTTGTACACACACTCTCAAATAAATAAATAAATCTTAAAAAGAAATAGAACCAACACAGAGATTTTTACTTATTTATATTTTATTATTATTTTTTAAAGATTTTATTTATTTATGACAGAGAGCTAGCAAGACAGGGAACACAAGCAGGAGGCACTGGAGAGGAAGCCTGATATGAGGCTTGATCCCAGGATCATGACCTGTGCTGAAGGCAGATGCTTAACAACTAAGCCACCCAGGTCTCCCGTCACAGAGATTTTTAAATGAATTTCCAATGTCACATAGAAGGGAGGTGGCAGAAATGGACTTGAACCCTGGATTTTCAGCCTCCAGTGTCTTGTATTTCCCATTTGTATTCTTCTGTCAATGTTCTCTAGTCCTTGGATGGGAATGTTCTCTTGCTAGTGTGACAAGATATTCTGGAATCCTTGGGGAATGTGGCAACATGAAAAGGTTTCGTGTGACCTGGATATCCCTTGAGTAACATGTCTGTCAAATTTTCTTCCTGTCTTGTTTGTTAAAACAGCTTATGGTCCACAGTTTACCTTTTTGTATTTTAAATATAAAGAAAAAATTAATGTCATGGTGTTAGGATTTTTATCTTATTTATAAAATGCTGGTCCGTGGCTCCTTGAAATTTTTTTCCTTTTCCTAAAATTCTGTTGAAAAACCACTCTGTTGACATGTTTAGGTGAAACACGGAAACAGAATGTCAAAGGAGATGTTCAAGTTGGCAGATACGACTTTGACTGTTAAGAGATTTTAATTGGGAGTGGCAGCCGTACTTTTAATTGAGAGGATAGATTAAAAACAACCTATGAGGGGTCCCTGGGTTGCTCAGTCGGTTAAATTAACTCAGGAGGTTAAGTGTCTGACTCTTGATTGCAGGTCTTGATCTCAGGGTCCTGAGTTCAAGCCTTTTGTTGGGCTCTATGCTGGGTCTGGAGTCTACTTTCAAAAAAAAAAAAAAAAAAAAAAAAAAGTGACCTAAGGGATTTCTTTTTCAAAAGTATTTTCTTTCTTAAGGATTAAAAACAAAAATTTCCCTTTTTCTAACCAGCTCTTCCTTTTATCCCTGGTATGGGCTTTATTTTAGTCATCGTTTTTATAAATTAACTTTCAGGGCTTTCAGTTACTTTGATTGGGAGCCATGGACAACAGCAAATGCATTTTCTGTCCTACTCATTTTGTTTGGTGCCAAAGAAACGATGGCTCCTTTTCCTCCCTTGTTAGAATGGAGGACATGGTAAGAGAGGGTTCAAGTTCTAGCTCAGTGCTTTCAAGCTTAAAAAAGACAACACCGCCTAGTAAGCAATAGCTTTAACATCATGACCCAGTTTACACACACACACCCACACACACACATGAGTATAATTACTCTTGTAATTATAATTAATATAATTTATATTATATTTTTATTTTATATTGTATTATATTATATTTATATATATAATATTATATTTATATTGTATATTTTCTATTCCTTTCCATTCAGCAGTTGTTTGAGCAAAATTGGTTTTCTGGACCTACTAGTAGATGGCCTTCTATAGTTTCGAAGAACAAAATTCTAGTAATTGTCCTTAAAAATGCAGCCTTAAAGAACTCCTTATCCTTTATCAGTTGCTTCCCTGTTCCCCATCCTTCTGCAGCCACTCATCTGCTTTCCATCTCTACGGATTTGCCACTTCTGGACTTTTTTTTTTTTTTTTTTAAGATTTTATTTATTTATTTGTCATAGAGAGACCGAGAGCAAGCACAGGCAGACAGAGTGGAAGGCAGAGTCAGAGGGAGAAGTAGGCTCCCTGCGGAGCAAGGAGCCTGATGTGGGACTCGATCCCAGGACGCTGGGATCATGACCTGAGCCGAAGGCAGCTGCTTAACCAACTGAGCCACCCAGACGTCCCAGGACTTTTCATATAAATGGAATCCCACAATATCTGGTCTTTTGTGACCGGTTTCTTTTCACTCAGCATGATCTTTTCAAGGTTCATCCATGTTGTAACAGGAATGAAGGTGGCTCCTGTTGGTTGAGTCCTGTCCCATCGTATGGTGCAGGGAGGACTGTATATAAGCCTTCTGCCTCCCTCTGGAGCTCCCTGCCGCCCTCCGACCTGCCGTTGGCATTGGGTGTTCTCGAACAAGCACGACCCCAGCTTCAGTGTGGAGTCACGGTCCATTCTGCCTTCTGTGCACTGCTCTTCACCCAGCTGCTCACCTTTTCATTCAGGCCACAGCTGCACAATTTACTCCTCCGAGAAGCCTTTCCTGACTACACCATTCTAACTGTATTCAGATCCATAACCTGACCGTGCAGCTGCACTTTTTTTGCGTCTCTCACTGGCATCTGAAATTGTCCACTGCACGTACTTTATGGTGCATCTCTCCCACCAAAATACTCTGGGCAAGCTGTGACTTTGCTTACAGCAGAGCCTTGTTTGTAGGAGATCAATAAATAGTTGTTGAAAGAATAAATGAAAATTATTTTGTTTAACGTCAAAGACTTTGAAAGGTTTGAGGCAGGGAAGTAATGTGATTTTACATTTTTAAAAAGAACATTCTGGCTGCTGTGAGGAATTAAGTTTTAGGACAACCAAAGAGAGAAAGAAAGGAAAAATAAGCAGTCTTAGAATGGTCTAGGCAACAAGCTTAATTATTTGCTGTGTTTAATATCAGTTCCAGCTAGGACTTAATTGTCAAATGAGAAATTTTACCCACCCCCGCCATGGCTGAAAACTATTAAAATGGCTGGTTCAGAAGTAAATTGTTTCATACCCCTTCTGTATCTCACAATCTATAATAATTTTCTTACTGGTCCCCCCCCCTTTTTAAAGATTTTATTTATTTATTTGACAGAGATCACAAGTAGGCAGAGAGGCAGGCAGAGGGAGATAGAGGTGGAAGCAGGCTCCCTGCTGAGCAGAGAGCCTGATCGGGGAGATCCTGGGACCCTGTGATCATGACCTGAGCTGAAAGCAGAGGCTTTAACCCACTGAGCCACCCAGGTGCCCCCTTACCGGTCCCCTTTTAATTAAAAATACTTCTGCTTTACTTTAAATTACATATAAAATCCCCCCTCCCCCGCTAGGTTGTATAGAACCCCATTCTCAGCCATGCAAAGTATCTTATAAAATGGTTGCTTCGCCCCAGTCTCTGACACCAGGTCACCCATCCGTGGTCAGGTCCTCTGCGGTGTTGCCTCACACCCTCTAGTGGATGAAGGGCTGGTAAATGCTGTGGCATCTGGTGTTTGAGCATTTTGCTCGAACCATGTAATTAGCTTCAGACTCACTCTTGCATTTTAGATCATTTCCTTCTACAAATAGTTAGTAAGCCTTTTCCTTTTGGAAAAGACCATTTCATTTCATCTGCTGCTGTCTGCCATGTGTCTGAATAACTTGCCTATTCTGCTATTTCTTGATTTACCAATTTTAGACACTATATTTTGGCTTCCTACTGTTGGAGATGAGATATTAACAGTTTTCTAGACACTGTCTCCTTTCTAATAAAGCCAGTTTAAAACAATCCATGTTTATTACTAAATTATGGTTATATAATATTAATATTATTATGACTAAGTATAGCTGAATCATATATTCACTTTCTTACATACTTTCCCATTTTCCCTGGAGTTATTAAATATATATATGGATATATATAGAAAATAATAAGTAGATAAACAAATAAATTTAGTAATCACTTAAAAGCACAATTGAGATGTAATTTCTGTACCATAAAAGTCATTCAATGTAGGTAAACCTATTCAGTGAGCTTATAAAATTTATAGAGTGGTGCCACCATCACCACAATTGGGTTTTAGAATATTTCCATAACACACCTCCCCACCCCACCCGCCCAGATTTTCTTGAATTTTTTTTCAATTCCCACTCTTACCCCAAGCAGAATCTGCTGATCTGTTTTCTGACTGTTTTTCCTGGATATTTTATGTAAATGGGATCATATGATATGTATGAAGTCTTTCGTGTGTGACGTCTGTCATTTAGCGTAATGTTTTTCAGGTTCATCCATGTTGTAGTACGCATTGCTATGTCATTACTCTTTGTTGCTGAAGAGTGTTCTTTTCTATGGATGTATGCCATTTCGTTAATCCATTTACCAGTTGATAGATAATTTGGATCATTTTCAGTTTGGCCTTTATGAATAATGCTGTTACGAACATTTGCATTGAAGTCTTTGTGTGGGTTTATGTTTTAATTTCTCTTGGGCAGATTTCTAGGAGTGGAATTGCTGGGTTTTATGGTAAGCTCGTGTGTCAGAAACTATCACACTATTTTCCAAAGTGGCTTGGTTTTTATCCTTTTTTATTAAACAGAGTATGTGTTGGTAGCTCATTTGGTTTTGGTTTGCATTTCTTTATACTGAAAGATGTAGAGTTGCCTTTTTGGGGGGGCTTATTAGCCATTTGTATGTTTTCTTTGTTGAGATATCTGTTTAAGTCTTTCACTTTGCCCACTTTTTACTTGGTTCATTTGTCCTCTTATTGAATGATAAGAGTTCTTTATATATTTTGGGTACAAGTTCTTTGTCACATTTACAATTTGCAGATTTTTTTTTCTCAGTTATGAGATTTTGCAAGACAAATCTGTCCCCTCTCCCTAATAAAACAAAACTATATTTTCATCCTTTTTTACTAAATTTGGATAAACTTTATGTAACTATCCTGGGAAAGAGACTAGAAACAGGCATTCGACTATCTTTGTTCAGTACTGGAGATGGCTCCCCCAAAAGACTGGTAGGTTTATAGTGGTTTTGTGTTTGGCTGACACCATTAGTCGATGGCATGTTTAGGTAAGAAAGTTCTTCAGGCAGTGAAGAGCAGTTATGCTGATTTCTACTTGTCCTAAGAGATGTAATGTGGTAGAGGATCAGCCACAGTCATTGACTTTTCTTTATTTAACCAAGGCACTGTAGCTTCCGTAAGGCTATTTCATGGAAATTCCTCTGGACACAAACATACACACACCTGCACAAACCACACCCTGGCTTTGGATTTTAAAAATCAGTGTTGCCCTTGCTTGTATGACTTTGGGCAAGTACTTTCCTTCTCTGAGCCTCAGTTTCTTGATCTATAAAATAGAAATAGTATCTACTATGAAAGGTTGTTTTGCAATTAGAGGTAACATACATAAATTTCCCAGCATACGATAGGGTCATTAAGTCATTTTTCTCTTTAATTATATGGAAACGGGGCCTTAGGGAAGCTTTACGGGGCCTTAGGGAAAGCTTTATAAGGAGATACTTAGTTTCTGTAGGCTTTTTTTTTTTTTTAAAGATTTTATTTATTTATTTGACAGAGAGAAATTACAAGTACACTGAGAGGCAGGCAGAGAGAGAGAGAAGGAAGCAGGCTCCCTGCTGAGCAGAGAGCCTGATGCGGGACTCGATCCCAGGACCCTGAGATCATGACCTGAGCCGAAGGCAGCGGCTTAACCCACTGAGCCACCTAGGCGCCCCAGTTTCTGTAGGCTTTGAATTTACCATGTGAGATGACTTAAATCTGTAGATTTGAAATTTCTAGCCCAGGAGCATCGCTTTACCGTATTTCCAAAAATAATATGCTTGGGTGTGGGGAATGAAACCTGTACCAGTTTATTTACATAACTCATTATGGGTCTTGGCAGCATCAGTAGAAAGAGGGAGTGGAGTCAGTTTTGAGATTGTTAGGACTTGGACAGAGTCTGGCCAAACTGTGCTGTTCGAGGCTCTCTACAGCCATTGTGCTCCTTGTTAGTCCTTCCACGTGTTTCTTCTACTGTGCATGGCTCTTCAGAGCCCTTCAGATCTCGGTCCTGGATATTTATTTCTTCCTAGTGCCTTTTGATTGAAATATTCCTCCTGTTCCCAGCGGAACCCTAAGTATCCTTCAGGAACCCCTGCCATAACTTAACCTGCTGTATGAGACCTTTGCTTACTGCCTCTACTCATTTGAATTCACTTAGCACTTCATATGCATAGCATTTCCATAAGTGATAGAGCCAGTGAGTTTGGTAGATTTATGAAGACCATGAGCAAAATCTAACTTCTGTAAGGCTCAGTGTTGTCATCGGTGAAAGTGAGGAGGACAGTACTTACTTTTGTAAGCATTACATTGGTAAAATTTCCATGTCAGAAGTGACTTAATAGCTGACGTGATATTTCACTGCTTCTACCTTCTGCTTTTCCTGTAGTCTAGAAAGTCTCTTCTCATCTCTGGGCCCAAGTTTTTTCTTCTTCCTTTAAGAAGTCTTTTGGCTCTAATGGGTTTGACTTTGTGGTTCTTGACAGTATCATGCTTCCTAATGAAAACAGTGGGGTTTTTTATCACTTAACTTCCTACCTCTGAATTCAGCAGGGCTGCTCTGGATCTGGGGATGGATGAGTAACTCAAACAGAAGCATAGAAAGGATGGCTGGCTTTCTTCTCATCCCTCTTCTGTATGTGGTTTCTTTGTCACATCCTGTCTTTTATTCTGTGGCTTGACTTCTTCCCCCAGCTTTGCCAGTTTTCACTCAGTTTGGATTTGCTGTGATTTTAGGCTGTCAGAACAGTTTGTACTTGTCTCTTGACGCAAATCCTTACTATTTTGTAAATGGATGCATCATAACTTCACTGGTTGGCTTTCCAGTAGATTGGCCTAACCTTTATGAGCATTTGATTTGTGTTGTAATGAGAAGTTTAATATGGCCTTCGAAAAGATTTATCTGACTAAGGATTATTAATCACTGGGACTACTTATATAGGAAAACTCTAGAATTTTCTTTTTTTGCAGTTTTCAAAATCAGGTGATTCATCTCTTTAGACTTGTTCAGGGTGGCCACGTAGTTAGTAGACATAAGTGGCAGATAGCCATAAGCACACCTGGCTGCCATTTTGTGAGTTACTTTTAAGAAACATGATCCATCTCTTCAACGTTGTCCTTCAACAGACAGCCACTGGCAGGCGATTTAGAATGAAACCAGCTAGTTAAGTGTAAGATAAAGCAAAAGGCCTCATAGTTGGTGGCCAAAACGTGTTTCAGTTATAGATAAAATATTTTTATTTTCTTGATAGCATTAGTGTATGCCATTATACTGAGCTGATTTAGGGTTGATTTAGAAAGGAGGGGGAATACAACAGATGATTTAAGGTCTTTGTGTTAGAAAACGTGGTGCCACCAGAAGATAATTTCAGTAAATTCAGTGTAATCGTACATTTAAACGAAGGCTCAGCTCTGATTTCACTGGAGTATCATTATTCTGCTTAGCTGTTTCATTGCTGAAAACTCTTCAGTGGCTACTCTGGGACATCCGTGGTATGGCCCCAGTCTTTATCCTTCTGTGTCTTGTTCTTTGTGTTCTAGCCACACTATAGGTTGGGGTGGTATAGTTTTGAAATCAGATAAGGGTTTTAATTCTAATTTCTTTTTTATGGTCTTTTGCATGTTTAGATACTGGCCATCCTTACCATCATTTAAATCCCACTTCAGATGCTGTCTGTTTCAGGAAGTCTTGCCTGAACTCCCAAGGCACAGAATTTCCACTTTATAATGGCACTTTATCACTGCATATTATTTTATGTTGGCCCATACTGTTCTGTGAGAGCAAGGATCCTATCATACTTCTTGATGTTCTTAAATACTTTGCTCAGAGTAAGTACTCAGTAAGAATTTGGTAAAGGGATCAATTAAAAAGTAAACTTATCTCTAGCCTTTTTGAAATACGGAGACTACTCTGTGGGGATTTCTTCCTGTGGAAGATTTAAAAAAAAAAAAAATCTTTGTTCAGGCTTTCATTGGGTTTTTTGCTCTTGCCTTGCCAGAACTATATAAAAAATTAATACTTAAGAAGGTTGATATCTGATCTTCAGCAAGAGAGAGTGCCCTCACAAGTTTAATGGGTTTTGTCAAGTGGATATTAAATGTAAATCTGCCATTTTGTGGAGCCACACAAGGCTCTTAAACCACTCAATAAACATCCTTATTGAATTAGTAGAACTTTTCAACAAGGGCCTGCCTGTGTATCTCCTATTATTAGGATCTTTCATTGTTCCTTAGAGCGTCTTTAGCCTGTGCTCTCAGAAGCTTTGGGGTATCATGTGGATCCTAGAATCATCTAAGCTAAAGATGCTTCTAGCTCCTTAATTCTGTTATTTTGTCATTGGTGTAGGGAGCTCATGCACTCATTTTAATGGTTGTGTCTAAATTTTAGACTCGCAAGTAGGAGTCTAAAAGAGAGAAAACGAAAAAGAGAGCTAACGTGTGTTGAACACTGATTATGTGCCAAATCCTGTATCAAGGATTTAGCAAGTATTATTTTATTCCTCCCCTTTGCAGGTGAGGAAACCAAGGCTCAAAGAGATTTAAGTCATTGCCCAAGACTGTGTAGCTAATAATTAGTGAAGTTGGGTTTTATTTTTAGTTTTAGTTTTTATAAGTTGGGGGAGAGGGAGAGAGGGAAACTTAAAGGCACCAGTTTGATCTCACAACCCTGAGATCATGACCTGAGTTGAAATCAAAGAGTCATATGCCTAACCGACTAAGCCGCCCAGGCACCCCTGAAGGTTTTTTGTTGTTGTTGTCATTTTATTTATTTATTTATTTGAGAGAGAGCGCACACGGGAGAGCACAAGCAGGGGGGAAAGGGAGAAGCAGGCTCCCCACTGAGCAGAGAGCCCAGTGTCGGGCTCCATGGGATCAGGACACAAACCAAAAGCAGACACCCAACTGACTGAGCCACCCAGGTGCCCCCTAAAATTTGAGTTTTAAATCTGAATGTTAGATTGGAACGTTGATGATACTTCTACCAAAAGAGCACATGTCTTTTCCTTATTTACTTTTTTGTTTTTTTTTTTCAAGATTTTATTTATTTGACACAGAAAGAGACAATGAGAGCAAGAACATAAGCAGGGGGGTGGGAGAGGAAAGCAGGCTTTCCACCGAGCAGGGAGCCCGGTGTGGGTCTCAGTCCTAGGACCTGGGGATCATGACTTGAGCCGAAGGCAGACACTTAATGACTGAGCCACCCAGGAGCCCCTCCTTATTTACTTTTAATTAAATATGTGTTCTGGGGTGCCTGGATGGCTCAGTGGGTTAAGTGTCTGCCTTCAGTACCTGGGATCCAGTCCTGCGTCAGGCTTCCTGCTCAGCGGGGAGTCTGCTTCTCCCTCTCCCTCTGTAATCTGTGGCCTTTCTTGCTTGCTCTCAAATAAATGAGTAAAATCTTAAAAAAAAAATGTTTGTGTGTGTTTTAAAGATTTTATTCATTTATTTGACAGACAGAGATCACAAGTAGCCAGAGAGGCAGGCAGAGAGAGAGAGGGGGAAGCAGGCTCCCTGCTGAGCAGAGAGCCCGATGTGGGGCTCGATCCCAGGACCCTGGGATCATGACCTGAGCCAAAGGCAGAGACTTTAACCCACTGAGCCACCCAGGCACCCCATGTGTGTGTGTTTTTTTACATCTTACTTGCATGTTTGATTTTTCTTTAGTTGGTAGTGAATGTTATTTCCTTTCTGGTTCCCCTCCCCAGCCTACACTGAGGGGGTAATAATTCTGTATTATATTCCTCTAGTCCTGTGGAGTTTACAGATCACTTTCCTGTCCATTTTCATTCGATCTTGGTGAGCCCCATTGAGATCTACATGTGGGCAAGGGTCGGGGGAGGGCAGCGTTTTAATCTCCTTTGGCAGATGAGGAAATTCGATGTCCAGCTTTGTGAGAGATTTTCCAAGGGTGGTAATAAGTGGCACAGGGAGAAGAACATAGCTTTTTTTGAAGAGGCACACTGCCCTCCAGACTAAACTCCATAGCAGTACCTTCTTTTTCTAATGAAGTCGGTGGACGCAATCTATGAAAAATGTGAGTGCGGCAGTCCTGGTAGCAAAGATTTGTTTGGAGGACTTGGAGCCTCACCCTCTGAGCATCCTTTTGACCCTGAAGCCCCCTCAGCTGATTGGAACACTCTTTGGAGACCACTGCGGAATAATCAAAGAACCTTAGTGTCAAGCAGACCTGAGCTCTGAGTTTTAGTTACTGCCTGATGTTTCCCCCTCACTTTCGGGTGCTCGTTTGTAAAGTGGGCGTGCTTCTGTAGGATTGCTGATGCATGTTGACCAACAAGCATGCTGGAGCCTAGCTCGGTGGCCGCTGGGCTTCTCTGAAGGAGCCATCAGCCTATCAGGAGGTCGAGGTCGGCTGCTCAGCATGTGCGGGGCTCCTGCTGGAGAGAGTGGGGAGCTTGTCACTGAGGCTGCGCTCCCAGAACTTACAGCGCTGTACTTTGCACTTGACTGAAGGTTCACACATCACTTTTATCAATCGTTGAGAACAGGAATGGACAGACACGTTTTGCAAAGGATCGGTGTGCAGATATTTTGGGCTTTGGGGGCCATCGGGCCTCTGTCGCAGCTGTTCAGCTCTGCTGCTGTGGTGTGTGAGCAGCTGTAGATAGCATGGGGATGAATGGCCGTGGCTGTGTTCTAATAAAACTTTATTTGAGGGCACTGAATTTCATGGAATTTCCACATGTCATGAAATAAGCTTCTCTGGATTTTTTCCCCCAACCATTTAAAAAAAATGTAAAAACCATCTCAGCTCATGGTCCATGTGCAGGTTGTACAAAAGCAAGTGATGAGCTGGATCTGGTCCGTAGACCATAGCTTGCTGACTCCTTATTTAGATATTGCTTGTTGACAGTGTGGTTTTTAACCCTGTGAAGAGTAGTTTAATTTAAAAAATGATTTCTATTAAGAAAGTAGTGATATTATAAAAGGCTTCATCTCACAGTAGAAAAAGGATTTGTTTTTCTCTATTTCCTTTCAAGAATTATTACATGTTTTAGGTTCTTTACCCTCTGTGAAGTGGTTAAATTCAGCTGTCCTTGTCCTGGGTAATGCTTACATGAAGAAGTTTCTGAGTAAAGACTGTATAGTGTAGTGGAGAGACCATGCGTCATGAGGGAGTCAGGAAACTTGGCTTTTTCACTAATTTTGACTTTGCATATGTCACTTTGCTTCTTTGGGCCCTTCAGTTTCCTCCTAGAAATAAGGAAGTTCGAGATGATAATATTTGAGATCCTGGCAACTCTGACGTGCTTTTATTCTGTTCTTAGTTCTTAGTTGTCTGGAATGGTGCTGTTAAACAGTTTTCATCTATAGACGCTCTTAAGTACTTCACCAGTTAGTGGTTTTTTTTTTTTTTTAAATTCTTTCACATTTATTGGGTTTCACATTGTGTTGGGGACTATTTACAATAGCAGTTTATTCTTGCTGTGCTGATGCTGGAGCCATTTCTGAAGTGAACGGCAGCCATGATTGAAGTTCCACATACGTTCTCGTAAAGGCCGCTCACTTCGTGTTCTGCCAGCCTGCGAGAAAGCTCACCTGTTTGGTGATAAGCTTTGGTTACAAAATGAGGGGGGACTTGGGAAATCAGAAGAAGAAAAGGGCTGTCCTGATTATATAGTAGGCTTAGGAAAATTTTGCAACTGGAAGCCCTGTCCTCAAGTCTGAGCTACACTCAGAGGAGTTTAGGCTCTCCTGGGGTTGGAGGAGAAAAGGGAGAGAGCCCCGGAGCAAGTGGCTATATCTGTTTTTGTCAACAGAGGGCACCCAGAGCAAAGCAAGTGCTCTGTGACATCGGAAGGCTGCGCCTGGCTCCCCAGGCAGGCACCGGGCAACATGCAGTGGACTCACGGTGCTGGACTCACCGTGCGACTGTCTCTTGCAGTTTGTTTGGTCTGTGCCCACATTCTCAGACGTTTTGTCCCACACCGAAGTCAGATATCTTATTTTATTATCATTATTATTATTTAAAGGAGGCTCCATGCCCAGGGTGGAGCCCAGTGCGGGACTTGAACTCAAGACACTGAGATCAGGACCTGAGCTAATACCAGTGTCAGATGCTTAACCGATTGAGCCACCCAGATGCCCCTATTTAAATTCATTAAAAGAAAAAAATCCCTGAAATCTTTTTTTTTTTTTAAGATTTTATTTATTTATTTGACAGACAGAGATCACAAGTAGGCAGAGAGGCAGGCAGAGAGAGAGAGAGAGGAGGAAGCAGGCTCCCTGCTGAGCAGAGAGCCCGATGCGGGGCTCGATCCCAGGACCCTGGGATCATGACCTGAGCCGAAGGCAGAGGCTTTAACCCACTGAGCCACCCAGGCGCCACCTCCCTGAAATCTTTTAATTTAAAAAATGTTTTTTTAAGATTTCATTTATTTATTTGACAGAGAAAGCACAAGTAGGGGCAACAGCAGGCAGAAGGAGAGGGAGAAGCAGGCTCCTTGCTGAGCAGGGAGCCTGATATAAGGCTGGATCCCAGGATCCCGGTATCATGACCTGAGCTGAAGGCGGATGCTTAACTGACTGAGCCACCCAGGTGCCCCTAAAATCATTTTTTTAAAAGTAATACATGTTCTTTGAAGAAAGTTGAGAAAATACAGGAGACCAAAAGCATAAAATAAAAATGGCCTTAAATATATTTAACTTCGGGGCACATCAATGGCCTGCTTTTTATTATTGCCTTTTGGGCACCGAGGCTGATGTGCTGGATGACAACAGGAAACAGCGGGCACACACGGCTTCTGTAAATAAGTTATTATTCATTGAGTACCTTCTGGGTGCCAGGCAGCATATTAATCACTTACATAGAGCTTCCCATTTAGCTTTGATAGTAACTGCGTGCACTAGACGCGCCAGGTAGTGTTTTGACCATTTTACAGAAGTGGCAACTGAGAGTGGGCAGAGTCACTCGACAAGTACTTTGGAACCCAGATATGTTGCAACTCCCAAACCTGTGCTGCTTTAGTGTCATTTACCTTCATTCCTTCCCATGGCACTGTAGGTCATGAGCCACTGCTCGTGTGGCTCATGTGGTGGGGCGATTTTACAATGTCTGTGGGGACAGAGAAACGAGATGTGGAAGAAGGGACACGAAAGGCAAGACAGAGCAGGGGTAGACTTTGAGACCCAAGCAAAGCTGCCCTCCGGCCCAGTTATCTTGGGAAAGGGGTCGGCCGAGCAGCGGAGCGCGGCATGGAATAGCAACATGAGCAGTTGACCGGAAGGACGAGGGCAGGCATGTGGAGACCAGGGACGGCCCGGGAGCCCGTCTCCCCCATCACATTTCCCTTCCCGAGGAAGTTGTAATTCCTTCGAGGCATTTTAAAACGGCTTTGTTGAATGTAATTCGATACTATGCAATTCATCCATTTAAAGTATACAGTTCTGTGGCTTTAGTATAGTCACAGTTGTTCAGCCGTCACCACGGTCAACTGCAGAACATTCTCGTCATTCCAAAAAAAAAAAAAACCCAAAACTATGGACCCCAAGTCCTCATTTCCCAGTTCCTTTAGGCCCTTCTGCTTCACGCTGTAGGCGGCCACTAGTCTAGTTTCTGTCTCCGCTGATTTGCCCGATCTGGATACTTCCTAGAAAATGGACCTTGTGATACGTGACCCGTTTGTGTCCGGCTTCTTTCACTTAGCGTGTGTTCAGGCTGCCCCCACATGCGCCACGTGCCAGTAGTACTTCCTTCTTTGCTGTTGTTAGATAACATCCCTTGGGGTGCACACCCCACTTCTGATTCACGCTTTTATGTTGGGAAGGGAAAGGTAAAGAGAACGGGAAAGAAAATGAGAATTCTTCCTCCTAATAGAAAATGAAGGGAATGGGCGGCTGCCCTGCAAAGCCAGGCTGTCTGGCGCTCTAGAGGAACTGTGAGCGGAGGCACAGGTACATGGATGCCTGGCAGCTCCTGGAGTCGATGGTGGCAGGGCGGCGGCTCTTCTGACCTGAGCACGTGCAGCGCTCGGGAGCTCATTGTGTTGCTCTCTGCGCCAGCCCGTGCCCCTGCTCCCTACAATGCCTCCTGTGGAACCCGAGAGGCCTTCGCCGATCTAATCTGGGTACATGTCCCTCGGTTGCGGCAGCTCCGCGTCTCCAGAGAGCCCTCTCTCAAGAGCTGCCGGTTTGCTGAGTGCTGGCAGTTGCAAGATTATTTCTGACCACACGATTTGTCCGGTGGAGAGTACACACGGAGTCCAGGTCCTGATCTATTGGCCAGAAATAGCAACTGCCATTCCTGTGTGTCCTTCTCAGCATCCTCTCTGGCGGGCTCTGTGTGCCGGCAAACCACGTGCCCTCGCAGGTGCCAGGTGACTTCGCCGTTGTCCCGTCGCTTTCCATTGCCTTCTTTCCCGCCTTACTGATCAGGGAACAGAGAGTCCTGACGGGACTTCAGGGGCCAGGACTGTAAATCCCAAAACCTTGTCGTTTGTGTTCCAGAAAGGTTGTAGCCGGCTTTCTCCTCTGCCTGAACTTCCAGTCTAGTTGAGAGAGGAAACTGTCATTGCTTGAGAGTACATTGTCATACCCCAGCTCTCCTGTGGCCTGTCTGCCATGACACGGGAACACAAGTGCAGGCAGGGTAGGGAGCATCGGCTTGGCCCTCAGTCCCCTTGAATGTCAGAGCTGGGTGTCCTCGCATCGCTCTGTTCTGCTGTCGGGGAAACCGAGTCTCAGAGAAGTTGACTACACAAGGCTGTGGTCCCATGGGCTTAGAGCTCTGGCTGGTGGCAGAGCTGGGTCTGTGGTACAGAACCTTTGTTCTCAGGCTGGTGCCTTTCCCCTTCACATGGCGCAGTTTCCTGATGGCCGTGTGCTGTCATGACCAAGGAGTGGCCTAGCCCTGCCCTGGTCCATCAGCAGTGCACATTTTACGGGTGTGTGTGTGTGTGTGTGTGTGTGTGTGTGTGTAAGAGAGAGAGAGACAGCTTGACAGATTGGGATTGTGAGGATGAAAATTTGTCAAGTAAGAAAGAGCAAGAGCACTGGATTGTGAGTTTGGGTGCCGCTGGCTGATGGAACGCAGCCCCTTCTGGCCCTCCCCGACGCAGCTCTGCAGTGACAAGTCATGTTTGTGATGATAGGATTGTCATTTTTCAAGAGCCCCTGTGTCTATTTGCTAAAAAAATGTATGTGCTGCCGCACCAAGCCCAACAAGCAGTCATCTTGTCGTGTCTGTCTGAAGGTGCTGGCTCGTGGCTGCCAGCTCCATGCTCTGAGTCATTTTTTCCCTGGTGTGTCGTGAAGAGAACTGACCCACGGTTCTTCTCCCCCAGTGCATGGCCCTGCTCTCCTTCCCCTCGCTCTTGGTTGGCGCATGGAGCTCCGCGTGCGCCTCACGTTCCGGCACCCCTGCCCTGTGACGCGGACAGATTTCTGCAGCGTGACCCCAACTGCTGGCAACAGCCTTAAAAGCAGCCCATTCTTAGAGGAACGCAAGCTCTGGGCAGTACTTCCCTTCGTCCCCATCGTGTCCTGTCTGTCCTGTTTTCCCTCACCAGCCTGAACTGCTGTGCAGGGATAGGTGGTGTCCTTCGCTCTTCAAGACCCCAGCGCCTGGCACGTTGCGCAGTAGATGGTCGTTAAATAGCCTTTGGCATCTTGGTGCTGTTTACCAGTCTCCGGTGGTGCGGGCGGGGTAAAGGTGCAGGGACGCTAATACACTTGTCATTTGGCGCTGTTACTTCTTCATAGAAGTTGCTTTATGGTCTTCAGGAATAATTTATAGTGATGGCTACTATTTATTGAATGCTGACGGTGCAGCCAATCCTGTGTGCAGTACCACCCCCCCCCCCGCCCCGCCCCAGTTCCCAACCATTCTTAGCAGCCTTCCCTCTGCGGTAGGTGGTGAAAGCCCAGTCTGGCAGATGAAGGCACTGAGCTCTGAAGAGGTTTAGGTCACAGAGCTGGAAAGCGGTGGAATAGGTATTTGAACCTGGGCCTGCCTGACAATGGAGCCTGTTTTTAATAACCACGTGGCGTCTCCTTGAGTAGTTAATTTGCTGAGCATTCCTGAAAAAGAGAGCTGAGTCACTTATGTTCCCTGGGACTTAGAAATGAGACATCTGTGTTAGCAAAGGGCACTCGTAGCATAGTTTGGATTGGATTTGGCTTTGGGATTATAGAGCAGAAACAAAAGGGAGCCATAAGGAGCCTCTGTTACTTCCTGAAGCTGATTTGTTTTGGCCGCGTGTTGAGGAGTCTTTGCTCTTTGAGTCCACCGTGGGTCAGGTCATTCCTAGTCTGCACCTTTCCTGAGGGATGGGTCTGCCTGGCCATTCTGGATTGTTTGGGGTGGGCCTTGCCCTGGTTCCTGGGCTCACACTGAGGCAGGCTTGTATTGGTGCCTGGGCTGACTTATTTCTTCAAGGGTCTCCTGTTTCCATCCTTTATTAGGAGACCTTTTTGATTTTATTTTGACCCACCCTCTTGCTCCCTGACCCCCATTTCAGTTACTGGGAGTTTAGAATTGAGCTGGTGACTTGTGGCTGTGTGTAGGAATACAGGGAATGCAGGTTTTGGTGGCTCTGCAGTGACCAGTCCTGTGGAGTCCCCGTGGAGTCTTGGGGATAGGACTGGCTCTCTGACTTCCTGCTCAAAACTGAAATATTTTGGTATACCCTTGAAATGAGAGAGAAACTTCTGAGGAAACAAGAGTTGTTGGGGCTGTAAGGTTTTGAGGAGACAGGCCCTTCCTGCACTCTTCCCTGGGGGAAAGAATATAGCCAAGATTGAAGGGCATTGCCTCAACCAATTCAGTTAAGTGGCCCCGTCCTAGATTAATAACTTGGGCAGACTTCCCAGTGGATTTGGCAAGGTATTGGGTTTCTCTCTCCCCCAACCCTCCCTTCTCTCTGCCCTGCACATGTGTGCTAACATAATTACAGAGAGGTTGCATCTTGCAATAAGATATCCTTTTTTAAAAGGAGGGCTGCCTCCTGAAGAGGATGGAGAGAAATTCAGGGGGAGGGAATGTGCTTGTGTAGTCTCGTCATGTTTTTGGAATGGCAGACTTGGAGAAAAATGGTACAGTGGAGGCCAGCAGGCTGGTTCCCCGCTGCAAGGGCCAGGGGGCAGGCAGGATGGTGGCGGTGTTGATTTCAAGCACCTAGAGCAGGAACGTTCCTTACTAATTTTGTGCTAGACCAATATTAAAACTGCCTTTTTGCACTGGCTCGCTCCTCCAGATTGTATTACTAAGAATCTGGTCATTAAAGAACAAGTGCTCTGTTGTTCATGAAGGTCAGAGGTTACAGTCTTCTGAGTTTGGTGGTCAAGTGTTCAGAAATATTTTACAGATTTAGTTGAAAACCTGAGCAGATGCTCCTGCTCTTGTTTACCCGTGGGGATCGGGTGACATTCTTCCCCACCCCTTGGGAAGCCGACCAATCACAGCAAGGAGTGGATTTCAGTGCCTCCCTGGCCTCCTCCCATAGGAGTCTGCCCAGCCCAGGCTCTCTGGAGCCTTGGCGGAGGCTGAGCACTTAACTCTTGGGTGTCTGAATCACGGGGAGCTGCTGACCTTGCAGTTAGCTTGTTCCCTAGTTCACGTGGGCTCTCTGAGCCCGTATGATGTTAGGCTAAGCTTGCTTGTGCCCTCAAGGGAATGTTCCTAATGAGGCAAGGTGCAATGCACTGAGCTTGCAGAAGCTGATTTTAAGCCTTAATGCTGCCAGTAACCAGCGGTGTAACCTTGGGAAAGTTACTTTCCCTACTTGGACTTGATTGCCTTTCTGCTAAGTTGAGTGGAAAGGAAAGGGGGAGAGCAAACATATGTGACACAGCGATCTATGCCAGCCACCGGTGTTTCACGTGTGGCTGTCCTGAGGTGTGCGGACAGACGTGCAGCCTACACCGCGTGCCTCTTCTGAAGCAGTTTGCATTTTACACTTTGCCGTCTGCAGGGCACATGCCATTCACCCGATTTTCTAGATGAGAAGAGTGAAGGCTGGGGAGGCTGTCCGACTTGCCCAAGGTCAAAGCTACGAAGGCCCATCTGGCTCTAAAGCCCAGGCTTTCTTCCATTCCACTGGGCTGGCTAAAAAAGCCCTAGAAGTCCTTCCAGCATTTTCATTCTCGTGCTCTGAAAGCTTTAACTCCTTAGTGGCTTTTAATCCTGTCCTGTGGAAGCCCAAACATGGCTGTCTTCCCCTTCACAGCCCTGTCCCTAACACGACCCGAGTGACTTCGACAGTCTTGTCATCTCCTGAGTCATGAAGGAAGATGGCGCAGCCCCCCATTCTCCCGTTCCCTCCATAGAGAAGTGCGCGTCCTTTCTAGCCACCATCTCCTGCCCCCTACGTTCCCTACGCATGCCCCCTCCCTCATGCACAGGCAGGTATTTCCTTTTCCTCTGTGGCTGGGGTTTATGGTTGTCGGGAAAGTATTTCTGATTTAAGGGACGGGTGCAATTTTGAAGAGAGTAAAAAAAGTAAAAGAACCAAAAAACCCCACATCCTTTACTTGAAGCTTTTCTGTGACATAGATCCTGCAGTATTGGCTTTACTTCTACCAGGAACCCCTGACATCTGTCTCCCCACCCCCACCCCGCCCCATGTTAGAAGCTCCCCCTTTGGAAGAGCTTTGTTTTTCATGATAGTCCCCGTAAATTCTCCTAGCCATCTGTTATAACAGGGACATCTTGCCCAGTGGAACACTTTGTGTTTCTCTCCCTGCAGGTTTTCCTTTAAAAGTCACAGAGAAAATAGCTCTCTTTAGGTGAGTTCTCATCGATATTCTGTTGCTACCAATTTAAAAGAAATTATAGTAGTGGCCCTAACATGTCAGATTTGCCAAGGAGGCATTTACTGTCCTTTTTTCGTGGGCTGAGAAGAAATGACAATAAACAGATCAATGAACAATTACAATTATTTAGACAGGCACTAACCTAAGTTTTGTATGTACATTATTTCTGATTTTCATAACAGCCCTGCATTTATAGACGAAGAAATAGCTATTGAAAGAGGTTAGGTTAGAGTCCTTGCTCAAGGTCAGAGCCTGTGAGTGGTGATTTGGCAATTTGATGCCACTTCCAAAACCAGGTTCTTTCTTTAGTACCATGCTGCCTCCAAAAAATGATCTTGAGAGTTCATTTAAGCATCTGTGGCCATGCCTCAGCTCTGATCACCCCAGAAAATCTATGTCTTCCTTTAAAAAGGGAAGTACCATGTTACATGATAAACATCAGAGTTGAAAACAAATTTTCAAGAGAGGTGTTATTTTCTGGTCTTTGCCAACTTTTACAATCAGGTAATTTTTACTAATGTTTAGTTTGAATTACTTTCACTGAAACTGAAATCCATCCCTTCTGGTTATAAATGAAAATACTAAACAGCTACTCATCATCAGATCCTGGAGAGTTAGGAATTTCATTTAGAATTAGGGTGGGCAGGAAGAGGTGGGCCTTAGAAGAGGAGTAATATACAGGTAGATAGAGTAAAGCAGGTTGAATTTTCTTGGAGTAAGGAAATATTATCATTTGCTCCAGCATCTGGTATATCCTCTGTTTACTTTGTCTTTGAGCACGTGGAGTGGGGACAAGAACCCACAATGCAAGGCGGCTAGATATTAATTACTTCGGCCTCAGGCTTCTCCCTCCTTTCAGGACCCACTTATGATTCACTTCCGTTAAAGTTCTGTTGGGCTCTCCCAGCTCGCTTGAGTTGTGTGCGGTGAGACATTCACGCAAGAGAAGTATATTTTACAAGGTGGTCCCTGCCTTCCGGATCAGCCTAACAAATATTTCAACAACGGGTACTGTGTGCCTGTTGTATGCCAGTCACCTGGCATAACACCGGTGATCCTGAGATGGGTAAGACATGACCACTGACCTGGAGGCTCTCGTAATCAAATTTGAAGTCTCATTCAGGATATAAGACCTATAAACACAGAATTAACAAAAGGCATTTATAAGCTTAAGGTTGTGAAAAAATAAGTGAACCAGGGATGGCACATTTTACCGGGGCTCAGAGATCACAGGGGTTTGGGTTTGTCCGCATAGTAAAGACAGGGTTCATTTACAGTCTCGTCCAGGGTGTGGGGCGGGGCAGGGCCAGGGCAAGATGGGGTATGGTTCATGCCACTCCTGGGGAAAGGAGGCAGCGAACATGGCTCACGGGATGAGGATAAGGCCCTTACCCTTCTGGAATCGGTGCAGGAGGCCCAGCAGTCGGCATTTTAAGTGGCAACGTGGAGGTGCGGGAGGCTTGTGTGACACAACAGCAGCTTGGTCCCAGATATCACAGGTTTTATGAAAAAATTAAGCAATCTCTGTATTTCTCTTTCGGTTCCTTGGTTAGCTTTTGAGAACAGTATTCTCTATTGTAGAAACCTTGACATTTATTCTTGTTGGGTTTCTAAAAGGTAGAGAACTCTAAGCTAAGTCATACGCTGCTGAAGACCTTAGGAGGCCCGTTTGCCGGAAGCACGCCTCACTTGCTTAGCAAGAACCAGCAAGTTCTTGCTGGTTGTCAGATACTTTATTGGGTTCCCTTGCGAAAAGCTCACCTAATGAAGAACCCCTCTCTCTCCCATTTTGGGTCCTGAAACTTACCTAAACCCTCCAGTGGGAGAGGTGTAGGGAAAGGAGATTCATCTCTCCTTCTCCCCTCTCCCCAGCTTCATGGTAGCTTAACTTAAGTACCCCGTGAAGGTAAAGATAAACGTGAGAACCTTCAGGATGAAAAGAACGTTAGAGAGGAGAGAAGTCAGGGGAGGTCATATCAGGCTTAAAGTGGAAACTATGTTACAACCTAAGCAAGGAGCAACTGATAGGTCTATAAATAGGATTTTATCTCCTCATAGAGAATGTTTGGCATGGTTGTAGCTTCCCATGTGGGGGACTGTTATATTTACTAAAAATAAACTGTGTTTCAGAAATGATTAAAGTAAGTCCCACTGAACTCATTTATGTTATTAAAAGTGTAGTCATAGCCTGAAAATAAGTTTATAGAGTTTAGTATGTACTATCTTTTGGGAGAACTTTGATATTGAAGCCATCAGTTAAATCTGGGAGAGAATGGTCTGGTTCACTCTGGCATAGATTAGATAGATTACCTTCTCAGAAAGTAATGTTATTTCGATGTTTTTAGTTCTCCTGCTGGATCAGAAGACCCCCAACCCGCAGTCATACACCAGACTCACAGACAGGCATTATAAAATAAATGTGTCATCTAGGGAAGGTAAAATAGTTCGAATTCCCCAGAAATCGTACTACGTAATTAGAGCAGGTTGGATATGGCCATTCAGAGGAGGATGCAAAGTAAATTGGCAGGCAGTACATTCTCCGACAGCCTTTCTCGGAACAAAAACCTTCAAGATGCCTGACTTTGTTTCTCACACTCCTGTTATCTTGATTGTAACCCTTTAAAACGTGCGGCAAATTCTTGGCATCTGTCTGCCTGTCACCTAATCTCTGACACCCCTGGCTAGCTTGTTTTCCTCCTGCGAGTGTATTTGAAATTAGTGAAAAGCATCTGTTAATTTCAGTATCCTCCTAGAAGATTATGAGAAGCTGAAATTTGGCTAATAGTGGAATTGCTTAAAGCATATTCCTCAAAGTTATTTGACCAGGGAATATTTTGTGAACTCTAACGTGTGGAGCCACACAGTGAGATGTGACTCATGCACGATGTGGGCTGGCATGAAAGTAGTTCCCAGAAATGGTTTCAAAGACGGGCTAATGGCTTCAAGAAGTGAGTTACTTGCCTTTTTTAAGACTTTGAACCATATTTTGGAGATGTTAAATCATTTTAAAGTGTAAACATGAATGAGATTAAGCCATTTTTTGTTTTACGTGCACTGCCCGCTCCTGAGCGCACAGGTTACAGAAAGTCTTTTTGTATCAGGCAGTCTTGCTTGTTCTCCTTATTTCTTAGATCCGGCATCCACTCTGAGTGCTGTGTGCGTGTATTTGGTGTTTTCTTTTGAATGAATACATTGTAGAAGTAAAGCATTGCTAACATCCATCTAAAAATTGTGGGGCTGCCTCCTGACGTTGGTGAAATGCTAAAATAGGTTTATGTACTCCCAAGGTGTCACATTCCCTAAGTGCTTTAACCCTGCTACTGCTGTGCCTCTTTTTCTTCCCTTAACAACCACTCAGCTCCCTCTTCCCTCCCAATACTTTAGAAAAGAAATCTGAGGTTCTCCTGATACGGTATTTTCTGAAAGGTGAAGAGATAAGAAAGTTGGTGAGGTGGGCTTGACAAGTTCATGGATTTCCTTGGATCCCAAACCCGAGTTTCCCTGTAATTGCTTTCATGTAAACTTCGTTTTGTGACTCCCACTACTAGTAGCAGTAATTGGCAATGGGAATGATAGATGTAATGCTCTGATTACAGACTAGTTAGCATAGTCTGTTTGATTTGAGTCTGACAGTATCCCTGTGATGTCGGCATTAGTACCCCTATTTTATAGACAATGAAAATTGCGTGTGTGTGTGTGTGTGTGTGTGTGTGTGTGTGTACACATACATACATATACATTTGACTGTTTTTCATACTGGAATCCGGAAATTAAGTTAAAGTTGTATTTCTGCCATTTTGGTATGGAATGGTTAGGGACAGTACATTAGGGAAATAGACTAGTTGACTTTTTGGCCTAGACTTACAGCCTAGACATTTAAAGATTCTTTTATAACTTCCATCATAGTCATCAGGGGAGCACGCTATTAATGTGCGTGGAGCTTTCTCTTGTTTCTCCCTCTTCCCCTTTGCCCTGCTTAGGTTCACTTCTCCCCTCTCTCTCACTCACTCTCTCAAATAAATAAATAAATAAATAAATAGATTCTTTAAAAAGTATAAAATAATCATATAGTGAAAAGTTGCTCCTTGATTCTGGTCTTGAGCCCTCGCAGTGCCTATCCCCTGGAGGCAATGGGTGTTTTACCATTTTGTGTATAATTCCTCAATTTTTTCTTTTCAATGTTATTGTGCTATGCATTGTTCTGAACCTTTCTTTTATCTCTTAAAAATATGTAGTAGAGTATTTCCTAGCAGTATTTTAAGAACTTTCTCCCCCCTGCCCAGGCTATATGGTGTCTGTTTGTAAGGAGGAACCATACATAATTCATTAAACAGAAGGATCTTGTCTTATTCTCCTATCTGTCCCTGCTCTGTAAACAACATTTGTTCATATTGGTTGAACTTAACATTCGTTCATGTTGCTTGAACTGAGTTGAATTTGACTATGCAGAATATTTTAGGAATGAGTTATTTCTGGTAGTGGTGTATTCCAGCTCCCTGAGAGGATTTTCCCTTCTCTGAGCACCAAGATGTTTAAGTTATTTTGGAAATAAATCCTTGTAAAAGGTATTATGTAACTATATATTTCTTTTTCATAGTATAATAGTAGACACTTTTCTTAATGGTTTTAACACAGTTGTCAACATCAATTATTGTTTCTGACTTAAAGGATGGTATTTCAGGAGCATCTGCTGGCTTGGCCTTACCGTATAGTCCCATTTTGCATTTTGATATCTTACCTGGTTTTTGTTTTTTTTTCTCTTGGTCCCTCATGCTCCTGATGTGGCTGCCTCTGACATAATAGTCCCCTTTCCTCTGGTACTTAGTCCTTAACTGCTTCCAAGTTCCCTTTTCCTAATTTGCCTTTCAAATGTTCAGTGGGCAAGTAGCCAGATAACCAGGACGGAAATTTACTTCTAAAATAAAAATAAATAGATCGAGAGAGAAGACCTGGCAGAGCTTTACTGCTGATGAAAGTACACGAACACTTTGGTATTTTGGATACTTAGGGAGCCATTTGCTTCCTAGTTATTACCATGTTCTAAAACAGCTCTGTCCAATAGAACTTTCTTTGGCACTGGAAATGTTTTATATCTGCCCTGTCCACTGGCCTCATATGGTTCTTGAGCACTTGAAATGTGGCTAGTGTGACTGAGGAACTGAAAATTCAGTATTAACTAAATTAAATTCATATAATGACTAGTGGCTGCTGTGTCAGATGCATGATTCTAGACTCTAGATAATTAACTTGTTTACAGCAAGTGTGGTTATAGTGGAGTTTGGATTGGGATGCTGTTTTATTGTGCTGAGCAGAATAAATTTATGGTATTGGAAGAGAGGCAGTTTGGAATGTTGATGTTCAGATTACCTTAAAGTAATTGGTTAGATTGGAGCTGCTTTTTCATATTAATATTACGATTATTTCAAACTGTTTTTCTAAAGCCATTGGTGCAGGCATGTTATTTATGGTTTCTAACTGTGGTAAAACTTTGAGTCCTTTTGGTTACTAGGGCAAAATTAGTAGCACTCTAACTTTATTTATAGGACTTGGTTAGACAGTTGCCTGAGCACCAGAAACGCCTGCAAATAACTTTGACCTTTCCTAATAGAAAGTCAAGGGATAAAATGTTCCGTAGTAGATCTCAGTTGTATGCGGTATACACAAAATACTACTTTTTAATGGAGAAAACAAAATAATACTAAAAACAAACAAGAAGCCAAAGGAATCAAGAAGTGATAGATTTTGATATCAACTAGGAAGAAAATAAGCCAAGGGCAGTAGGCGAGGACGTGGTAGGAGAGGAAGGCCCTCCAACGAGAGAGAGCAGAGAGCAGTCTGGAGAGTTCTCTTTGAGGAGGGGTTTTTAAGTTGAGGCCTGAAGATAAAAGGGAGCCGGCCTTGCAGAGGATGAGGAGGGATTTCAAGAAGAGGGAATAAAGGAGTTAAGGGGTGCCGGGGAGAGGGATGGACTTGCTCTAGATCAGGAACTGGCATGAGGTCCGCTCATGTAGGCATGGGCCTGGAGATTGAAGGTAAGATAATGATACGCACTGAACTTGGAGAGGCTGGCGCTTAGCAGATCATATAGGACCGGTCTTAAAGGCCATTATAAGGGCTTTAGATAGAGAACATTTTTTAACAACTTAATTATTTTATTTATTTGAGAGAGAGAGAAAATGCATGCGTGCGCGAGCACATGAGTGAAGGCAGGGACAGAGGGAGAGGAGGAGGCGGAGAATCTCAGGCCAGCTGCCCTCTGAGCACAGAGCCCAGCTTGGGGCTCGGTCCCCACCACCTGGAGATCATGACCTGAGCTGAAGGCAGATGCTTAACTGACCGAGCCCCCAGGCGCCCCCAGGAAGCAAACATTTTTAAGTGTGACGTGACGCTGTAGAATCAGGGAAATGATATGATCTGAGTTGTGTTTTAAAAACTCCCTCCGGCTGCTCTGCGATGAATGTTTTGAAGGGGAGCCGCAGCGAAGGTGGAGGAAGCCCGGAGATGTCCAGGAAGGAGCTGCTGGGGGCTTGGGCTAAGGTGGTGGTAGTGGAGACAGAGAAGTCAGACGTGCAGGACTTGCTAATGGGTTTCGTTTGAGGGGTGAGGGATCTGGGAGGGAACTCTGCCTTTCATAATTGCCTGCTGGTACCACTTAGTGGGGGAGGGAACACCAAGTATATATTAGATTTCGAGGTGGTGGTCGTGGGAATTAAAGCCCAGTGTGGGGCACATGTATGTTCGACTTGTCTATGAGATGGTGAAGTCTCTTACTAGAGCATGAGAAGAGGTCTAGGCTGGGGTATCAGTTTGTAATTATTAGGATGTGGGTGGTATATGAAGCCTTGGGAACGAGGGGGATAAATCAGATAAAAGACGATGAGCCAGAATTGAGCCCCAAGGAGCACTTCTTTTTGAGAGATCTGTTGAGGGAGAAACCAGAAAAAGGCACTGAGAAGAAGTAATCAGTAATATAGGGGAAACCACCCCCCCCCCAGGACTGCAGTATCTTAGAAGCTTAGAGAAAGAGAGTGTTTCAAGGAAGTTGCCAACTTTGTTGAATCCTGATAAGAGGTGAGGTCAGTTGAGGACCCATTAAATTAAGTGACAGGGAAGTAGCTGACATTGGCCAGTCAGTTTAATGGAGTAGAGAGCTTGGAAACTTGGAGTAGATTGAAGAAGAAAAGAGGGGTGAAGTAGAGACCAGCTGTGGTCAACTTTTCGGAGAAGTATCACTGTGAAGTGGTGAGCGGGGCAATGGTAGGGAGGTAAGGGGTCAAAGAGAATTTTATAAAAACTGACATTCATTTAGTCACTTGCCTGTTATTGAACATTACGTTTTTTTTTTTTTTTTTAAGTTCTTTTGCTCTTACAGATTGCTACGATGAACTGCCTTCTACCCTTTTGGGGCTTTTCTTTCTTTTTCTTTTTAAAAGATTTACTTACTTGTCAGAGAGTGAGAGAGAGCGAGTACAAGCAGGGGGGAGCAGCAGGCAGAGGGAGAAGCAAGTGGAGGGAGAAGCAGGCTCCCCACCGGGCAGGATCCAAATATGGGACCTGATCCCAGGACCCTGGGACTGCGACCCTAGCCGAAGGTAGACACCTGACTGAGCCACCCCAGTGTCCCTTGTGGGGCTTTTCTAAGATAGGCTCCTTGGAGATGGGATTGCTGAGCCACAGGCCAAGCATGTTTCAGAAAGTCATAGATATTGCCCAGTGGACCTCCAAAGTGGTGGCACCACTGTATACTTTCCGCATCGCTGCATGAGAGCAGTGGGAGGTTTTCTGAAGACGGACGTATATTGATTTGCCGGCCTGACAGTGATGAGTAGAGAGGGGAGAGATTGATGGTTTGGGAGAGGGGATGATCAGCAGAGCGGTGCAGTCCTTACGTAGGTGCCTGGGGAAGGGTGTGAGCACAAGAGGTGAAATGGGCCTTGATGCCAGGGATGCTTCCATCATTGTAAAAGAGCATAAGGGAGAGGAAATGCATGCATTTCTAGTGTAGGGTTGTAGATTTGGTGGGGAGAAGACCGTCTGGATGCTTCTCTTTTATTTTTATTTACTTATTTATTTATTTTGGGTAAAGATTTTATTTTTAAGTAACTTCTGCACTCAACATGGGGCTTGAACTTACAATCCCGAGATCAAGAGTCATGCGCTCCACTGTCTCAGCCAGTCAGGTGCCCCTGAATGCTTCTTTTTTAAAATGAAATATTTTGGATAGAGCAACAATCGAAAGTTGGATGGTGGGGAGAGATTGAAATCGGTTTGAGGAGAAGGTAAGAGTGCAGTCATTTTGGAGAGTGGGAAGCTTACAAGGGCAGCTTTGGTGGAATTGCTTGGCACTGTCAAGGGCCCATTTGAGCTTTGTGATCATGAACCTTTAGTCAAGTCGGTCAGCTTGGTTATGTGATCTCTTTCCAGCAGCGTTCAGCTGTGTGGGCACAGGCACAGAGAAGGCAGATAACTGTTTCACCAAGTTTGGAGTTTTGCCACGTGGCAGGGATGGAGAGGACACATGATTGAGGGTATTTGCAGAGGAGGGATTATAATTATGGACCATTGGAATGACAGAGGAGGGAAAGGAGGACATGACCGGAGTGGGTAGATCATGAGAAAGTGGTCGGGATAGGGACTTCCCAGGAGGGCAGAAACTACTGGAGGGGGTACCATAGTGAGTAGCTTGGACGTATGGGAGCTTATTTGAGAGTATGGTTGAACCATAATAAGGAAAAACAGAGCTTTCTTAGGATAACGCATTTTCTTCTTTTAGGGATAGTTGCTCTGCGTAGGGTAAGAACTCTAATATCCCCAAGTTGTCTGTGGCTGCTCTGAGAGGTGAGCTTGGGACATACCCTTTCTTTTCTCCGTGTGTGCACCTTGAGCTTACATTAGAGATCATAGAAGGTGACCACAGTTTCCAAGAGGTTTCTAAAACTGTGCTCTTAGTGATATTGGTCCTAGGGAGTGGGAGCGGTCCTTGACCAGAGCTGCAGCCTTTGGAAACTCCCACACAGCGTGTGACCCCCGAGCTCGCAGCCTCACCGCCAGCGTTTGTTGCTGGAGGCCTTGGTGATGGGCAGAGGTAGCCCGCAGGGTTATATCTAGGGTAAAACGTCCACCGATTCTGTCACTCTTGATAAGATTTTACCAGTGAGTAAGTGTGTGCAGGGGACACCATCTTGGAGTCCCACAGCCTTGTGTTCAGCTTTGGGCTCCTTTGAGCCCCAGTTTCCTTTTTATATGTGAAAAGGATAAGGCAGGGCCTGCTGTGAAGGTGTAAGGAGAAAATGCCTGCCCAGTTCCGGCACAGAGTCTGTCCTGGGTGAGTGCTGGCCACTGGTGGTGTCTCACACCAAACCCGTAAGCCCGGGAGGAGTACTCCCGGTGTGTCTTCCAAGGTTGAAGGTGGCCTGGAAGGTGGCCACCCTGTCTCTCCTTCCTGAGTCTCTGCTGTTTTGTGAGGGCAGTGAGCTGTCTGGACCAGCTTTCCAGACTTTCGTGTGTGCGGACCACCTGGGGCTTTTTTTTTTTTTTTTTAAGATTTTATTTATTTATTTATTTGACAGAGAGAAATCACAAGTAGATGGAGAGGCAGGCAGAGAGAGAGAGAGGGAAGCAGGCTCCCCGCTGAGCAGAGAGCCTGACGCGGGGCTCGATCCGAGGACCCTGAGATCATGACCTGAGCCGAAGGCAGCAGCCCAACCCACTGAGCCACCCAGGCGCCCCTTGGACCACCTGGGGCTTTATTTGGATTCTGTAAATCTAGGCTGGGGTCCTGAGAGTCTGCATCTTTAAGTAGCTTCCAGCTGACTGACTGACCCTGACCATGACTGACCCCGACCGTAGTGCTACTGAGGCTAGTCTGTGGGTCAGATCTTGAGTAGCAGAATTCTATTAGAGAATTGCCCTGTGGGAATCTTTGCTATTTTAAGCTGAGAGGAGGCAAGGTTAAAAGAGCCCTATTCTTTCAACTTTTATTTTTTTTTTAAGTCAAATTCAGTTGGACCTCATGTGGCCCATGTCTATAGCTCAGTGTTGTGGGGAGTCTGTATTGTCTCAACCCGTCCCCAAGGTGAAAGGAATATACATTATGGAGAGAAGGTTGCCTTTGGATTTCTTTTGGAAATCATGTACATGTTTACGGAATTGTCTTGGCTCCCCAGAGGTGCACACATCCCCCGCCAGCCTTCTGCACCCACAGAGAAACTTGCATAAAACAGGCAGTCTCTTGAACTGTTAGACTTTGTGGCAGAGACTACAAATTGTGGCTCCAAACCCTTTCTGAGAGTCTGGCCCACCAGACTCTCTACATTACAAAATCTAGCGCTTTCAGAAGCAGGAATTCGGGATGCATTATACGGTTAGAATTACTGGCAACACCCATATTGCTGTCCCTGGTAATCTGATTTTTCTTTCTCGGAAGCACGCGTTCCAGACTTGCTCTGTGGGCCCTCCCTGGGACATTTCCTTCTCTGAAGCTCCGGTTCACATGCTCTGTCCTCTGAACTAACATACAGGCCGATAAACCTCAGAGCACGGTCATGCAGTCCGATAAAATGTTCTCAGAGAATGAGGTATGCGCCCTCATCCTCTGTGTCATTGAAGACCGTGATCTTCCTCACAGTGTCCTCCTAGTGTGGAACGGTTGTACTTTTGTGTCTCTTAATCCGAATCCCGAGTAGCTATAAAGTATGGGTTTCCTCCTTTGACTTTGACAATTTGAGAGATTTTTTCCCCTCCAACCTCTTTGTCCGCCCCCCCCCCCTTTTTTTAAAGGTAGGAAAATGTGGACATGCAGGAGCATGAATAAAAGAAGTTTCACTTAGCTTGCCTGTGGGTTTTTGGAGTTTTTTGGTATATGTGAAGAAAACACAAAAGAGTTTGATTTTGCCAGACTGCTTACCCAGTTTTTAAAAATTATAATCAGAAAAGGAAAAGAAGCGTTTGGGGATTTACGAGCTTTCCCTGTGGTTCCGAAATTTATAATGGGTCCACTTACAGGTGTTTTGGAGGTCGTTTTTGGGTTTTTGGTGACATATTTGAACTTTTCCGATTTTGTATCGAGAACCCCCTTTCTGTGTTTTTATCTTTATTCGCTCCAGGAGAGCGTGGGTATCTTTATCCCACCCCAAACTTGATTAGAAGATAACACCATAAAGTGACAATATGTGAAGTTCTATTGTATTTGTTCTTTTGATACTTGGTTAAGAATGAATGAGACCATTTTCTATCTTCAGAGAGTTTGAAAAGACTATAATGGCTTAACAGTGTGATTTTAATAGTTTTTAAGAACTGTATTTATATTCCTATAAAATTGATTATGGATGTTAACAGTTTGTAGAAAGTCAAGGTTTATTTTCGCATTAGGAAAAACAAGGCTGTCTCAGGTTTAGGCTTGGAAGTTCTTACTGCTCTTTTGTACTGGAAATGAGGTAATCCTGCCTTTGGAGGAAGCAGAGATGTTGGGCATAAAGAAAAAGAAAAGGTTTGGGTGAGGCTGAAAACACCTGCCCCACCTCTCCCAAGTTTAAATGAGCTGGGAGTTGAGTAGGTGGGAGGAGAGAAAAGGTCTTTATTATAAGCTCTCCGGCGCAAGGCACATAGTGGGGAAGGAAAGGAAAAGTGACTTGAGCCCTACGGAAAAAAGGAGTTCCACTGCAGAAGGCCCCTCAGACAGGAGCATTACAGTGGGGAAGGATTAGGTGGAGGAGAGCAAGTGGACCTGTCCCAGCGGCAAGGCCGGCCTTGAGGGTGAGGCTTGCAGACCTTACTTGGAGATTTTACAAGCACAGGAGAGCCGTCTCAACATGTCTGAGGGGAACAGAACCCTGAGGCAGCTGGAAGGTGGTAGGCCTCTTGTTTTTGTTTTGTTTTGTTTTGGTCTCATATTGTTCTTTCTTTAATGGAATGAAGTATTCCCCAAAACACAGAATCCTTGGAGAGTGTACGGTACACCTACTGTGTGCTAGGTACTATACACAAGACTCTGTGGCCAAAATTAGATGGGCTCTGCCCTGAAAGATATGGATAAAGGAGATAAGGTTGGTAGGTACAGGAATGCAGTAGTCACTGGCAGAGGAGGGAGGGTTTCACATGCAGCTGAGGTGGGCTGTTGGATTCGAGCGAGCGGGAAATGGGTAGGAAGTAAGGCAAGAGCATGGGCACTGGTGTATGGAGGAGTCAGCTATTTTCAGAATCAAAACCACTAGGACACATGATTTGATGATACTTGTTCACTGTTGAAGATAATGGATTCGAATATGCCTGGCGTATCAGAGGTACTAAGTGTTTGAACGGCACTTAGGGAATGTGGTCACCAGGAGCTTGACAGATAGTCTACACAGTTCTGTCATTTGATCTAATTACAACTACTTCACTAGGAGTACTAGACTACGCAGTTTTTGGTTGAGGAAACAGGGGCCTAGTCTTAAGTTAAATAACTTTCCCTAAGCCGTCATGAGAATAATTGTGGACCCAGCTTCCAAACCCGTGCTTTGTCCCCCATGCTGTTCCCCATGCCTAGTGAAGAGTCTGCAACGTGCTAGGGGCCCCGAATCCATGTGACTCTAAACCCTTGCTTGTCCTCTCTCCCTTCAGAAAGAAGCTGTCTGTGTTGATCTGAACTAGGGCAACAGTGATAAAAAAGATGAAAGCCTATTCAAGTTTACATGTACTTTTTCCTCTGTTTTAAATTCAGAATTATTTAGAAGAGTGGGGTGAGGCCAGCATTGCAGGGAGCGGATACAGGCTCTGAGCAAGCTCTGTTTGCGCTTGGCTTCTGAAGGGGGGCTCTGGAAGAATTGGACCGAGGGGAAACTTGACTCAACTCCCCTTGATCTTGGAGGGCAGAGTGTTTTCATTGCTTCTTTCATGTTTAGAGAACCCATCTTAAACTAGTTTGTGTCTAGCATTAGAAACTGGTGCTGGTGGTTTATTACTAGCCCCGCCTATCCCTGCCTTTTGCAATAATCTCTGTGAGTGATGATTGTGTTTCTAGAAGTAGAATGACAGAGAGAGATTCCCTGAAGGCAAATAGAGAGAGTGCTGTACACTCCAGTTCAGACGCACACGGGGCTGGGAACTCCCAGAGAGAGGGAGAGGAGCACGGGCGGGCGGGGGGAGAGGGAGGGGGAGAGGGAGGAGAGAGAACAACAGAACAGTCCGCTGGAGAGGAGGGAGGAGGGGGGAGGAGACCGGTCCTTGTAGATTTTTAAACTCAAGTGATTTGGGGGGGTTTCTCCCCACCCTGAACACTTGCCCCCCCACAGTCTGGCACCTCCTTTCCTGCAGTTCACTGAAGTGCCTTTTTGCAGTCCAGGATCAACTGACCGCTGAGTCTGAGCAGCCGGGTCTGACATGATGTACCTCTGGGTGAGTACGGAGTGCTGTGGCTGAGGGCTTGCACTTGCACATATAAGGAGTGGAAAGCTGCGAGGTTCGGCTCTCGCACAAATGGCCTTCCTCTCAGAGCACAGACTGCCACATCCCTTCTGCTCCCAGGTGTTAGGTTTTTGAAACCTGGCAGTGATTGTGACATTGGTTGGGTTTTTTTTTTTTTTTTTTTAATGTTGTTTATCTTGTTAGGCTTAGGCGTGAGGGTGAGCTCCCAGTGCGGTGTCATCCCCGGGGCTTGGTAGGGTTGGAGAAGGCAGATGGGGCAGGCGAGCTGAGCCAGGCGCTTCAGGACCCGCGCTCCTCCTGCTGGGTCAGGACCCACCGCTGTTGTGTGTCGGGGGCACTGTCTTTGGTAATCAGACCATCTCTTCAGATAGCGAAAGCCAATGGGTGGCGTGATTCTTAATTAGGAATGAGCGTTTGTAAGTTTTTATCTAAAAATTTTTATTGTCCTTCACCATAGTCTTATGAAGTAGGTCACTGTTGTTATGAAAATTTTATGAGGGAAGTAATTAAGTCACACAGAGTGACTTGCCCATAGTTAGAAACCAAGTCTGTAGCAGGTAGAATAGTAATTAATAACTAGACATTATAAAGCATTTTATATTTGCCAAGAATGAATACCTTACATTATTTTAATTTATCGTGAACTATGACATTGTAATTTGGGATGAAGAGAAACATGCTGGGGTTGGAGAGATTTTGAAATTGTGAGATGGGATAACTTTTAGGGGAATGACAGGGAAAATAATACAAGAAAAAAAACAACCCTTGCTTTTAGTTGTGAAAATAAGAGCATCTATAACCCCTGCAAAGATGGCGGCGCCCTCTCTGGAGCAGACAGCTGTTGTGTGTTGCTAAGGGAGCCTCCTCGACGTGATGCCCTTGGCTACCTGCCAGTTTTTGAAAGTTTCACTTTGCCCTTTGCCCTTCAGCCTAGATGTCTGGAATTGCAGAAACCTACTTGGCTCAGGCAGACTAAATTTATAAATATCAGAAGTCAAAATTTTAATGAGGTTTCTGGAGATGGAGCTTGGTCACTGTGTGTGTGTGTGTGTGTGTGTGTGTGTGTGTGTGTGTATGTTGGGGGATGCTTCTTTTTTGATATTTGAATATGACCTTGAAATGTAATTTCCTCCTCTCAATTGATTTATTTTTCTGGTGTTTGTAAGAAGTCAAAGAACTCTCCGACACACTTTACGAGCTTTAAGTAGTTTTTTAGCTTCCTGTGAGCAAGGTCTGTGTCAAGGGTCTTTGCGGTCTTGGTGGTGGGACTGATCAGCTCTCTGTTGACCAGAGGATGAGTTTTTCAGTCTTGATTTTTTGGAAGAGGAGTTACGAAAGAAAACAAATTGAATTAATCTTACTTCTACTCATTAATGTTTGGTGAGAGCAGACAGTGGTGGTCTCAATTGCTTTCTTTGTGCTTATAGTTATTTGTGAATTTATCTCAGTTCCCTGAACTTAAAGCCTTAGAACAGAACTTCCCCACCAAAGTACCAGATATATTGGACTGCGATACACATATGCCGAAGTAACTACTCCCCTCCACACTTGGACCAGCAGGTGGGGCCCAGGACTCTCCTGGTCGCTTGGACCACAAGCATTCTAGTTTACCACTTTGTGCCTTAAAAATATTACAATTGTCTACATGTACTGTGACATCTGAAAGAGTAGCACTGTCCAGAGGGCAAATATGTGTCAACTCTGTTATTATCTGCATCGTCTCTCCCAATGCCCCACACATGTGTCGAATTCAGTGAAAATGTCCAGAAGTAGCCTTAACTGCATAAGAACCCAATATAGAGAAGGACATCGAGGTGGTCTGGCGTCAAGTGGGGAGGCACTGAAGAGGTTTGGTGGGGGAAATTTGCTGACCACACAACGGGAGATCAGAGTTTTGTCTAGGCCGGGGTGCAGCCATGTGACACTGGGCAAACATTGAGCTGCTCGAGCCCAGTTTCTACATCCGTAAGATAATAGAACTTCTTCTAATGCTCCGGTCTGTGATGTGAATTTGTGTAGCAGTACATATGCCAGAAGGACACCCAGTTGTGTCAGAGTGTTTGGGTCCTGCTAAGCGTGAGAGGACCAGGAGGTGTAGTCATCCCTGTTCCCTGCTTGGTTTGTTACCAGCAGTGAGTTCCAGTACTGTTTCTCAGAATTCTAGAAAAATTACTGAACTGTGTTCAGTCATCAGTATGTCTGAGTGGTATTGACATTCTCAGAACCTGAAGAATAGATTCTGAGGAATCTGAAGAATAAAAGAGCTCTTCCAGGCATTTTGGTGTGTGTAGTTGGACGTGGCTTCTTCATTTGGTTCTGTGTCTAGAACTCTGAAGTGGGGCACCATCTTGTGCTCTCTGTGCATGTCTCTTTGCCAGATCTTCTCCCCACTTTCCTGTAGAGTCCCCTTCCCTTTTAGAGAATTTGCTAGCATCAGTAGACAGCAGGGTATGGCACCAGGAGCATGGGTTTTGAGACTTCACTGGGCATAAATCCCACCTCTGTCATTTCCAGTCGTATGGCCGTGAACAAATTACTTAACCTCTCCGAACCTTCGTTTCTTCATCTATCACAGAGAGAAAATAATAACCTTTCATGGGGGTTATCATGAGAATCCGAAATCATCTAAGATGTGTTGAATGGCACATAGTAGATGCTCAGTAAATAATTAGTGCAGGTCAACTTTTTACTTTGAAATTTGCATGGACGGGCTGCTCTCCCCTCCACCCACCAGCATTACCTCTAGCAAATTAAGGAAGTGTTTGACTTTGTGTAGGGAGAACTCTGATAAACACACACTAGTTTCAGGCGAAATATCTCCCCTTAACCAGTATTTTAAACACCTGTGACTGGAGAACCTACCTTTAAGTTGCCTCCTGATGGAAAACATCCCCATTGTTTTTTTTTTTTTTTTTTTTTTTTTTCAAAAAAATTTTTTTTTTACTGGTGTGTGTGTGGGAGTGTACAATACTGGTAAACACTCCTTATATCCTTTATATTCTCTCTCTCCTCTTCATGGCTTAACACAGGGAGGAGGGTGGCGCGAAGGGGAAGGGGAGGGCGGGAGACACATAATTCCCGTAGTGATGGAACTTACTTGTTTGATGATTATACAATTTATATCCGGTAAACAAAATTACAGACCATTTATTTAAATTCCCAGAAATTACGATGTGTTCTGTCTGAGCTGATCTTAGCTAGTCTGGTTCCAGGCTCTCTTACCCGTATTCTCAACGGCTGAACTTGTGGATTTCATTTGAAACTGTTGTTTTGCCATAGTTCAGTCCTTTCTTCTTAATAATTCTGCTCAGCCAACATTTAACGGAGGCCTGTGATGGGCAGAGGACTGTGCCACCAGCTGGTACAAAGACAAAGATGATTAAAGACTTCTCATGCCCTTGAAACATTTAGAACACAGCAGCTGTGAGCGTGTGTACACAGATAATAATGATTTTTGTATGATGCTCTTCACTTAAGAAGATGCTTTTAGATGTTATCTTATTTCATCCTCACAGCAGTGCTAAGGGCTACGTATCATTGTCTCTATTGTACAAGTGAGGAAAGATACTGAGAGAGCACGTGACGGGAAATGGCAGAGCCGGAAGCTCAGTCCCATCTGTTTTTAACTCTATGGCAGTTTTTCTTTTCACACTCTCTTCTTTGGGGAGAAGCTGATGTTTTTGGCCATTTACTTTAACTGTTTGTTTATTGAGTGGTAGCATATATGTCAGGCAAACCACCTCATTTAGTTCTCAGCACACCTGGGAGTTGGCCATTAGCCTTCATTTTACAAATGGGAAAGCAGCACCTTTAGTCACCTGGTAGTCACATAGTTGAGAGTTGGCAGAGGTGGGATTTGAACCCTAGTCTCTCTGGCCTCAGAGCTTACTGCACATGTGTAACATCTTCTTTATTTGTTTGGTAGTGTTTAGTTTGTCACCGCTGCCATTTAGCACGCTATGGGCTAAACTAGAGAAATGAAAATAAGGTACCCTGAATTCTGTTTCCATATCCATCAATTACTTGAGATAAGTTAGGTAGCTATATAGACCTTGGTTTTCCAGGTTGTAAAAAGAGTGTGGTAGTTCTGGGAAACATTAATGGAGTCATCTCAGATAAGTGATCCGCTATCTTATAGTAAAGTCTCAGTAACTGATGCTTTATCCTAAAACGTGGAAGCTGCAGACTGTGAGTCTGAAGACAGAGTTTTTGGTCCAGATAAAGCCATTTACCAGTGTATCACCCTTCTAGCTTTAGTTTTCTTTTGGGGTGGGGGAGGGGCAGAGAGTAAGGGAGAGAGATAAATCTCAAGCAGACCCCGACCCCCATCCCCCAGCCTGAGACAGGGCTCAGTATCACAACCTGAGCCAAAACCGAATCAGACACTGAACCGACTGAGCCACCCAGGCACCCGCAGGCTAATCTCTTAATGCTCACTTTTGGTCACAACTTTGCCATTCTAATTGGTCTGCACAGTGAGAAAACTAGACTGAGTAGTGAACTGCGTTTCACAAAACACAGAAACAGTTCAATTCAGATAACACTGGAGGCCAGATCCTGTGAATAGATACTTGGCAGTGAAAAGCCATTAAAAGATTTTAAGTAGGATTGGGAGTAGGCTGAAGTGGAGTTGATAATTAGATTTGTTTGTTTGTTTGTTTGTTTTTAAAGATACCTGCACAGATTAGAGGGAAGTAAGAGTGCAAGGAGAGGCCAGGTGTTGGTGTGTAATACTGGAAGTGGCAGAGAATGCCAGAGACCAGGGGAACTGTGTGAGAGACATGCCCAAGGTAAACTTGACAGCATGGGGGTGCTCAGTGGGGAATCTACTTGAGGATTTTCTCCCTCTGTCCCCCCTCCCCACATGCCCTCGCTCTCTCTCAAATCAATAAATAAATCTTAAAAAAAAATTGATGGAATGTTGTCAGCATTTGGAAGGAGGACCAGGGTTTTTAGAGGAGGGAAACTGAAGGGGATCATGAGTTTGATTTGAATTTATTATTTTAGGGTAACTTTGAAAAGTTCAAGGGGAAATTCTGCTTAGATAGTTGGCTACCTAGGTCTGGAAATATAAGGGAAGATAGAGGTTTAAGCTATAAGTTTGTGAGAAATTTGCATGCTTTGGTAATAGAACTACATGTAGGTATGATGATGGCTTAAGATGAGAATGTTCTAAAAAACGGCAGAAAATACAGAGCAAGAAGAGAAATTAATGTCTGGTAGAAGATGAACCAACCCTCGAAGGACACAGGGAGCAAGGTTCTAGAGAGCTAGTTCTTCAGGAGGAAAACCAGCACGCTAGGAAATCAAGGTAAAGGAGTGGCAGGAAGAGAGAATTGAAATATGCTGACCACATCTAGGAGTTCGGAGAAGTCTTTAACAGAAGCTGAGACAGGCAGGCAGAGTGGGTGAGGAGTAGGAAGGGTCACTGATTTTGATGATTGGTGAGGTAATTGTTTATGTGGAAACTGTATGTAATTCCATGTGGCTTTTATGTGTGGAATGAGTGGAATAGTGGTGGATGAAAATTTAGAATTGTGGAGACCAGGTGATCTGAACAGTGTAAAATATGTGCTTGTTTATTCAGTAAGGAACCACTGATGGATTTTTTTTTTTTTTTAAGATTTTACTTATTTATTTGACAGACAGAGATCACAAGTAGGCAGAGAGAGAGAGGAGAAAGCAGGCTCCCTGCTGAGCAGAGAGCCTGATGTAGGGCTGGATCCCAGGGCCCTGGGATCATGACCTGAGCGGAAGGCAGAGGCTTTAACCCAATTGAGCCACCCAGGCGCCCCTCACTGATGGATTTTAAGCAGGATCAGATATGATCAGATTTGTATATTAGAAAGATAGTAAGGGGTTTCTGTTATTATTGGAGAGTTTGTATTTATATTGTGGGTGACATTGGTTTGATGCATATTTTAAAAGCTCAGAAAACTGTAAGGGGTTAAACAAGTAATTGTATTAACAATAGGAGACTCGAGTGGTTAACATACTTATTGATGACAATTATGTGTCGATCATTTTCTAAGGGGTGGGGAAAGAGCATGAACAAGACAAAATTTTTTCCCATAAAGAGTTTTTTAACTGGGAAAATAAAATTGTAAAACATGTAAGCAAATATGACTCTGAATGCTTTAGCTGTGGTGAGATAGGCCTGAATGATTAACATCCTCTTGTTAAAATATGGGAGGAGAGCATTATAAGCAAATGGAGTAGTAATACAGAGTCCTCAGAAACAAGTAAGTTTGGGGTATATGAAGGACAGAAAGAGTGGTGGTGTGGTTGGAATGTAGAGAGCCAAAAGGTTGTAGGAAGACAAGACAGAGAGGTCGATGGGCGTCAGATCATTCCCCATGATAGAGATTTGTTAAAATGGGACTGTAACGGGAGACTTCAATCAGGAGAGTGGCTTTCTTCAGGGAAAGTGATAAGGGAGGTCAGGAAGCTGTTGTAGTCAAAGCAAGAGTTGATGATGACTTAGACTCTGGAGGGCAGTTTGAGAGGACTAAAGATGGCTTGTCTGTGTGGTGAGAAAGAGGAATCTGGGTTATTCAGCTTTTGGGTTGAAGAATGAAGATGGACAGGCTGTTTCCTTACAAGAGAACAGAGAGTCCACAGAAAAAATAGTACTTAAGGTTACTCGTTAGGCTTGAGCTCTATTAGACATCCTGGTGGAGAAGTTCAGTGGCAATTTGATAGGAGTCTAGAGCTCAGAGGAGAAGTATGAGATGGGGTTGTAAGGTTGAGATTCATCTGCATGTATTTAAAGCCTGGGTGAAGACCGTAACTAGAGAACAGGGCTGAGGCCAAAGCCCAGGGCATTGCAGTAGAGGTCTGGGAGTACTGAGAATTGGGTAGGGTAGGAGGGAGAGAAGGCGAGTGTGTGCTGTTGTGGACTCTGAAGAGGAAGGGACTGGATTTGGATAATTTGAGACCAAATAATTTGTCATTGGCCTGGTAGGATGTTGCTTATTGGGAACCTGGTAAGCGCTTTTTCAGTTGGAATCATGGGGATTAAAAAAGCCAGTTGGAATGGGCTGGTTTGTTAATTGGTAGGTAAGGCTGTTGAGATAATGAATGTTTAGTTGTAGAGTGGGGCAAAGAATTGGGGCAGGGACTGGATGGGTATATATATAGGTTCAAGGGAAAATTTTGAAATTTAAAAAATTATTTTAATTTTAAAAAATCAAAATAATATGTATTTTTTTCTGTAATATGAAAAAAATAGAAAAATACATATACAAAACTCATAATGTTTGCCTCTAGTAAGGATAAATGAGATCAAAATGGCAACACTGGTGTCAATGTGAGCTTAAGCAATGTCTTTTTTTTTTTTTTTTTAAAGATTTTACTCATTTATTTGAGAGAGAGAGAGTGAGAGAGAGCAAGAGAGCATAAGCAGACTCCCCGCTAGCAAGAAGACTGTTGTGGGTCTGGATCCCAGGACCCAGGGATCATGACCTGAGTTGAAGGCAGACACTTAACCGACTGAGCCACCCAGGGGTCCCATCGCATTATCTCTGATACTCTAATTTTTATGGCAGTGAATTCATATATTTGGGGGTTTTTTTGGTAAGGCCTTTTTTTTTTTTTTAATTTAAATTTTACTTAGTTAATATACAGTGCAATATTGGTTTCTGGACTAGAATTCAGTGACTCATCATTTACATACAATACTCAAGGGGAGATTTTTAAAAGATAGGTGGTATTTTTTTTTTAAGATGTTCTTTATTTATGAGAGGGGGGGGATAGTAGAGAGGGGGAAGGAGGAGCAGACTCCCCACTGAGCAGAGGAGCCCCAACATGGGGCTCCATCCCAAGACCTTGAGATCATGACCTGGGCTGAAGGCAGATGCTTAACCGACCGAGCCACCCAGGCGCCCCTAAAAGATAGGTGGTATTAAGGCATGTTTTATGTCAGGAAAGAGCCAGTTGAGGGGAAGGAATTGAGGATGCCAAAAGTAAAGAGGCTAATGGCAGGACCAGCATATGTTACCCAGCACACACAGTGGGATTGGCCTTCGATAGGGCCAGAAGCAGTTCTTTCTGGCAGCACTGTTCTTGGGAAGAAGAGGGAGTCCTATGGTTGTGTCTGCTTTCTTTTTAGACACAAGATGAACAGAGCTGAAAGCGGCAGTGTAGGGAGTGGAGAAGTATTGCAAATTTAAGGAGTGGGGACACGGTGTGAAATAGTGGTCCAGCTCAAAAAAATGGGAGTGAATTTACTAGAGAGGTGTAGTAGGATTACGATCTGTATTCCTTAGCCTGAAGTGAGTGCAGGCAAGTCAGCCCTGTGATTTTTATCCAGCAGGCTTCTGTTGTTTAGACACAAGGGAGGAATGTATAGGTAGTTGCATTCACCAGGAGTTGAGATTTTATTAGATGAGTTAGATGAAGAGAAAAAGGGGCAAAGGAATTAAGGCTTTTGAAAAAGAATGTATATGGTGTTGGACTCTTGAATCAGAACTGGCTTAGGAGGGAAGTAAGAACGTGAGGAGGGGGGAGGTAGGGGGAGTAGAAAAGTGGTGGGGTCCTTGTATAGCTTTGAGGTCTTCAGGAGGTTGGAGAAATGTGGTGTGGGAGAACTGCTCGAGCGAGCAGACTTGGTGTAAAGGTGGTGTGCTCCAGCTGCTCGAGAGGTTTGGAGATGGTGTTACTGGTGATGAAGGTGCCAGGATGTGGTGCCAGGTGGGGGTTAGGTGAAGCAGCAACAAAATATAGTTGGTGCTAAAAACATGGAGTCAACACAGCTAGGAGGCTAGAGTGTTGGGTGAATCACATGGCAGGTGGGGGGGGGGGTTGAAATTGTCAAAAATGATAAAACGAATAAAGGAGAGAAGAGAGAGAGCCCAGTGGCAAGGCTGGAGGAGATGATCTCTGTTCCAAGGGATTTGCAGTTGGGGTACAGAATGCCTGTATGGTCCAACACTCTATGGTAATGGGGATCAAGGAGGCTGGTGGCCCCCACTGAGGTATACAAGGAGTGGAAGAGAAGCTTTTACTGCAGTAGAAGGAGGATTCTCAGGGGCAGTTAGGTTTCCCTTGGAGCAAAAAGGTGAAGGGAACAGCACGGAAAAGAGAGTGAGTATACAGGAGAGTTTACTGAGGATGGCTCATGGCTTCTGGGGCTTGGGAGGGCAGGACAAGCAGGTGATGGAGTCACAACAGATGTGCACAGCTCCATGAAGTGAGCCACCTGGAAGTCTTGGACCTCTGATGATGATTGAGGTGAATGAGGGTATGAGCCAGGATGGGATCGTTCCAGAAATCTCTTGGAAAAAACGGGATAATTAGTTAAACCTTTAAGCCAGAGCAGTAGTTCTCAAAATTTATAGTGCTTTAGAATGCTACAGATCACTGAGCCACACCTCCAAAGTGTTAGATGCATTATATCTGCATCTGGGAGTTTGCATTTCTAATAAACTCCCAGGTGATGCTGATGCTGCTGGCCCAGAAATTTTATTTTGAAAATCAGTAGTCCAGGGAAAATACTCGTGGTGAAGTAAGAAGCTCTTTTGAACTGTAGCTCGATGAAGTATAGCCTGGGCGATGAGCGGGGGTTTCCTTGAAACAGCTGTGTCAGGCTTCTCCGACTTCAGCAATTGAAGGAGGAAGTGAGTATATGATAGTTTTTCTCGAGGGATAATAATTTCTAAGTGATTATCAGCAAACATTTGATGATCACCAAACATTTATTGAGTATCTGTTTTATGCAGCAAAATGAGGATCCCAGGAGTTCTGTTTTCTTTCTCAAGGATAGTGAGGTTAAAGGGGCACAGAAGTCAAATAGGTAAATGACCATACACTGCAGCAAAGGTGACATGCCAGTCCCTCCTGTTGACAACTGCCAGGTGTGGGCGGTTGTCAACAGGAGCTCAGAAGAATGATCATTGAAGATGGGATTGATCAGGGAAGGGTTTCATGAAGGAAGTGTAATTTATGGTGGATCCTAGCAGAACCAACAGAGACAAGCCAGATGGAGAATTGACACAAGCAAAGGTGTGGAGTCAACAGTGAACATGAAGCTTGATGACTGCGCCATGAGTCCCATTGCTTTCGCAGCCCAAGACTCCATTGTCTGTCTCATTATCATAATTTTCTAATGGGCTTCCTGGCTTCTGTTCTTTCCCCCCAACTCCTTCGCAAAGTCGGTCCTCAACACAGAAGTCAGAGTGACCCTTTAAATGTCACATTATATTGCTTGCCTGCCCCAAACTCCCCGGTGGCTTGGGCTGTCACTTAGCAGAGAAGTCAGATACCCCCCTGTAAGGCCCCATATGACTGGCTCCTCTGGCTAAGCGTTCTTCTACACTGGCCAGTCTTTGAACATATAAAACACACCCTTGCCTCGGCACCTTAGCTCTTGGCCTAAACCCCTGCTCTTTCTCCAGATATCTTCAAGACTGCCTTGTTTGTATGAAATCTGTTCCGTTGCCCTGTTGTCAGGTAGCACAGGCACCCTATACAAATGTTAATTCCCACCTCTCTGCCCAGCGTTTCTCATCTGTTTTCCCATCTCCGTTTTTCTCCATAACACCTACCAGCATCTGACTTGCTGTATATTTATTTATTGTCTTTCTCCTATGCTCCAGGGAAGCCCTGGTATTCTGTGTGCGTAGAATGGTACCTGACACTAGTGGGCACTGACCGGGCATTGGTGGAGTGAAAAGAAGGGAGGAAGTAAAGATTGGGGAATATGAAGAGACCAGTTTACTGGGAGAAGTAGGAGAGGGAGAGATGGCTTAGACCTGGGGGATCTTGAAGACTAGATCACAACCTGTAGAAAATAAGAAATTCTTAAAAAAAAAAATTCACTACAGTAATATTTAACCTTCTTGAAATAGAGCCATGTAATTGGGTTCTAGGCACAGAATGGTTTGGGGGGGAGGCTAGAAGCAGGGAGATTACTATTGGGTTGTTGTTGGGTAATAACCACGGGTTTTTCAGGTATGAGTCAAATGGCTTTAGATCAAGATTTAGATCCCATTTGGAAATGGGAGTAAAATTTTTTAAATAGGAACAAAAGTCTTATGCATGAATGTAAATGAGTAGTTTGCACTTGTGTAAGAGAGATGCCTGTTTTATTATGTGTGTTTTAGGGAGCCTGGGTGGCTCAGTGGGTTAAGCCTCTGCCTTCAGCTCAGGTCATGATCCCAGGGTCCTGGGATCAAGCCCCGCATCGGGCTCTCTGCTCAGCGGGGAGCCTGCTTCCTCCCCTCTCCCTCTGCCTGCCTCTCTGCCTAATTGTGATCTCTGTCTGTTAAATAAATAAATAAAATCTTTTAAAAAATGCATGTTTTAATACTCTTTGTTTTGATATGGTATTTAACCTTAAATAATTTTCTTTTGTCATGTTTCTTTTACTTAATAATTCTTTAAAGATTTTATTTATTCACTTGAGACAGAGAGATACAGGGAGAGGCAGACGGAAAGGGAGAGGGAGAAGCAGACTCTCTGCTGAGCAGGGAGCCCGACGTGGGGCTCAGTCCCAGGACCTGGAGATCATGACCTGAGCCGAAGGCAGACGCTTAACCATCTGAGCCACCCAGGCACCCCTTTCGTCATGTTTCAATTCAAAATATGGAATTTTGTTTTAAAATTTATATGTTAAAGTATAAATTTGGAACCAATTAAGCAAATGCACATCTTTCTAAATTTTAAGTTGTTCGTTTGGAGGGCTTGAAAATTAGTGTGGTCAGGGGCGCCTGGGTGGCTCAGTGGGTTGGGCCGCTGCCTTCGGCTCAGGTCATGATCTCAGAGTCCTGGGATCGAGTCCCACATCGGGCTCTCTGCTCAGCAGGGAGCCTGCTTCCCTCTCTCTTTCTCTGCTTGCCTCTCTACCTACCTGTGATCTCTCTCTGTCAAATAAATAAATAAAATCTTAAAAAAAAAAAAAAAGAAAATGTGGTCAGAGCACACATATGAGGGGGTGGAGGGAACGTACCAACTCCCAAGACACATTTTCTTGGGTCCCTTAGTTTCCTTTTACAGAGAGTGAAGTACATTTTAGGAGTTGTAATCTTCCTTCACAACTCCTTTTTTCCCTTCTTGGTTCTGGAAATGTGCTTTTGAAACTTAGGATCTGGTTTCAAACACTGCATTGTTGTTCAGAATTAATACCCTCTTCTGAATGGGAGCTTGCTCCTCCCCTACCCAAATGCTTTTTCAGAATCCCTCACTGTTACTAAGTGAGATGGCATATAGTACTTGTATGTAAGGCTATCAGAGAATAAATACTCACAAATACTGATTGAAAGGTTAATTAGATATTCTCAAGATAATGAGCTGTGTATGTAGCAAAGTGTCCAAATAAAATATTGGCTTTTGATTCTACTCAAATCTGTAAAGTTCTGTACTCTTACTATGTATTAACTCATTTGGCATTTTACTTGCTTATATGAATCTAGATCGTTAATTCAGACATTAAATAAATCAAAGCTTATCTTTCATTCTTTAAGAAAACTGCTATTTTTCCCGAATGTGAGATGAGCCCTTTAATCACTGGCTGTTTTAGCTGGATTGCCACATCCATGAAAATCAGGAACGACTGATTATAGCTTCATTGTGTATTACATCATATGCTGGTTATAGTTTTGCTTCTGGCTCAGACCTTAACCTGCAGTGCAATTATCACAAGTCACATGACCCTTATGGCCCATGTATCTCTTCTGTCAAATGGGGATGCTACCACTTACCTAGTTGGTTGTCGAATACTATTTCTCAGATGAATGGGCATCTAAATTAAAACAATTTTAATGCTTTATTCTGTTTGTTGCACTTGTAGTGGTCAGATAAAAAGCAGTATATATTTTTTTGCTAAGATTGGATTGAAAGTCTCACAAACATTACAGTTGAAAAGCAGATGCCGGAGTAGGGGCCGCGGATATGGGGGAATCTTTGCTCTTTCGTCTATGTTCTCATCTGCTATATTTCATTAATTCCAAATGTATATCTTAATCCTTTTGTTTTCTTGTTCAATTTATTCAGTTTATTGAAAATAAGTTTCTTGGCCTCATTGAAAGTCAAAATCTCATTTTGTGCATGTTGTGCACGACCATGTTCTCTGGCACTGGGTGTTTGCAGATTACATCCAATACCAGAGAACTCTTCAAGGTTGTTAAAGACAGTTGGGATTGGAAGAGAGAAGGGAAAAGAAATTCCCAAGTGCTTCCTGTGTGTGAGGTCAGTGCTTTCACAACTATTATTTTATGTTCCATTTTTCATCTTGGGATTCAGAAGCAAGAATCAGGCCCAGTAGTCTTGCTTCAGAGTCAGTACTCCTAACCAATAATGCTTTCTGCTAATCTGTGATAAACCAGGATGGTCCCCAGCGATTCCTGCCTCCTGGTATTCATGCCCTTGTGTCATCTCTTGTTTTTCAGTGTGGGGTGGGCCTTAGTGACTCACTTTGAACTAATAGAATATGGCAAAAGTGACGAGATGTCATGTCCAAGAGATGATGGCAAAGACCATGGCTTTCATCTTTTGGATGCTTGCCCTTCTGGCTTTCTCTCTTTGAGCTCTTGCTTTGGAAGGAACAGACCGCCGTGTTGTGAGTGGCCCTGCAGAGAGGCCCACGTGGCAAGGAGCTGGTGTCTCGGGCCAACAGCCAGTGAGGGCCTGGGCCTGCCAACAGCCAGGTGAGTGAACTTGGCGGCAGGCCTGTGTCAGTCCTGCCTGGAGATGACTGAGCCCAAGCCGGCACCCTGCTTGCAGCCTGTGCCAGACCCTGAGCCAGAGCCACCCAGCTAAGCCTCGCCTGGAGTCCCAGTCCACAGAAACCATGAGATAATAAGTGTTGTTTTGTGCTGCTGGGTTTGAGAGTGAGTTGTTACACAGAAAGAGATAACTGCAGAATCTGGTACCAAAGGTGGGGCGCTTCTGTAGCAGAAATCTACGTTTGTAGGAGTGACTTGGGAACTGGGCAGTAGACTTTGAGGAGTCAGTGAAGATGAGGGTACCTTGAACATGTTGTTTGTGAAATTTGGGGCTTTGAGGGGAATGGCCATGAGGGCTTAAAGGAATGGAAACTGGAGGAAAGGGATCTTCATTCTATGCTGACAGAAAGTTGAGCAACGCTATCTGTAGTTACGTGGAAAGCAGGCAGTGTGCCTCCTGACCTGGGAGATGGAGCTGAGGGACATTTCCAAGCAACGCACTGAAGGTGCCCCATGGTTTCGTCTTGCCGCTTCTGGTGAAGGGTGAGAGGAGAGAAACAAATCGAGGGAAGGACTGTGAAACAAAAAAGGAGCCAGCACTTGATGGTTTTGAAAGTCCTCAGGCATTCTGTCTGGCAAATGATAGTCAAATTTAAGTTGTGGGTTCCTAGCAAAGGTCAGTTCAAGGGCACCGTCAGGAGAGAATGGTAGTCTAAAGATGAAGCTGCAGATGTGACTGTAAGACCTTTTGTTAAAGACCCCAGAAGAATCAAAGGTAGTACCTTAAGAGCCACACAAAAGACCTCTCAATTACACAGTAGGGCTTCTAGCCATTTTTGCAGCCATGCAGGTAGCGAAGGGCTTATCTTGAAGATATTTGTGGATATGGCTTTTGTCTAATGCAGTGAATCTCATTGAGATTCACAGGAGACCTACTGCAGCTAAGATGGAAAAGGAAAAGAAACAGTTCAAAATGAAAAGAGGCTGTTGAACCCCCACCAAATTCTTCCGGCAGGAAGCAGGCCAAACAGACTGCTAAGTTGCTAAGGCATGCTACCTTACATGAAAAAGGAAGGATGACGCAGACAAGAGCCATGGAGAATTGTTATCCCAGCCTTGAGACCTAATCAAGGAACTCCAGCATTTGCCCAGCTAGATTTCAGAATCACTGTGGACCACCGAGGACTCTTTTGTGTCTCCCACTCCCCCGCCTTTTGAAGTGGTTGTTCCAATTGGAGATTACAAGAGATGCCACAGTAATGGAAACCAGAAGGAGGCTAGTGAGAAAGGTGCCCGGGTACGGTGCCGTTTCAGCCAGGCTCCCCAGAATGCCACACCTACTGCTTAGTCAGCTGCTTTCAGCTTTTGTTTACAAGTCTTACAGTTTCCAGAGTATATTTAAGAAAACGAAAGCAATCAGGAGATTTCTTACCAGCACACGTACCTGCCTTCTGCCCCCAGTGACAGTAAACCTTTGGTCTCACCTGTCACTGTACGTGAAGCAGTTGCATTCCTGTAGGAGGCCAGCCACCCATTTTATCCTGGGTCCCATCTGGGCTGGCCCAGTTAGGACCTGGACTCAGCATTTCTCTCCCTTCTCTCTTTGAGATCATCGGGTTTTCTCTCTTTACTAGATTAGTCCCATTAACACACAATTAAGCTATTTTCTTTCATCCATTCAAAAATAATACTCTTGACCTCACTTCTCTGCCAGCCGCTGCTAAATTTCTTTTTCTTTAGAGCAAAACTCAAGAACAGAGTTGTCTGCATTCGCTCACATCAGTTCTTCTCCACTTACCTTCCCCTTAAGCCCACTCGGGTTCTTATTGCCACCGTGCACTGAACTGGCTCTTGTTGAGAGCTAAGACCAGGTCTTAGTCAGTGACCAGGTCTCAGTCTTCTTCGTGTTGCCTGGCCTGTCTGTAGAGTATAACATCCCTCGCTGTTCCCTCCCTCTGTTAAACTGTTTTGGGCCCTTGACTTGTAGGAAGACATACTTCCTGGTTTTCTTCTTCTTCGATGATTATGTCTCATTTTTAAAGTTGCCATACGCTGGGCTAGGTCTTAAAACTTTTTTTCTTGATTTTCTCTCATTTAGTGATTTCATCGAATCTCATGGATTTAGCTTTCAGTTAAACGGGATAGCCAGAATCATCTGTCATCGGGTCTGGTGAATTCTCTGATCTTTTATATTGTTTAACTCTTATAATTAACTTAAGAAATAAGAAGTGGTAGTGAGGGGCGCCTGGGTGGCTCAGTGGATTAAGATGCTGCCTTGGACTCAGGTCATGATCTCAGGGTCCTGGGATGGAGCCCTGCATCAGGCTCTTTGCTCAGCAGGGAGCCTGCTTTCCCCTCTGTCTCTGCCTGCCTCTCTACCTACTTGTGATCTCGCTCTCTGTCAAATAAAATAAATAAAATCTTTAAAAAAAAAAAAAAGTGGTAGTGAAAATCAACTTTATTAGAAATAAGAAACTCATGCAGCTAATTATATGTCACCCCCATAATGACAACAAATCACATTTGAACATTGTTCGTGTTTGTTTGTTTTAAAGATTTTATTTCTTTATTAGAGAGAATGTGTGTGCACAAAGCAGGGGCAGAGGAGGAAGCTGACTCCCGCTAAGCCAGGAACCCAGTGTGGGGCTTGATCCTAGGACTTTGGGAGCATGACCTAAGCCCGAGGCAGACGCTTAACCCACTGAGCCACCCAGGCGCCCCTTGTTTGTTTTTTTAATCTTTTTTGGCAGCATCTTGTGTTTTTCTCTCCTTTTTGTATCCTCTTTCTTTCTATTCTCCGAGCCCTATGCTTATGGCTGAGGGTGGACATTCTCTCCTTAGTTCTGTATTTATTCCTGCAAGCTCTGTTCTTACCCGTGAGAGGAATTGTCTTGTTATTCTGCGGTCTTTCTTGTGATGGAAACTTTTCCTGTCAAATTAAAGCATTCACTGTACTGATATCAATCATAATGAAGCAAACAGACAGTGGCTATCATGCAGTCTCTGACAAGTATAGATTTTAACTCTTATCAGTGTGTCTGCCACTTCTTTAGCCTTGTTAACAGTAAAGATCATTTTATGTGATTTTTTTTAAAACAAGGGATTTTTGAATCTATTAACATTTGAGAATACATTGAGCTGAGAAGAGCATCAGCAGTTTTTTTTTTTTTTCGTAAGACAGAATCATCGAATCTCTTTGAAATCCAAATAATGTGCTCTTGATTTCTCTTCCTTTTCCATCTGTGAAAATATATTGAAATTCAACCCTATTCTTCCTAACAAGAAGGCAAACCAAGGCAAGTTTTTTTTTGCTGAGTACTACTCAGGCCAATCCCAGACCTGTTCTAAAATTGTCCGTTCTATTTATGCCGTGCGTTTTAAGTTCTGTGTCAATGCTTGTACTGCCTTTGACCCTTTGTTCTGCTCTTGCTCCTTTTGTAGATCTGTACCTGTGTAGATCTGAATCTTCCAAATCTGCGTTTCACTGACAGACACTGTTTAAATTTTTATCCCCTATTTTTCTGGTTTTGAAAGCATCTATAGCTCAAAAGGCATCATCCTTTGAATGAAATTTAATTGCCTATAAACTGTCATGTATCAACCCAGAAAATTCTCACCTTATCATGAAATCGGATTCTGGATGCTAAATATGTCTCAAATAGGGTATAGCTTATTATTGCTTCTGGTTCTTCTTATATTTACATGGTCTAAATCCAGTATTTAAGAGTTTTGTTTTTTGTGTTTTTGTTTTTCTTTTATTCTTTGATAATACATAGTTTTGCTGCTTGGACGTTGGAGTCATCCCAGACTCTTCTTTCTCTCTCACAGCAGGTCTTATTAGTTCAGCAAATCCTTTAGGCTCTGCCTTTCAGAAATGAGTTAGATCCCATCTCTTTTCACCAGCTCTACTACATCTGTCAGTACATCTTCCTTTCTTGCCTAGATTATTCTGATAGTCTCCTACCTGGTCTCCCTGCTTTATACTATTGACTCCAAGTAATTTATTCTGAGCACAGCATCTGTCATGATCCTTTTAAAATACAAATCTGATAATGCTCAAAATTCCACTAATGTGTTCCACTCAGAGGAACAGCCGGAGTCGTCCCTCTAAGGTTCTGGTCGAGCTGGCTCCCAGGTAGCTCTTTGCCACTGGTCCCCTCCTGTTCTTCCCATTCCATTCTCCCTGTCCGCTTGCCGCACTGGCCCGCTTGCTGTTTCTCAGGTCTGCTGGGCACTTGGGACTTGTTCCCTCTGCTTGCGATGCTCTTCTCCAGAAGAGCGTGATTTCCTTCCTATTTCTGCTCGGACCTCTTCAGTTCATTGCTAGTCAGTCTATTTTGAATTCTCCATAGACCCTACCATCTCGTATATGTTGTTTTTTGTTTTTTGTGTGTGTGTGTGTGTTTTTTCCCATCTAGCATGTTTTAAAAACATCTTTTTTTACTACTTGTGTCTCCTATAGAGATGGCTGGTTTGTTTACTGCTGTATCCTCTCCTTGGTGTCTAGAAAAGTGAATGGTGTTCAGTGAATACTTGTCAAATGGGTGTTAAATTCCAGAGGTTTTCTACTTGTTACTTTTTCATTAACAAGACCATACTTAGTAACTACAGGAATTTATAGGGTGGAACTCTCTGTGTTTGTCATTCAGCCCTTCTCTCTCATTTACTGGGACCACTCATCCCTGTGCGCATCTGCATCTGTCGGTTTGTGCTGCGGAATCAGTAGAGCTTCACAGCGCCGGCCTTGGAACTGTTGACTAGGTTTCAGATCGGCCTCAGCTGCATTCTGCCTTAATGATACTTGTATCCAGGAAAGAGGAAATGTTGGAGGTGTTAAAATAAAATTGGAATTCTATTTTTAAAGACCGCATTAAAAAAAATGGCACCAGTTGCTAAAACCCTTGAAAGTACCGCTCCTCCCTAAATCTCCATGCATGTCGCCACTGTCTTTGTCAGCGAATTAAATTTATCTTCTCCTAACCAGTATACAAGATGATTTGCAAAAAAAAAAAAGTCATTTCTTACTTAATTACATTGGCATTATTTGTAATTTGCTGCCATTTTAACTATTACGTTTTCTGTTATTTCACATATATGGCATTTTAGGTGTGTTACTGGTTGGGTACACGCACATTCTTTTGCACTACTCCCCATGATATTACTAGGTTCTCGTTATCTGGTCTGGAAGTTCAGCCACCATTTGTAAGTGTGTGTGTGTGTGTGTGTGTGTGTGTGTATGTATGTTTGTGTGCCTATATTTCTTTTAATGGGTTTTAATGGGGAAATGTGATCAGAGTTCTGAACAACAGAAATAAAATGCATTTTTAGCATGTGACACACAACATACGACTCATAGACAGACGAATGGACCCATACAGGCGTCCATTTAAAGAGGCTTTATTTTGGGCGCCTGGGTGGCTCAGTGGGTTAAGCCGCTGCCTTCGGCTCAGGTCGGGATCTCAGGGTCCTGGGATTGAGCCCCGCATTGGGCTCTCTGCTCAGCAGGGAGCCTGCTTCCTCCTCTGTCTCTGCCTGCCTCTCTGCCTACTTGTGATCTCTCTCTGTCAAAAAAAAAAAAATCTTAAAGAGGCTTTATTTTGAGATCCTAAGGGGCTTTCATCTGTAAGGTGCGCTGTGGTATATTACCTACTAAATATCAGAAGGAGAACAGTATTCCTTTTGCTTCCTTTTCTTGATACAACCTTTTTTTTTTTTTTTTCTGGACATATTTCATTAACAAATTTAAGACAATTGAAAATGCTAATTAAAATAGGGTTTCCCTTCATATTTACAAACTCTGGGTTCTTTTTATTCTTTTATCTTTTTTGTTTTTGCATTTTAGTTTTATTTGCAGGAATTAAACCCCAGATATCAAATTACACTTTTGTAATATAAGATAGGAAAATTCTCCTCCATGCAATCACAGAAAAACTATTTTGGCTATTTATAATGTCCAAATTCTGTTGTTTTGTGTAATATAGCTATGAATTGGTATTTTTAGTGCTGTAATTTGTCTCTTTTATTTTATTTTATTTTATTTATTTATTTTGTCCTTTAAAATTTTTTTTATTTTATTATGTTATGTTAGTCACCATATAGGACATCATTAGTTTTTGATGCAGTGTTCCATGATTCATTATTTGCATATAACACCCGGGGCTCCGTGCAGTATGTACCCTCCTTAATACCCATCCCCCATCCCCTGCCCCTCGGAAACCCTCAGTTTGATTCCCATAGTCCAGTCTCATGGTTCATCTCCCACTCTGATTCCCCCCCTTTCATTTTTCCCTTTCTTTTCCTAATGTCCTGCATGCTTTTTTGTCTTTTATATGTTTAGCCCATTCATTTATCAGTTTTTCAGTTTGGGAAAGGACAGTACTAGAAGGCATAATTAAAAGTGTTACTTTTGTATATTGGTAATTTGCTTTTTTTTTTAACAGTGACTTTTTTTTCCTTTGAACTCTTAGGATTTTTGCCACTTTTCACTAAAAATTAAACTAACTTTTAATTATAACTTTAAAAATTTATGTTAGAGTGGACAGTAAAGCTCTTTACTTTTATTGTAACTGTTTTACCAAATAAAGTAGATTAGGCAGATTTCTTAAAATCTGATAGTGAGAATTCTTGTTTTGCCAATAAAATGTGAACTTTAAAATGTCAAGGCATAAGCTCCTAAGGGGATAAAAAGAGGTTTAGGGAGAGAGTAGGCAAGTTGGAAAGGGTGTTTGTACTTGTCCAGACTTTTAAAACAGCACTTACTTCTCTATGGTGTGGGCTGCAAACACACACACACACACACACACACGCACGCACGCACATGTGTGCACGCGCGCGTTTGAGCATTTGTTATTTGCTGTCAGTGGTGCATAGTGTGGAACTAGGTAAAGGGTGTGTTATTTTCCTAAGTACAAAATCAGGTTTTGACCATTAATTATTTGCTTGAAAGTTTATGGAGTTTCTACTATTTGTCATACCTTGTAGGGAAGGTTTGCCTTTGGAAGTGTTACCTACACCTAGCCAGGGAGTGGCTCGATCCTAATTCTCAAACAGAAAGAAAAGGGGCTAAGGTGTGTGTATATTTTAGGTTTAACAGAGAAGTTAAAACTTTTCTGTTTGAATACTTCGCCGAAGGACTTCAGTGGTTGCTGTGTTAGTCCACTAGGGCTGCTGTGACAAATTACCACTGGCAGGTGGCTTAGCCAACAGAAATTTCTCTTTCATAGTTCGGGATGCTGGGACGTGCAAGACCAAGGTGCCTGCAAAGCAGGTTTCATCCCGAGGCCTCTGCTCTTGGCCTGTAGTTTGCTACCATCACCCTGTGTGCTCATCTGACCTTTTCATGCACGTGTTGGGGGAGAGGGTAAGAGCAGGAATACATGGGTGCACATGTGGCAAGTTCTCTGATGTCTTTTCTTGTAAGGACAGTAATCTCATCCCTTCATGACCTCATTTAACCCTAAGTAGTTCCTTAGAGGCCTGTGTCCGAATATAGCCACAGTGGGGTTTAGGGCTTTATCACTGAATTTTAGAGGGGAGAGACACACAATTGGTTAGACCATTACACTTACCTTTTTTTTTCCCCCAAAGATTTTATGTATTAATTTGACAGACAGAGATCACAAGTAGGCAGAGAGGCAGGCAGAGAGAGAGAGAAGAAGAAGCAGGCTCCCCGCTGAGCAGAGAGCCCAATGAGGGGCTCTATTCCTGGACCCTGGGATAATGACCTGAGCTAGGCAGAGGCTTCAACCCACTGAGCCACCCAGGTGCCCCTATACTTACCTTTTTAAGTCTTCAAAAATTTGAATATTTATTGTGCACTCACCATCTTTACAGACCTTCCACTATCTAGCTTAGTAAACTCAAAGAAATTACTCTATGTTGTGAGGCCATAGTTTCTTCCATCAGTGAAGTGAAAGTGTTGAGCAGGTCAGTAGCTACTGGTTGAATACTCAACCAGTATTGGTTCCATTTTCATTTTCCTCTCTTCTTTAATTCCTTCCCTGGGGTATTTAGGATTGGGTCCTTGATGTTTTTACCCTATCCTTTTCTCTCCTTTGGTTTCTTTGTATTTTTATTATCATGTTCTGCTCTGCCCTCTTTCTCTGTTCACCTCTTCCCTGAATTGGGTTTTTTTTCTAAGAACTTATGAGTTTCCTATATTTTTTAGCCCTTTATAAGTTTAGCAAGCAGGAGGCACCTGGGTGGCTCAGTTGGTTAAGCATCCGACTCTTGATTTTGGCTCAAGTCATAATCTTGGGGTCCTGGGGTCCAGCCCTGAGTTAAGCCCCATGCTGGGTGGGGGTGGTCTGTTTGAGATTCCCCCCACTCTGCCTGCCACCATTCATGCACACATGTGTGTGCTCCCTCTCTTTCTCAAAAAAAAAAGGAAAGAAAAAAGGAAAAAAAGTTTAGCAAGTAGATGGAGTGTTTTATATTTCTTTCTGTTAAACATACTGCAAACCTTTAAACAATTTTAGTCTAAATTAATTGCTTTTCAATTACTTTAGAACATATCTGGTTTGTTTTCCTCTAGTCCCCTGCCCTTTACTGGGCAAGATACCACACCATTATTTCATAAAATTTAGTCTGGGGAGGCTAAGGGTATTGTTTTTCATGTGTGTTTTTACTAAAGGCTGCAGGTCATTATGAGAGTTGATGATGACAGTGATGTATTTTTTACTCTTGGAGAAGGAAGAGCCTTGTGCCGGCCCCCCTCCCCAATTTCTCCCTTTTGATCTGTGACATTTGAAAGTAGTTGCTCTGCAGTCTCAGTGGCTTTTCTTCTTTTGTGAATATCACAACAAACTTTGAAGTGAGCTTCACAGGATGTAAAAAAACGGGTGACATGGGTGCGAGACTTTGTTGGTGCTAAGATTTCCATGACTGATGGAGAAAGTTTGCCAGAAACAGTGTCAATAAGACTGTTGTAGAAACTAGATCATGAGTGGGGAGAGGTCTTGTCCTAGTTTTAATATAAATCCTTGGTCTGATGCGCAGAGTCTTAAGAAACCATCTGGAAGCAAATTCTGCACCCTTTAAAGCTGTTTCTTCTAGGATTTAAAAATCTGCTATTCCTACAACACACTAACAGGTATTGTGATAATGGCGGTCATAATTGTAGTGATGGGAATTAGCAGCTACCAATTTTTGAATGCCTCCTATTTGCTAGCCTTTATACTGACCATTTTAGTCATTAACATATCAAATCCTGATAGCCCTATGGTAAGTGGTCATGGACAGGCCACTCCAGTTTCTCCTATAAATTCTCCCAAGTCAGGGATAAATTCTAGGTGTTCCAGCAGTGCTGAACATCTATCAGTACTCATTAGTAGATGTTGAACTGATTTGGGCTCAAGTGTACCATCTTGCTTAAAACTGTCAGTCTCTGTCTGCCCTTGCACTGCCCAGCTACAGATATACAAGGCATGCAAGTTCACTTACCCACTCTGAGTTAGAAAGTTTAATCTGCCCTTATGTTAAGGAGCTGCTTTCCCACTAGTCAGCACAGTCTCAGCACAGTCTTTAAATAATGTGATGCCCTATTACCCATATGCCAGGGCTTACACATCCTTATTAGATTGGCTCATCTCCTTGCCTTGGTCTTTTTGTTCTGGCCGTATGGTGGCGCTCTAGCTTTCCCTGGAACCTGCACCCAACACTGAATCCCCATTCAGTTGACTGAGGGAAGTCACTCAGCCATTTCTTCCTGGTGACTTCTTAAAAAATTCATTGGATCTGGGTTTTCTTTTTCTTGATTTGAGTTTGATGGCATTCCTTCCTGTTTTTTGAGGAAAAGTCAGACTTTGCCTTGTACTCTCACACTGAGCCCCTTGGCTAAGAACGGCTCAGATTAGGCTAGTTCGCTCTGTCCTTACGACTTGATCATTTGGGTCTTGGTGTCTTCCTGCAGGAGGTCAGTGTTTTCCCAGGCTGCATCTCCAGCAGTCTCTATTTCCGTGGAGTAGCTCCTTGCACCCAGGACTTTGCCGCCATCGGTGTTGCCACTGCCACCTGCCGATGTTAGGCTCAATCAGACGCTCCATGTCCCTGCTGGGCAGAACGTCACTCCGCCCACACTGGGCCGCACAGCTTCCTTCTTGTTTTCCTTTCCTTATCATGCCTTCCTGTTTCCCTTGTTGCTCTCTCCTCCAGCCATATAGCACGCATCCCCTCAGGAACCCCGAGGCTCCTTCAGAGTGTAGGTCTCGGAATCATGTTTATGCACTGCCAGAGTTCAGTTGCCCTTCATCTGTCCCTCCCCAGGTACTTAACACAAATGAAAATAGTGACCTTTTAGAGCAGCTTTCAAGGGAGGTAGCAACATACCAACGCCCCCGGGGTACTGTTGAGTGGAAGCCAACTGGCACGAAGAACTAAGAACAAGAAGACTAAACCTTTAAAATTAATAATTTGGAACTATGGAACCAATGGAAACAGGACCAGCAAGGGATGGGGGAGGTGGCGCTGCTCACTCTAATGTGGAAAATCATATATTCTTCAATAATAATAAAAGCAGCCCTGAATATATTGAGAGTGAATTGGTTTCTTTAAATTTCATGTTCTCTATAGCCATGCCTCTCATTGCATTGGTAAGTGGACGAAATCCTGTTTCTTTATGCGTTCTCTGAATAAAAGGTCAAAAGAATATAGTTCAGTAGGGGTGCCTGGGAGGCCCAGCCCGTTAAGCATCTGCCTTGGCTCAGGTCGTAATCCCAGGATCCTGGGATTGAGTCCCACGTCGGGCTCCCTGTTCAGCAAGGAGCCTGCTTCTCCTCCCTCTGCTGCTGCTGCTTATGTTCTCTCGCTCATTCTGTCAATTAAGTCAATAAAATCTTTAAAAAAATGTTAAAAAAAGAGAATACAGTTCATTAAACTCCTTCTTGCCTCCAAACAAATCTTGAAGGGTCAGATGCCTGGGAGTCAATGCCTGAAATCATAATGTACCCTACTGATTTTGAGAGGAAACTGAGACCTGCTTTTATCAGCCATTTATCCAGAAAAGGGTATGCTCTGTATAAATCTAGCCGTCTCCTTCTTTGTCTACACGTACTCTGCAGTATTTATGTTCATAATGTGATCCAGATAGTCTCAGTATGGTTTTGGGTTCTTTTATTGATTCTCGCATATTACAGTTCTCAGTTAACCAGAAACCCGTATTGTTTGTTTTTTTTTAACCCACTTTGTATTATTTGCATTATGACAGAAAGGTTGTTGAAAAGCCCTTTTCTGTTATCATTTTGTTTATAGATTACTATTTTTAACCTTCTTGGAAGGGACCCTGCCACAGAAGTCTTTACTCACATTCTGTATGTTTAGAGCTAGGATCTCAGTCAGGGATGAGAAGGAGGTATATAATAAATCAGAGTCTAGGGATGGGGTGAGAGAGACTATTTTAAAACTCTAAGTCATAATGAACATTTCAGAAAGTAAGGCTGTTTGTGCTCTTCTGGGCTGATGGAAGATACAAGTGAGTAAATGCTGTAGGACAAGGGTGTTAAAAGTGGTTAAGAAACACTGATTTCAGGGGCGCCTGGGTGGCTCAGTGGGTTAAAGCCTCTGCCTTCGGCTCGGGTCATGATCCCAGGGTCCTGGGATCGAGCCCCGCATCGGGCTGTCTGCTCCTCGGAGAGCCTGCTTCCTCCTCTCTCTCTTTCTACCTGCCTCTCTGCCTACTTGTGATCTCTGTCTGTCAAATAAATAAAATCTTAAAAAAAAAAAAAAAAAAAAGAAACACTGATTTCAGGTCTGTCCTTTTTACTGAGTGACCAAAAGAGTGTTTCTCTTGAAGATTGTTCAGCTTGAAGGCTGTAGAATGACTTGAGGAAAATTCAGGCATGGCCAAAAAGGGACCATAGATTCCTGACCCCATATTTTCCCTTGAGGATTTGAAGCCAGATTGGTTTAAACAACTGTTTAATAGAAAACAACACACACACACATATACACAACAAAGATCTCTCTTAGTGGACTAGCCCCTTAGTAAGACAGTTGGAATGTTGGAGTTGGAATGTTTCTTGTCAGTTGGTCACTGATTTGGAAGAATTACAGTGGGACTAGGATTTGGGTCTCTGGCCTGCTAGCCCATAGAGGAGGAGGCAGTTGGGTTTTGTGAAAGCAGGAGAGGTTTAGAAATGAAATTAAAGGTCCCTTAATCAAAGGGAAACATTCAAAAGAGGTAGGATTAGTATGTGAGCTTAGAGAAAATACCTAAACTAGAAATATTAGTTGTTCACCAAGGAAAAATAGGAGTGTTTGAATGGAACAGCTCCATAAAGAAGGAATTATCTCAAAACCCTGTTAATTTTCTGGCCTATTGGTTCTTAATCTTTATTTTGGGTCTTGAACCTCATTGAGAATCTAATGAAAGCCCTGGACCAGGTCCCCAGAACAATATACATATTTATGGCATTTTGCACACAATTTTCAGAGGATCATGGGCCCTGTGAAGCCCAACTATATTAAGAATGCACTAACTCTTTTGTCATCTACCTCTACCTAGACTTAGCCAAAATTTAGTGAACTTGGTGCCACAGAAAGTATTTGGAGGCTAAACAATGATTAATGTTGCTTGACATGTGCATGAAGAATGTATTAAATTCAAGGTAAAAATATGTGTACTAGAATTCGGATTTTAAAGAACTTAACTTTTTGATCTAGTACTTTAAAAAAAAGAAAAGGTAATTGATGGACCTGAGATATGAGCGTGTTATTTAATGGGCCGGATGGAAGATACCAGAAAAACAGTGGAAACCCAGGCTTTATCATTCACTGTGACTCTGAAGAAGTCATGTATCCTAGTGTATAAAAGGACACATCCTAAGAAGACACTGCTAGCAAACGAAATTGTACGATACCGAAAAGTAACAAGTACAGAATTGCTCCAGTCACATGTTCTACACTAAAAATATAGGTGGTGGGAAGTATAGCACAGGGAATCAAGATCACAGAGGCCAACGTGAAGTTGGCTGTTTCCATCTCTGGTAGCTTGTGGTGGAGATGGCAGGCTGGATCCTGATGATATATCTGGAGTGAGGGCCTATGTGTGTAGACAGTCACAGCCGGAGTGGACTTACTCACCCAGGGTTGAGTAGGAACTGAAAGGTCAGGCAATATCAAAGATCCATGGGCCAGTCTAGAATCTGAGGATACTGATGCTGAGGTAGATCGGTCAGGTGGTATCTTAGGGAGAGGACTCTTGGTACCTGGACACTAGGAGTTCAAGGCCACTCTAGTAAAAATGTTGAAGACACTATTCCTTTATCTAGTTTTCTTTTATTTCTGCCAATACGTTGTGCACACCTGTGCATGCCAATACGTTGGCCAAGTACTGTTGTATGTGCTGGGAACCTGTAGCAGGCTTGATTGGGATGCTGAGTCAATCCATTGCTTCCTCACAGATCTAACGACTTCTGTATGTTTGGGGCGAAGGTAGAAATGAATTACTGAACTTGTTAGCCCAAAGCTTGACAGAGTGTGAGTGAGACAGCCCGGTTGAACTGGAAGGGAAAGAGATAGCAAGTCAGTTTTTCCATCTTGCTCTCACAGATATTTTAGAACTGGGGGACTGATTCTTTTGATTCAGATGGTGAAGGCACATTTTTGGACAGTTTCATAAGAAATGTGATTTTATGATCACTTTTTCAGGATTTTGTGCATGTTATCTTAGTCTTAAAAGATGATTTTGAAATCTGTGATAGGTCCTTTGTCATGGTGGTTTTAAGTGGGAAGTGATAAGTAATGTAGTAGTAACCCCAGACTTTCTAGAAAGATTCTACAGTTTAGTATTGGTCTTTAATTGATTTGAACCAGAGCTTCTGTCTTAAACCTTCCCCTCTTCCTGTTTTAAAAGTTCATATAGGTAAAATAAAACCTAGTTTTTAAAAAGAGCTGTTAATGTAATGTTGGCTATTACATTGGTAAAGTAAGCATATCTAAAAGTATTTGCTGTCTTTCGTTTTTGGCTAAGGTGATTGAAAGGAACTTACTTTGAAGATACTAAAAAAATTTTAACTCTGAAATGGATGATCAAATGGATCACCTTATTTTTTTCTTTATAAAATAATCTTCAAAGAATGCTAATGAAAAAAAGCCGATCAAACATATTAAGAGAGGAAACCTCTTATAAGTTCTAGTAGTCTTACCAGAGCGACAGACTTTAGTTAATATATTTAAGAAACATGAGTAATAAATACAGTAAATAAATACAGTAATAAATACAATAAATACAGAAACATGAGTAATAAATACAGAGTAATAAATACAATAAATGTGAGGAGGTATCTGCAGACTGATTTTGTCATAGGTGTGGGCAGCTGTGTGTCTAGTAAACACAAAGAATACATTGTAAAGGCCGTAAAATGTTTTGGTAACTCTGTATGTGCTATAATAATCATAAACATTAAGCATAATTGTTTTGTCCTTTTCTGGGTGACATCAAAATATAAAGCTGCTGGCAGATGTATTTAGAGCATTCTGGATTTCACAGCCAAGTGGTCTTTTTTTAAATTAAACTTTTTATTTTGAGGTAATTATGGATTCACTACACATATTCTAAAGTGGCATTTAATGAGATTTTGGCATAGGTAAGTACCTGCGACACAGTCAAGGTAATGAATGTATTCCTCACACCCCAAAAGTTTTTTTTTCCTTATCATTTTGCCACATTTGCTTTACTATTCTGTCTATAATTCTTTTTGAGCCTTTGAGAATAAATTTTTATTTTTTAATTAATTAATTTTTAGAGATATTATTTATTTATTTGACCGAGATTGATCACAAGTAGGCAGAGAGGCAGACAGTGAGAGAGAGAGAGAGAGAGAGGAGGAAGCAGGCTCTCTGACAGCAGAGAGCCCAATGCGGGACTCAATCAGGACCCTGAGACCATGACCTGAGCCGAAGGCAGAGGCTCAACCCACTGAGCCACCCAGGCGCCCGAGAATAAATTTTTAAAATATATGTGTGAGTATATATATATACACACATGTATTTCATGCCCCTTTAGTCCCAAATGCATATTTATTTTCTAAAAACATAACCACAGTACACTTAAAACAACCAGGACATTTCATACAGATACTGTTATCTGATGTGCAGCCCACATCCCAGTTTGCTAATTGTCTCAGTAATGTCCTTTATAGCAACAGAAGGACTTTCCTTTTCACTAAACTTCTATTTTCAGATAAGTGCAGATTTGCACGCAGTTGTAAGAAATTGATTAGAGATATCCCATGGATCTCATTAGTAACATCTTGCAAAACTAAAAGTACAGGGGCGCCTGGGTGGCTCAGTGGGTTAAACCGCTGCCTTCGGCTCAGGTCATGATCTCAGGGTCCTGGGATCGAGTCCCGCATTGGGCTCTCTGCTCAGCAGGGAGCCTGCTTCCCTCTCTCTCTCTCTCTCTGCCTGCCTCTCTACCTACCTGTGATCTCTCTCTGTCAAATAAATAAATAAAATATTAAAAAAAAAACTAAAAGTACAGTATCAACAACCAGGAAATTGACTGTACACTGTCAAGACACAGAATACTTCTGTCACCAGAAGGACCCCTCATGTTGTCCATTCATGCCACAGGCATTGCCACCCGCCCCTGCTTCTCCTTAACTCATTGCAACCACTGATTTGTTCTCCATTTCTGTAATTTTGTCATCTCAAGAATGTTTTATAAATAAAATCATGTAGCATATAAGCTTTTGAGATTACATTCTGAAACAGCGTAATTCCCTAGAGATTCATCTTGCTCCTTGCCTATAGCAGTCTATCCTTTTTCCTCTTTCCTAGTATTCTATAGTTTGGATGTACCATAGTTTTTTAAACATTCACATGTTTAAACTGGTCAATTCCGGTTTTTGCCTATTATGGGTAATAGGCAAAAAACTGCTGTAAACATTTGTGTATAGATGTCTCTGTGAACAGTCCTCAAGGGTAGACGCACAGGTGTGCGTTGCCAGCAATGTGAGGGTAATCGCATACTTGCTTGTTTAGGGAGCTGTTAGACTGCTTTCTAGTGGCTGTACCATTTTACGTCCCTACCGGCAGTGTGCTAGTTACTTAGTTTTTCCGCATCCTCACCACGATTTGATGTTGTTATTTTTTCTTTCCTAGCCATACTGGCAGATACTTAGAGGATATCATTGTGGATGTAATTTGCATTTCCCTAATGGCTAATGATGTTAGACATCTTTGTTTGCGTTGATTTACTGTTTGTAGATCTGCTTTGGTGAAACCTCAGTGTCTTCCCCAGGTTTTAATTGGATTGTATCCATACTGTTGAATTTTAAGACTTCTGTATTTCTCATAGTAGTCCCATGTCAGATGTATGGTTTGCTAACATTTCTCTCACTCTGTAGCTTATCTTTTCCTAGAACAAAAGTCTTTAAGTTTGATGAAGTTTAACTTATCAATTTTTCCTTTTATGAATCATGTTTTTAGTGTCAAAAGAACTCTTTGCCTAGCCCTAGATACTGAAGATTTTCTTCTGTGTTTTTTTTCCCTAAAAGTTTTATAAATCTGTAGGGGTGAACATATGGGCTCCCTGCTTCTCTTCTCTAAGGTTGCTTGGGCCAGGTATTGGAATGCCTGGGAATAGCCTGGTAAGGGCTCAAGTTTAGGCTCACCACTGGGTCTTTACCGTCGAGGGTGGGACTGAGGTTAGGTTTGGCTGCGTTAGAGCAGTCTAAACGTTTTCTCTCTTGCTGGGCTTCCCCTTTCCTTGTCCTTTAATCGCAGAGAATAGGCTCTCCTTAGGCCCCCCCCCCCTTTTTTTTGGGTCTGCGCCTGCTGACGCTTCCAGATTTTGCTGCTCCCAAGTCCAGGCTCCGTGAGGCAGAAAGAAAACCCAGGGAGTTCACCACTGTATCCTGAGGTCCTGAGCCAGGTTGCTGTCTTCTTTCCACCTGTGGGAGTTTTCTGTTTGTTTAATATATCAGCTACCCAGGGTTTTAAATTGGGAGAAATAGGGGAAAGTATATTCCTTCTTACTGGAAGCAGAAGTCTGTAGTTTTGCTTTATGTTAATTGGTAGTTTTTTGGTCAAAGAGAAATATGTGTGTAAATTAATGTATAAATATAAATGTTCCAAGAGAAATAAATACTGTCACTTACCCCTAACCCACACTTTTGAGAAATCTGCCTTAAAATATCCTGCCATTCTTTTTTTTTTTTTTTTTTTAAAGATTTTATTTATTTATTTGACAGAGAGAAATCACAAGCAGGCAGAGAGGCAGGCAGAGAGAGAGAGAGGAGGAAGCAGGCTCCCCGCTGAGCAGAGAGCCCGATGCGGGACTCGATCCCAGTACCCTGAGATCATGACCTGAGCCGAAGGCAGCGGCTTAACCCACTGAGCCACCCAGGTGCCCCATATCCTGCCATTCTTAAAACAGCATACCAGTCTTCAGCATCCGTGGTTCCAGGCGGGTCTGTCTGTCCTGGTTTATCCCTAGTGACGTCCATCTTCAGCACACTGGCTGCGGTTTGCCGGCTAATTATTTTACACGGTATTGCTTATTGTGTCAGCAATTTAAGCCTGTTTTCCTGATTTGCCATTATTCATGTCATGGTTATTTCTAATCTGAAGAACTATGCACAGTCTTTTTTCTGAAACTCCTGGGCCGGATATTGTATCATAATGGGAATATTTTGTAGTTTGGAAAAGAAAGATAGTACATATGGGGGGGGGATACACCCCTAGTTGGCTATGGGCAACACCTTGTAATCACATCCATCCATCTGTTTACAGCTAAATGTTTTTGCTTACTTACACCAGTTATGGTGTTGTCCTGTTTTATCACCAAATGAGCCTGTCTTCCACCAGCACAAAAACTGGGTGGGGAAGGAGGCAAGAAAGAAATGTAGTTTTCCAAAATTTTTGGACTTTGGAATTACATATAAGGGATTTTGGACCTGTGGAAGTAGGGCAGTCAGCAAGGCGAGCTGGAGTAAGGGCCCTATTTTTAGCCCTGAACTCCACACAGTTTAACTGCTAAGGTCTGCTGTAGGCCCTGGATTTGCCAACTGTGATTGTTTCCAGTATGAAAACAAAAGCAGCTATTGGTTTAATCCTGTTATATGGTGTTGATCTTAAAAATCGTTGGATTCATATTAGGATTTGGGGTTTAATCCTGTAAGGATCAGACTAACTTTCATCTTATTTATCCTAAATCCCTCTTTAATCTTGTTAATTATGCCAGACTGCTTTCCCAAGGGTCAGGGTGTGTGTGTGTGTGTGTGTGTGTGTGTGTGTAGAGTATGTATTCATACAGTCGTGTTTCCAAAGGTATCTTTCTCTCTGATAATGAAGATCAGTTTTCTCACAAAGAGCCACGGAGCCACATGCACTTCTCCAGAGTAGCATTAGTATTGCAAGGATGACATCAGTTCTGTATTCTTACACCCAAGATTAAAGTAAGTCTCCGCAAGGCCTCCTGAGAGGGAATCTAGTGCTCATCTTGGATTTCCTAAGAAGGCATGTGGCACTCTTCTAAAAGGGGAATGTCATTTGAGTTTAGAGGCTCTTAGTCAACAAATAGAGTTAAATTGTTATAATTGAGATACCACTCTCCCATACTAGAACAGAAAATCAGTTCTTACCTTTTGACCTTCACATTGATACTGTGCTGTGTGCCTTAGGAAAAGAAAATGCGTATGTATTTCATCTTGGATCTCTCTGCTTCCACTTCACAGAACATAACTGCTTTGGACCTTGTGCTGTTTCTTCCCTTCTTTCTCTTAAAGGATAGTTGTCAATGTCTGTCCTCTTCAGGCAATAAACACGATAGGTCCTAGCTAAGCATAAGACATTATTTTTTTTTTCCTTTTCTTATTTCTTCTTTTAAGGGTGGGAAGTTTTGTAATTGGACCAAAAGTTTTACTGATGGATTCTGGAACCAGTAAACCTATACCAAATGATCTCTCTTGAAGCCCCACAGAATTACCTCCAGTTGTTGGGTGGTGGTTGCTCTCGTTTTTTTAAACTAATGATTGGAGTATCTGATATCGAGTCCTTCAGTTGCTGGAACATGATGGTTTTATGTCATGGGGAAAAAGAGCCTGGTTGGCTCTATTTTAATCTTTCTATGATTATTTCACTTACAACAATTACTCAGGGATTGCTAAATATAGAATATAAAGCAAATCATGGTATCATGAATTAAAATTAAACTGTCCTTTTAGAACTGTTGATATTTTATATCAGCTATCCTTTATTTTTTCCAAAGGAAGTGGGTACAGTCCCTTTGATGCATATATGGTTATGAATGTTTACTTTGCATATTCATTTTAAAGGAAATAAAGTATTTAAGGGAACTTAACTTATGTATTTATGTAAGGGAACTTTATTTAAGTTAAGGAGAATTTATTTAAGGGAACTTCTTCGCAAAAATGCAAGATGTCTTCATTACTGGCGGGGCTGTAATGCTGACACTGAGATTGTGGGAAGTGGAAAGAAGTTGTTACCAGGATCTAATTATATAAATGGGAAAAATTTAGGGTAAAGAACTCACTTTAGGTGATGGAGTGATTGTGTATGTGCATGCTTTGCCAGAAGTGAGGAGGGGCGACTTTGATTTCTAATCCGCTTTGGGGGAAGCTCCATATCAGGTCTGCACAGAAACAGTCAGTGAAGCAGCTCCTTTATCATAAAGAGAATTTTAATTAAAAAATGTTCTTGCATCGTGAGCAGAGTAAGCGACAGCCGGCTGCACTGGGCATTTATCTCCTTCAGACCACATTACCAGTAATTGCTGCATTAAATCAAAGTCAGAAGAGATTACAGGTCGGAATCAAGCAAGGGGCTCGTGCCAACCCAAGGATTCCCACACTGCTGCACTGCTGCTGTCAGAGCCTTGTCCCGGTCCCCAGGAGGGATGAGAGTCAGGTGACGCCTGACAGTTCATCTGTAAGCACAAGCCTGGGGAACACAGTCCAAGGAGGGAGGCAGTTACACGTTCAAGACCCCATGGCCTCGCCTTTCGGGTAGCTTTTCATTCGGAGCACAAGGGAATGGTTCCTCATTGTTTTTCAGTACCATTTGTTAAAAAGAGAGAACATGTTACCTGCTTTGCACTTGAGGAGATGTGCTTGGGGATAAAAATCACTTGTACTTTCTCTGCTCCTTTACATATTTACATTGCTTTCCTGGTCATGCGTGGTCTTCTCACTGGACTGAGTAATTCAACGGAAACGCACTGCCTTGTGCCGCACGTGTGTGGGAGTTTCCTCTTCCTTCCTCCTTCCCCACTACTGCCTTTCCTCCCTCTAACACAATTACATAGCTCTTCACAAGCTTTCTGCTTCCTTTCGAGGCCGCTTAGCCCTCACATATATAGGTCTGGCTTCATGAATCAGATAATTCTGAATCTCCTTTAAACGCCCTTCCCAAATTACTGGAGATGATGATGACGACGGCAGTGACGGTAAGAGCGGCTCTAACCTAATACTCACTCGGTGGATGCCAGGCGCGTCGTATGCGGGCCGATGTAATCGTCAGAGCAATGCTATGAGGTGGGCATTCCTGGCACTGTCTCTTTTTCCAGATATGGGGCCTGAGGCAGAGAGATGTGAAATGGCTTTCTCAAAGCTACCGTGCTAGGAAGTGATGGTCTGACTTCAGAACCCTGAGGTCTTAACTGCACACTGTGTGGCTTCTGTGCACCGGTGAGACACTCTGCTAGGTAGGTGTTAGGGATGCCTCGAGGAATAGGACAGATTATATAGTCCCTGGCCTCCTGGGGTGGGAGAGGCAGAAATTACATGCGTAACAAGTTGAAAAGGACGTGTGCTAGTGCTAAGGGGGTATGCAGCAGTGATCGAAAGTAGATTAATCAGAAGTGATTTTTCAAAAACCTGCTCTTGGGGTGCCTGGGTGGCTTAGTGGTTTAAGCCTCTGCCTTCAGCTCAGGTCATGATCTCAGGGTCCTGGGATCAAGCCCCACATCAGGCTCTCTGCTCAGCGGGGAGCCTGCTTCCCCCTCTCTCTCTGCCTGCCTCTCTGCCTACTTGTGATCTCTCTCTGTCTATCAAATAAATAAATAAAAATCTTTAAAAAAAAAAAACCTGCTCTTACACTTAGGCTTAAATCTCCACCTAATTTGCCACATACCCACCCTCTCCCTTTTTATAAGACCTCCTCCGTAATGTTGTAGGGCACGCCGGTGACTTTCCCCAACTCCCTTTACCTTTCACCCCCTCCCCAAAGAAAATAACTAGCCCTCCACAAACTCATTGTGGTGAGTGGGGTGGGAATTCCTTTATTTTTGTACAGCTCTGCTGAAGTTTAAGTGACATACAATAAATTGCACATATGTAAAGCGTATAATTTGGTAAGTTTTAATGTATGTGTACACCCATGAAATCACCCCCACAACCAAGATAATGACAATATTAATGATCTCCAAAAGTTCCCTCATGCCCCTTGTAATCCTTCCAACTCTCCCTCCACATCTCCAAGCAACCACTGAAATCTTTCTCTCAGCATGGATTAGTTTGCATTTTCTAGTGTTTTGTAAAAATGAAAGCACAATAAATACTCTCTTTTTCCTGGTTTATTTCACCCAACATAATTACTTTGAGATTCATCCATGTTCTTGCATATACCAGTGGCTCATTCATTTCTGTTGCTGAATAATAGTCTACATTGAACATACCATAATTTGTTCATCATTTACCTTCTGATGAAGATATAAAGCTGCTGGGACTATTCCAGAAGAAGTCTTTATTTGAATATTTGTTTTCATTTCTCTTGGATAAATACTTAGAAGTGCTCTGGATGGATCCTGTGTAGGTGTATCTTTAACTTTTTAAGAAATTGCTGAACTGGTGCTGCCTGGGTGGCTCAGTGGGTTAAGCCTCTGCCTTCGGCTCAGGTCATGATCTCAGGGTCCTGGGATCGAGTCCCACATTGGGCTCTCTGCTAGGCAGGGAGCCTGCTTCCTCCTCTCTCTCTCTCTCTCTCTCTCTCTCTCTACTTGTGATCTCTTTCTGTAAAAAAAAAAAAAAGAAATTGCTGAACTGCTTCACCATCAACTCTACCATTTGACACTTTTACGAGCAGTATTTGAGACTTTCTGTTCCTCCATTGCCTTGCCAGCATTTACTATTGTCCATCCATTGAATATGAGTCGTTCTAATAGGTATGTAGTGGGATTGTTTGTGGTTTTAGTTTCTGAATGAATAATGGCACCGAGCTTCTTTCCATATGCCTGCTTGCTATCTCTACATTTTCTTTGGCCCAGTCACCAAATCTTTTACCCATTTTCTTAAAAAAAAAAATGGATTACCTGTTTTCTTATGGTTGAGTTTCTATATATTTTGGATATAAGTGCTTTATCAGATGCATGCTTTGCAAATATTTTCTCTCAGTTGTAGCTTGTCTTTTTATTCTCTTTATGGTATCCTTTGTAGAGCAGAATGTTTTAACGAAGTTCATTTTGTTGGCTTGTTCTTTTACAAACTGTGCCTTTGGGGTCATATCTTAGAAGTCTTTGCCTCATCCAAGGTCATGAAGGTTTTCTTTTAGGAGTTTTATCATTTCACATTTTACATTTTTAGTCTGTGGTCCATTTTGATTAGATGTTGTATGTGATATAAGGTATGGATCGAGGTTCATTTTTATTATGTGAGGCTATCCGGTTGTTCTGATGCCATTTGTTGAAAAGACTATTCTTTATCCACTGAATTGCTTTTGTGTCTGTGGATCCTCTTTTGCATTTTTTATTCTGTTCCACTGATGTGTTTTTCGACCTCGACACCAATACCACACTCTCTTATAGGGATGTGAGTATTGTGGGATCTAGTGGACTTGAGAAAAGTGATCGTGACCTATCACAAACCTCAGGAATAGCATTTGATTCCAATACATGCCTAGAGAAAAGATATTCGTAAACTTTAAAACCCATTTTTGAACAGTAGAATGAGAAATATACTCTGAGAGATATTCTCTGAGAGATATACTGTGGTCATGAGCTGGAAGACTTGATATTCCTAGCATGCTAATTCTCCCCAAACTGATCTTTAGGTTCAGTGTAATCCCAGGCAAAATCCAAGCAAGATTTTTTTTATAGAAGCTAACAGGCTAATTCTAAAATTCATATGGAAATGCCAAGGACCTAGAAGCCAAAACACTTTTGAAAAAGAAAATTTCGAGAACTAGCACAGCTTGATTTCCGGCTTCAGTGGTTAAGAAGACAGTGTGATGTTGGCATCGGTAGGGAGGCATGTACCTCTTAATGTTATGAAATGAGATTGTGTCAGTTAGGTTTTGCTGTATAACAAACATCCCCAAAACTTAATGGCTTAAAACAGTGTCAATCATTTGCCTGTTCACCATTCCACGGGGCAGGAATTTGGGTGGTTCTTCTTGTCTGCACTAGCTAGGGCTGGGTTGTCTGGGATGACCTGACTTTCACACCTGGCAGTTGGCAAGCTAATCGGTCACAGGAACACAACTGGAATAGTTCATCTCTGTTCCACTTCGTTTTCCATCCATCCTCACACGGTAGTCGCAGAGTGCCAGAGAGTAGCAAGGGAGGGCAAGGCCCAGTGAACAAACACCTGTCAAGTCTCTGATGGAATCACGTTTGCTAACCACCCAACGCCCAATGGCCAATGCAAGCCACAAGGAAGGCTAAGAGCAATTTTAAGGGCTGGAGAAAAAGTCTACCTCTTTCTGGAGGAGCTTCGAAATAGCGTGTTGATTTTTATAACCTATCATAGAGGTATTATGAACGAGTTAAGATTAAAGTTTCTGTGGAGGCTAAAAAGCTTTGTTATGTAAGATAATGCATGTAGAATCATTTGTAGATGTATTTCCTAACAGTATTTGAATAGTTATAGTTATTTTCTGCTTTAAAAGATACCTTTACCCTTACCCTTTACGTACTGTCTTTGTGGATTCACAGTGACTGTCTCTTGGCCTATTTTTTATGGTTATGTTTTACTTCTTAGTAATAATGATGTGGAGTGAAAAGAGTAACAAAAGACACTTCTAAAAAAATGCTAATTCCTAGCCTCACCATTTGCATGCCTCGTCTCCATCTCCAAATAGAAAGATGCATTTTAGTCATAGCATGGCTTACCCTGTTGTTACCCACACTTCCTTTCGTACCACGTGTCACACAGAGGAGTCCTTACTTAACTGTGAGTTACTGTTCTCTGGTAGGTATAATTTCAAGCATTTCCATTGGTCTAGAAAATTCAGTAATCCTCACAGTACCTTAGAACCAACAGAATTTTATGTGAATATTTTTGAATAGGCTCTTGACTTCTGTGCGTATATTTACCTGCCTGCCTTTGTGTACGCGCCCTAAGTATGGCGCTGTTGTGTGCATGTGGAATGCTGTTCCACTGCCTCTGAGCTCCCACCACCCACCCCAAAGCCCCTGGAAAACTCTTAAGGAGTTTTTCACAATTCATTTCAAGCATTGACTGCTTGTGGACTATTCCTGGCTCTCGTCACTCCGGGGAGTTCAATGGTGGCAGTGGTGGCAGCTGTGGCTTTTCTCCCAGGCCATACTAACACATAAGGGCATTTGTCAAATGGTATTTTCGGGTTTATTGTTTCCTGCTTTCTCTCCTCTGCCGGCAGCTCTTTGAGAACTTATTCTGTTCCTGGGACTTCACACAACATTGGGGATAGCTCAGTGGAACGATTGCGTATTGACTGAAGGAACACAACGCAAGATGGTCTGTTCCTGGTAGTCCGTTCATTTCAGCCTGACTCATGTTTTCAGGTTCTCTCGGACTTTCTCTTCTCACATGCTGGTGGGCAGTGCTGTGTGAGAGGTGTTGGCTTTAGTGTTTCCTTTGAAAGAAATACAGAATTGAACAGACAGGTCCTGCTCTGAAAGAAATCATCTAATAGATTAAACAAGTATTGCTAAAAACATAGAAAGTGCTTAGTGCTGTTAGTCAGCTAAAGATAAAGTACCATGAGGTTCAGACAGAAGAGAAATTACTTCTGTCTGGAGGTAATCAGGAAGAGCTTCATGAAACAGGTAGCACTGAAGGTAGGCCTCGAAGGAATTTGTTTAAAGGTTTGGTAATTTTGAAATGGGTAAGAAAACAATATGATCGAAGGCACAGAGACAAAAGAGGTAACAGTCTACTTTGACAGAGGCAACAGTGGGTGATGGAATGTATCAGAAATTATTTTTGTACTTCATTTGCAGGACAAGTATCCCAAGATAGAAAGTTTTGTTAAAATTTATGCGTAGGTATCGTGTGTATTTTCCATGCTGATCAAGAATTTATTAATTTTGCTGCCATCCTTTTGCTGATATTTCAAAAACAGCTCGCTCACAAAACTTCTTTTGATCCCCTATTTGCTAAATTCAGTTATCCTTCCTAAATTGTCATTTTTTTAAAGAAAACTTTTCTCTATTTCTACTTGACATTGCTGTATACTCACCTCTGGTATCAATTTATGAAATACTTTCCCTAGTGTAAGAATAGTGACAGATATCCTCTATGTCCTGGGTTTTGTGAATCAGCCATGACCCTGCTTAATCTTTTTTATCCTTGGTTGCTATTTCTGCCTTCTAGAAGTGAGTATTCCTTAAGGTTCTATTTTCAGCCCTTTGCCTTGTATCCACTGTTCTTTCTTCTCCGCCTCTTTCTCTCTTTCTCTTTCTTCCTTTCTTCCTCTCTGTCTTTTGTCTGTCTGTCCTCTCTCTCTTTTATTTGTTTTTGAAGTACATTGTTGTTGTTCCCTAAACATTGACTAGGTCAGTATGGGAGAACAATCAATCACATTCTGCCCTTGGCTGTTCCTTCCAGACTCCTGTTGGCTCTGGTACGATATTTCCTATTGGATGCCTTGCCCTAACTTCAAACCAGTTTATGCTTCTGATTTCCCTATTTTATTAGTGGGATACTTATTTGGCCAATCAACTAGACTTAGAACCAGTGTTACATTTAATTACCCTTTCTCTTATGCCCTGTTTCTGAACAGTCTGCACTTCCATGGATGCTGCCTTTGTAGTGTCTGCTACATCTAGACCTTCCTTATTCCTACTGCTAATGTGTGGTTTTGCATTAATAATCTCTGGACTGTTGTAATTCTAGCCTCTAATTGGCCTCCCTGCCTTCAGGCTGTTCCCTTTTCTCTTCTTCTTCCAGTAGCCAGAGCCATTTTCACAAAATGTTAATTTTGTAACACTTTCCTTCTCAAACAGTCTTTGAAGATATAAGGTCTGAAATACAGAGCTTGATGTCCTAGGCTCTCCACAGTGATTCCAGCCTACTTTTCCTTAACATTTGCCACTGTTCACCCACAGTCCTCCAGACTGGTCACACAGATCCTTAAGTAAGTCTTACAGATTGCTGATTACGTATTTTGCCCACATATATATCTTTCTTTCCCTCATCCCCTCCATCATCTGTCTCAAGCCTTGTCCTTTTTGAACTTCTGTGTTATCCCTGTACACAGAAATCTTTGGAATCTTCTGAGATTACTGTCCTTAAAGCTAATTTTATACCTTAGAGTACAGATCTTTGCAGTCTGTGCTAAAACATTCTACCATGAAGCCTCACTGTCTTTGGACACTCACGGTAGGATTGTGGCATAGTTAGAGGGAAAGAAAAGGAAAGGAGAAAAAAAAATGAGAGGGTAGAAAAGAGAAGAATCTTAACTATTTTCTGGTGTTGCAGTACATGGTAAGTCTTGGGAGGCCTCGGTTGTAGATGGTACAGATTACATTGCAAGGTCACCACTGGTCATGTCCTATAGCGTGGGGCTCACATGGTAGATTGTCTGCTTTATCCTTAGCAAAATCTAAATCTCATAAATCTCAAGGTAGTTTCTAGAGATCTCACTCTTAAATATTACTAGGTCTGTTTCTCTCTGATATCATTACATTCTAACAGACGTCATAGGTATACCAGCTGTTGAAATTGGAAGTCTGTGTGTCTCGCTAAAGAGATGCAGAGAAATGTATATAAAAGGCCATTTTCTGTATTTATGTTTCTAATTGATCAGTACACAAAGACTTTAATACTATAAAAGCATTCATAATATTGCAAATTATGTGCCTTTTCAAACAGCATAAGTAGTTTTTAGGATTTTAGTTTGTTATTGGTCTTAAATTACAATTTAAAATTTTTTTACAAGAGATGAGTCAAAGGGCAAGGCAAGAGCAGTTATAATCCAAATTCAGATATTGAGTTACTTTGCCATTTTTCTGAGGGGCTAATTATTTAAACTAGACCTGAGCACAGTTTTGGCAGAATCTAGGTAAAACATGATTAAGATTGTTTATTGTCTGGGTCCTCCAGAGGGTTTATAGTAAGGCCATCATGTAAAGTAAAACAAATGTGATAATAATAGACTAGACTAAGAAAGTACTGCTAATTTTTAAAGTACTTATACTCAAAGGGAAATTTGTCTTGATTCCCTTAAACTTAAAAATAAAAAGACAAATTATATGTGTACCAAAGGCTAATTTAAATGTATTTTGAACATATTAGAAGTTTATCTCTAAAGTAATAAATGAAAACCAACTACCTCCCTACCATCCCACCCCTTAGAAGTGTAGGTTTTAATCTTATGCCTATAATATATGTGTGTATGAATATAATACATGTTATGTATAATGCATAGTGTGTATGTGGCATCTGTAGTGTTTCACAAGTCACATGTATATGCATGTATGTGTAAACATAACTACATAACTTATGTAAGGCATATGAAGCTTAGAAATTACATGATTTACTGATTGGCATACAGAGATACATATGTGCATTTAGAAATACAGAATTATACTGTACACATTCAGTAATATTATGTTCAGTAATATGATTTTCTTCACTCAATAAACTGTCACATCTTTTCACCTTGTATGTATAGCTCTATCCTCAAGAAGAATGTAAAGCTCTAGAAATTCAACGAGGCCCTCAGTAACATAGAGACCATTAAATTATATCAGCTGTTCTAGAATTTGAACTATAGTGTGTCATCTAACTACAGTACCGTCTGGAAACTCCATCTTCTGTAATAAACTGACCAAATACTGAGCAGAGTTAACTCACGAAGTTTGTCAGCCATAGTTCATTACCGCAGCGCTCTGTGGTTTATAAGAAGTATCTGCATTTCCCAGTCTTCCCATCAGGAAGAATCTTGATACCAATCACATCAAGAATGTAACAGTGATTTCAGATGTCAGTGTACAAGGATCTCCGGGGCCAGCACCACTGTATGTGAAGTGAGGTCGGGTGGAGGGGAATGGCCTGGTGCGCAGGGAAGAAAAGGAAGGATTTGATTTGATGTGGAAATTTAGTGTAAGATTTTAATACAGAAACATTACCTTAGCTATTTCTTAATTACCATTTTAATAGCTGTATGGGGGACAGTCAGGATGTATATTATAGGCCCTTCGTGTGTGACAAATCAGATCGACCATGTTGTGAGGCTCAGATAATGTCTGTTGAGAACTGACAAAGCCAGAGTCGCATAGTTGTGGTGAGAAAGCGATACAATGGATGTGTTCATTAAGAGCAGCTTCAGAAAAATGTCCTTCGTGTGAGAACTTGTTCACAGGGTTTAATTTTGTGCTGTAGCATCCTTTCAGCTTTTGGTTTTACCCTTATGCTGTTTCCCCCCAAACCGTGAAGTCCTTGACACAGATGGTGTCTGCTCCTATCTACAGTTCTTAAGCCCAGTACCTAGTGTGTAATAGAGGTTTAGCAAGTTTTTTTTTAGTTGTAGTGGACTGATACATTATTGTCGCTCCTCCGGAATCCACTGCCCCGTGTCTGAAGATAGTCTGAAGATAGTCTAGTACCTTGTAAGGTCCTCCTAATCTCTTAGAACTGATTGGAGGCAAAATGTTTAACCAAGTGAACTGTCTTCAATGTACTAAGGCCATTTTGACTCTTAAAAAACAATTTCTTCTGAACTATCGGAAAATAAAATGCAATGCCCATAAAAGGAGAAAAATTGCCCTGGGGGTGGGGGGTGGCACAGTGGTGGCGTTTAGTCCTCACAGTTTAATCTTCCGGAAGCCTGCTGTGTTCCTGGCTCTCTCTGAGATGAGATATCGTAGCCCCTGAAACTCATTTAGAATTATTTATCATTTTGAACTTTTGAATGCTTGCCCCAAGCAGGGGATTTCTTGGGAGCAAGAGTTATAAAATAGGGTACCTCTTACGAAGCGTTTACTTTCTGCTTACTGTATGCCCTATTTTCTAAGAATTACTTAGTAAACCATTTCTAACCAGTCTGTTTTTAGATGGGCTGTTCAGACTTTGAAAGCTAACCTGCCATGCCTTTTCAGACTGACTTCACACCTGTCCATGTTCGTTACTGCTTTTAATATCTGTTAGAGAAATATGCGTGCACATGTGTGTTTGTATGTAATGGTAGGGTGGGTCCCGCAGCTTCCCAAAAGAGGAAAAGCAGCTGGCTTTTCTGAAAAGACCTTTCCACCCCCACCTTTTTGCAGGCAGCCGGAGTTAATCCTTACATGTTTGATCGGAACAGCTGAGAGAGTGTCTTGCATATCTGAAGGTCTCCAGTGGACTCATGTTGCCTCAGAGTTGGGGCCACCTTCCTCTTTTCTAGTGCTGATCCTACCAGCTGTCCCAGCCTCTGTTAAAGCACAGTGAAGGAGGTGTTAAATGATACACAAACATACATTGTCATGAAAGGGATCCCTTTACTACATGTAGCAGTGTGACTTCTTTCTTCTCCCATTCCTTTCCATGACAGAGGGGTTTTATGCTGTTAATCCTAGCACCTGTCTCTGCCGGAGACAGTTAGAAGGGGTGTGTGTGGTATGTGTGTGTGTTGGGGAGGGGCGGTGTGCGCGTGCGCACCATCCTCTCCAAGAAGGAATAGAGAAATAGTACCAGGCCCATCTGCCTTTCCATGTCCTGGATTGGGAGTGTTCCTTCTGACGCACTTAAGGCCGGGAACATATATATCATTTTGGATCCTGGATACCTTGTGCTTCCTACCGTTTTTGTTTTCCTCTTTACGGAGCCCATGGTCTTTTCCCCAGCTGTCATTCTCTGCCTCTTGAGTTTCTGGTGGAGTTGTCAGTTTAAAACCAACAGTAATAGCCAGTCTCTTGTACAGTTTTCAGTCTGCAACTGGTCACTCCGTTGGAGCTTTTTGCTTTTTCCCTGAACAGTTCTTCTGGGTAGTGTTGACTCTTACTGGGGTGGAAGCCTGGGCTGAACCAAGCTCCAGCTTCATCATCTGAGCCAGCATACCTATCCGCGTAGACTGGGAGTCGGCCAAGGATTTTCTGGTGCTACCTAGTTCTTTTGGAAGGACAGCCAGAGCAAACAAGGCAAAAGTGTAGACACTTTGGGTACTGTCTTTATCTGAAGATTTTTTTTTACCCCTTTGCTATGTATGGTGTATATTGTATGGATTATCAATATCCTGTTGTCCAGGTAAGCGAAGGGCTATAACTTGGTTTTTGGGGTTTTTGTTTTGTTTAAGGGACTGTTTGATTGATGTGAAGGCTTTATGGTAGGATGAAATGCTTATAAGCTTTCTGTCTTTTGACCTGGTACCATTCAGGGCATAGACTTCCCATAGAATTTGGTAGTTTGCTGTAACAGGAGATCTCAGTTTTATAGTATTGAGGGCTGGGTGGCTGCTTTCAACTCTAGAAGTTCTGAAACTTAAGAGAGATTCCTGTGCGTGCATGTGTGTGTGTGTGTGTGTTAAGCAGTGGACTTGGCATTTATAAATGTAACCTAACTAAGTCACTGGCGTATAGTAAACTTGAGGCTTCATTTTGAGTAGACAAGAAGCACAGATGGCAGTTTCCAAATGTTGCTTTGTTTTTCAGAAAGGTAATGTACAGTAGAGGGCACTCTCTCTACACTTAATATTTTAGACTATTTTGCGATGAGCTAAGTAGCATTGTAGTTAAGAACTTACTAAAGTCTGAAATCAGAAAATTTTAAGTCAATATCAGATACATTTCTGGATATCCATTTGCCTTTAAATTAGTAGCTTTCAGTGAGTAAAGTTGAAGAATCCTGGATTCTGATTCAAACTACAGTGTTAACCACCTCCATGATATGCTCAAACAGCTTCATTTTTCTTGACTTTACTATCCCTGTATGAAATGAAGGGTTCGGACTGAGTGATCCTTCATATGCCATGATTTTTGGAAATACTAACTGATTGTGCTGAAAACCTAGAATAGGAAAATAAAGACAGTTAATACAGTTAATTCTGAATTACAGTTCCTAGCTGTTCTCTCAGTTTGTTTCAGTTTATTTGTGTTTTCATGGCACTTAATTATTTTTTTCTTCTCCTTCAAGTGGCCATTTCTCTGATAATCGGCTCCTAAGTTGTAGGCTGGACAGAAATGCATAGGGCTAAAGGAAGTGACAAACTAACCAGTACATCCTATTAGGTATTTTGGGTCTAAAGGCTAAAGCAGGCTATTTTTAACTGGACCTGGACCTGGACCTATTGGGTAGGCTCTCCAGAGTAAATTCACAGCTCTCATTCAGGTCTGATGGCTATAGTGTTGAAGGCAGATGGGAAAGCGTGTAGTTATATGATTATGATTCTTCAACTGTATTCCAGCACATTGGTCTATACTGTTGTGGTTTACTCCTGTTCTGTTATATATACGTATTTCTTGAATTATTCAGATGAAGAGCACATTACATTTACCATAATGAAATTTTGATATATTTATGGGTCTTACTACCTGTGGACTCAGTCTCTACTGGCATAAATCAGTAGATTGGTCTGCATAACAGTTTAAGGCTGGGAGTGTCATGCCACTGCCGTAGAAGCAGAGCTTCTTAACATAAGTATCGATGTGCTTTTGAAGAGAAGCATCTGTGAGCAGTTTTTTTCTGGGACCCAACTAGCAAAGTAAGGGACATGTAATAGCAGGCATATAAGTAAAATTGTCTGAGAAAATAAAACTGGGAAAGCAAAAGTGTTTCCAAGGAAGAGTGAAGTATCAGACATATATACGAAAAAAAAATCACAATATGTAAAAGAAGTTTTGAGGTAGAAAACTGGCCACCCCATGGCGAAGCAAAGGTTGTGGGTGGATTAAAGAATTCCTGTTTAGAAATTATGACATGAAGGGTGCCTGGGTGGCTCAGGAGGGTTAGTGTCTGACTCTTGGTTTCGGCTCAGGTCCTGATCTCATAGGTCGTGAGATCCAGCCCCGTGTGCGATCCAGCCTTGGGCTCCGCACTCAGTGGGAGTCTGCTTGAATACTTTCTCCCTCTGCCCCTTCCCCCTCTTGCATACACTTTCTCTCAAATAAATAAAATCTTTTTTAAAAAGAAATTATGACATGTTTACTGAAGTCTTGCAGTAAATTTATTCATTTATAATAAAATGAATTTGTCCCACCAAATCTTTTTGGTCATTAAGAGTTAGTGTTGATAAATGTCATGCTCAGTATTTGAAACAACTTTCCTGGCCTTGCTCAATTGATTAGATTTATTCTATCTGAAATTAAGGTAGCTCAGAAAGGCGGGTAATGGGATGTTAAAATTTAAGAGTATACTTTCCATTCCACCACATCAGGGAAATTAATAGGGTTGAAAAAACAACTTGAAATTGAAGCATCCAAAACTGTTTTACAATCTTATTTATTAATTCACTTACAGTAAAAGTTGTCTTTCAGTGTATTTATAAATAGGTAATAGATTGTTATTTCCTACTTAAATTTTTATCTCAACTATGGTTGCAAGATTTTCTTACTGGTTTCTGTTATATTCTTATACTCTGATAAATTAAAACTCCTCACTGGATAACACTGTGTGGTTCTATACCATTAGGTACAGACCATTATGCCATTAGAAATTATGGAAGATATGGCTGAACAATATTTTTTTAAAAATTAAAGATTTTGCACCCTTTTTTAAAATTTCTCCCCAGCATAAGGCAATGAAGTATTTTCAGAACTTGATCATTCATTGCTCTTGTTCGTAATAAAATCACTCATGTCTTAAGAGTGTACAGTTGAAACTGGTTGTTTTATTATAATTTTTGCAGAACTAAATCTGGACCAAATCAGGTTAAAATACAAGCAGAGTAAGTAGATAAGGGCTTGCTAGAAAAGATTTAAAGGACAATGACAATAGCCTCCCTGCCCAGAACAAAAATCTGTTCATTGAGAATCTATTTCTGGAATTATTCTTTTGGATTAAACATTACTGACTCTGACTGAATGGTTAAAATATAACTTTGTTAGGGTGCTTCTGTCAAAAAAAAAAAAAAAACCCTAAAACCCTAAAACCCCCAAAACAGAAAACAAATGTTGGTGAGGATGTGGAGAAATTGGAATCCTTGTGCACTGTTGGTGGGCATATAAAATGGTGCAGCTGCTATGGAAAACAGTATGGTGGTTGCTCAGAAAATTAAAAATAGAACTACCATATGGCCCAGCATTCCACTTCTGGGTGTATACCCAAAAGAATTGAAAGCAGGGCCTCAAAGAGATACTTGTACACCCTTGTTCACAGCAGCATTATTCACAATAGCCAGAAGGTGGAAGCAACAACCCAAGTTTCCATCAGTGGGTGAATGAATGGATAACCGAAATATGGTACACCTGCACAGTAGAATATTACTCAGTCTTAAAGATTTATTAGAGAGAGAATGAGAATAAGTAGGGGGAGAGGGAGAGAGAGAATCTCAAGCAGACTCCCTGCTGAGCAGGGAGCCGATGCAAGGCTCGATCTCACGACCCTGAGATCATGACCTGAACTGGAATCATGAGTCAGACGCTCAACTGACTGAGCCACCCAAGCACCCCTCCTCAGTCGTAAAGAAAGGGAAATTCTGGCAGAAGCTGCAATATGGATGAACCTCGAGGATAGTTACGCTCCGTGAAATAAGCCATTCACAAAGAGACAAATACCATAGGATGCCATGTCTGTGCGGCACAGAGGGTCGTCAGATTCACAGAGACAGCAAGTAGAGTGGTAGTTGCCAGAGGCTCCTGGGGACAAGGAGAATGGGGAGTTCTTGTTCAGTGGGTACAGAGTTTTCCTTTTAAAAAATGAAGAGTGTTCTGGTGGTAGATGGTGGCAGCAGTAGCACATTATTAATCGATTCGATGTCACAGAGCTGTGTTCGGTGGACCCTTGAACTGTTCGGGTCTGCTTCCACGTGGAATTTTTACAGGACGGTGTTGGGGATGTATTCTCTTGCTCTCACGATGTTCTTTTCTTAGGGTGTTTTCTTCCCCTCTAGCTTACGATGAGAACACCGTGGGTAATACTGCCCATAAAGTCTGTGTTCAGTGACGGTCTTAGTTCTCAGTACATCTTCCGGTCAGGACGAGGCTGTTATTAGTGAAGTTCTGGGGGAGTCCAAGGTTATACATGGGTTTTTGACCACCTTGGGGGCCAGGGCCCTTAACCCCTGTGTTGTTCAAGGGGCAGCTGTACTTGAAAATGGCTAAGAGAGTAAGTTTTATGTGTATTTTGCCACAACAGAAAATATTAAGGGGGAAAATGTAACTGTTGTTGGAAGTCAAGGGTTTGTCTGTTACCCCAGTTTTTCCCGAGGCAGTTTTGCTTGACTGGCACCTGCTGAACACATCGGCACTGATTATCATTTTGAGGTGAATGAGCCGTTGAGGAAGAAGCGAGGCCCTAGGTTACACGGGGTGCAGCTAAGTGACCCTATTCGAGAATTTAGGACAGCCAGATACAGCTTACGGATAGTCCGCATCTGAAAGGTGGGGAGAAAGTTGCCTCTAAGAAGCATCCATTTGCCCACCGCGTGCTCGGGGCTGCAGAATGCCGTAGACTGAATTAGCGCATCGGCGATCCATCTCTGTGGGAAGGTGACCTTGATGTAGAGGGATATATGTTTTCTTTAATTTCTCATTTTGAGGACTTTTTCTGGAGTGCCTACTCTGTGCCAGATACTGTGCCACACACAGGGATTTGGTGGTGAAGAAGACAGTCGCGTCTCCAGGAATTTATTTAGTAATAGAGACAGCATATTTTAGTATTGAAGAAACAACACACTGCAGTTTTCAGAGGTTCATTAGGTATTATTGTCTCGATAATCTGGTTATTGATAAATTTGTCTACATCCCATCCCTTTTGATATTTATCTCGTATTTCCTGAATCTCGCAGAATACATCATTTCAGTTGTATATATAACTCTAGTTGTCTAGATTTGGGGATATTTTAAAGATCCAAGAATATGTTACCCAAATCTAGATGATAATTTGTGAAGTAATGTTTTCTAATTTCTCTGGCCCCACCTCTGCCTCAGAGTATGTTATTTGTGGTCTTGTTCTAAAGGTTTGAGTTTTAGGGACAAGAAATAAATGTGAGGGTTATTTTGGCTTGATGAACATGCAGAGTCTAAAGCAGTCATTTCAGATGTTGCTCTCACCTTTTTTTTTTTTTTTTTTTTTTTTTGAGAATGGGTTCTATAAAACTGAACCCTGCCAAAACTAGTGAAAAGCGAGGAAATATTAGAGTTAGCCTTAATTCGGCTTCATTTAGGCTAAAAGGAGTGTGGGGGCAAAGGCCATTAAAGTGGCATTGTCTCAGAGATGCTTCTGGGAAGGTATTTGATATCTATTAGGTGTAAATTGTTATTTACACTTAGGTTTATTGTGTGGGGGTGTGCTGTGAAAAGCTTTTATACTAACAAGTTTTTATTATTGCCGGAAATGCTATCCCTTTAATGTTGCTTTTCACTTGGGTGTCAGAGGCAGCCTGGGAAAGTATGAGCAAAACCTGCCTTCCAGCCAGGGACTGGGGGATCTGCCTCTATAGCATGGCTGGTGCGTGGGTGGGAGGTATGGAAGTTGAGTCACAGCTGATGTAAAATTGTGAGGAGCAAGGGCACCTAGACTTGTGGCTTTTTCCCCCCCTTAAATCAGTGAGTATTATTTTGTCCAGAATCTGAACTGTTCTGATCAAGTTGAAAATAAAACCTTTCTCCCACTCTCTTTTTTGTACATCTTCCTTTCAGCCTCAAATTTCTGAGATACTGAAGTAAATTTATAAATTCGAACATATTTCCAAGTACCTTTTTGGAAGAAGAGAATACTTTTATGATGTTTTGATAACCACATGGATACTTTTTATTCTTAGGTACCCATGTATGTAAAATAAATGGGTAGAGTTAGAAATCAAGGCATTACAGCTTGATTTCAGCAAACATTTCTTCCTTCATCTACTGTATATTTAGGCACTACATTGAGAACTGGGGATACAGTACAAAACACACAATTCCTACCCTCACATTGCTCATCGGCCGGTCACAGTTAGGCAGAAACAGTAAACCCAGCAGTTACGAACCATGGGCTAGGCACTAAGGTGTAGGGAAAGGGGGCAGTTACCCAGATATGAGAGCAGGTGGGGTCAGGAAAGGCTCTGGGCCGGGAATCCCTGAAATGAGCTTTGAAGGAAGAATTCACCAGTTAGCCAGATAGAAGGCCCTGTTCAGGGCGCCTGGGTGGCTCAGTTGGTTAAGCGACTGCCGTCGGCTCAGGTCATGATCCTGGAGTCCTGGGATCGAGTCCCACATCGGACTCCCTGCTCAGCAGGGAGTCTGCTTCTCCCACTGATCTCTCTCCTGTCATGCTCGCTCTCTCTCTCTCTCTCTCAAATAAATAAATAAAATCATTAAAAAAAAAAAAAAGAAGAAGAAGGCCCTGTTCAAGGGAGTAAGAACATGAAACAGAAAAGAACAAAAACATGGTATCGTTGAGGAGCGAAGTTCAGTGTGCGAGGAGGAGAGCAGTGGGCAGCAGAGGGGGAAGCCGGGACTCTGACTTGGTATGGCGAGGCTAGGTTGGTTATAGGGAGGCACCTACTTCAGAGTTAGGACTTTCCCCCCTTTTAGCCTGTGGGGAATAGTTGAGGATTTTAATCAGGGAAATGGCGTGGTGGGATTTACACTTAGAAGGAGGTCCCCAGCAGTGGTGAGCAGCTTGGATGGCAAGACTGCTAGACTGGAGGCAGAGGGACAAATGGGAGGCCGAATAGAAAACAATACGGTCAGAACTGAGTCTCTGGTGCTAGGGGTGGAAAGAAAGGGCAGATTTCACAGAATCACAAGGACTTGCTTCTGGTTTGGTGTGGTGTTGAGTGAGAAGGAGGATCTTGGAAGGGGCCCAGACATTCCATCCCCCAAAATGCCCTGGAATGAGTTGCTTGTTGGTACGCTGCAGGGCACATTCAGCCACTAGGGGACTCCGGTTGTTTTGCTGGGTCAGATCCAGGCTGTTGAATTGCTCTTCTCTCTCTTGGGCATTAGGGAGCAAATTGTCCTCTGTAATGCAAGCCTTGAAAGGCAGGGACACACTTCAAAATACCCGAGAATTTGTCCAGTGTTCATTATGATCCTGTTATTTGGTGAGTTTTTGAAAATCACTGTCATATTTATTTTGACATTAGCTCATACTGACTCTTTCTTGCAGCAATGACTGTTGTAAGCTTATTATTTGCAGCATAAAATGTTGGTCCTGCGTGAGCAAAGGGAGCATGAATACCAGGCCAAAGGAAACTTGTGTCTTGGCCCTAGTCCTGGGCTTTTTGCAAGTAGGGATTCCTCATCTGACTCTTTATTTAAAAAAAAAAAATGTTTTTTCCCTTGGGGCCTTGTTGTCTGTCTTTATGTATGGAGGCTGCAGTCACACACAAGCTTCAAGATAACCATGGCTTTCATAACGGTAGTGTGTGTGTGTGTGTGTGAGAGAGAGAGAGAGAGAGAGAGAGAGAGAAATGGGGAGTGGGGGTCTGTCTTGCTCAGGGTTTTTTGTCTTTCGCACTATATGGGCTAGTGGATTCAGAGAATGGTATATAGTGATTATCAGATTTGTTTCTTATATTAGAACTAAAAATATAAATAATTATTCCATAAGCATGATTTAGATTTTTTGAAAAGTACACTGGGTTGCCTTTGCTTCCAGTGCAACTCGCCTACCTCTTTTCTGCTTACTCTTGTATTTTTAAAAATTTTGACTGTGTTTTATCTCTTAATTGGCTTTTCAGCTGCAGACTCAGAAAATGCACTATGTCCTATCTTCCAGATCATTTCTAAAAATGTTAAATAAGAACAAGTCTAGTACCAATTTATTCCTTTTCTCATAGTGGAATTCCCCCCCCCCCATGTTTAAAGATCCCATTCTTTGGTACAAATTTCTTTACACATTGTGGATTGTACCAAAAGTGTGCAGATATTTGTAAAATGCCCCGAATAGTGCCTGATGTATTGTAGGTGTTTGGTAAATAGTCTGCAGGTTTTCCAAATTGGTAGTTTCTGTATTCTTTTTAAAATTGTTAAAATGATTATTAATTTGGGTAGGAGCATGATGATGTTATATTGGCAATGTGCCAGCCCACCTTATTATACAGTACATTTAAAAAAGCCTGATTATGCATTTCGCCAAACAAATCCTCATAGAGATAGCAAAACACAGTGTATTCTCGGTGTGATCTGTGATTTTATTTTACTTTTTTTTGATTTGTGATTTAAAATTTTGATCTCTTTAGGGTTTATTTTAAAAATAGGAAGCTTAATTTTAGAATTAATCTCTTTGCTTTTGGGTAATCTGTTAGAGATTATAACAATAAAAATATCATAATGAAAGTGTGAGAAATCCTTTAGAATAGGATCTTATTTATTAGAATACTAAAAAATAGGACATCTTCATTTTTATTAGGTAAATGACAAACACCATAAACTCATCATCTGCACAGATTATTTTATTTGAAAATTTAATAATTTAAAGTAGGGAGATTATGAAATTTATATTTGGAAGTTAAAGACTTTAATGAGATCACTTGGAAAGGGCAGAATCAGGACTTAGACCCAGACTTCTAGACTGAGTCACCCCTTTATGCTTTTTTCATTATGTCATTTTAATAAGAGAATATTAAAGAAGCTCTTACGTTCAGTAAATGTTCTCTCAAATCTTTTATAACTATAGTACTCAATAGTAACAATTACTGTTTACAGTATGACACAGGTGCCCAGGGTGCATATAGGAAAGGGTTTTTGATTTTCAGGAGAGGCTGAAATCCAGAAGGCCTGAGGAACACAAAGGGCGGCTTCTGTTAACCAGAATTTATAATGAAACTGGAAGCCTTCAGCAGTCAAATCTGTATGCGCTTTTGTATACACCTTCAGTTTCTTAAGCAGTTATGTTTATAGACGACCTTTTCCAGAATCCCCAGGTTTTTTACAGTAGAAAAAATAAGTACTTAGATCATCTTCCTCCTCTCTTTTCAGCCTTTGCAGTCATTAGACTGATTTAGGACAGGCAGGTTCTTGCTCATTCTCATTCCTTGAAAACCCTCCTGTTAGTGGTCATTTAGCAGCTTCCCCGTCTTTCATTAAATCCACTACATCTGTAAACTGTACATAAGTGGAATTTTTTTTAATGATTTTTGTTTTATTTCTTATTTATGATCAGATATTCACGGGTGAAATACTTTAAGTCTGTATTAACGATGCTGGGCTGCTCTGAATGCTTCCAGTGCTGTGTAATTAATGCCCCCATAGAAGATATTCATTCCTTAAAATATGCCTGCACATGGCGCCTGTCCCTCCCTCCCTCTCCCCCTCCTTCCCTCCTACACACACACACACACACACGCGCGCGAACACACACACACACACACACACACACACACACACGCGTGCGCAGAGCACACACCAAACTGCCATTCTCCAGCAGGCCTGTTTCTGGAGTTGGGAGATGTCAGCCTGCCGGGAGGGGTGGGGGGAGGAGGAAGAGGTGGGGCTCCACTCTGATTAATTACCTTAGGCATTCAGGGGTGGGGCTTCCTTCAGCCATCTGCCTGAGATATGGGAGGGAGCTGGAGAGAGAAGGAGGGGGAGAGGCTGCCAGAGAGGAAGAGAAAAGAAAGGAAGAAACGCTAGAAAGAAAAGGAAGGGGAACGGGGTAAAAGGAGATCAGTTGCTCGCCCCGAAATAGCTGGCCTGGGGGGGGGTGGGGGGGAGCTGTGGAGGTGCGCCCCAGCACGACCGCCCTGAAGGGCTCATCCTCTGTGCCGTTTGGTTTATGGAGGAAAAGAAAATGGTCACTCAGGTAAGATTTGTGTTTCCTCGGCGTGCCTCTTTGCTGGTTTCTGCGATCTAAATAAAGACCTGGGGGTCGGGCATAGTAGGCAGAGTTTTAATAATGATTGTCTTCTCAGAGAAGGCCAGATTTATTGTTATTAACTGAAAAGTGTTAGTCTGTGTCTGCTGTGTGTGTGTGTGTGTGTGTGTGTGAGAGAGAGAGAGAGAGAGAGGGAGGGAGAGATGTATCCATATCCTTTTCTCTCTCCCCCTCCCTCAGCTCCGTAGCAGATTCCTGTTTCCTGTACTGTGCAGCTGTAGCTCAGGAAAGACCCTGTGGGGATTTGTCTACCTCTTTGTCTTGGTTCTGAGAAGAGGGAGGGAGAGAGACTGCAGAGGTAGGAAGAGATTCTTAACAGACTGCCAAAAAAGAGGGAAAAAGGATTGACTTCCTTTTAAGAATTGCAGAAGAATTTGTGTTCTAGGGAAATCTGATTCCTGATCCACTGGAGTTTCTCAGGATTGGCTGTGGAATTGCCGTTCTGCTGGCTTCGCCGTAAATGGCTTATTAAAAATGAAGGCTAGAAAAATAGGCTTCGTGTTCATGGCTTTGTTACTGGCAAAGAATGTTTTCGGTAGGAACCATAGGAATATCCAGGTGTAGCAGAGGCAGGTAGAGCCCTCTGTGAGACTCAGGAGAACAAATCTGAATGCATAAATGACAATCACAGGGGCAGTAAAAGGCATTTGAAGGAGAGGGAGTAGGAAATGGAAGATCTCTCTCTCCCTGTCTCTCTCCCTGTCTGTCTGTCTCTGTCTCTCTCTCTCTCTCTCTCTCTGCCTGTCTTTGGTTATGCCAGGCAATATCTAATCTGCATTTTAGCAAGTCATTCCTGAAATGACTTGAGAAAGGAAAACATGAATACTCTTCCACGGTTCCCCCCTGGCCATGCTCTTTTTCTCGTTGGCACCCTCTGTATGTTCCTTTTACCCTCTTTTATTTACGTGTATGTGGAGAGGGAATGATGAGACTGCAATTGGTCAGTGAAATCATTTGCTACGGTGAGCGTTCCTGTCCTTTAGGCTCAGACTTAGGATCAGTGTCATTCCAGGCTTTTATGCTCTGTAGGGAAATTTCATCTCTGGACAGTGCTTTCCTTTTAAGGAGTTTGCTTTTGGGGGGGCGTGGGGGGTATTCTCTCCTCTTTTCCTCTCCGAGTCACCACCGGAGGGCGAGAGAGTCAGCTAGCTATCTGGATAGAGGCATCATTTTTAGGAGCAGGAACACTGTTCCGTTAAATGTTATATAATGCCCTGCAGTGCTGTTTGGAAAGAGGGAAGGCATTAGGGAGATTCTGCCAACGTGACCTAGAGGGAAACAAAGTTCCGAAGAATATATCTTTCCAAAGTGATTTTTCACCAGATCTGAGTTTGGAGATGATCAAGAATCCCTCCTCTTTTGGAAAGGGGAGAAATCTTTGACATATTTTCTCTCCCAGTTCTTATCCCTTTGTTGTTAGCCTAATTAGCTCTTTAGAAATATTGCTTTACTTTTTAAAAATTTCCATAAAAGAGAAGACCTATTTCTGGATTCTCTTTGTTGCTTGGGAAATGATACTTCTTAACCCTGGAGCCCTCATTCAATTTTCATTAACTGGCACTATTACAGGGCGACAGCTCTCTTCTTTCTCAGCTATTACTGAGGGCTTTCCAACTACTTGACTTTTCATTATATATATTTTAAGATCAGTGAAAGAGTTCTCTAAACTAGTGCTTATTCTAATCAGAGGGTTTCTATGGCCTCCTGGAACATGTGCCCTTCATTTCTGGAGGAGCTGGGTGAGCATGTGTAAGCACAAGTTCGAATGCTTACGCTCATGCGTGCTTCAGTGCAGGCTGAGTAATTAGTATTTAAGAAAACGGTTGTCTTAGCAGCGAAGCAGAAGAGAGAAATAAGAACTGGAAAGAAGGATTGATTTCTTGGTGGTTAAGAATTCTAAGAGGTAAATTAGAATCACTGTGATTGTCTCAGGATGTGCTGGATGCTGAGAAGGAAGTTGCGCCTTTTTGCCCATCCCGAATCTCTGTAACAGGCAAGTACAGAGCATGAGATTTGTGGATTTTTTTTTTAAATATTTTTTATTTATTTATTTGACAGACAGAGATCACAAGTAGGCAGAGAGGCAGACAGAGAGAGAGGAGGAAACAAGCTTCCTGCTGAGCAGAGAGCCCGATGTGGGGCTCGATCCCAGGACCCTGGGATCATGACCTGAGCCGAAAGCAGAGGCTTTAACCCACTGAGCCACCCAGGCGCCTCAAGAGATTTGTGGATTTTTAGTATGTATGTCAGCATATTTTATTTTGGTGTGTATTCTCACTGTGTAATGTAACATACGTGGTTGCTAGTAATCTTAAAAAAAAAAAAAAAAAAAAAAAAGGAAATAACCAAATGGGCCAGATCTTTTTAATTTGTCCTTACAAGGTTTTGGGGTTTTTTAAATTTGTTTTTGGTTTTTGTTTTTCAAGCCAGACATCTAATCCCAATATTTGATAATGATCTGTCAGATAAACTTTGCGAATATAAAATGTCTGCGCTGTTTAGGGTTCAGTTATCACAGTGAAATGGTTAATTATGGTGTCTAGGGTCTTGACTTTAGTATATTAAGAAAGGTATTTAGACATGTTTTTATCATTTTATCACCTAGGTTCTCTGCATATTAGATCTTGACATTTCTGTATCCCTTTATTTTAAATTAATTGCTCACTTTGATGGAAGAAGGGGAAGGGCTTTCAGTGGATGACAACATTAGACCTGGATCAGTGGTTGTGCCTTTAGTATCTTACCGGCTCTAGTTTCATAAGGCCAGTTTTGGGGGTAATTAGCAAACTGCTCTGTCATTTACAATAGCTAGTCAGTGTTTTGTTTTAAAAAAAAAAATGACAATTTAATCACAAAATTCTAATATAGTAGACAGACATGCTCCTGTGACTTTTTAAGATACAACTTTAGGTGTATCCATTGTTCATGTAAATGTCATAGGAGTATTTCCCTGAGCTACTCTGTTATTTCTGAGTATTTGAATGAAATTACCGCATCTCTTCACGTCTATGAAAACAACGCAGAATGAAAGGAAGGAAAGAGAAGTCATTGTTAGTATGTGTAAATTTAGAGAAACAAAATTGCAAATGACTTTAGTTAATAAAAAAGTGTTTCGCCAGACTCAGACTCCGATAAACTGTTTGTTGTTGGAAGGAAAAGTATACCGGGCAGAGAGGAAAAGATCTCACAGTATGGATGTGAAAGAAAATTTTTGTACTCCTATAGTGTAAGACTGCCAGTTTCTGTGGAACACAAAGCCCTCCCTTTCTTGGACAGCTCAGTGCTTTGCTGGCATTTTCTTCAAAATCTGTTTTCCATCAGGACCGAGAGGAGGGAAGGTGTTAAGAAAAAGGGAGGTTGGAAAGGGGGTTGCTGTTCCTTTAAATAGTGCAGTGAGCCCATGTGGCAGCAGGCCGGCTCCGGAGTGTATTCTTCTGTAATGAATCACCAGTTCCATTGTCTGCTATCTCCCCTCTTTGTAGCTGGGAGGCTGAAGTCTTTCACCTGAGCCGTGGCTGGTTCTCGCTGTTCTGTTCCAGGGTGGTTGGGAGAAGAGAAGAGGGAGGGTATTTTCTGCTTTAATTAAAGACAGATAACAGAGCAGGTATGTTTTGCTTTGTTTCATTTTCTCCCCTTTCCTCTTTGTGTTTGTTTTTTTTGGAACGAGTTGGAGTAGGGGAATTGGTTCTGTGATCTAGCTTAAGCATGGCCCATCTTCTGTGAATTTTGAAAGTGCTCTTGATTATTTAGTCTCCATTTTGTGGCAGTGCTTTAAAGTGAGTCCACTCCGTTGCCAGCCCGGCCCACCCAAACCTCATCCCATTCTTCATCCACAGAGCTCCTGCCCCGCTGTTGGCTTTGGCACACTTGCCCCTTTCTATGGGCTGTGCAGGACCCTGGGAAGTTGGGGCTAGCTGCAGATTGTGGCTTGGAGGCTAATTTATGTTCCTTTACAATGAACCAAAAAAAGCCTCACTTTTTCCAGAGATTTGGTTTCTTTCGGAATTCTTCTACACTGCTCCATATCTTCAGTTCTAACCATTGCCTTGCCAGAGCCAAGATGGACTCTTGAAAAAGATTGCTATGCCAACAATTACTGAGCTTTCCTGAAAACATATCCAGAATTGCATAAATGTGATTACATCTGAGCAGTTTGGACTTGTTAGATGATTTTTCTTCCCGGTCATCCCCGTGCCTACACCCTGCCACCCAAACACACACCTCTTTGGCCCCTTTCTCTTTTTTTTAACTTCACCTTTCTCCTTAGTTTTGCAGTTGAGACTCAGTGAGCTTAGCATTTGATAATCCAGTATTCAAGTTTGCATGGTCCTGGAGGACATCTCCCTGGGGCAAGGTAAAGGACACTTCATCGCTCCCTGTGACAGCGTGTGGTGTAAAGGCCTAGTTTTGTTCCTCTAGTTGTGTGTTCTTGCCTGAAAATTTCCAGACTCGTATCCACGCAGATGGCCATGTGAAAACAGTCTCATCCCTCTTTTGACTTCTGGTTTGTGTACAGCCACATTTTAACATCTCTTTGTGTAACTCCTTACCTCGGGTTGTTTCTTGGGCATCTCTAGATGACACTTGGGTCGTCAGCAGGAGCCAGTGACAGAGCTGCTACCGCCCCTCCGCCCAGCAGCCTCTTTCTGGTGTTCTGGTTCCTCTCCGAAACCCGACATTGTTGGTGTCCCAAGACCTGTCGTTCTGGAGCCATAATCCCTTGCTCTTTCTGTTTCATCATTCCAGAACCACTGTCCAGTCTTTCTTTTAAACCTCCTTCACCATGCTTGGTCTCTGAAATCCAACAAATCTAGATGGGACACACCCCTGCTGTAAATGCTCTGCGGTTTTGAACGCAACTACTTTATGCCCGGGCTTCGGTGCTCGGCATCCAGGCTAAGCCGTCAGAAGCCCTGCGGCCTGTCCGCCATGCTGCAGTGTTGCCGCCTCCCGGGTGCTTCAGTGTGCCGCTGATTCTGTTCGAATGATGACATTCGGGAAACCTTAGAGTCAGATAATTCATTAGAGGTCATGGACAGAGTGAATTATTTAAAGTGCAAGTCTGATTTTGTCACTCCTGTGCTTTAAACCTTCCCGGTGATTTCCCTGCAGACTCAGGATAAAATCCGGTGTCCCTTACTCTGGTCTCTGAGGCTCGGTGTGGTCAAGAACCTGCCTGCCTCCCCAGACTTCTCTTTTTCTCTTCCTTTTATTTCACTCCATTGATGATGGCCTCTCTGCTCATCTCTTAACACACCAGTATCCTCCTGCCCTGGGCCTTGCCCTTCTTCTTTTTTGCTTGTTTGTTTGTTTGTTTCTCAGCCTGAAATGCTCTTCACCCAGATAACCACAGGCTTCTCATGGGAGAGCACTCCCTTGACCAGCCCATCTCCACTGAATTTCCCTATCCGCATATGCTGCTTTTTCTTCTCTTAACACTGATTTTAGCTTATCGTTACTTGTTATAGGTATGCTTGATTGATTATTTTCTGTGCCACCCAACTCCTACAGAGACTGTAAGCCCTTCGAGGTCAGGGACCTCGTCAGCAGTCTGTGGCATACTCTGCCTCTGGTGGGTAGTCATAATGTGGTCAGAATACAGCTAATCAGCTAATCCTTAAATACAGGATGTGGTACTATCAGGTACCGTGCTAACCACTTTGTCTACATTAGCTCATTGAACTCCTCTCCACAACCCTGTCATTCTCCCCTTGGTATAGAAGAGGAAACCTAGACATAAAATGGTTAGGTTACTTGCCCAAGTTTATACAGCTGCTAAGAGATGTGGGGATTCATATGCATATACTGGCTTGGGAATCCACACTCTTAACAGTGGTACCCCAGTGCCTCTTGTAGGTATTCAGTACATGTTTGTTGAATGTGTGAATGAATTAATCTGGTTGAGACTCTCTGATTTACTTCTGGAATTTCCATCTCTGACTTACTCTAGGCTTTGATGGAATATAGTTGACACTTGAACAACACGGGTTTGGACAGCACACACCCACTTGCATGGAATTTTTTTTTTTTTTCGATAAGTGCAGTACTGTAAATTATTTCTCCATCTTATGGTTTTCCTAACAACATTTTCTTTTCTCTAGCTTACTTTATTGTAAGAATACAGTACATAGTACATATAACACACATTATTTGGGTTAACTGACTGTTAATGGTAAGGCTCTGTCAACAGTAGACTATTTACTAGTAAAGTTTTTGGAGAATCAAAAGTTATATGCAGATTTTGGACAATGTGGGGGCAGAGGCAGGGTTGGCACCCCAACCCCCATACCTTTCAGGGGTCAGCTGTACTTGCAATAACCTACGTACAACGCATACCTTACATGTACAATAATATACATAATTTACATGCATAATCATTATTGTGGTCACATCATACATCACTTGTCAATCTCTCTCTCTCTCTCTCTCTTTTTTTTTTTTTAGATTTTATTTATTTGAGAGAGGTACAGAAACAGAGGGAGCAGGGGGAGGGTCAGAGGGAGAGGGACAAGCAGACGCCCTGCTGAGCAGGGAGCCCGATGCGATGGGGGGGCTCCATCCCAGGACCCCAAGATTATGACCTGAGCCTAAAGCAGAAGCTTAAGTGACTGAGCCCCCCAGGCATCTTAATCTCTTTTTGAGATAGGTGGTATTTTTACCATACATTAGACTTTGAGATCTGAAAGGTCAGGCACTTGGGTGGCCTTAGACACAGAGATAGGTTTCCAACTTGAAATCTGTTTAATTCTGTCTTTGCATACGCTTCCATTATACTAGCAGCCTCATGAGATAAATAGTTCCATTGTTGGCCATTAAAAGGTAGAAGAGTTTTCTTTACAGCAGGCTATTTTCATTAGGGTTTTCTCACCTCACCTCATTCTGTCATCCAGAGTCACACAGAGAGATTTAATCTCTCTTCTTCATGAAAGCTAAATACGTGAAGATAACTGCTAAGTGTTCCCTTTCATCTTCTGTCCTTTGTGTACTTCTTTCTTACTGCCTTGCATCAGGCCTCACAGGTAGAAAACATACGGTTTCCAGAGACTTGACTGTCTCGGACTGATCGCTTCAATTTCTGTGAATGATTTACCATTTACTTCTAATTATTAGGTGAAATATCAATTATGAGTGTCAAGGATCATATCTTTATTATAAATTTTATTTTTTGATGTGTTTTGACTTCACTCAGCTTTTTTTTTTTTTTTTTAAAGATTTTATTTATTTATTTGACAGAGAAATTACAGGTACACTGAGAGGCAGGCAGAGAGAGAGAGAGAAGGAAGCAGGCTCCCTGCTGAGCAGAGAGCCCGATGTGGGACTCGATCCCAGGACCCTGAGATCATGACCTGAGCCGAAGGCAGCGGCTTAACCCACTGAGCCACCCAGGCGCCCCTTCACTCAGCTTTCATAGCTTATCGATCATGTAGTGTTATCAGCAATTTATAACTTCAAAAATGAGGGGATCTCTTTGTTTTAAATTAACACATAATGTATTATTTGCTTCAGGGGTATAGGTCTGTGACTCGTCAGTCTTACACAACTCACAGCACTCACCATAGCACATACCTTCCCCAGTGTCCACCATCCAGCCACCCTATCCCTACCGACTCCCCAAACCAGCAACCCTCAGTTTATTTCCTGAGATTAAGAGTCTCTTACGGTTTGTCTGCCTCCCTGGTCCCACCTTGTTTCATTTTTTCCCTCCCTAACCCCCACGACCCCCCACCCTGCCTCTCAAATTAAAAATGAGCGGATCTCTTAGGTAGAATATTAATTATACCGTTCTAAAGCTATACAGGCTGTCAGCTGTTCAGTTCAGCAAGGTCAGCAAAAGTAAATATGATAACTTCCCTTGAGATGTTGAAATTGTATCAAAATATGTTGAAAAGACAAAATTAGGAAGTATAAGAGGCTTTTCACTTGGTAGCAACAGTAAAACACAATCTGGTTTTTCTGTTGAGAATAGAGGTAAAACACAACCAAAAGATGCCTTCAATCCTTGAAAAATATTCTGATGTAATAATACTTATTATAAATCACATATCATAGAAACACTCTTAGATTCCCTTCCTTTGGTATATTCTTTTCATCCTGCCTCATGAGTTCTTTCAAAGCACTACCAGTTTCAGGACATTAGAATGATATTTCTTATTTAATTAAGGCTTGGGAAATAAGTATGACCAGTCTTGCTATAAAGAAAAGGAAATGCAGTTTTTAAAATTGTAACTTGAAATCGTATAACTAATGACATTTGATTCTTTCAGAATTACAGGATAAAGTTCTGCAATCAGAATTTGATATTTCATGTATAAAGGAATATTTAACTAGAAAATATGAAAATGGAAATCAGTAACTATTTATGAAATTATAAAATAATGCGTTTATATCCATAAATAACAGAACGATATTTTAATCTGATATTGATGCCAAGATTCCTTGTGAAAAGTTCTGAAGAGACGAACTGAGACATGAGTGAAGAAGATGAGATTTTTTTGAAAGATCAGGGTCCACAAACTCTCTGCTAATGTCTTGATAGTAAATATTTTCAGTTTTGCGGGCCATGGTGTTTCTGTCACAACTATTCAGCTCTGCTGTTGAAACATAAAAGAAGTCATAGACGATACATAAATGAATGAGTATGGCCATATTCCAGTAAAACTTTATTTATGGACACTGAAATTTGAATTTCATATAATTTCCATGTGTCACAAAATATTCTTCTTTTGAATTTTTTTTTAGCTACTTAAAAATATAAAAACCATGTTGGCATTTAGATTGTACAAAAATGGGTGGTGGACCGCCTTTAGGCCAGAGCCATAGTTTGCCAACCCCTGACTTAGAGGGGTGCGGGTCCTCCTTCCTTGACTAATAGTGGGAAGGTTTTCTCCTACAGCTTGATGACAGGGGACCCAGTTCCTCCAGTTCCTAGCAGTTTTGGCATGTCATCTTGGGGCCCTGTTACAGTGAAACCCTTGCTCTCTCATTCCCTTCCAGAAAATAGCAAAATTCTTTCCCCTTTTTCTCTTCCTTTTTCCTTCCATTCTACCCCCAAATCTGAGCCATTTGCCGTCCCTGAATATGTCATATTTTATACCTTCCTATTTTTCATAGTTTTTCATGTACTATTACTTTGAGCCAGAAGACCTTTCTCTCCAACATGGTTAATTTCTTGCCTTAAATGTGCAGCTTAGACTTCACCGCTTTCAGAAAGCTTGCCCTGTCTCCTAGGCTTGTCCCTTTTTTGTGCTTCTTTGGCATTGTGTGTGTGTTGCTGTCTTAGCCCATACCATTCAGTGTTGTAGTTGTGAGTATATTGATCTGTTCTGACCCACCACACTGGTTTCTTTCAGGACTGTGACTATACCGCCAGTGTTCATTATTGTCTGGTTCAATTTGGTATCTGGTAAATACTTTGTAATTGAATTAATGAATTTTAACTTTTTTTTAATTCATTAACAGGGTTTTCTTTTGAAATGAAAAATGAGAGAGTTAAATTGGGTAATCACACACATCCTAGTGCTTATTACTTAAATCAGTAAATAACTAAAATATAAGTGTCATTTTAGAAATGGGTGCTTTATTTGGCTAGAAGGAGAATTTGGGGGAACAAACAGTTTATTGGGGAATACACAGATCTTCTGTAGATGTTCTAGTGGAAGGCAGCATGTATCCAGAACATAGCATGCAGGTAAGTGGCATAGTAGCTCCAGTCTGCAGGGAAGCCAGGAAAGGGAGAAAGAAGAGCCTGGCCCCAACCAGTGGGAAGGGCAAAGAGACATGGGAAGGTGACAATGAAATTTTAGGGTTTGGCCAAACCTTGTAAGTACATTAAACACACACATAAGTACTGCCGTCTCCCTCTCTTTTCCTTCTACTCAGGATGTTCAAGAGTTAGATTCTTTGCATATTCCTTTTGAAAAGCTGTCAGTACAGATGCATATTAGACCATGACCATTCCATGTCATCTTCAGGGCTCACTATTCATTGTTTGATAGGCTTTTCCTCTCTGTGTATTTCCTTTTGGATAGTTTCTTTTGTGGTATTACCAAGAGTGCTACTTTTTTTCTTCTGAAACGTCTAATGCCATTAATCCAAGCCAGTGTGTGGTTGGTTGGTTGGTTGGTTGGATTTTTTAATCTCAGACATGACAATTTTTGTCTCTGGAATTTGATGTATATATATATTTTTTTTCCATGTCTCTTTAACATGCTCAATTTTTCTTTTACATATAGTTTTTCTTGAGTGTGTGAAATACAAATGTTTTAATATTCTTGTCTGCTAAGTCAAACATCTGTATTAGTTCTAGATCAGTTCCTATTGATTTTTCTCATCATTATGGATTGTATTTTTCTGCTTGTTTGCATGCCTGGTAATTTTTGATTGGGTGCCAGACACTGAAAGTTTTTTGTTTTTTTTTTTAACCTTGTTGGAAGCTGGATATATGTCTTTTTATATATCTCTCTATACATTTTACGTATGTTCTTGAGCATTGTCTGCAGCACAGCTGAGTTTCTTAGAAATGGTTTGCTCCTTTCAGGTCTTGTTTTAAGTTTTTTTAGAAGGGTCCAGAGCTGTTCAGTTTCTGCTTAATTTTTCTTCACTGTTGAGGTGCAAGGTTCTTAGTCTCTACCTGATGTTTCTTAAATTACCAGCTCGTGCACGCTCATCTTTGGGAGCAGGCGCTCTGTTCCAGGCACTGTGTGACCTCCTGGCATTATTCCCTCCCACTCCTTTAGGTGGTCCGTTCTCCAGCCTCAGGTAGCTCTTCACACGTGTGCAGTGGTCATAACCTAACTGAGTATTCGAGGACAGCCCTCTGTGCCTCTTCAGCATTCTCTCTCTGTGCTGTGGCACTCTGCCCTGAGAGCTCTCGCTGCCTTGGCTTCCCTCTGTCCATCCCACAGCCTGGAAGCTTCCTTCAGGCAGTAAGCTGACCAGTTACAAAGCTCACCTTGTCTCATGGATCAGTGTCCTTTGCCAGACATACAGTATCTTGAGTGCTGTTGTTCCAAATTTTTTTTTCTGGGTTTTGTTTTGTTACAGCAAGATTCCAGTTCTTGTTACTCCATCTTGATTAGAAGCAGAAGTGAGACCACTTATTTTTAAATGAAAACTGAGTGGTACCTCATTTAATATATTCCTAATTTATGAATGAACGCTCATTTGAACAGGAAATCCCAGGAGTATTGGAGAATACACATATGTATTACTAGTTGAAATACAAGGCGGAACGTGGTGAATTCCATGAATATGATGTCAGTAAATTACCGTTATAAGTTCAGATGAGGAGAGAACTAGTTTGGGAAGTTTGGCAGTGGCCTTGGGTGAGAGGAAAGGGTATGTGTGTGTGTGTGTGTGTGTGTGTGAGAGAGAGAGAGAGAGAGAGAGAGAGAGACATGCAGGATGTTTATATGAATCTGGAACCAAATTCTTGAGTACTGAATGAGATTCAGAGGTAGAATCGTTTCAGAGGGTGTCTAGGACTGACTTACTTAAGGGTAAAAATAGTTCTTTAACAAAAAATATGGTCAAGATCATAGGAGAAGTAGGGTTTCTATGTTTTTATAGTTTAGCATGCTTTGCGGTCTGTTGTGGAAAGGGAAAAAAATTTTTTTTCTCCTGTGTATTTGTTAACTGCAATTCTTACAGATTAGGGAGGAAGAAAAGTCAACGTACCATTTGTTCATTTAGTGTAGAAAATAGGATACTGTGGACTGTGGATATGATGATCATTGTTCTAAAACGTGTGGAACTTTAGAAAGCCTCAGTAAAGCAGTAGTTAGATTTTTAGCCAATGCTTTTTCACTGACTTTCAGGTTATCTAGAAATTTCAGCAGGGAGAGGGCATGGGGAACTATACACGTTGTATAAACTAAAGAAGGTAGATGGCATTGCTTACAGTGCTCTTGATTTCCGGTAACATGGTTGTCAGTCATTTGCTAGCAGAGCAGCAAAGCAAGAGTTCACCCACGTATATGCTTTCAAGTCTTCTCTCTTGAGGAACCAGGAGATTTTTGAGAAGCTGGGAATATCTGTGCTGCGTTCTAGTTAATTTCACTTCACCTGTGTTTTTATATAAAACCTTTAGTAAGAAGAATGTGGTTGCTTTCCCCCTGTTTATGTTGATGTAACTGTTTATTTGAAAAAGAGCATGAAGATCTTCAAGGTTAGAGCTCAGCTGTTAGGTCTCACACTGTGGACTGTATTCTCTTTCCCTTTGTCGTCTTCCTCCGCAGATAGTGGTTATTATCTGTACCATGTGTGGTTTTTTGTTTGTTTGCTTGCTTGTTTAGCAGAGGGAGAGAGAGAATCTTAAGCAGGCGTAATGCCCAGGATGGAGCCAGATGGGGGGCTGGATCTCAGGACCCTGAGATCATGACCTGAGCTGGAACCAAGAGTGGAACGTCCAACCGACTGAACCACCCAGGTTGCCCCTGTTTGTGTTTTTTTTTTTAAGCTAGAAATGAAGAATTTCGTATACACGTTGTCAGTTAATTCTTAGAGATACCCCATTAGATGGCCATCTTCTCTCTAGTTTTACAGATAAAAGTATTAAGGCATTGAGAGATTAAATGACTTCTCCAGAGTCACACACATGGCAGAGCCTGGGGTTTATCTTACTCCAAAGTTTATGCTATTTGTACCCCTTTTTTGATGATAGCCACTGTATAAAGTATAACATGAATATAGGCCCTTAATATTTAGCTTTTTAAAAAAGATTTTATTTTTTCATGTAATCTCTGCACCCAGTGTGGGGCTTGAACTCATAGCCCCAAGATCAAGAGTCGTATGCGCCACTGACCGAGCCGGACAAGTGCCCCTAACTTTTCCTTTACATTAGAAAAATCTCTGACTCATCCTTAGCCAAAACCTAGAGAAATGTCTGGCAGTTTTCTTGGAGCCTTAGGTACCTATGGGAAAGTGCAGAATTGATCAATTCGACAATTCTGTACAAGCATTAACTTCCTGAAATTTTATCTCAGCACAAAGGTTTTGCAGTTTGATGGTTTAGTGATCATGTGGGAGCATTTGTTCACGAGAAGAGAGAAATCAAGGTATTAGCTCCTTACAGTAGCTCTTAGCCACTTTGGGCCTGGGAGCAGATAAACTACTTAATGGCACTTCTTTTACTCTCTCTGTTAGAAAGGAAATACTTAGTTTCACATGGTAATACACCTAATGTTTCTTCTTTTTTAGTGCATTCTGCCCCTTGGGTAGGGCTTCTTTATCACAGAATCGCTGATTCTTAGAACTAAAGTGAACTTTATTTTACAGAGTCAGGATGTGGATCCCAAGGGGAAGTGAATTGTCCAAGGTCATATGGCAAAGTAATGGCAGAACTGGAACTAGAATACATTTTAATTTTTTTTAAGATTATATTTATTTATTTGACAGAGATCACAAGTAGGCAGAGAGGCAGGTGGGGGTGGGTCGGCGGGGGAAGCAGGCTTTTCCTGCTGAGCAGAGCTCTATCCTAGGACCCTGAGACCATGACCGAGCGGAAGGCAGAAGTTTTATTTAACTTAACCCACTGAGCCACACAGGCACCCCTGGAATTCATTTTTACGTAGTCCCTGTCTGGTGTTCTTTCTGCTGTCAGAACATCCTCCTGAGAAGTTCAGACCTTTAACAAAAGTTGTTTAGTCTGTAAAGGCTAAAATACCAAGTCTTTATGCTCCTCATTCCTCAAAGGGAAAATCCTAGAATGAGTAAAAAGTTCAACTCCTGTATTTTGGGCATTCTTTGCTGAAAAATTATTCTTGAATGAAGCTGGCTAGTCCAGTTGATGGGATAATGATAACTTAGTTATAGGGAAGGAAGATGGTGAGTAGGAAGAAGAAATAGATATGCCCTTTGTTTTTTGTTTATTTGTTTTTTAAAGATGCTTAAAGATTTTTTGTTTTTGTTTTGGATCATTTGGTTTGACGTGGAAAGAAGTGTAGAGTGAAGTCTGAGAAGTGTTTTGTTACTAAGCAACCACTGAAGTTTAGACAGCTTCTTTTTGGTGCTCCTAGGAACTGATTTTGGATCTCCATTCTGCGTTTCCTGCATGCTTGTTTTCTTAAGTTGAATATTCTCTCTTACTCTGGGACAGGTTTTCCTGTTTAAGTGTAATAGCTTACTCAAAATCGCTTTTTGGGTGAACTTTTCCAGCATAGGGTTCTAATTCCTTCTTTGGGTTTATTTGTCTCGCTATGATAAAGGATTAAATATTGCAGCCACTCATTTATATTTCATGGCCATTCCATTCCTGACTGAAGGGTCAGAGTCTATGGCATGCCTTATTGATCCAGGTGCTGGAGATCAGAAGGGTTTTGAGGAGTGTTTTTCTCCCTTTCAGACTGCCATCTGACCTTGGCCAGATCCTACGTTCTGTGAAGGAGGTAGGAGGTGAAGAGTTAGGCATTCTAATCGGTAAATACTTGATTTGGGGGTCTTTGTTTTGTTTTGTTTTTGCTTTGTTTTCTGAGAGTGATTAGATCCGTGAAAGTGTTTTGTATTTATCAGGATTTATCACATAGTGCTGAGTAAGCTTGTAGGTGATGTTTGGACTGTGACATATAGTGTGCATTTAGTGCTGATATTTCCTGAATTGCTTTGTTCCCTGTGATCCAAATGCATCTAATTTACAAAAACATAAGTACAAGGGCTCTTTGAGGAATTGCAGTACATACTTTTCATTTTCCTTGAAGCTTCTCTAGTTCGCTTTTAATGAATCTTGGTGTTCTTAAAGGGTTATTTTAAAGAAACAATGAAATTCACGAACCCATGTTGTTTCACAAAATTAAAAGGGAACCTGAATTCTATAGCTTCCTTGTGGTTGAAATCTTTTGCAGAAAATAAATCATGACTTCTGGGTTAAGTTACGGGGTACTTTCACAACCTGTATCTCTTTGTGAGACCCCACTGAAAACATAGAAAGAACTAAACCAGTAACAGCAACGAGAGAAGGGCGAAAAGTGGTATTACTAATGAACAAGAGAGTTAAACAAATTTCTGGAAAAACTAAAGCAAATGGGAACCAACGGATGGGTACATGGAGTGGAAACTAAAGCCTACCAATGAGGACAAGGAGGCTGCTAGGGCTATGGAAGCCAGTCTGCCCAGCAGGAACCCCAGAGAGGCTCTGGACTCAGAGCAGTAGTGAAGGAGGAAGAGCGAACAGGGATTCCGTGTATATCATGCGGAGATAACTGACCTGTTCGGCATCTCCAGTGCTTTCCCAATAGAAATGGCCAGCAAGTATTGGGCTGTCCCCTTTCTCCAGAATTTAAAAAAAAAAAAAAAAGGAAAAACAAAGACGCCAGATGGTTTGGCTCTAAAGAAGTAGATCAAAATGCTTGGGGAAATTTAATTTAATTCTTTTCCTATTAGGTATTGGCAACCCTTCCTTCAGTCTTACATTTGGGGAAGAGATCATTCCACACTTCCCTAGCAGCTTACACCAAAATGAATCCTGCTGGTTGACATGCTCTTTTTTTTGGTCTTATACTGAGTTCCCAGTTAGAAATTTTAATTCTAGGGAGAGAGCTAATTGGAAAACAGGTTTACTTATACAATAACAGAGAAAACCCACACCCGCTAATCAAGTCCTTATTACCTGGATAATTAGTGCATGAAGACCATTAGCCATATGAGAGGAACTTTCAGTTTGAAAGAGACCAGTAGGAACAGAAAGGAAAGTTGACCCTCAAGGAAACAGGCAATCCAAGGGAGAGAGGAAAATTTAAAGCAGCATTCCAGCTAAAGTCCGGTTCAAGAAGATAATACATTCATAAAACGATGGTGGGGCGTAATGGAAAGGAGCAATTTGAAAATGCACAAGAGGATTAGAGATCAAGAAGGTGATTGTCAAAAGAAAACATGCCTCAGACAAATAGAAAATAGAATTGAAGGTACCTCCCAAAATGTTGAGCCTTAAGACACAAAGATGGAAAATACAAGAGGTAAGACAGATGATCTCCTCAGTCATCTTAGAAAGCAAAGACCAAGACAGAACCTTACCGGCTAAATTATTCACAATGTCCAAGATACGGAAACAACTTAAGGGTCTAACAGCAGATGAATGGATAAAGATGTGAGAGACACACACACACACACACACACACACACACACACACACACACACACACACACACGTATGAACTGTGGAATACTACTCAGCCATAAAAAGAAGGAAATCTTGCCATTTGCAACCCCATGGATGGACTTTGAAAGTATTGTGCTAAACAGTGTAAGTCAGAGAAAGACAAAGACCATATGATTTCACTTATGTGTGGATCTAAAACACAAAACAAAACAAATGAACAAAACAAAGCTCATAGATCCAGAGAACAGATTGGTGCTTATCAGAGGAGAAGAGGGTCAATTGTATGGTAACCGGTGATAATTAGACTTCCTGTGGTGGTCACTTTGTAGTATATACAAATATGAATTATAATGTCGTACGCCTAAAATTAACATAATGTCATATACCAATTTTACCTCCACTGAAAATGAAAAAATGAAAAAAAAAAAAACAACCAGGAAAAAAACCTTCCTCATTTACATTTTACTAGAGTCCTAGGAAAGCAGGGGTGTGATAAGGGGTGTGAAATAAGGAAGGTGGGCTGGCCAGAACTTTGTAACAGATATTCCAGATTACAGATTTTCCTTGATTTATGCCCTGATAAACTCAGCGGAAGTTGAGAATGTGGTAAGTCAGAATGTATTTAAATGCATTTAATGCTACCAAACATACAAACTCAGCCTACCTTAAACATGCTCAGAAAACTTCAAGTAGCCTGTAGTTACCAAAATCATCCAACACAAAGTCTATTTTATAATAAGGTATTGACTGTGTCATGTAACTTGCTGAATACTGTACTGAAAGTGAGAGAGCGGCTGGCTAGGGGCAGAAGGGATGTCCGTGTGCAGGTTGCCGACCCTCGGGCTCACCTGGCTGATGGGGAGTTGTGGCTGCGTCTGCCCAGCATCAGGAGAGAGGACCGTACTGCGTTATCACAAGCCTGGGAAAACATCCAAATTCAAACTTTGAAGCACAGTTCCTGCTAATACGTATCTCTTTAACACCATGGGGAAGTTGAATCGTCACACCATCCTTAAGTTGGGGATCATCTGTACCAGATTCTGGTAGAAGTCTTCAGAGAGGTTCTGTAGAACTGTTGTTCCTCTGGCTGGTCCTTCAAAGGGAATGCGGAGAGGTCTTTTATCTACTTTTTCCCTTTTGTCCGTTCCTCCCTCTTTTGGACAGAGTTTACCATATGAACAGTTAGCCCACCTGATCCCCGATAGTTGCCTCAAGGGGGAGGCCAATCCTACATCCTGTGTGCACAGATCTACAGAGTGACGTGTCCTCTAAGCCTGGAGAGGTGAGAGGAGTCGGTACCCCTAACGGCATCATCCAGCCTTGAACCTGCTGCCTTTTAAGAAACTGTTAAAAGAGGGTCACTCACAAGAGGGTTGGCCAAGGGAAGAATAGTAGGAGACTGCTGTTTTTTTCTGATGAGTTCTTCTGCACCCATTGATGTACCATCAGGGACGTGCATTAATTTGAGAAAAATAAAAACTAAATTTAAAAGGGGAAAATAAATTGCCCCAAACACCCTCGAAATAACTATGAAAGACCTTTTAGAATGCATTTGAAAAGAGAAATGAACTTCAAATATTGAAAGGTAAAATCTAATTAGTAGTTTATATCAGGAAAATCTTTTTTAAGAAAATTAGACTTCTAGAAATTGCCTACCCATTCTCCTCTCACTGCCTTTTCTCATGCAGCCCCTCAGACTGAGATCTAGGAGCCTCTTCCCCCCCCCCCATGCCCGTTTCCAGACTCCGAGCCCCCCACCGCCCCGACTGCCTCCAGCACTTGTCCGCTTATGTGCTTCCCTCTGCCTCTGCTCTGGCTCATAATCCTGTTGTAAGCCCGTCAGAGTTTGAGGTGTCCCCGCAGACCCATCTGTCCGTGCTTCCTTATGTCACCCATGTTTCCTCATGCTGGGTGGGTTTGGGTCTCTTCCTGTACTAATGTCATTGTCTCTCTTAAAAACTAACAAAAGTCTCTAGCTAGTTATACACTTTAGTAATTTGAATGTATTTCTTTTTTTTTTTTTTTTTTTTCCCCTTTGACAGGGATTTATTGGAGGGCGCCTGGGTGGCTCAGTCGGCCTTTAGCTCAGGTCATGATCCCAGCGTCCTGGGATCGAGCCCCGCATCGGTGGGAGCCCCCTCATCCCCTGCTCAGTGGGGAACCTGTTTCTCCCTTTCCCTCTGCCTGCTGCTACCCCTGCTTGTGTGCTCTCTCCCTCTGTCTGTCAAATAAATAATTAAAATCTTTAAGAAAAAAACAAAACAAAACAAGAACTTACTGAACATTTTTAAGGCAGTCACTGGGGATGTAAAGATTAATTAGACCTGGACAGTTACATGCCCTTAAAGAATCCATGTTCTATAGAAGCGGTATTTATGTAAACAGATAACTATAATAGAATATAAGTATTAGGTTCGGGGGGGATAAAGGGAAGGAATGTTTTTGTCCCTATTTGGGTGAGTCCAAGAACAGTGGATGACTGAACTAAATCTTAAAGAGTGTGTGCAAGTTAGCCAGATGGGTAGGAAGGAGAAAGGCTTTCCAAGCAGAAGGCACAGCAGGTGCAAATACACCGGAGGTGAGACAGCACAAGGTGTCTTCCAGGAATTAGTACATACAAGAGCAGCACCTGGGCTGAGCCACTGTCATCTCTCCGGTGGGGTATTGCGATGGCCTCCTAACTGGTCTACCTGCTTCTGCCTTGCTGAGTGGTCCCTGGAAAACCTAGACCTGACTGTGCCCCTTTGTTCAAAATCCTTGCAGGAGAGTAAGAGTCAAAATCCCTGTAGTGCCCTTCAGCTTTATAAGATGTCTGTCCCCCCGTCTCTCCTTGCCCACCGCCACCTTTCTCCCTTTCATCTCCTGCTGCTCTGTTCCTTGCTGCTTTTTCCAGCTCTGTCACGAGGGGCCTCCTTGTTCTAGTTCCCAGAATAAGGTGAGCGTGTTGTCACCGCTGAGCCTTCGCATTTGTATTCCTTCTGTCCCTCACCCCACCCTGACAGACACACGGCTTGCTCTCTGGTTTTCTACTGGTGTCTGCTCAGTCATTCCCCTCCCTGTATCAAAGAGCAGTTCTCTGTCGCTCCAGCCCAGTCAGTGCTCCCCGCAGTGCTCCTGTACCCCCTTTCTTGCTTTATTCTCCTCCATGGCTCACCAACTGTTTCCCCAAGTGGTTCCCATTTGGCTTGCCTGTTGTTTTTTTGTCTTTCCTTACCAGAATGTAAACTTCCTGAGGGTAGGAACTTTGTCTCTGTAGTCACCCTTGTTTCGCCAGACCAAGTGTCTCCCCCTCAGGAGTACTCCGTAAATACTCAGTGGCCAGAATCGAAGCGGAATGGGTGAAGGTGGTAGGAGGTAGGACTTCCATACAAAGGTGTTTGGACTTGAGACCAGGGGCATCTAGGAGCCTAGGACTTTCAGAAGAGAATTGATTAACAATATCTGATTCAGACTTATTTTAGAGAGATCGTTCTGGGAGCTGCTTGAAAATTGATCAGGTTGAGGTTGTTCAAGACAGGAGAATTCCTAGAAGAGAGATGCTGGGAACAGCCTGGGTGGGAGCTGCTGAGAGCAGAGACGATTGTTACCTCTGTCTCCTGCGCGCTGAGCAAGGAATTCTCCCACAGCCTTCCCATCAGCACGTGCATTTAAAAGACCTGTAATCACTTGTTTCTGCCGCGCATACTCAAGAACAATTTTGATATCACAGTGAGCTTTCTTCAGACTTCCTAAATCTAGAAGAGAGGGTTCTTGGGTTTCTTACAGACCTACAGCCTCAGAAGCAGATATTCAACTATCTGGCCACTTCAATTAGCAGACACTTTCTAAAAATTACCTGCTGTGCACTTACCATCCTTATTTGATGAGGAAGCGATGACAAAGGGCAGGTGATTCAGCTCCTGATCTACACAGGGGTTTTATTGATGAAGCCAAGAGAGGAAATATAAACCATCCTGTGGTTGTGGTTGCAGACTGAATGCAGTTTGGTTTAGGGGAGGGTATGGGGGAAAATTCTGTCTGTTACTATAGGTAATATGACTTATTCATTTTGAATATATAGGACATCCAGTTTTATAATAGGACATCCAGTGCAATATCTATAAAGAGAAGAATTCAGTATTTTCTGATTCAGGAGGCACTATAAAATCTTGCTTGTGTTTTATTCTGAACCTGAGTTACGGCTTTTTTCAAGGATATTGCAGTTCAGCATATAGAGGATACAAACTTAATTGCCCATGAAGATGAAAATAAAGAGTAAGCTAATTTAAATTGTATTGAAAATTTGGTTAAGAAAATATAATCACCCATGAATTGTATAAATCAATTATATTGGCTAGAATAGATAACCAGCCATGTTGGGTTTAGGGACCTAACGTTTCCAAGGAAGCAAGTAGCTGGACCAAAGTATTTCCTGTTGTCTCTTGTGGATGGAAGACATGATTCATGATGTTTGGGGTTCTAAATACTGCTTACAGAAGATACGGAAGAGAGAGCTTTTAGGAGGTTGGAGACATTAAGACTATTATAGGGTTTCTCATTTTTAACCTAATAGACTATTGGTTTGAATGACTTTGTTCTGAAATATTTATTTTTCTGTTTAAATATTCATTGCTTTGAGATGGCAGAACTCAGCCTCAGGGGAGAGGTCAGGCTGGTTTTTCCTGAGTAATTTGAAAGATGTGTGTTGTGTGTGTGTGTGTGTGTGTGTGTGTGTGTGTGTGTGTGTTGAAGACAAGTGATTTGGAGACAAGCATGTAGGTGACTTGTTGGCCAAGCCTGTATCTATCCTTAGACTTGCATATTGCCACATCCTCTAAATTACTTTAATTCTAAGTATGAAATATTTCCTCTTTTATTTATTCTTCATTTGCAAGAGCTCAGGTTTGCACTGGGTCCCTCCTGCACTCCCTGCCCCCTTCATGTGGCTATAGCCCACTCCTACTTTGGGTGCTGGGGCATCAGTTATACCTACTCTGAAAGAAGGACCATTGTTAGGCTTATACTTCATTAGGTTTGCCTTTAAAAAACAACAGCAATGACAACTAGGGTTGATTCTCTTGTCTGTGGGTTCTATATAAGAAGGTCCCTCAGCTTTCAGCTAACTTACATTTCTGGCCACGTCTACTTTCCTCTCATAATTTCCTCCCTCTGTAATCTCTGTCCTTCTTCTAGGAGGTGTAGATGCTGCAGGGCATTTTCTCGATGTACCTCTCATCCCCGTAGTGCTCTCTCATGGTGCCAGCAAAGCCTCCTCGTGCTTCTCCATGTTTCCCAAACCGCCTATACCTGGAGTACCAGGGCCTACGCCCAGCCCACTGAATCATAATCTGTGGGGCAAGAATCTTGATTTTTTTTTTTTTTAAAAGAAAACATGTTCCCAGGGTGATTGTTATGCACAATTAAATATGGGAATCTCTGTTGTCAGAAAGCAAGTAAAAGGAGTTTGTGGGTGTGCAAGGCGGAGTGTCGTGGAAGTGGGTACCGCCTAGGGTGAGTGATCTTGTTGAGACTGTGGCAGGAATAAATGTGTCCCTAGATTCCTTTCTTGGAATCAGATAATATTTTAGTATAAATTTAATATTTTAGTTGGTGATGGGTTTTTTATTACTATAATTGTCATCACATAATCATTAAATCTGTTGTTGTGAATTTCCTCGGGATCCCAACCATCTACATAAGTCACAGACAGCCAGTGGAAGAATGAACTGTTGGAATTGAACCTGAACCTGAAAACCGGAGGCTACAAGGAAACTCCATGTATAGCCTTTTCCTTCAAATTTTTATTTACCTGCAGATTGTCTGACATCTTACGGCTCTGGTTATGATTTATAGTCACTGCTAACGAGAAAGCACCTGACTTTTATCTAACTTACCTTTGCTACCAGAAATAATTTCAGGACTGTTAGATACTAATGCTTTCAGCACTAGGTGTTCAGAGGGTGAGACTCTATGGAGATGAGAAGTGGAACCACTTTGATTTTAGAGCCCTCCCCCCCAGGTTATTATGGTAGTTTGAAGAACAAAAGGAGACACCAGCAGTGTAATAGAGAACCTGACTGTTTTTAGACTGATGGAAGGGACATTTGTTTTCAATACAGAGTATTTCAAATACCAAAGGACATAGATTTGGGGTGGCCCTGTTTTAAGTGTATAAGTAAATGGAGACTCTAGAATGGATCTCACTGTATGTCTGATAAATGCATTGTTTTGTCTTTGTACATATCCTTCCGTTCATTTTTTTCCTCTAAGTCATCTTCTCGGTTTGTCATTCTTCTACAGAGCTTTTTTTTTTTTTTTTAAGATTTATGTGAGAGCGAGAACACAAGTTGGGGAGAAGGGGCGAGGGCAGAGGGAGAAGGAAAAGCGGGCTCCCTGCAGCGGGGCACCTGCTGGGATCATGACCAGAGCCGAAGGTAGATGCTTAAGCAACTGAACCACCCAGGCACAGATCTTTTAAAAAATTATTTTAATTACTTCTTGATGACTTTCAATCCGGTGTTCTTTCTGTGATAGGGTCAGGGACATCAGACACCATTCAGGACAAGGTCTCAGAAGAATGGTGGGCCTTTGCTTAGGTTCTGTCAGCTGAGTACTTTTGTAAAACTCTTTCTCACAAAGGCAGGTAGAATTTGAAATTTGAGCCTGTCTAGGCAGATCCCAGGGGATACAAATGATCTAATTTGTAAAAGACTTAAGGGCAAAAATATTTTTTGTTACAAAGCTGGAGAATTAATTTCCATTTTTCTACAGCATGACAAAAATGCTAAGTGACCCTGACCGTGGTAATAAACTGGTTAGAAGATGCTCTACCTAAAGCACAAGATGATTATTGTTGTAAAATTCACATTGGTCTCTTTTTATCAGTGATTCATTCTGATCATGGATGTCATACAGAGATTGGGAACTTTTCTCTTGAGGTAGGATTTGCAGCGTGTTGAGTAGAAGCATGAGAGCAGATCGGGTATGTCAGTGGGCCTCAGGATTACCAAACTGAAAAAATTAGAATGAAGTTGAAAAAATAAATGGGAAGATATAAATAAAAGTACTCTAAGATTACATAGACTTTAAGTATCCTGGAACAATTCGGGCAGTTCCATTTGGCCATTCTTTGTGTATTCTCCTATCGTTCTCTGTGCTTAGCTTTATTTATAGCACAAATAATATAGATATAATTATTAGTTTAAATGCCTTAATCACCTTTTAATTTTGGTCGTACAAAAGCAAATCTTATTTTTTCCCATGTGCTTTCGCTCTCCCTGATGTTAAAGACTAGCATGTTGTAACCGCTTAAACATCATTAAAGGGGGATTCAAGTAATACTCAGAATAATTCAGTGTAACAGAGAATTCAGTTTATTGTTAAGAAACAATAACAACACAGACTCGTTTACCCCAAGTAGTGTGACTTGTAAGTAATGAGCAAACTGTTCTTTAAACTGTTGATGAAAGTGAGAGGGTTAATAAGTCCCGAATAGTGAGGCTGCAACTGTAAGTCTTAAAACCATCTTGTTTGCCCTTTGCCTATAACTGGTTGGTTACCACATCCTTAAATTCCCTCCACAGCATCTCTTAATTCCCTGGCCTTTGCCCCACTGGCCTTGCGTAGGCCCACATGTCCTCTCCAGCAGGTTCCAGTATGCTCTTGTCTGCGTTCTGGTTGCCACCCCCTAAGTATATCCTGTCTGCTATTAACATTACATAAGCTATGAGTCTGTTATTCTCCTATTTTGATGGTTCTTTCTTACCAGGAAATACTGGTTAAAACCATCACTAGTCAACGGACTTAGATATTGGGATACTCACTACATAGAGCAAAGTATCATAAAGGATAAGGGAGAGGTTCCAAGTTAGTATGTTTGACTGGAAAAGATGATTCACTCAGTTAGCAGAACTATGAAAAGACGTCAGTAAACTCACTTTTTAGACACACAGTTTGTAGTGGAAGTGAGACACCGAGGGCGGAAGGATCAGATCTGAGGTGGAAATACGCAGCTGCGAGCACCGGAAGCGGGACAAGAGACCTGATCGAGGTGGGTGCCTGGCACCGTGTCAGTAGTTCACTGGCTCCCAGTGCATCCACTGCAGCAGACTCTGCAGTGAACAGTCCATTTTGCAGATGAGCAAGCAGGCTGGAAAGGCTTGTGTGATTTCCCCCGTATCTGGTAAGAGGTACAACTGAGATATTAACTCAGGTCTGTCAGGCTCATGCTCCTTTTTGTTTCAGTTTTTGTTTTTACTCTCCCTCCCGTGAAAGCATGGGAGAAAGGACACGGTTGGACCTAAAAAAATATTTGGAAGTCACCCATAAGTGGGTAATGATTGAAGCTCTGAGATTGTAATTGGAAATTGACCGATAAAAGGGTTGAAACTTGGTCTTTGGGTTATACATTTTTCCTGTGTGATGGGACCTGTGTACTGTGATTGTGTATTTGAATTTAGAATCAAAATATTTAGCAGAGTCCACATTTGTATACCAGAAGACCATACATGGCAATGCATCGCCTCTGTTACTACCTAAAGGAGAAAGACATCATTCTTAACTTTTGTGTTTTCAGGAGTGAAGGAAATTGTGGACCTAAAGTGCAAACACATGAACGTTGGGTCTTTTCTCTCTCAGTGGTACTCTACCAACTCTCAGTTCCTACTCCAACATTCTTCTCCAACTTGATATCAACCCAAGATAAGATTTGTTTCAGTATGTATTATCTTCATTAATTATGCTCCCTGCTTCAGCCAAACAAGGCGGTCTGCTATGGTGCACATACATGTGACTCTCCATCTTAATCCTCCTTCATTTAAATTTTTTATTTAATGCTCAGTGTTTATCATGCACTGTGTGAGATTCTACAATGTGCAAAACAGCCCCCTCTCATCATAAAGAAGGTTTTTTTAAAAAAAAGATTTTACTTATTTGAGAGAGAGCACAAGCAGAGGGGAGAGTCAGAGGGAGAAGCAGACTCCCTGCTAAGCAGGGAGCCCGATGCAATGTTGGTCTCCATCCCAAGACCCCAGGATCATGACCTGCTCCGAAGGCAGACACTTAACTGTCTGAACCACCCAGGCACCTATAAAGAGGCTTTTAGTAGGAAAGATAAGACACTTACCTTGATAAGTTAAGTCTAAGTCTTTGAATTTATAGATCTTGTACAGTCATAGTGCAAGCTAAGTGCTATGGGAATACAGGAGAGGAAGGAATTTCTTTTAACTGGAAATGGGAATGCAACACTTGCTGGCAAGTGTGCTCTATTAGACCTGGTCCGTGGCCTTTTCTTTGTCTCCTGTTAGCCTCACAGTCCAGAGCTGTCCTGTGCTGTAGTTGGCAAAACTGAGACTGACTCTCCTGTTCAGTGTCACAGAGCTAACAGGCTATCAAGTCAGGATTCGATCCCAGGCCTATTTGGCTCTAAAAGTTAACCTCTTTGCTTTACATCAGGGGTCAAAAAATTATCCTACAGGCCATATCTGGCCCAGGGCCTGTTTTTATAAGGCTCGTGAATTAAGAATGATTCTTAAATTTTTAAATGGTTAGAAAAAGATCAAAAGAAGAAGATTTTGAGATGGGAAATAAGATAAAATTAATGTGTCGGTGCCTGTGAATGAAGATGTCCTGGAGCACAGCCATGCTCACTTGTTTACATAGTGTCGGTGCCTCTTTTCATATTAGAACAGCAGAAGCCCATAGTTGTGTCAGAAATCAGACCGCCTGCGAGGCCTAAAATACTATCTGACCTGACCCCTGCTTTATGCCATACTTCTTTCTAGGGATAGCTTCAGGGAAAAGGGATTATTTGAGCTCATCCTTTATGTCCAGCTAAGTTTTCATTATTCATGGATATTCTTGATAGAGGATACAGCATGGGGAGCAAAACCGATCCGTGCGGTAGCGGGCTGGCTGTGTTTTGGGGAGGCACCATATGCGGGGGATGTAAAAGTCTAGATTCATTGCAACACAGAATTAATGGCTGGGAGTTGTGTGTGCTCTGCCCTGGGGGGGGGGGGCATGGTTGCGGACACCGCTGGAGATGCCACATGGAGCAGCGACTAGTGACACCAGCTTGAGAAACGGCTTAGATTCGGATTTGCGTCTGCTTATGCCAGTTATTAGCCAAGTGGTTTTTCAGTAAAGTACTTAGCCCTTTTAAATGGTAGTTTCCTTCTCTGTCAAAGGAGAATAATGGCAACATCTACCTGTTACAGCTGTGAGAATCAGATCCGTTCATAGATATGGTGTGTAGGTACATACAAAGTACTTGGTCTATAGCCAGATACTTAATAAGCATTCATTAAATGTAGGCATTTACTACATAGCCTTGAGGGAGGGCCTAGAGGAAGTTAGAATTGTTTAGTAGATGATGGTGAACCTTTGTGTCACCAATTTGGGGCTCATATGTAGCGCTCTGACTTGTACTGAAGTTCATGGTAGGCTCCTTAATGTGCTTGAAAACCCCTGGAAGTGAGATTGCTAACTTGTGTTATGATGTTTTCAGTGCCCACAAGTCATGGACCGATAGCAGGTATGAGTGTATCTTAGAATTGAAATAGATAGAATTACAAATCTCTCTCCCCACTGCCTTTTTGGCTTGTGATTGCTTTAGAAACGACATTGGTGGGTTTTTTTTTTTCTTTTCTGTTTGTTTGGTTGTGTTGTTGTTGTGGTTGTGGTTGTTTGGCTAGTTGTTTTCCCTTCCACTGCTGTTAAGGGAAACATGGGAACATTATCTTTAAAATTTCACCTAACATCCACAACAGTGGCCTCTAGCAGGATTTTAACATCTGCTAAACTGTGGAAGTTTGGTCCCACAATCTGCCTAATGCTTGCAGTGGTTGAGAACAATCTTTATTGGGAATATAGGGTTTTAGTCACTTTCCATTTTATCTTACAAGTCTTTGTAACAAAGTGTGACATTAACATTGCTGTTTTATAGAGGAAGAATCCGAAGCACAGGAAAGGTAGGTAATGACGTAACTAAGTGTTTACAGCTATAGTAATGAGAAAGCTGAGATTCAAATTATGTTCTAACCATGGACTTCAGCATTGCCCTTGGTGAAAGGTTATATTTATTGGGTCTCAGGCGGATTGGATAATCTTTTAGGTAGTGTCTAAGTCATGTAACAAATTTGTTTGTGTTGAGGAATAATACATTGGAAACCTGATTGTCAGTCATTATAGCCCCACATTCCTTTCCTGTGGGGCATCATCTTGAGGTTTTCATCAGAACGCCATCCTAAAAATTAAGTCACAGAGGCCTGCATTCCGTGTGAAATAAAATACTATTTTTTGTCCTGTTAATATTTCTCTTCTTGAACTTCTGTGTAGGTGATAAAACAACAGTGAGATGGTGGGACCTGGAATTGGTGTGTTGAGTAATTATTGAACTATCAGATAATTCTGTATCCCACGTGTATCTGTTTCATGTCAGTCTCGGGGTTTTTCTTCTTCTCCTTCTCCTTCTGTTTAAAAATAACTTTAGAAAAGCAGCTTTGCTACTCATTGATGAGTGAGCCACATCTTATTTTTTAAGCCCGAGTGTTAGAAATGTAAGTAGCTTTTTTGGAAATTTGGAAGATGCGACTGTTCAGTCGTGTTGCTGATGGGAAGGCGGTTAACCAAAGAATGGCTTCGCTTCTAATTCCCTGCCAATTCCTATAGTAAATTCATGTGGATCCTAGGAGAATTAGATATAACCCACTCTGTCTTCACAGTTAGCTTTCCACAAGATGGGGACCACTCTTCATCTTAGATGTTCTACTTCATTATTCTGCTCATGCAAACCCCGTAAGTAAGAGACGCGCTGTGAGACCCTGTGCCTGCTGTAGCTCTTAGTGCTGGGGATGTGTCGGGGCCAGATGGGCAAAACCTCTTGCTTGTGTTCTAACAGAGGGCACGAAATGAATGAAGTATTATTATAGCTGAGAGGACAGAGAGAAATAGGGATCGAGATTTTAGAGTGTTCAGAGAAGCTGGCATTTTAGCATAGCTCTGAGGGAGATGAGAAGTCCACAGACATCGGAATACTTGGGGTGCAGAGTGGTCAGTTCTGTGAGGGCTTCTTCTGGACCCGGGCCTCTCTGTGGTGGGCAGGGCGTCCTGCTCTCCGAGAACTTCCATCTTTCTGGGATATACTGGTAAGAACTAATAGGAAATGCAGTTTGTTTTTCTCCTCATCTTTCACATAAAATCGCAATTTATATTCTAGGGAAGAAAGGAGTTAAAATTAAATCTTTATTAGATTCTTGTTAAGTGAGGTACAAACTATATTTGTATTTAGTAATCTGTATTATTGTCTGTTCATCTTGTGGGAGGGAAAATTTATAGACTGCTAAATTAGGTAAAAAGAAATTATGCCTCGTTTTGCAGATTACAAGAAAAAAGTTAATAACTCATTTTCTCAGGTGATACATAACTAAGCTACTTAACCTATGATTTTAAAAACAAAACATTTTCATATTAAACATAGAGGTAAAATCTTGCCTGGAAATGATCATGTGAACTGTTAGCTCATAGTTTGCCTGGGGGCTATCATATTTCTCTTCTGAACTTATAACTTTGGAATATAGCTTGGGAATTTAATAGAAATCTGAAACCATTTAGCATTCACAATCATCATCATCATCAATTATCGGGGATATTTTCAGACATTATAAAGTATATGAAATAAAATGCAAAGTCGCTCCTATTCCCATTTCATTCCCTTAATACAGAAACAGGATTATAAAAAAAAAATTTAGGGGCGCCTGGGTGGCTCAGTGGGTTAAGCCGCTGCCTTCGGCTCAGGTCATGATCCCAGGGTCCTGGGATCGAGCCCCACATCGGGCTCTCTGCTCAGCCGGGAGCCTGCTTCCTCCTCTCTCTCTGCCTGCCTCTCTGCCTGCTTGTGATCTCTCTCTGTCAAATAAATAAATAAAACCTTAAAAAAAAAAAAAGAAAAAAAAATTTAAAAATTCCTGTAAGGAATAAAATAATCTGCTGAGAATTTCATTTTGGCCTGTAACAAAGGTTTACATTTCCCTTACTTCAGGAAAGAATAGTTCAGCCTCCGCCTGCCTTGTATTTCTCTGAAACACGAAGTGTCAGGGATACAAGTAGATCCTATAAAATGTTTTTACCTTTCTCCCGCTACCCCCCACTGCTAATTGATGTGTTGATTCAGTTGACTGAGCCAGCTTTGTTGAGTGGGAGAGCCAGTACCAGCAACTCAGGTACCAGCGCCTCACTCCCAGCATGGCTGGGTTGGGGGCAAATGGAGGCCAGAGCCGGACAGAGTCTGCAAGGAGCCGAGTTCAAGTATGGGTAGGAAGTCCTTTTGCTGTGTTAATCATAACTGGAAAGCAGTGTCTTTTAGCCTTATCGATCATTTAGTAGACCCATATATACTGTGAGAATTTATTTGTGCCTGGAGCTGGAATTGAAGCTCTCCTGAGACATTTGGTGCTCTTGCTCTGTTGCATCCACCAATCCACCTGAATGTGAGTTTTCTCGTTTGCATCTGACCTCAGGCCAGTAAATCCCGGGAGGGCTTCTAAGACAGTGTGCTTCAGGGGGGCCCAGGCAGGCAGGTGGATGTGAATACGGCCCTGTGTGACTTGAAGATGAGCTAAGAAGAAGTCATATGCAAGTCATATACAGTACCCTCTCCTGGAGATCACGAGAACATCTTACATAGTGACGGGTGACAAAGACCTTTTCCTAAAAAATTATAGTGAAAACTTAAGATTTTTATAGCCTAATTTCTAAAAACTAAAACGAAAGATTTTTATGTAAAGCAGTCATTAACACCACTCAAAGATGATTCTTGGACACTGGAGACAGCTGAATTTTGATGCTGTATAACTTGAAAATGAAAGACAGTTATGAATTTTGTCTTTAGACAATGTCGCTACCATTTTTCTTCAGGAAAGCCCAGGAATTACTCAGTGCTTCAGTCAGTGTATTGGCTTCCTCTTACTGATTACATTTTTCTTGTCATCCTCTTTTATATATTTAAAAAAAAAATACTTGGTAAGCTTTATTATGAAAGTAATACATGTTTATTATTAGGAGCATGAGGAAACTTTTGGGGATTTGGAGTAGATGTGCCCACTAGTTTGACTGCGGTGATGACTTCACGAGTGTGCACATATATACATCCGCGCTTATGCTATGAATAAGTAAATGCAGTTCGTTGTGTTAGGTCCATTCTGTCGCAGTAAAACTTTTTAAAAATTTTGTTGATTAGATAACTAAAAATTGGACTTGTTCTGCTGTTAATATGTTTTTCCATATGTCAGTGGGATTGAACATTTTAATGGTATTTCGTCATCTGTGAATTGTTCTGTTATGGTCTTTGCCTTTTTCTATTCTGTGTTTCTTGTCAATTTGTTTAACCTGCTCTTACATTAGTGATGACAACCCAGTGTCTGTCTTTTTTTTTAAGATTTTATTTATTTGACACAGAGAGAGAGATCTACAAGTAGGCAGAGAGGCAGGCAGGGGTGGGGGTGGGGGGAAGCAGGCTCCCTGTGAGCAGAGAACCTGATGCAAGGCTCGATCCCAGGACCCTGAGATCATGACCTGAGCCAAAGGCAGGGGCCTTAACCCACTGAGCCACCCAGGCACCCCCGCCCCAAGTGTCTGTCTTAATCTGTTGCAGTTCATTGCCCCAGCTGGTTTTTCTTTTGACTTTAAAGGCCATTCCCTCCCCCCTTCCTTTGTCTTCCGTCCCCCCCCACCTTCCTCCCTAACTTCTGTGGCCATGTCAGTCCTTTTTGTCCTTCCTCGTTTTTAGGTTTCCTACCTTGCTGTCTTATGTGAGAGTCCCCCAACCCCAGTTATACTCCTAGGTTTTGCTATATTTTCATAGTTTTCATTGTTACCTTAGATTTTATTTCTGGGGTGCCTGGGTGGCTCAGTGGCCTTCAGCTCAGGTCATGATCCCAGGGTCCTGGAATCAAGTCCTGCATTGGGCTCTCTGCTCAACGGACAGCCTGTTTCTCCCTCTCCCTCTGCCTGCCACTCTGCCTACTTGTGCTCTCTCTCTCTCTCTCTGTCAAATAAATAAATAAAATCTTTAGACTTTATTCCTTCTTGAATTTTTCTCATGCAGAGTATACACTGTGAAGGGGCTCATTTATTTTCTTGCTGGTGGGTAGCCAACTTTTACAAATCCTCTGTGGTAAATAAACAGTTTCTGCCCATGAAGTGAAATGTAACTTTTATCTTCTATTAATTTTCTCTATAAACTTGAAACCGTTTTAGGATAATCAGTGTTCTGTGATCACTGTGTGTACTCTTATTGTTTTGTCACAGTAGCTCTGTGGCAGGTCTTACTGTATGATAGAGCATGCCCTACTTCATAGCTTTTCTCCTTTCCAGACTTCCATAGTAGTTTTTCACATCCCAGTTAGAATTCTGTTTAGTCCTGTTCTGTTTTCTTCCTTGATGCTCTGTTTGCTTCTGATTGGAAACGACATTATGTAGGGAACCCAGGGTAGCTCAGTGTTTGAGCATCAGACCCCTGGTTTCGGCTTAGGTCCTGATCTCGGGGTCATGGGACCGAGCCCCATGGCAGGCTCTGCGCTCAGCAGGGCGTCTGCTTCAGATACTCTCTCCCTCCTCCCCTGCCCCCCCCAAGTATTCTCTAAATAAAGTCTTAAAAAATGACATTAGGTGTACATTTTATTTCTATATGAAGCATTACTCCAGAAACAAAATACGTGTCTGTTTATTCAGGCCTTGTTTTGTATCCTATATCATGTGTTTTATCCTGTACATTTTCTTGCCCTTTTGAATAACTGATTACTGCTGGCTATAAAATAGTTAGTGTATAAATGTGACAAAATTTTATTGTTGGGTCTACTCATTTGTAGTTAATTTTGTGGGCTTTTCTAAGTACTTAGCTACAGTTGTTTCTGTGTTCTCTTTTTTTAAGATTTTATTTATGTATTTGACAGACAGAGATTACAAGTAGGCAGAGAGGCAGGCAGAGAGAGAGGAGGAAGCAGGCTCCCTGCTGAGCAGAGAGCCCAATGGGGGGCTCAATCCCAGGACCCTGAGATCATGACCTGAGCCGAAGACAGAGGCTCAACCCACTGAGGCACCCAGGTGCCCCTCTGTGTTCTCTTTATCTCCATTTCAGGTTTGTCACCTTACTTTGTGTAGCATGAGTCATTGGGACAGTGATTTATAATGATGACAGGTACTTCACAGTTTAATATGATGTTTGCCAGTTATAGCCTTATTTTTCCTTTGTTATAATTAACATGTAGTGACATATTTATCAAGTGTCTGGCTTAATAAATTTTAACAATTTGGTACCATCATCCTTAACAAGTAATTTAACATTTCTGTCATCCTAGAGTGTTCCATCCTAGAATGTTCCAGATCTCCATCATCACTCCCTGCCTCCCCCCCCCCCCAAAAAAAAACCCACTACTTTCTTCACTTCTGTTACAGTAGATTTATATCTCATTCAGCACATCTTTAAGATTCATCTATGCTGTTGGTGGTTTATTTATTTATTTCTTTTAAGCTGTGTAACATTCCATTTTGTGAATAAACCACAATTTGTTTATCCATTTTCCTGTTGATTTCAGTACAGTCATTTTCAGTTTGGGGCTATTATGAATAAAGCTTCCATGAACATACTTGCACAGGTGTTTTTGTACACATATGCTTTTATTTCTTTGGGGGTGAATATAAGGAATATTCAAACTGTATAAAAAAGGGGAACTGCAGAACAGTTCTACCATGATAGACTGTTTTACACTTCAACAAGCAATGAGTGAAAGTTCTTGTTCCACATCCTGGTCAACATTCGGAGTTGTCAGTCTTGTGGTCCTTTTAGTGGGGGCAAAAAATGGTAGCTTGTTTGGTTTTAATTTCCTACCCCTGATAACTAACGTTGAGCCACACATTCAGTTATTTTCTGCCCATTGACATATCTGTTTGTGGGAGTTTGTCTGTTGAAGTCATTGACCCATCTTAAAAAAAATATATGCTTTGCTCTTTTCATTATGATTTGTAACAGTTCTTTGTAGATTCTAGATGTGTGTTCTTTGCCAGGTATGTGTACTGTGAATACTGCCTCCCAGTCTCCATCTTGTCTTTCCATTATCTTAGTGGTACGTTTCAAAGAGTAAGAAATTTTTAAATTTTGATGGAGTTTGGTTTATCAGCTTTTTTCTTCAAAAAAAAATTTTTTTTTAAGATTTTATTTATTTGGGAGACAGAGATCACAGCTAGGCAGAGAGAGGAGGAAGCAGTCTCCCCACTGAGCAGAGCCTGATGCGGCGCTCTATTCCCCCTGGATCATGACCTGAGCAGAAGGCAGAGGCTTAAACCCACTGAGCCACCCAGGCGCCCCTACTTTTTTCTTCAATTGTTCTTGTTTGTTATGACCAAAGAGTTCTTTGTTTATTGTGATATTGTGACCATTGTCCTCTTTTTTTACCCCCCTGGATGTTTTAGAGTTTTAAAACGCTCTTATATTTAGGTCTGTTACCTCTTTCCAGTTAACTTTTGCATATGTGGGATGAGTTGAGGTTAATTTTTTTCCCCCCCGCTGGGTATTCGGTTTTTTATCTGTTAAAAAGGCTTTTCTTTCTCCTCCTGAACTGACTCTGATGACTTAATACTGACTGTATATGTAGTGTCTGTCTGGATTCTTTTCTGCTGATTCGTTGATTGATCGTGCCGTACTGTTGTGATTACTGCAGCTTTGTGTTAAGTCTTGAAATCAGGTAGTATAAGTCCAATTTGTGTTCTTTTTCAGAATTGCTTTGCCTTTTCTAGGCTGTTTGCATTTCCACTTAAATTTTAGTAACACCTTGTCAGCTTCTGCAGAAATTTCAGAAATTTTGATTGAGTGTGTGGGGTTTGGGGTATATGGCTGTCTTAAGATGCCTAGCTTTCGGGGTGTCTGGGCGGCTCAGTGGGTTAAAGCCTCTGCTTTCGGCTCAGGTCATGATCTCAGGGTCCCGGGATGGGGCCCCACAGTGGGCTCTCTGCTCAGCGGGGAGCTTGCTTCTTCCTTTCTCTCTCTGCCTGCCTCTCTACCTACTTGTGATCTCTGTCAATAAATAAATAAATAAATCTTTAAAACACACACACACACACACAAAACCTAGCTTTCCAGTCCATGATCATGTATTTCTCCATTCATAACAGCCTTTGTACAGTTCTGTTTCATTTTATGTAGAAGAACTTATCGTACAATGATGGCAGAACCTTTCTTTAAAAATTGTGCGAGATCTTTCTGCAGCTTTGGATTTATTTTGTTTGCGATATATATGAGTTTAATGGCCATCAAGATAGTGTCGAAAGCTTAGGATGATATTTAGAAAATGCGCCTAAAGTTCCGTTTCCTGTAGCTCTCAGGGATAGAGAACCCCCTCTTGAACTGAGAGGAAAGAAGGATAATTGGGACTGGGAGAGAAAGAGGAATTATTGCTCCCTTGCCTGATGGGAGTGATGCTCACGGGTAGAAGGAAACCAAGTGACATAAACCCAGATTTTCTTTGATTACCTAACGATATGATGTCTAAAACTAGGGGTAGGGGGGCGCCTATCAAAATGCTGACGGTTTGAAGCATTTATCCATCTCTGCCAGCTACTTACAGAAGTACAGTGGCCCAAGACTTTGCAGACTTGTGTATCTTCAGTAAAATAATGGCTTTGCTTTTTCTGGAATAAAATGGGAGGCTGGGGGAGGGGGTGCAAGATTCGGACTCTTTTGTATCTGAACTTAGGACAGAAGTGAGGAAGGGGCTTTGAGCCACAAAGGCTCCTTCTGACAGTTCCCTGTAGCTCCTGGATGCGCTCTGTTGGTATTTCAGAAAGCACAGTGAATTCCAGGTAAGCATCTGGGAATGGTTATCACATGGAGAGGTGTCCTGCTGTGCTGTTAGCCTTATAAAACTCATAGGGATTGTGAAGAACCTTGAACTTTTTTTATCTGGGGATTTTTTTTTTTTTTTTTGGTGTATCTCTAATATTTGTATTTTAAAGAACCTATATTTTTTAAACTATTAACTAGTAGCCGAGACTTAAATAAATCTCTATCTTAAAATCCAAACGTTAATTTTTTTAATAATGAAGTTTCTTCTGAACTCTGTGCTCTTAAAATCTAGAGAGCTAGGTTGTCCTGTTTTGAGAACTTAATTTCTAATGTCACCCTACCATATTGTTATGAATTGTAATTTGATGAAATAGCTTTATTTTTCCCTGAATCTATAAAGGGATAGAGTGTCCTAAAGAAAATACTAATGGCCCAAATTAATTTCAACTCTTAAAACTCTTCTTTTGTGAGAAATTTCCTGGCATGCATTTTTTTAAAACTTGGGTTAAAGGAAATTTTTTATCTCTTCGGTAACTAATCAACTTTTATATGGTCATGGACCTGTTTAAGAACCACAGATTGGCCCAAGTTGGGTGTATGTTTGTGTGGCTGTATGCGTACATCTCTATGCCTGGCAGTGTTGGGTGTATGTTTGTGTGGCTGTGTGTGTATATCTCTATGCCTGGCAGTGTTTGCCCCAGTCCTGAGGCAGTACGCCTTCCATTTTACTGGAGCAAAGAGAGTATTCAGAGAATTTTGTATGCTCACCTTAAAAATAGTCATGTAACAAGAACTAAAGTCACTTTTTTCTCCTTATTTTCTCTTCCACTATTTGTTTTAGGGTAACCAGGAGCCAACAACAACTCCTGACGCAATGGTTCAGCCTTTTACTACCATCCCGTTTCCACCACCTCCACAGAATGGAATTCCCACAGAATACGGAGTGCCACACACTCAGGACTATGCCGGCCAGACCAGTGAGCATAACCTGACACTCTACGGAAGCACGCAAGCCCACGGGGAGCAGAGCAGCAACTCACCCAGCACACAAAACGGATCTCTCACGGTATGTGACCTGCGAGGTGGGACATGGAAGAGCGCCTGCCGTCCTGCCACAGTCCCCTCCCGAGTCATCACACCAGAATGCCCTTTGAACTCCTCTGGCATCTACATGACACTACGTAGCATTTATGTCATTTCACCACCCCCCCCCAACCCCACACTGTGTTGAAATTAGAAGTTAAGGGCTCAAATCTGAGCTCTCAGTCCCTGCCCAGGAGCTTAGGGTCTAGAGACAGGACAGCCAGCACAAGGTGAGCGCTGCCGCGAGGGCACACTTAGGTCAGTTTCACCAGGAAGCTTCGTTTCGCCACACCTTGTTGGTCCTTCCTGTGTTGTCGCAGTACACAGTCTCTCAGCAGCGTCCCACACGTTGCCTCCTCTTTCCTCCTTGACATACTCCGTCTCTTGCTCTCAGACACTCCCTGTTTCCCTCCCTCCTGGGTACTGGCAGTTCTCTTTTAGTCTCCTTTGCTGGTTCCTGTCCAGTTTTTGTTTCTTAAATGTTTTTAAGTTTTTATTTATTTATTTATTTATTTATTTATAAGATTTGTTTATTTGGGAGAGAGCTCACAGGAGTGGGGGTAAGGGCAGAGGAAGAGGGAGAGAGAGAATCTTAAGCAGCCTCCCTGCTGAGCACAGAACCCAACACAGACACCCCTGAGATGATGACCCCCGCTATGATCATAGCCTGCTCATAACCTGCTAAAGTAAAAGAAATGTTAAAATTCATCCAGTAGGTATATAACACATATATATCAATACACAGGAAGTCATATTGTCTGTGAGATTGCTGGTCTGTCTCCAAAGATAAAAATGTTCTGTACTCTGGTTAGAAAGATCTGTGTCTGGTTTTTAGATTTCTTTTTGCCCTTCCTGTTTCAGATTATCAGGAGAGCTTTATTCAGCCTTTAAACCACTTGATATGATTTACTTCCTAACAAAGAGCCTTACAGTGGAAGCTTTTGTTGCATAAGGATGGATTTAACCTTCAAATACTTTCCATTTTCTTTTATTAGATATCAGACCACAAAGAAATCCATTCTTTCCTTGCAAACATGTTATCTTTTCAGTGTTGATCAGTTATACATAAGCACATAATTTTATACTTCGTAAGTAATGGGCTACAGTAGACAATTTATTAGGAAGATGGAAGCATGATGGATAACAGATGAGGATTCTGTAGCATTTGTTCTAGAATCATGAATATATTGGCTGCTATTTTGGCTGCATTTCCAAATCACTCAAATGATTATGAACTCACAGTCTTACCAGAACAACTATGCAAAGAGGGAATAAAATAGAAATCTGAGGCTTTATCAAGTATTTTAATTACTAAGTCTGTTTCTTTACTAGTTATCTGTCCTTATCCTATTTTTATTTCTACTTTCAGTTTCATATAAAATCAATCTTGGTAATTTGTGACTTTCTAGGAATTTTTCTTTTCCAACTAAATTGTCTATTTTGTTGGCACAACAAAATATTATTTATAATAATAATCCCATATAATCCTTTTTAATTTCTATAGCATCTGTAGTGATAGCCCCTCTTTCATTCTTGATTTTGGTAATTGTGCCTTCTTGCTTTTTTTCTTGGTCAGTCTAGCTAATTTTATTAATTTTGCAGATCTTTCCAGAAAACCAGCTTTTGGTTTCATGGATTTTTTAAAAAAAAAAAACTGTTGTTTTTCTGTTTTATATTTCATTGATTTCCATTTTGATCTTTATTATTTCCTTCTTTCTACTAGCTTTGACTTTGATTTGATCTTTATTTTTTAGCCTCTTGAGTTGTAGCTTTAAATCATTGATTTTTAGTTTTTTTTTTTCTTTTCCTTTCTGATATGTGTTTAAAGCTATACCTTTCCCTTTAAGTTTCCCATAAAATGTGATACTTGTGTTTTAGTTTTCATTCAAGATATTTTAAAACTTCTCCTTATGATTTCTTCTTTGGTCCTGGCTGACATAGATGTGTTTCTTAATTCCCAAATGTTTGAGGATTTCCCAGCTTTCTTTTCTTGATTTATAATTTAATCACATTGTAGAGAGAAAACATACTTTGTATGATTCAATTTTTAAAAATTGAGATTTGTTTTGAGGCTTAGTAGATGGTCTTTCCTACAGACTTTTCCTAACCAGTTGGTGTTTTCTCATTATAAAATGTTCCTCTGTCTCTGTCATTATTTCTTCAGTCTGTTTTGTCTGATATTAATATAGTCACTTCAACTCTCCTGTCATTACTATTTGTATGACATCTTTTTCCTTCATCTTTGTCTCAAACTCTTAAAATCTAAGATGTGTCTCTGGTTAAAAAAAAAAAAAATACTGAATCTTTAACCCATCTGAAAATGACTGCCTCTTTATCGGAGCATTTAGTCTGTTTACACTTTAAGTAATTGTTAATATGGGTAGATTTATGTCTGCCGTGTAACTACTTGTTCCTCTGTTCCTTCTCTACTGATTTCTATTAAATAATTCTTAACTGTACCTTTTAAATCCCTTTGTGATTTTTTAATTAGTTTTTTGTGTTGTTATTTTTATATTTTCTTAGTTCTTGATCAAGGACTTCATCTTCAGCTTATCATAACTTACTGATGCATGCACTCGCTCACTTACTCGTCGGTGCACACATATGTGTGTGTCTTATTCTGGTAAAATATTGCAACTTTGCTTCGTTCCTCACCATCCTTTGTACTGTTCCTGTCATCTGCATTATACATGTAAGCTCCAGTTGTATGTTTTTTTTTACCAGGGACACCCTTTAGCTTTAAAGAGTTTGAGACAAAATGAAGGAAAAAGATGTCATACAAATAGTAGTCATAAGAGACCTGAAGTGATTATATTAATATCAGACAAAATGGATAAGTATTGATGGAGACAAATATACATTAGAAATGTAACAACACAGTGTTTGTAATTATTACTTTAAAGAATCTTATATTCTCAAAGGAAGTTACCATTTTCAGTAATCTTCGAATCTTCCTGTGGATTTGAATGGTATTCTGATACCATTTCCTTTCAACCCCTAGGACGTCTTTCAGTGTTTTCTGTAGACTACGTCTGTTTGAAATAAATTTCTCTGTTTTTGGGTATCTAGGAATGTCTTCAGTTTGTCTTCACTTTTGAAGGCTAGTTCTGCTCGCTGTAGAATTCTTCATTGACTGTTTTTTCACTGCTTCCCAGCACTTTAAACCTGTCACCCCACTGACCTCTGGCACCTGACAAGAGCCAGCTGGTTCTGAGGAGTCCACCATTCATCCTCTGTTCCCCTTTCTGTGATGAATTGCTTTTCTCTTGCTGCTCTCAAGATTTTCAGTGTATCTTTGGCTTTGAGCAGTTTTTTGGGTTTTTTTTTTGTTTGTTTTTAAAGATCTTATTTATTTATTTATTTGACAGAGAGAGAGAGAGATCACAAGTAGGCTGAGAGGCAGGCAGAGGGAGGGGGGAAGCAGGCTCCCTGGTGAACAGAGAGCCCAATGCGGGGCTCAATCCCAGGACCCTGGGATCTGACTTGAGCCGAAGGCAGAGGCTTAACCCACTGAGCCACCCAGGTGCCCCTGGCTTTGAGCAGTTTGACTCTGATGTGGATCTCTTTGTTTTATCATACTTGGAATCTATTGAGATTGGGTCTGTAGATTAATCTTTTTATCATATTTGGCAAGTTTTTAAACACAATTTCTTCAGCTATTTGTTTTTTCTCTTTCTCCTCTCTTCCTGGGACTTTCACCACAAATATGTTGGGAACTTGATGTCAGTCACCCACAGGTTCAAGTTCTGGTTTTTTTTGTTTATTTGTCTCTGAGTTCAATCGAAACAGAATCTAAAGTTCTGTTCATTTTTCTTTGATGTTTTGTCTTTCTGTTCACGAGAGTGGAGAGTTTCTGTTGACGTCTCTTCCAGTCCACTCACTCTCGTTCTGCCACATGGCATCAGTTTGTGACCCCATCTCGTGAATTTTTTATTTCGGTTATTACTGTGCGTTCCAACTCTAGAATTCTCATTTGTGATTTGTTCCTCTGTTGAGATTCCTTGTCATCATATTTCCTTCATTCTTTGAATACATGTGTAATTGCCACTTTAAAGTCACCTGCTGAGTCCAACATCCAAACCCACTCAAGGGTCCATTTCTTATCTCGAGTCTGGGCCAAACTCTCCTGTTTCTTTATAGGTATTGTAACTTTTTAAATAACCTGGACATTTTAATAATATATTTCAGCAACTCTGAAGTGTTGTATTTTTTTAGAGGTATAGGTGTGTGTATATGTGTATATTTCAAGTGATTTGCTTGACTTAAATTGTGGACACTTCTCAACGGTGTGTAGCCACTGCTGTTTCTGCACAAAATCTTAGTGATTTTTCCCCTCTCATTTTTATTTTCTCACCTGGCCAGGCGTTAACCCTGTGTCTCCGTAGCTCAGTGGTCAGCCAGGGATTTGGGCAGAGGTTGTATTTAAGCACCTTGAACTTGTAAATCTTCCACCCTCTGTCAATTCATCTGTTTGTGGATTGGGAAGAGTTGGGAAGAGTTCAGAGTTCAGCCAGTTCTCAGGTCTGCTTGGCCTTTTCTCTCTGTTGGGCTCTCTCATGTGCCCCCTCCTTGTGGTTGTAGTTTCGCCACTGGCCACAGGTGTGAGGAGAGCGTATCTATCTAGCTTCTCTGTGATTCTCTCATTTCCAGGATCTCCCCTTCACGTTGCTGGCTGCTCCACCACTCACTTCAGTCAGAACACAAGCTCAAGACAGAAGAACTGTGTTTCCCCCGTTAGGGCCTCTATCAGACTTGCCACTTTCAGCTGACAGAGCTGTGGGTTTCTCCTGGCCACTGTCCCCCCATCCCTAATCCTGATAATGAGAAATTAGGAGACTCTGGTTGAAGACGCTTCTTATTTGTTTAATGTGTACATTTAAATGGGAGTGTGAATTCATTGCTCTTAAGCCATTTGCCTTTGGCAGTTGTGAGTATGTGGGTGTTCTGGGGGGAACGTGTGCATAGACTGAACAGTAGAGCAGTACATCATAAAACTTAGATTTGACAACATGAATAGATTATTCTGGTAAACTTTTACTCTCTACTAGCATGTTTCTTAAAATGGATCTGGTAATTCCTATGGCCAGTTATATTCAAAAGGTAGATAGGAAGCTTTGTTGTTTACAAAGAAATGATTCCTTAAATTTCTGTAACACTTTGTTTAAAACCTGCTTCCACAAACACTGTTTTTTATTGTGGTTCATAAACTAGTCCTTCGTGCACGTGAGGGTTTTGCAGTAGGGGAATTCAGAGTCCGTTTCTTTATTCCGCCACTTGCGTTCCCCAGCTCCAGCTCAGCGACAGGAGACAGCGGATGTGTATGCGCCAGTCCCGATAGCCGGCGTCTGTGCATCTTGTCCCACTCAGCTCAAGTGTCAGCTCTTGCTTCAGGGTCCCAAGCAAAGCCAAGCCTGTCCTTCACTGAGGCTCAGGTAGACTCCTGGGCTGACCGCTTTTTGTGGAACTTACAAGATGTTGTTTTTTATTCCCTTCTGTCTCCTTATTAGACCATAAGCTTTTAAAAGAAAAAGTTCTTCTAGTTCATCTTTGCGTTCTCTGACTTACCACAGTGCCTGGCACTTAGCAGTTTCTCAGATGGTCCGGGTAATTAAAGGAGGTGCGGTGGGAGGCCTGAGGAGGGAGAAGCTGAGACTTCCCGAGGTGGGTGGCATCGGACCTGGTCTTCCTATGAAGAGTGATTAGAATTAGAACGTGAACAGGATTAGAACACCATGGGAAAAATTGAGAAAGTCATTTCTCAAAGCAGAGTTAGGGAGATGGACTAGATCAGAAGTCTTTGAATAAAAACCGTTTCTGGTTTCCAGCAGCCTGAAGCTTGGGGTGGTTGGTGGATACAGAGGAAAATAAAGTGGAAGAAAAGTCACTTGAGTGCAAATTGGGAAGGGTACTTGAATGCCTGGCTGAGAAATGACTTTATTGGAGGTTTTTGAGCCAGGAAATGGAAGTGAGCAGAGCTGTGCTTGCAGAAGACCAATATGTTGTGTACCAGATGAGGGGGAGAAGCAGGGGGCCGGTTAGGAAAGAGTCTCCCAAGGTTCTGGACCAGGGGCTGCAGCGGTTATGGAGAGGAAGGATGAACGGGAGAGAGGTTGCCACCGTAGAATACATGACAGCTGACTGAGTAAAACAGAGAGTGGAGTCAAAGAGTGTGTCCTCCGTAGCGCAAGAACTATGTCTTGAATAAATCATTTCACCTCCCAAACTCCAGATTTCCCATCTATTACATGAGCCAGCAGTGCCTAGTTACAGGATTGTACTGAACAGGAATGAGAGATGTTTGGGAAATTACTGGTTTAAATAGTTCTTTAATAGCCTTTTTAGAAAAAAGATTTTACTTATTTAGAGAAAGTGCACACACTGCAGGGGGAGGAGGAGAGGGAAAGGGAGAGAATCTCAAGCAGGCTCCCTGCTGACCACAGAGCCCAACTCGGGCTCTGCCCTGAGCCGAAACCAAAAGTTGGACACTTGGAACCAACTGAGCCACCCAGGAGCCCTTTAATTGCCTTTTTTTTTTTTTTTTAAAGATTTTATTTATTTATTTGACAGACAGAGATCACAAGTAGGCAGAGAGGCAGGCAGAGAGAGAGAGGGGGAAGCAGGCTTCCCGCTGAGCAGGGAGCCCGATGTGGGGCTCCATCCCAAAACCTTGAGATCATGACCTGAGCTGAAGGCAGAGGCTTTAACCCACTGAGCCACCCAGGCGCCCCTTTACTTGCTTTTTAAAACCATCTTTTAGTTTTATTTATTTATTTTTAATTTATTTAGTTGACAGATAGTGAGAGAGGGAACACAAACAGGAGGAGTGGGAGAGGGAGAGGCAGGCTTCCTGCCAAGCAGGGAGCCTGATTCAGGGCTCGAGCCCAGGACCCTGGAATCATGACCTCAGCAAAGGTACACAGTTAACGACTAAGCCACCCAGGTGCCCTTAGAAACATCTTTAAAATCAGTTGTCTTTTGATACCCTTGATTTGTGGTTTTATTATTGTGAGCCACAGCTATAGTGCAATAGAGATTTTGTTTATTTTGAATAGTCTCATCTTGTGTGAGAGAACCAAAAAAAAACAAAACAAAAAAACTACAAAAATGAGAAATAAGTGATGAAATCTGGAATTTTATTTCTAAAATGTATTTCAGAAGTTGGTTTTCACATTGGGCTAGAAGCTTCTTGTGCCCTTTAGACAAGACAATCAGTTTGTCCCATACAGTGCGTTAGCCAAAAGACGGCATCCAGGGGTCCTGATTACCCCGCGCCTGCCTGCGGAGAAGAAAGGACCTCAGCTGGTGTGTGTTTAGATGCTCTTCCAAGTGCTGGCAGGCGTAAGTAACTGGAGCATGTGCGGTAGACAGGCTTTGTGAGTCCTCTTCAGAGGGTTGTGTCCATGTGCACGTTCCACCCACCTAGTCGACTATGTTTTCCTTGAGGACGGGAGTGACTGCTTGCCCTCTTATTACTCCCAGTGGCGCATAATGGATGTTTAACAAGTGTTTTTTGTTTGTTTTGTTTTAAAGATTTTATTTATTTAACAGAGAGATCACAAGTAGGCAGAGAGTCAGGCGGGTGGGGGGAGGGGAAGCAGGCTCCCCACTGAGCAGAGAGCCCGACCTGGGGCTCGATCCCAGGACCCTGAGATCATGACCCAAGCCGAAGGCAGAGGCTTAAGCCACTGAGCCACCCAGGCACCCTAATAAGTGTTTTTTGAGTGAAGAAAAAAAAGAAATCATAAAGGTTCAGCATCTGTGGCTGGTTGGTAGGAAATGTTAATATCCTCTTTTGAAGTATTTGAGCAGAGTTGTTGATGGCTGTAAAGCAGAGATTTGAAGGCATAGCTGAGGGACCCTCCTTTACTGTGTGGGTCAGCCGTAGACCCCACAGCCCTCCTCTCTGGTAGCCTTCAGGCACACTTCTGAATGAAAGGTAACTAGAACACCATGCTGTCCACCATCCTCGGTTTCTTTGCTTTGTTGCATGCCCTTTCTCTTGGAGTTGAAGCCAGCTTTTCTGTCACTTTCTCTATCAGAAGATCAGTGTGACCATCCTCCATAATCCCACTGACTCCCTTACTTGCAAGTGCCGTGTGGACTGGTATCCCACTAAAACAGAGCCAAGAAGCAATAGCCCTTAACATGGGTCCATTTGCCCAAGTGAGGATTTCTGGAACATAATGAGAAGCATGGGGCCCAAATCCTTCTCTTACATTGAGTGTCATGGCCCATGTGACCCCCAGCCTGCAGTGTAGGCATCATGGTTAGCAGGCCTGCTTCGCAGCTAGAACTAGAAGGCCTGGGAGCACAGAGGAAGTTACTCCTCTGACTGTCTACTCCCAGGAGAATCCCTCATTTCCCCTCCAGAGTAATAGGGAGAAGATGGTGAGCCTGCACAAACCATCCACAGTTGTTTCCAGTTTACCAGTTATGATGCCTGTGATCGTCTTGGCCATTTCAGAGCTCGATCCATGAGCAGACTGTAGGCTGGTCTGAAAGTGCAAGAGTTGCTACAGAAAACCACACTCCAAGCCAGGCTTGGATATTTTTGTTTTAGATTCTTTTATTTATTAGAGCACACAGGAGAGCAGGAGAGAGGGTCAGAGGGAAGAGGAGAGACGCAGATTACCTGCTGAGCGCGGAGCCTGATGCAGGGCTTGATCCCACCCTAACCCTAACCCTGAGATCATGACCTGAACTGAAATCAGGAGTTGGATGCTCCAGCGACCAAGCCACCCAGGTGCCCCAGACGTGGATATTTTTAATGGAGAAACTTGCCCTTTGGTTCATGACACTCAAGACACCTTTCAGCATATTGTTAATATTGTTAGCCTCATGATGATTGCTGCTTCTCCCTTGCATGTCTTTATTCATTTATTTACTTTTACTTTTATTTACTTTTACTTACCCCCCCCCCCACCAACTCCCTCCCCTGCCAGAAGCAACTAGAACTAAGCAGTGCTGGGAATGGTAATTCTGTGCTCTGCTGCCCTTTCCTGCTCTCCTGTGTTGGGGCCAGGATAAAGAAGCACTAATGGTTCATTTATGGGCATGGTTTTTCTTAACCTGTCTAAAGAGTTGTACATTTTTCATAAATATCTTGTACTATTTTTTGAAATGAGTAACTGATTAGAATCACTGAGTTTTAAAGCTAAAATGGATTTTAGAAATCATTTTATGCCTGCCTTTTACAACAAAGGTCAACAGTTCTAAGTGACTTGAACACAGAAGGTTACAGCTAGCTGATAACAGAGCTCAGGAAATCTGCTTTCAGCCACGTGCTTTTCTTCAGCTTCCCCATGCAAATTATAAAAAATAAAAGGCATCCACAGGGATGTCTTCTTAGCTTCCACTGATCGTTCAACTTTAAACTGAAGAACTCCACCTAGAATGTACAAACAGATATCTTTCATTCTAAAATGTACATTAAAATATTAAAGAAGCATTCAGTTAAGGATAAAGTTTTTAATTGAGGTGATCTTCTGTGTGTGTTTCCCTATTTTACATTATATGTAATTTTTCTGTGATTCTCACTCTTGGTTTAAAAAAATAAGTGGCTTGCTATGGTTTCTATTTCACAGTGGGATACCAGCTTATGATGATATCACATATGCAAATGATGCCTTTTGTAATTCCTTTTTATAGCACTTTGACCTACTGAGAAGGTGGAACTAGATATTATCTGAAGAAAATTGAATTACTAGTTAATTGAAAAAAAAAAAAAGTGTGCTTACATTTAAATGTCCAGACAAGACCAGAGTCTCAGAATTTGGGTTTCATAGCAGTATTCAAATACACAAAGGAAATGCATGAGCATTTCTTTTAAAAATAACTAAATCTAAAGTAATTTTTCTTGACTAGTGAATGGCTCTACAGAGACATAAATTCAATTTTCCATGCCCTAAAAATTGTGTCTGATGGTGGCATTTAGATAAAATAATTTTATGTTTAGTATATCGCAAGTTTGAGCAAAGTGAAATACCATTATTTTCAGCAAATAAGCATGAGGTCAAGATTTCACTCTTTAGAAAATCATTTGATCATATTAGGGCATTTTGACTCTTGAAGAAGGAATTCATATGCTCCAATTCCACCACATTTTAAGCCATCACACACTCCAATATAAACATTTATAAAAATACTTCAAATGGTGGACCAACATGGGTTGTAGTCCCTCCCCCCTTTTCTTTAAGGTAATGTAAAATGACCTAATGAAAAGTATCCCAACCTACTTTTTAAAATTTTATCAGGAAAAACTGAAATTTGGTTTTTAAAAGTTGTTTTAGAAAAAACATTATTACATACTACTGTGATTGTGGTTAGGGTGCTTGAGCCCAGAAATCTCTCTGATCAGAAATCAGGTAGAGTTGGGTTTAGCTCCCAGCTCCTCCTTCCATTTGCTAAATGCGTAACCATCTGAAAATTACGACTCTAGTGCTCATTTTCCTCATCTGTAAAAATGGTGATCATGGTTCCTGCCTGATAGGGGTTTTTTGGATTAAATGAGAAAATGAAGAGCAAGTACTGAAGATAATGCCTGGCACAGAGTAAATGTCAGTAAGCATTAGCTACAATACTGTTATTATATAATTATTTCAAAGAAGGTGTCATAGGCAGCCTTAATTTGTGAAATGAATGGACCATCCAGTTCTCTCTCCTGAGAGAATCTTTCTTCCCTTGCCTGCATAGGAGCTGGTGCCCTAAGAGCCATACCTTTATCAGTGAATGTTACAGCCGGCTCTACAAAAAGAAAGGAATGAATTATATGTGTAATACATGTTTGGGGAGAAAACAGGAAATCTGTTGACTTTGCTTAGCTTAGTATTTCCCAAATTTATTTGACCATGAAACCCATTTTCTGCAAAATACCAGTTAACATCCTGTAGAACTGCCATTCTACCCATTGGAAGGGATTGCTGCGAGATTTTTGAAGTACCTGCATACATCTGTGGGTTTTGTTTTGTTTTTAAGATTTTATTTATTTATTTGACAGACAGAGATCACAGGCAGGCAGAGAGGCAGACAGAGAGAGGGGGGAAGCAGGCTCACCGCCAAGCAGAGTGCCCAATGCGGAGCTCAATTTCAGGACCCCGGGATCATGACCTGAGCCAAAGGCAGAGGCTTTAACTCACTGAACCACCCAGGCACCCCTACACCTGTGCTTTTAGATGCACTTAAAACTATTTTGGGAGTGATCTTTCCGTTAGATTTTCTTGGGTATAAGATACATCATGGTCTTATCTCATATAAATTTGAATCATTCAAATTTGAAAAGGGTAATAGAGAAAAATTAATGAAATTTCATTTTTTTAAAAGATTTTATTTATTTGATACAGAGAGAGAGAGATCACAAGTAGGCAGAGAGGCAGGCAGAGAGAGAGGGGGAAGCAGGCTCCCTGCCGAGCAGAGAGCCCGATGTGGGGCTCGATCCCAGGACCCCGAGACCGTGACCTGAGCTGAAGGCAGAGGCTTAACCCTCTGAGTCACCTAGACACCCCTGAAATTTCATTTTTGTGTAAATTTTTAACTGTTAACAAAATTCAACTGAGTAAATTATGCAGGTCTTCTTGGCCGTGCTCAGTGATTCGTGAGTTGGGCTGCATCCAATCTAAGCAGGTAGAAAGGAGCCCGGAAGAGCTGTACAAGAGATTTTATAGGCAGAAAGGAGCAGGAACAAGGAAGTTACACTGGGCATTTGCTAATTGGTTAGAGCAAGGTTGCTTTCCTTACGTCGTGCAGAGCCAGGTCAGGTAACGTTTGCTGAGCAGGCAAGTCTGATTGGTTGACCTGGGCCTTGCTTTTCTGGGATAGCCCCGCAAAGAGTTCACTTTTGGTTTGCTGAACCGGGGCTTATTGGCATGAGTGACTCCCTCCTGGACACACTGTGGTTCTTTTAACAGAACCAACGTGAATATTCCCAAGTGAAGCCTTTGGTAATTGTTGCCTGATTTCACAGCTGTCTGAAATACATGGCGGTTGACAAGGCAGCTCTACTTTTAGCAGTGAAGAGAAATATCTGCTATCTTTGATAAGTTTAGTCTTGAACTTTGCAGTTTTCAGAACCATGTCCCTTATACTGTATGTGACTGACTTTGTAACACTGTGGAAATCCCTGATTCATCCTATGAGAAGGATCCGCTCAAACCTTAACTGAAGACCAGTCCCCATCCGAAAGAAATTGAACCCAACTAGGAATCGTGCTTTTGTTCTCAAAATGATGAGATCTTCAGGGAAGCTGCTGCAGGAGATGGCACTTTATGGGGCTTACCTTCTGTAAGTAAAGGAGATTTGTAAGTTAAATTGCTTCTAATTTGGGAGTACATAATAGTGGTTTCAGATTAAATGTGCTTCTTTCTCCACCATGCCAGTAATTTGGAATGAATAGACTTTTCAGCCCATTTCTGACTTTGATAAGTGGTCCACCCTGCATACTGAATACAATTTCAAGCATTTGTCCACAGTTGTGCTTGTGTATACTCATTAAACCAACTTAGACATTCTTTGTGTTTTAATATTCTTTAGGGTTTAGAATCTGGCATCCCCAAATACCTTTCCCTTCTTTTTAACTTTTTATTTTGAAATAATCTTAGATTCATAGGAAAGTGGCAAAAATTATGCAAAAAATTTCTGCATAATCCTTCACCTAACTTCCCCTAATGTCATTACCTTACATAGATACAGTACAATTTTCCAAACAAGGCAGTAAGAAGGGTTGGTACAATACTAAGGCAGAATATAGACCTTATTCACATTTTACCAGTTTTTCCACTAATGTCCTTTTTTCTGTTCTAAACCCAGTTCCGGATCCCATGTCGCAGTTAGTTGTCATGTCTCCTTATTCCAAAATATTTTAATCATATTCAGCTTATATCTGGAGTAGTTTCAGTCTCTGAAGAACAGAGAAAGGAAAAAACTTTGTATTTATATTTATAGGCTTACTGGTAGCTGAGAACCGTGTCTCATTGTCAAGGTCTCTGCTTATTCTCCCACAGCCTTTTAAGTGTGCGTTGGCAAAGGGCTGTAATGAAGGCTCTCCTTGAGAAACAAAGGCTATTTTGAAAGCAAGCGGTATTTGCCAAAATATTTTATACGTATTAGCTCAAAACACACATAAGCTTTGTTGCATATGTACATACGGTATTACAAGGTTTTATCAAACAGGAGTTATTTCCAGGTTACTTTTGAATACACCCATCTAGTTTTGCTTCCTCCAAGAATGCAGTAAATGGTTTTGGTGTTTGTGTGTTTTTAGGGCTATAAACCAGTAAGAATAGGAGAATTAATAATTTTGGAAGCTAGAAAGCAGATGTCCTAGTTAGTGATGAGCTTAGCAGACCCACACGAACTTATTTCTAAGCCAGTTGTGGGAGAAGTCTGAGAAATAATTCCATTTACACCACAAAAATTTTAGAAGTTGCAGAAACTGACAGCTCTGGATAGAAGACTGGAAAACTCTTTTCTGGGAGCCTAACTGACTCAAGAGGAAAGACTTGAAGATAGACATGTCAGTGGGTTCCCCTAACATCACTTCCCTAACTGGAGTGAGTCCAAGTCCTCATGCCCCTCCACCCCACCCATTTAGAACTAACAGTTTTTTTAGCTACCTCCCCCAACTTGATTCTTAATTCTAAGCCAAAACCAAGGATAGCTAGATTCCTGAGGGAAACCTACAATGTGCAAGATAGAGAACAAAAAGAAGCAAACTAAAAGGAAATTGGGGATGAAAAGAAACTTTTACTTCCAAACAACTACCAAAGCAATAATCTACAGCTTTAGAGAGATAAAGAGAAGATACAGAAGATACTAAACAAGAATGAAGTTTTAAAGGGTGAAAACTGTGGGATTCAGAGAAGAAAAACGAACCTTGAAATTAAACACATGGCAACAGGGATGTCTGGGTGGCTCAGTTGGTTAAGCATCTGCTTTCGGCTCAGGTCATAATCTTGGGGTCCTGGGATCAAGCCCCTCATGGGGCTCCTTGCTCAGTGGGGGGCCTGCTTCTCTCTCTCTCTCTGTCAAATAAATAAATAAATAACATCTTAAAGGAAAAAAAGGCAACAAAATGTAAGAATTTTGTGGGAGGGCTGGAAGAAGTAAAGGTCTGTAGTCCCTTATCCACAATCTAAAATCAAAAATGTTCTGAAAATCAAATGATTTTTCATAAGTTAGCAGCAAAATTCACAACCTGTATATATCTTTGTCACATTTATATGAATGCACATAAAGAAATATCACTGTCCCAGATCTGATTGAGTTACATTATGGTTATACCCGTTACCTTCCTAAAAATCCTAAAACTTCTGAATTCTGGTATCCATTGGCCCCAAAGTTTTCAAATAAGGAATTAAACACCTATTATTCAAAAAAAAAAAAAAAAAAAGACCCAAAAGCCAGAGAGGAAATAAAGAAGTATGAAAATAAGAGGACCAGTCCAAAACAGCCAGTGTCCAATAATACAAATTCCAGAGAGAAAGACCAAATGTGTAGGGTGGGAATCATCAGCAAAAGAATTCAAGAAGACTTCCCAGGACTGAAGGACATTAATTTTCAATTTAAAAGAGACTACAGAAGTACCAGCAAAATAGATCAGAATAAAACAAACTCACATTAAGGGATATCATTATGAAATTATAGCACACTAGACACCCTGGACAGTCTCCAAACCGGAGAGAATGGGAGGAAAGAATGCCTTCGGGTTTCTGAACAGCCGCATGGAAAACTAGACAACGCTTTAGAGCTGCCTTCAAAATTCTAAAGGAATTTTTTTCAACCTAGAATTAACCTAGAATTTCAACCTAGATACCCAAGCTGTCATTGACATGGATTAATTTAGTAGATGTTTTCAGACATGAATCTGATTCTCAAGAAATTTGCTGTGAATGAAATTTCTTCTTCTTCCTCTTCAGCCTCACAGAGGTGAAAATAAGAAATGAAGTCATCTCAGAAAACAAAAGGAATAAATATTGAAGAAAATCAATATTGAAGAAAATCCATAAATCAAAGTATATTATTTCTGAATTTATCAAGAGATTCCTTACTATCACAGATTATATGTTAAATGTTACTATGATAGACACTTGGAAAGTAATATTTCATCTCATATTGCCCAGAACACTCTTTTCACAGTCCATAGTGGAAATATTGCCACTGTTTCGTAGAGAAGTCAGAAAATTAATCCACTTCACAGTTCTAGGAATTTTAAAAGTGTGAGTTCATTAAACCAAGACATTTTTAGTTTTCATTTCTGGAATGAGGCTTTGAGACTTATAAATCTGATTTGCTTCTCGTTGTAAAAAGCTCCAGGCTTCTCCGCCGTGTGGACAGATAGCTAGACCTCACTGGGGCAGCCAGATTGTTTAAAAAGATACATAGCCGGGACGCCTGGGTGGCTCAGTTGGTTGAGCGGCTGCCTTCGGCTCAGGTCATGATCCCAGCATCCTGGGATCAAGTCCCACATCGGGCTCCTTGCTCTGCAGGGAGCCTGCTTCTCCCTCTGACTCTTCCTTCCACTCTGTCTGCCTGTGCTCGCTCTCATTCACTCTCTCTCTCTGACAAATAAATAAATAAAATTAAAAAAAAAAAAAAAAAAGATACAGAGCCACTAGTCCCAAGATTGCATCAGCGGTGCCACGGGCAGCCCTTGCCGTAAACTTGCGGCGCACAGACTCTAGCCTCTTCTGTTTCATCCCCTGCCCAGCGAATAAATTAGATCAGAAAATGACCACAGAAGGGAAGAACAGAACCTTGGGAGGTTGTTTATATAGTCCGTAAAGTGTCTCAGTAGCTAACAATAGAAAATAAAGCAAACCAGTAGTGTACACTGAGATTTTTCTCAGAACAAACAGTTCTGCTGTCCACTTTGCCAAAGATACAGCCTTTAAAAAAAAAAAAAAAAAAAAAGATACAGCCTAAAAACTCCTTACTTCTTCTGTCTGATGTATTTCAACAATTAGTAGTTGATATTGAGGCAAACTTAAAGTTGGGGGTGTCAAATGGGGAAGTATCTCGTTTAATTACATTCAGTGTATATTTCCTTTATTATTTTTTTTTAAGATTTTATTTGAGAGAGAGAGACAGAGATAATGAGAGAGCACAGGCAAGGAGGAGAGGGAGAAGCTCCCCAGAGAGCCCAATGCAGGGCTCCATCCAGGACCCTGGGATCATGACCTGAGCCGAAGGCAGACGCCTAACTGACTGAGCCACCCAGGCACCCCCAATGTGTATTTCATATTCCTATGTCCACTATGGGCAGAAATCTGCTGCTCAGCGCCTTTGAGTATCCGTTTAGTAGCTGTCTGGCTGTTTTCCTGTGAGTGCCAGTGTGCCTTTACCCGTTGTCTTAGTCTTGTTTTTCCTCCCTTTGTGGCCTGCCCTGTTTCTCTTCCCTCAAAATATAGGATATATGTCATTCTTGGACAGCTTTCCTTGTCTTACCCCATGCCTGCCTGCACCCCAGCGGAGGTCTTGCTCCGCCCATGAGGGTCCTGAGAAAGAGTGGGATCCACATGTGTTCTCCCTTCTAATGGGAAAGAGGAAGCGTGGGTGCCATGCTGGGCAGGAGGCTGGCACATGAAAGCCACCTGGTTTTCAGTTGCTGCTCTGCCACTTAATGGGACCTTGGGCACCTGCTTCACCTCTCTGTGTCTTACTTTCTGCCTCTGTCCATTGGGGTAGTAATAGTGCCTGCCTTGTAAATTATTGTGAGGATTAGAGAAGATAAAAGTGCATATACATTCCAACATGACCTAGTGGTTAAGACCATATGCTCTAGGGCCAACCTACCTTTGTTTGAACCCCTGATTCAGAACTTAGGCAGGCTTTCTGGTTTTCAGATTCCTCATCTGAAAAGTGGGGTAAAAAATAGTACCTCCTACATTCTCACGTTTAAAAAAGAAACAGTACCTACTCTTGGGGTTTGTTGTTAAGAATTATATTAATTAAAAGACATAAAATGCGTAGGCCAGTGTTTGGCAAATAGTAAACACTATATAAAGTATAAGTGTTATTAAAAGGTTTACAGGAGGGTCTATAATGTAGTATGGGCTGAAGAAATAGTTGCAATTTCACAAGGAGTTCCCGCTTTTCAACAAAATTCTCTTAAGTGGAAAGCAGGAAGGATCTGAGGTTTAAAGAGAAGAACGCAAATTAAAACCACAATATGGTGCCCCTGCCTCCCGCCAGGATTTTTACAATGAAAATGAGAATACTGAGAGCAGATAGAATTCTCACAGCCATCCGTAGCCGAGAATAAGTCAGTACAGCCACTGGGAAAACTGGTGATATCTGGTAAGGCTGAACTTAGTGTGTGTCCTAAATCCAACAAATCCACTCCTATGTGCATGTGTACCCAACAGAAATGGCTATTTGCACCGAAAGACGAGAATGTAGCAAGGATATTCACAGGAACATTATCCTTAATACCCTAAAACTGGAAGCAACTCCAGTAAGTCCTCTATGTTTATAAAATGAAAGAAGAATGGGTGAATTACAACAACGTAGGTATGTGTATTAGACAAACAGAATGCATACAGGAAGACAAATACAACAGAGTACATACTGTATAATTCCTTTTCTTTTCTTTTTCTTTAATTTCTTTGTTTTGTTTTGTTTTGTTCCAGTTCAGGAACAGCCAAATTAATCTATTGAATTAGAAGTTGGGGCAGTGGGGCCCCTTTCACAAGGGGACAGTGACTAAGGTGCTCCTGGGGTTCTGTTGCTATCTGATTTGATAGTTCACTTGGGTATATTTTCTTTGTGAACATTCATTCATGCTTCTGATTTCTGCGTTTTTATATATGTATGTTAAACTGCACTTTTGAAACATATAGTAAGTCAGAAGACTTGAGAATTTTGGAAATGATAATTTACTTTTCCAACTTGCCAAGTGTCCTTAGAGTTAAAGATTTAGTACTTTTAAAGAATGTAGATGTGCGGGGGCACCTGGCTGACTCAGTGGGAAGAGCGTGCAACTCTTGACCTTGGGGACCTAAGTTCGAGCCACTCATTGGGTGTAGAGATTACTTAAATAAGAAGAAAACTTAAAATATAGGTTTTCACTACAAGGCAGAAAATGATCCAATCTGGCTTCTATCCTGCTTAAATTGTGTCTTCAAGGCCATAAAAACCTGAAGTGACAAGTACGTTGGGCAACATACTTTGAAATAATCAGTTTCATTTATCCTGCCACTTCATTGTATGAACTACATGGGTAAGTTATATATAAAACTGGTGACTTTTTATCAGAGTGATGCACTGACATCCTGCAGGTCAGATCTGGTGGTTTTAAACTTTGGCTCCAGCTGTGAGATGTAAGAGGTGAGTCTGAAGGTGCTGGGGTGGTCATTAGTTGTAGTCAATGCTTATACTTTACTGGTTATTGCTTTGGTGTCCCTGATGCTGTTTCAGTAACTTAGTGAGTTTCGTCTTTGAATGGACTTGTTTTGTTTAGTCTGCATTGTGCCCAGATTGATGATTGAAAACCTTACACTTTCGCAGAACATTGCTTCATAGCTCTTCCCTTTTCTGCTATTTTTGTATCAAATGAATCATTGCACATTTAAGCCATCTGCAAGGCCTGAATGGAAGGAGATAAAAGCTGCCATCACTTCGACTGACACTTGAAAAGCTAGCATTCATTCCGGGTTTATTCCTGATTATCCTTTGTATTTTAAAGTCTCAAACTCCATTTCGAGATGGTTGGTAATGTCTCTGAGCCAAAAGTATCTGTGATTCACAGTTTCTTTGACTTGAAGGTTGGGTCAAAGGGAGGGCTCTGTTCTGCGTCACGCAGAAGAATTCGTTAGGGACTCAGTTGTAACTCACTCGAGATACTAAGAACAGTGAGTTCCCATTCTTGGTTTAATCAGCTCCGCGAGCCCTCCAGTTTGGTGTGTACCTTACAGGGAATAGTGAAAACATAAGGGTCCTAAATTGCCAGATGAATACTTTAAAATAAATGTGTTTTGAATACCTAGAATGTTTCACACTTGTTGGATGTTTGTCGAAAGTGTTTCTCTCTGTCACAACTGTTTTGAGGATTTATCGAGAGGAAAAAAAGCCTGCCGTGTTGCAAAAGAGATTGAGGGTTAAAAGTACACCCATGCTTACATGTGCCCTTTCACTGTGGGGGTACATAGACCCAGTGTTTACATTGTCCAGTAGGTTATGCTGGACTCATAAAGCCTCTCCCAGCAGATTTTGTAAATGGAGCCTTGCTCTGGGCTGCAGGAGCCTGGGGGTCCCTGGGCTGACGTCAGCCGGGTTTGTCAGGTGCAATCACATGGATTCAGAGGAGAGCGCTGATGGGTTTCAGAGCAGACGCTCCTTCAGGTTGAAGCCAAATGCCCATTGTCATTAGGTGTCTCCTCGTCAGGAATAATGTTGGGATACTTTGGTGACCCCATAGTCATAAACTCTTGAACTAATAGAGGGAATGAAACATTCAGATATTCCCTTATTTCCTAAAATGATAAACCAAAAATGCAGTGACCTCAACTACATACAACAGACTCTTCACTTTCAAAATAGAAAGATCTCAGAAATGGAAAACTGCACTAAGAATTGAAGAATAATGGTACCATTTTTATGTCTTCAGTTTTGGTATCTTTCATATCTAATGGATCTCCACATGGTCTTGGGCAGGTCACTTAGTTTTCCTCTTTTCTCCCATTTCATTAATGTTCTGTAAATATTCATAATACTTGAGGGGCACCTGGGTGGCTCAGTAAGTTAAAGTCTCTGCCTTCGGCTCGGGTCATGGTTCCAGGGTCCTGGGATTGAGCCCCGCATCGGGCTCTCTGCTTGGCAGGGAGCCTGCTTCCCCCCCTCTCTCTGCCTGCCTCTCTGCCTACCTGTGGTCTCTGTCAAATAAATAAATAAAAATCTTTAAAAAAAAATACTCGAAGTATAAATGATAGTAATTTGAACAAGGTATCATGCTTGGTTTTGTTTTTTTCCCTGTGAAGGGACAACTCTAATTTTTGCTTAAAGACACTTTGAGAATTGTTTAAGAACATGTGGGTTTGGGCGGGGCCTTAATTTTACAGAATTCTTGTGAAGTAATCTATTTATTTTTCGCTCCATGTTGTCTGTTTCTTCGCTTTAGCAGACGGAAGGGGGAGCCCAGACAGATGGCCAGCAGTCACAGACACAAAGTAGTGAGAACTCAGAGAGCAAATCCACCCCTAAACGGCTGCACGTCTCTAATATTCCCTTCCGCTTCCGGGACCCCGACCTCCGACAGATGTTTGGGGTAAGTCTATGGAGTTCTTCCGTGGGTATACAATTTAATCCGGCCAGTGTACTTTAATAAGTCATTAAGACTTTAGGATAAGACTGTGCATAGATTGAGAGAGATCCTAAGGTGAGTCAGTGTTTTCATTGGTCTTCAGGGACTTCTGTCACCTAGCGCTGTCACTCCTGTCATTCTATATGTGGACCTTGCAGGTTCTCACGTACAGGAGGTGACGTGCCACCTGGTTTGCCTGGGACCGAGGGGTCTCTTGGGGCGTGAGCCTTTCAGTACTAAAATCAGGACAAAGACAGTAATCCTTTTCAGAGTGTTACAAGTTCAGTGACCTAGTGTCTGAAGCGGATAGTACCTGTGTTTTGTTTTTACTTCCCTCCTTGTAATTTAGCAGCATCAAGACCAGTATCTAAAATCAGGTGTAGGTGTTTGATTCGCTACCCTGATGGATTCTGCCAGCTTCCCCTTCCTCCCGAAATCACCATCATGAAAACATAGTATAACAGCAAAGATTTAAGTTACTAGAAAGTGAATGATTGCTGGAAGTCTTGGGTTTTTTCCGGGCATATGCGCTGTTGCCAGATTTCATTTGAGCAAGCTCTTAACTTGAACTAGAAACAAGAGATCATGGTTTTTAAAAAATCCGTCATGGCTGTTGCTGTGTGGTGCTCTGTCGGGAAACAGGCGCCCTGCGTGAAGTCCTGGTCATGGCGACAAGACGCTGGAGCAAAATTTTGTCACTGACAGCTGAGTACTTGGAGTGTTTTTTGTACCGAAGCCAAGGCCAGCATTGAGTTTTAATAACATTCTTGAAGTACTAGGAAAGACTTTACACAGAAAAAGGTAGCCAACTCATCTCTCCAGAAGATAAAACAACAGAATATATAAAGGGCAGCTTCAAGAATTGAGGTTATATTTAAAAAGAAGTTTCCCAGGAGTAGGAGTTATGAGGTTCTCTACTGAATTATCAGAGATTATATGGAGTCCTAGTCTCTGGAGATCAGGGAAAATGGAGTATATTCTCATCTGTCACAAGTGTGTTTTCTCTCAGGTCAGAAAAATTGTGTCCGTTGAAGATCTGCCTAGGCGAGTTAATCAGTGATTTCTTGAAATGTATTAGGCCTTTCCTATAAGACTGCTACATCCAGAAAGAAAAAGAAAAAAGAAAAAAGAAATTGTTCCTCACAAGGGATACCTGGTACGGTTGCTCTGTCTCCTGCCTGGTTAGCGCCTATCCCTCGGAAGGACACCAGCAGCGGTGTAGAGCAAGGATTCCATGCTTTGTTTTATTAGCTGTGTGAACCTGACCAGTGACTTCCTTCAGCCACATTTTCCTTAACCATTAAAGGAAGGCAGTCCTAACCCTAGCAGGACGGTATAAAGACGCATTAGAGAATGTAAAAGGAAAACTCTAAAACACCATTCCAATCTTAGTCAATTGGATAGGCATAGAAATAAAATTAAATCCCCCCCTACCTAAAATAAGACATTTTCTTCTCTCCTTTAATTTCCTAATGTTCTGTTAAATGATGAAACTGGAATCAAGCCCAGAAGCCTTACTCTAGAAAACATGGGCTCTTAGTACATGTTTTCTGAAAAAGATAGTAATGATTCAGCCCAGTGAGAAAGCATGATTTGTTTTGCTCTTTTCATTTTTTTAGTGTTTTAACATTTCCCAAATTCTGATTTAAAATCCAAGTCAAAGAGATCACTGGGTCTGTGAGGCCAGTACTCCGAGGAAAGTGGGGGCAGAAAGATCCCTGGAGATTTCTTGTGCATCCCTCCCATTCAGTTGATCCAAGCATTGAGGCAAACAGGCTGGCTTGTCACCTTCTCCACGTCTCTGCTGTGTAACCGCTGTGATTGTGCGCCCCTCCAGTTAGCCGTTGAGCTGCCACTAACCCAGTTATTTAGGTTTGGTGTTTCTAGCTTGTTCCCAAAGGTTAAAATATTTAATTAATTACAAAACAGAGTTATTACTTAAAATGTTCTTGATGACATTCAGTGCGGAAATATTAAAATGGCAAATAAATGAAATCATGTCTAATGTCCATGAATGTTTAAGTACGATGGAAAATAGCATGTAGTCTGTAGAAATTAGAACACATTGTAGAGTTAATGGCTTGGAAGGCTGTCTAGCACATTAAAAGAAAAAATTACATATTTCCATTACATGGAAATATGTCCTTAATCAAGTATACGTAAGGAAAAGCATAAGAAAAAGACGAAGGCTGTGAACCAGAATGGGGAGATGGTAGGTGTGCAGACGATCTTCGTTCTCTGTTTCCGGTTTTCCTTTTTATGTATCTGTATTTCCTGACTTCTGCGGTGAGTATGGTTTACTTTTATCAATTAAAAAAAAAAAAAAGAAGAAAAAGAAAAGCAGCCTTCACTAGTTTATCTTTGTGCTTAGGATTTGCTTCTTTAAAACAGAGACATTTAAAACATTAAACACGTAGTTAGGAAAAGCCCCGGTTCTTGTCCCTGAGGAAGTACCCGAAGGGTAACACTGTGAGGGTCTTCTGGGAATGGCTCCTGCCAGGTAGAGGTGGGTAACGTATGAGTGGGCGAACTGAAAAAGGAGTGAAACAGGAGGCCTTGTCGGCTTATTGACAAGGGAAGATCAGAACTGGTGTTGGGACTTGCCAACAAGTAGAAACATGGAGGTTGAATAAGTAGTTAAAAAATAAAAAAAAAAAACCTGTGCCTTTTTCAGGAGAGAATAAAGTATGTGGTCAAAAAGCTGACCAGGAATATATGTTTTTTATTTTTGTCTCTGCAGCAGTTTGGCAAAATCCTAGATGTAGAAATAATCTTTAATGAACGTGGCTCTAAGGTAAGCTCCCTCTCAGTATTAAGTGTGCCTGGCTTCTTTTTAGTTTTGTTTTAAATAGCAAAGAATCAGAAAATTTAAAGCAGTTTTTCAAGCCTGCAGAAAGTATCCCAACCTACCTGGCTTGGATCAGATTATCTCTAAAACTAAGCAACCACATGGCCCATCTTTATCCTGATACGTCAGTTGGGGGAGTGAAGGGGTGGGGGTAGGAGCAAGACCGGTGTGAGAAGGGAGGTCAGGAGCGGGAGACACCCGCCCTTTCTCGGACAAAATCGCCCTCACCAGCTTATTTTGAAGGAAAAGAGAGAAGACTCGGGTGAAATTCTATGAGAATTCTATTGTGAATTCCGCTTTTAAAAATCAGACTTTGAAATGACATACTTAGAACAAATGTAATATTTCAGTTCCTCAGTTGACTTGCTCTCTCTTTTGAATAAATTCGACAAGGCGTAAAAACAGGGAATAGTGACTCAGGAATTCACTGTAAGCTGATTTCCTCCTCTGAGTTCTACCCAGAGAGGTAAGCTTCGGGATATAGAGTCCCTTCCATTTCAAATAGTGAGCTGGGGTTTTTTTGGCATCGGAATGAAAGTAGTAACAGTGCACAATTCCATATATGTACTGTCTTCGAAGTGTGTTCTGTATGAGAACTGAACGTTCTAATTAAAACTGATTTCCCCCTAATAATTGACTACTTTAAATTCCCAATCTGTATGATTTCGAATTTCCATACACTAAATAAGCAGCAGTGATTTTAGGAAGGAGAGAATGATGAAGTATTACAGTGGTGTGAAAAAATATTTAATGAACCGAATTTCACAGTTTCATTCAACAGTTTTCTTCCTCCTCAACAAACGGAATGCCTGCCACAGACATAACCAACCGTGGTCAGGCTTATAAATATTTACCTTGCTGTGTTCACTTCTACTTGCATTTTTAGTGTGGAACCATTTTTGAGTTAATTTTTCATTTGGTTATCTCTCCTGAACTTCGCAAGTTACCCCTTGGCTATGATTAAATCTCTAAGAATATAATTTGAGAAAAGCTAAATAAAGCAAATAAATGAGTGAATACTTAGCTCTTCAATTTCCCACTCCAAATTCACCCTACCCTGACAATTAATAGCATATACCTACAGAATTACAGGTACCTCCTGCCCCATCTAAACTAGCACAAATGTATGTACTCTTCTAATGGTCCTGATTATTCCCTTCCTTTATAGAATTCATCATCATTGATAGTGTTTAATTCTGATTATAATAATAATTCTTTGTTAATTATTAAAGAGGTAATTATACTCTAAGCTTCCAGTTTTCAGTTAAAACAAAAAAAGATTAACATGCCTATACAGAACTTTCTCCAGCACTTAACTTGGTAAGTATTTTTAAAGTAAAATATGTTCAACCTGTAACCAGTAAAACTATTTATGCTTGTAGTTTCTTCACAGTGGATTTCTGGCCCTTGGCTTTTATTTTGGGGGGAGCTTTTTAGATCCAAGGTGGAAAATGACAGTGGTTTAGAGATGAGAAGTGCATGTCGCATTCTATGCGACACTGTTTATCCAAAGTCGTAGTCTAAACGTTTTTAATTCTAAGTGTATGCACTTGAGCTGTTGTTAAGTATACCTCAAAAAGTACACGCCCAGTATGGTTTCATCAGGCTCTGGGGCCTTGCTCCTTACCAAGAAAAGAATTGGATTGAATTCTTGTGAAGCAAAGGAAATCGATCTTTCTTAAGGCTCCTTTCATTGACTTCAAAGATTTGCCTACTACCAAAAATTGTTTAATTTCCCGATTCAGTTGCTTCTCCCTGTAATTTTCATGTATAAATGACACACGCCTCCCTTTTCTCTTTAGAGCATCTAAAAGCCTATGCTGCTCCCCACAGTAAAATTCTGGGTCTTCACTGCCCCTTTTCCTTTGCACTGCTAAAGAGTAGACAGACTGTGTACTCATTGGCAGTTGATCTTAAAACAAAGCACCGAATTCAGAATTGCCCGGATCTGCCTTCAGGGACTGATACAAAATCTGTCTGCATCCTTTGTCCTTCTTAACTGTCACCTAAAGTTCTCTCCTGGAACGGGTTCCCCGGGAACTGTTCTGGAAATGCGTTAACAGAGGTTTATTTTGGAGTCAAAACCCAGGGGCCTCTTCCGGGACCCTCCTCACAGAGATTAAAGAGTACTTTTCTCTTTGTAAATTAAGTTGATTTCCTCATTCCTCCTGTGTTTCTGGTGGACTATAAAATTACAACATGTCTTGAAAGGAACCAGCGATAAGGAGACATAAGTGGTGCTTTTCTTCACTTTAGTGTTGCTCGGTCTTTGAACTGAGTGCTTTTCTGTCCAAAAATTAGCTTTATTGAATTTTTTTTGAAGCAGTAATTGAAAAATGAGTCACAAAATAAATCTGAGATAAGTGATACTAATATGTAAAACAGTTATCAGTGAAACAGATAACCACAGGCCTCCAAAGCAAAAAAGCAACGTGTCTTCTTTTTTATAATGAGACACTCAGCCTATGGTTTTAGAACATTCTCACTTAAAAACACAGGTGAGCACGGTCGTGCTGCTTTGCCCGCCCCATCCCTCCCACCCTGGCTTGCCAGCAGTCTACTTTTTCAGCTTGCCTGAAAAAATTGCTGAGTATCTTCCTTTTTTGTCTTTGACCTTCCTAGTCTAGATTTGGTTTTCCTAGATTATGGGATGAATGTATATCATTTAGAATCATACACATGCAAAAATATAAACTTAAATTATTTCATGTGATTTTTAAAAAATATTGTTTTAAACCCATACTCCTTTTAAAATACAAAATAAGTCCTATCTAATTTTCTATGATTAACTAAAACAAAGGTAGGCTCTCGTTTTGAAAATGTTCACTTAGGATGTATGATGAAAAATGCTACCCCTGCCAAAAAATGGAAGGAATATACTCAAACAGAATCTAGAAAATGATTATACTGATATGTGTAACTTTACTGATTCCCCAGATATCACCAGTCATAACAATGTATTGCTGTAAACAATAGAAAGATAATATATTGGTAGCGTGACCATATGTCCTGGTTTATCCAGAATAGTCCCAGTCTCTAGCCCTTTTCTTAGCATAATTATTAATGTCCCCTTCCTCCCCCAAAGTGCTCCAGTTTGAACGATAAATTGTATTGCCCCTCCTTATAGATCCTTTGAGTAACAACTTTTTAAAAGCACCCTTTTCAAAACCATTATAAAAGAAAAACGTGATTTTTCATGTCCAGACTCCCCCCAAAAAGCATAAATAGTTCATTAAAAGAGCATATTCACTAATAATCTCCTGCATTTCCTTCCAGTCTTTTTTCTCACATAGAATCTTGAGCAGAATTCTAAATAATGGCTACCTAGTTCATCTTGACTTTGCATTGGCTGTTAGATACTTCTAGTGACTAAGAAGGCGTTGCTTTTCAAAACTCTTTTTAAGTTTTTATTTAAATTCCAATTGGTTAACATGCAGTGAGGGACTAGTTTCAGGTGTGCAGTGTAGGGTTTCAGCCCTCCATTTGACACCTGGAGGGGGAAGTGCGCCCCCAACCCCCCCTTCCACCCACCCCCCACCCACCTTCCCTTTGGGAACCATCCCTTTGTTCTCTGTAGTTAAGTCTCTGTTTCTTGATTTGCTTCTCTCCTCATTCTCTCTTTCTCTCTTTTTCCCTTCTGCTCGTTTGATTTGTTCCTTAAATCCCACATAGGAGTGAAATCATACAGTATTTCTCTTTCTCTGACTCATTCATGACTCTCCACCATCCTGTTCACTATCACCCAGCCCATAACAATTTGTTTGTGATAATTATCACATACAGTTATATTACTAAGTAAAGAAACGTACACATTCTAACATTTATATTTTCCATAAAGTTTTGTCAACCTGCTTCTGGTGTGCTTGTTGCTCCAAGGGACGTGTATCATAAAGACTGAGGGTGTAGGAGCTCTTCACGTCTTCAGACAGTGCCAACTGTTAATTAAGTTCATTGAAGGACCACAGACCACGTCGCAGCAACTGTTATTGACATTTCTAGCAAGTTTTTAGCTCCTGTGTTCTCATTACTTCTCTCCGGTGGATGTGGATATCTGGGATGATGGGCATCTGAACTGGGGTTAGGCTTCTGTGTAGGCTGGAGTTAGGGCAGATAAAGCCTCTAATCCCATCCTCAGACACAAGTAATGTGCTGTAATTTCTTGCCTGTTTCCCTGGATTTTGATTTCATGCAAAGGGAAATTATTTATTTCTTTCAAAATATGGTCAAAAAACTGTCTTTGAAATTGCACTAACTAGGCCTTTGCTTTTCAGTAAAATTCGATAGGAAATGCTGAGTTGAAATGTTTTTCATGATATGTAAAACTGAATTAACAGTGCATGTATTTTCAAAGGGCTTAGTTTATTTTTTTGTTACCATCTTATGGTTTTTAGTTTTCTTTTTCTTTTATTTATTTTTAAATTTCTGTGTTCTGGCCATACCCAGGAGAACGTCTGCTTTTGATTTCTCCCTTAAAAGTTACATGGTAAATTTTCTTTCTCATTTTTCTGAGATGGAAAAACTCAAAGATTATACAAATTTCAGAATATTTTTCCAGTGCTCATCCTATTGCTTGTTATTTATTGCTGTCTGAGGCCAGACTAAAAAGGTCGTAGTTATTCGGTTCCTATAGGCCCTTGATGATAAACGGATGTCAGGACAGGTGATAAAATGTTTGTCACACTTAGTAGAAGTTTTGACCACAACCGTAATCCTGATAGAACTCCCATTCCTCAGTTTTCACAAGACAAGCTAAGATAGGAGTAAATCACACATGGAAAACTGGTTTATTTAAATTATTAACACAGAAAAAGTTTGAGAACTGAGAGCGGTAGGTTATAGTATAAAGCATAGAGACCTGCATTGTCCCATACAGTGTCCATATTGAGCACCTGGAATGTAGCAAGTTCTAAATTCAGATGTACTTTCAGTGTAAAATACACATGATTTCAAAGACTGAGCAGAAAAAAGGAATATCTCATTAATGTTTTTATATTAATGCCATGTTGAAATGATAGTATTTGCACATATTTTAAATATATTATTGACATTACTTTCATATATTTTTACTTTTTCAATGTGGCTAGTAGAATATTTAAAATTATATATGTGGCTTGTGTTGTATTTCTGTCAGATAGCCCTGGTATAGACAAACATGTCAACAATGAGGGGTTATTTTAATTAAATTTTTCTTTTTAAAGCAAGAGATCCAAATGACCAAACATAATGTGAATTAGATTTCCAAGAATGGAGGTACACTAAAACATAATTTCATGTAAGCATATTTTCCTGTTAGTAACTTTTTAAGCCCGGATAATCTGTGAATATCCTTAGCTCAGTTCCTGGCACATTTTCAGAATGGTACCTTAAACTTCTTTTCAGGTTTTATTTGAGTTAATATTCTTGCAACCGCGTTGTAGTTAAGTTGACGGAAACTCTAAAGTTTCAACACAGAGGAGAGTATTAAAGAACAGTATTCTAAAAACGCTGCCTAAACTTCTCACCTTTCTAATCACAGACTTCTGAGAGATACATGCTCATTTCCTATTGCTTCTGAACAAATTATCTTAAAGTTGGTGGCTTAAAAACACAGATTTGTTATCGTACATAGTTCTGGAACCCGAAAGTCCAAAATGGGTCTCACCAAGCTAAAACCAAAGTGTTGCAGGGCTGCATTCTTTCAGACGGCTCTAAGGCATAATCCAGTCCTTGCCTTTTCCAGCTTCTAGAGGGGACCCACCTTCCTTGACCTGTAGCCCCCTTCCATCTTCAAAGTCAAAAATAGCCAGTTCTGTCTTTCTCAGGCTGCTGCACTCTGATTCCTACTCTCCTGTTTCCCTCTTTTAGCTTATAAGCACCCTTGTGATTACACTGGGCTCGCCTGGCTAATCCAGGATAATCTCCCTATCTCAAGATCGTTAATTTAATCACATCTGCAAAATCCCTTTTGCCAGGTGAGGTGGTGGTAACATGCACAGGTTCCAAGGATTAGGATGTGGACAACTTCGGGGTGTTGTTCTGCCCACCACTAAGTCTATTTATCTTCAAAGGAAAGAAGGAAATCTGCTTACCTCTGTTTCCTATCAGAAGTCCCAGAGTATCATCAGCAAGACCTTCTTCCTCCTTTACCCTAGGTGAAGATTGGTTCATTTTCTATCTTTGGCATTTTGATTAGCATTTCCTATGGAGTATAAGCTCTGCTGGCTTCTGACACCACCCTGAATTCTTCCAGCTGCTGTCACTGCGTTGCAGGTGCTCAGTCAGCGCATTACAGACCAGAGGCTCGCAGAACACCTTTAGCAATTGGATTTGAAAAAGAAAATTAGGAGGGTTTTAGGATGAATGGAGTTTGGTTAATAGAATACTGAACTTGGGGTTTAGAGCTTTATTTCTTATTTTCTCGCCATTAGCTGTGGAAAGAAGCCACCTGGAAGGAAGAACGCCTTGTCGGTGCTTGGGTGTCTCACCTCAGTTTGATTTACTTTCTTAATCTTAAAAAATGAAAACAATAGATTTATCCTTTCTCTACCTCACGGTTGTACTTACAAGACACACTAGTATGTGAGTGTATGGGTGTGTCGATGTAGGTAGTCAGTCATAAGGCCAGTCGTCAAAACCTTAGGTGTTGGTCTCCACATCATTTGTTACCAGCTCCTAATTTATCATTTATTTATTTAACCCAAGGCTTATAATCTGTATGAGGCTGTGGGAACCAGTTGGAACATAGTTTACAGTACTATAAAATTCCTCACTACCTGTGACCTTTCTTGAAAGGTTTACTTAACTTTTTTATTGGAGGGTGCCCCAGGATTGGAGAACTGGCTTCCTTTCTAGAGCAGATGCCCAATGTAGGTGACAAACGCACAATGTCATTAATTAGTAACCTGAGATTGTATACCTTGAACTGTTGATGTGGCTGTAACATGTTGGTATCAAAATTTGTTTCTGAAAATGTGTTTCCATTGATATTTTCCACATACTTATATTTTTAAAGAAAATGTTAATACAATTACCCGGAGCAGTCCACCTCCATCCAGCAGCAGACATCTACATTTTTCTGTCAGCTCAGCATTGCACTTTCCAGGATATTTGTGGTGATACCCAGATTATAGGTAAAGATACTCCATTGGGATTCTCCATGGATCGCCACTCAGCAACCATTTAGTCATGTAGAATGCAAAGTAATGAGATCCATCAAAAGGATGAAATCACTTTTCTAAAATCTTACTGAGCTATGCACAACATTGACCCTCTCAGTTAAGGACCCATTTTGTATGTATCTGGAAGGACTCGAGGAGGGCAGCAAAAGCAGAACTTCCGTAAAAAGCAGTAACAAAGGTTTCCAGGTTATCCTACAGTGGAACGTTAGAAGAATACCAGCGGGACAGTGCAGCTCTTGAGAAATGGGGACTTGCCCAGAAAATCCTAAGAATTAACTATTCTACACATGTGAATAGCTTGGGAAAATGTTACAGTTGCAGAGTGGAAGGAGGAGGACAAAGCAGCAGGATGAAATTGATAGAACGCTTGATGAGATAGTCATAGAAATACATAGTAAATCCTGCTTTTGACATTGATGGTACGATTATGACCAAGATCGTCTTTTCAGATACATGTGAATGCAGGAGTAGGTGGGTTAACTCCCTGGTTCCAGCATTTTCATTTTCCACTCAATGAGTTAAAGCTCCATACGATTTCTTTGTGTACAGTGCACAAATTAATTCTAACTCAGGACCAAGTATATTGCTGTTTTATGGTATTCTTTTCCTGTTGGACAGTATACAGCTGATGGCACTAACAGATCTCATTCGCACTGCCTTTTGATTCCTTTTTTCCGTCTACATGGAAAATTACTAATACATTTAGTAGCAGATGTAGGCTTCAACAAATGTGTAATTTAGGCAAATTTGGATAAGCTATTCTCTGGAATTCAGCTGAACCTATTTTTACTCTGAGTGCCAGTCTGGTTGTTTAAAATTCGTTGAAGAAAAGGCATAATTGGCCACTGCTTAGTGGTATTTTCATTAGCTTAGATGAACATGGGTGCTCTCTTCTTCCACACCCAGTCCCTACAGAATTCTAGACAGAGGCTGTGTTTTAAATTATTCTGTTCCCAGAGGAATTATGTTGCTGCAAGAGAACAGGCAGAGTGGGGCCAAATGATGAGATCTCCTAAAAATCCCATTATGCAATGATTACACCTAAATGGAAGGCCTCATGTAGAAGTTACTGGGGAGTGACAGTTTTAATTATTTTTTAGCATTACATAAAAGGACATGTAAATTAACAGCATAAATTGAAAGAGACAGAACATCTAAAACAATGTCGAGATTCTTGGTGGGAGAGTTTGACCCGAGTAGCTCTATACCTTAATTTTGGTCTGGCCTCACATGCTTTACGTTTTATTTTATTATTGTTCTTGTTGTTAATTACATTATCATTATTCTATTGCTGTTGTTGTTGCTATTATCATCATCATCATTATTATTATTATTATTACTACTACTACTACTACTACAGTTCTATATTGTTACTGGATTTAATTTCCCTTTACCAAATATGCATGGACCAAAAATGTGACTTTGGGAGAGTACTGCTGGGTTGATGCTGATGTCAGTTTCATACTGTGATATTTTTTTCTCTGTTTACCAAGAGATCAATATTTCAATATAACGATGTGCATGTTTTCCCCCCTTCTCCCGCTGCATGCAGGGATTCGGGTTCGTAACTTTCGAGAATAGTGCTGATGCAGACAGGGCCAGGGAGAAATTACACGGCACCGTGGTAGAGGGCCGTAAAATCGAGGTGCATGTCTTCAATAATTCAATTTCTGGTTTATATTTTTATTTCTCTTTTTGTGTATTCCCTCACTTATTTCACATTTGAAGCCCTGTCTTGTGTGTGTGTCTGCACACATGCATATGTGTGTGTGTGTGTGTGTGTGTGTGTGTCTGTGTCCTTCACCTTCTTGCACTAAAATGTGTAAAAGTAACACTTCTGTCCTCTTTTCCCTATTTTTTGGTTGTTGGTGGGGGGTCTCATTTTGATTTACTTGTGTGCGTGTACATGTGTATTTGTTTCTCATTTACTTTTTTCCTCCAAAATGTTCATCTTTCTGCTCTCTTGATTTTTTTCCTTTGCTTCAGTTTGCGAGACTCCGTATGAGTACCTGTGATCAGGCCAAAATAAAACTAACTTTATAAATGTCTAAAAACGATCCAGTTGTGACATTGTGTCCTATAATGAATCAAGGAGCCAGCCAGTACCCTCTCTCTTGGGCGGCCAGTTCGCCTCCATGTGCGTGTGATAATCAAGGAATACAAGACGGCAGAGGTGGTGGGGAGGGCAGAAAGATCCCAAAACTCGTGGCATTTTTAAGTACATTTCCTATCACAAATTGCCACCGGGAATGGTGGATAAAATCCTCAGACAAGAGGATCTGACGGCTGCCTGGCGAATGTGCTTCTACCGTGTTCCCGGCAGTCCCGTGGTATTTGCCAGTCCTTTTTAAGAACGCAGTGAAGGTTAACTGGCTCCTTTCCCCTTTCTCAGTTTTTTTAAAGTATGAAATATAAAAGCCACCATTTTGAGTAAGATGTCTGCATATTTTGCTTTTTCCCTCCCTTTCCAATGGTTTAGCATTTAGGGCCCTTCACTTGACTCCCTCTTTCCCTGGTAACTATACACAATGCTGGCGATGGTGCCCGTTGGCGGTAAGTGAAACCAAGCACTAGACAAGAAGCTTTTTCAATTGTTAATTACAAAACAATTAAATAAGAAAGAAAAAGTCCATCTGCCATCTCACATTAACACTACAAAATGTGATTTGACTTGTTCCTCTTCCTTTTCCTTTCCCCCTTTTATTTTCAATGCTCTTGAGTAGTGCCGCCTGGACTTTGGATGTACATGTTGTTTGTAGCGGTCTGAGCTGTTTGATTACTGACATCATGGTGATTTTTCCCCCTTGCACATCTTACTCAGAGTTACTGAGCTCCAAGTTTGGCTGGTTTTATTAATGCACTTCCCGCCTCTACTTCCCCTCCCCTCCCCCAAACCTGTATGTAGCTCTGGTCTTTCCTTGCCCTTGACGGCTCTCTTTGCTGCCCGCGACACCCCTGACTTTCTCTTCTCTTCTCCCCTGCCTTCTTGCTCTCTCGCCCCAGGTTCTGTCCCCGTCCTTCTCCCTCTGTCTCTCCTGCCCCTTCTCTCTGTCACCTGCGGCTATGGGTCTCTTGCTGACTGGTGGTTTCTGATTGGTTCTGGCCATTTTCCTTTTAGCGCTTGGGTGCACTCTGCTCTAGCGGCTAGTGTAAGCCCTGACCCCATTCTAATCCTTGTCTGCGACAACCTCGCTCTTCACTCTCTCCCTTCTTTCCAAAACTGATTGTTTTTTTCTTTCTTTTATTTGTGTGTGTGTGTTCTAACCGCATGCTCTCAGTCCTCATTGTTGTACCCCATTCTTTCTTTTTAAATGTGAAATGTTTCTATTATTTGGTGGGTCAAACTAGAGTAAATGGAGTTTCTTTTCCTCACAAAGGAAGATTCCCACTCTTGCCAATCCTGAAGGACCTGTTAAGACATTTTTGGGTTCTGGTTCTACCAAAAATTGGTCTTTCCATAATACAAATTTATCACCATACAAATTATAACTTTAATGTAAACCCCCAGAGGCAAAATAAGACATTTATATTCGGTATGTTTTAGAATTCTTTTTCTGAACGCTGGCCTGTTCTCTGACTTGACCACACGGCAGACAGCCAGGTTCTGTGGTGATGCTGCACCCTCCTTGCAAGAGCTTTTGGCTGGTTTTCACCTTGGGCTGCCGTCTCCTGGCTTCAGGCTCCGTTCATCTTGCCTTCGGCCCCATCTTTGTAACACCTACTTACCCTAGCACCGAGAATGCTCTGAATTCTGCACTCCTGTAACGAGAGTGAAGAGAACCATACAACAAAAGAAACCGGAGCTTTATTTTTTCAGTTAAGTGCCTCATGTAAAGGCCTTCGGAAAACATTATTCTTAAATGGATAGACCACATAGTCTAAAAAATTCACCATGGTCCTGAAGATGGTCAACATGGAATTCTAAGTTCTGATTTTTTTTTTCCCCTCCTCAAACAGTAGAATCTTACACAGTCCTCAAAAATGCTGAACATTAGAACAGGTGAAATCCATAGATTTATTTTCTTCCTGTAAATCTGTTCCCTGACCCGTACGGCAAGCCTCTGTTTTATTAATGAACTTCAAAGTTCATGCACAGAGTTTTTTCCTATTGACTTTTTCCCGTATTTCCCATAATGCAGAGACTTTCTGTTTACGAGATCGCCAAAGAACTTGCAAATAGATCTTTCCTTTTGAGCACTTGGTGGTAAACTAGCCCAAGTTTTCCATTTGGAGACCAAGAAACTGCATTTTACTCTTGTTAGCCTCATTTTATAAACACTTTAATTAAAATACTATATATTAATATTTTATATTGCTATATTATTTAAATCAATGTTCTCTGAAATTTACATTTTATTAAATTGAGTGCTGTGTTACTGGATGAGCAACTCCATGTTCCCTAATGTGGTCTACTTTCTCCCTGCCCCTTCTTTTTCCTTTATATTTTTAGGTGAATAATGCTACAGCACGTGTAATGACCAATAAGAAGATGGTCACACCATATGCAAATGGTAAGAGATTACAAGTCATCTTCAGAAGGATGTCAATTATTCTTGTATTAATAAGTGAACTTCTGGTAATCAAAGAGTCTCTTGATTTCAGTCTTATGGCAGTTTAATTTACAGTGAAGTACTTTACTAGAAGAGTATCCTATTTTTTTTTTTAAGGTTTTATTTATTTATTTGACAGAGATCACAAGTAAGCAGAGGCAGGCAGAGTGAGGAGGAAGTAGGCTCCCTGCTGAGCAGAAAGCATGAAGTGGGGCTCGATCCCAGGACCCTGAGATCATGACCTGAGCCAAAGGCAGAGACTTTAACCCACTGAGCCACGCAGGCACCCTAGTATCCTATTTTTAAAGTTAACTTTTTTCTTGGAATTAAGCTTAGTTTTTCAGTTACTAAGCTGTAATGGTCGCGGTGAAGTTCATACACAAAGCGTAAACACGTCATTTGGGGTGACCTGTTAACGCAGTGGGGTCCCACCAAGGCACTCTCATTTTTAGCTGCTATCATTCTTTGTGGTAGGATAGGCTTGTCTGTAATACGTGCCCACCAGTGCTCACTTTTACTGCTGATCCCTACCCACTCCTGCGCAGGAGTGGAATAATTCTTGATCCCTTGCTCTCTCCCTCTAAAGGTGTGCTCTAGAGATAACAGCTATGGTTCGCATTTGCATGTGTTTTCCATCTTCTGTCCCGGGACTGCATGCTATAGAGGGCGTTTCATACATGTGTCTCAATAAGAAGGAAACCCTGTGAATATTTTGCCTGACAAAAGCAAATGTGTCCATTAATCTGGACGCATGTTATCTACCTGGGACAGAACTGAATTTGGATCTGCAGTGCCTACTGGTTTTGCCAGCGGTGCTCCAGGGGCTTTTGGGGGAGGAGTGGAGAGGAAACCCATGGGTTGGGTCTTGAGGTTTGTAGCAACTCCTTCTCTGTCGTATATTTTAGCGTCCTGCATGGAATTTTATCCAGAATCAAATGGGGTGTTTTCTGCTGCTTTTTAAAAGTTTGACTCTACTGCTAGAATACGATAGTATGTGCTTTAATGTCTTAAGTCAAATACAAGTATCTTAGTATATTCTTGTATGTCTTCAGTAGATACATGTAGCCCAGCTTTTCAAACGGATGGTCCAAATCAGTGTATTTACATTTTCCCTACCCATTTTATCAATGGTATATAATGTGATACCATCACCTCCCCTTTACCTCTTGTTTTTTGTTTGTTTGTTTATTTGGTGTTCTGTTTGGTTTGTTTTTTTTTTTTTTAACACTGCTATCACAAGTTTCTGGGATGCCTGGGTGGCTCAGTTCGTTGAGCATCTGCCTGGCTTGGGTCACCAACCCAGGGTCCTGGAATTGAGTCCCACATTGGGCTACTTGCTCAGTGGGGAGCCTGCTTCTCCCTCTGTCAGTCGCTCCCCCTGCTTGTGCTCTCTCTCTCTCTCTGACAAATAAATAAAATCTTAAAACAAAAACAAAAACACAAGTTTCTGCCTTTTAGTAGATTATTACTGCTGCCTTTCCAGTGGGTTATTTTGATAACCCACTGTAAAAAAAAATAGGAAGGAGAAGCAAAATAAGTCAAATTTCCTTTAGATCCAGGGAGAACACTGTCCTAGAAAGAGTCACTGACTGGAATTCAGAAGAGAGAAATTTTACTTCTAGATTTGACTCTTCGTTTTGCTGTATGTCGTTGGGCCATTCTTTTTTAACCTGATACTGTTTTTGTCTCCATTAATAGGCAGTCACAGAATTTTAGCACCTGAAGACTCTATGGAAGTCTTCAAAACCCAGCCCTCTTAGCTTATTATTTAGGAAATTAAACCTGGAGAAGTGTAGTATTTACTTGTTGTCCTGCTGGGACAACAACTTTCTTAACTCTCTCTTTGGGTTTTGTAAAGGTCAAAATATATTGTAAATTGTACCAAACTAAACATATTCGAAGTATTATTGGCCGCATACCATTATATACCAATATTAAAATGTGTATTTTTACTTAAGGGAATGCTTAAGTAATAGTGGCATTGGCAGGAAGGAAAAAAGTCATTTTTGAATATTAGTCTAAATTAATATTCAAGCCTAACAGAGCCAAACTTTACAGACCTACAGCTGCTTATGGCTAAAGCTTCTGAGAAGAGTATTCGAGGTGCCTTCTGGTGAATTCTCAGCCAGCAGTTTAATTTACGTTGGCTGAAATAACATGATTTGTCAGACATTGCAGAACATTGAGTTCTTACAACTCCAGTAGGATTTGAACCGAGGTATTTGCTCAATTTTTATGTGAAATAATGTGCTCATCATCTTTGAGCACCTAAAATAATGAATGGGGATTGGATTGGTTCAGAATGAATGCCTTTTTTTCTTGAATATTGTCTCCAGTCTTTCAGAAAAATAATGGAGCATGTTTGCTTATTTATGTGTAAAATTCTATGAATATCTATTGATTAATGTTTTCATCTGGAATTCTCCTTAACTGGACGGTAGTACATTTTTCCTTTTTATATAAAATAAAGGGTACTACTTTAGCTAAAATGGCTGATTAACTTAAGTATGTATATTACCAAATAAAATCCCATGACATGCATGAAGTTGGGGACATACCTTGCATTTTACTCCTGTGTGTCTCTTCTTACTCACTTGCCTGAGGTTCCAGTGGTAAATCCCAAAGAAAGGGGATTTTGGCTTACCCAGATTTCCATCAGCGTGGTATTACTGAACACGGAGTCAAAGATCAGCTCAAACTTGAGCTCAGAGGATACTTTTATAACAGCTAGAGTAGCCAACAACAGTGTGAAGATGGTATATAAAAAAAATGCATCACGGTGTGGTGTAGAATGACATATTCTGTCTTTCTCCTCTTTCTAAAAAGAAGGAATACATTCTAAGCAGTTCTGTGAGAGAGACTGTACCAGAGCCCAGGACTCATTTCTATTTCTTGTATTTTTTTGGCCTTCTCTCATTCCCTCCCCATCTCCCTTCGTCCCTCCCAGTTTTTCTCTCCCTCCAGTTTGCACCTGTCCTTGCCCCCACCCCCAGCTCCTCATTATCCCTTCACTGTGCTAGTCCTGCTTAAAGATGCTCAGCTGTGGAAATGTCCTCCCACTCCCTAGAACCCCCCAGGCGGCATCTGCAGAGAAGGTAGTGATGCAGAGCTAAGCCGGGCTGTGCGCCAGGCTCTCTGGAGCCAGCTCGCAGTGCCCTGCTCACCCTCTGCCCTGTGCTCCTCGCGCAGTCTTCAGTGCTCACTCTTCTCTCTTCCACTCCAGGTTGGAAATTAAGCCCCGTCGTTGGAGCTGTATATGGCCCTGAGTTATATGCAGGTAGAAGCTCTTTGATTTTTCTGGTTATGCTAGTTACCTATAACAACATCTGTTGTTTTTCAGTCTACTATCCCTTTGTAATCTTTTTGCATTTTTTAATTTTTCTTAAATGCAATCAGCATCCAGCTTTCAAGCAGACGTGTCCCTAGGCAATGATGCAGCAGTGCCCCTGTCGGGAAGAGGGGGTATTAACACTTACATTCCTTTAATCAGTAAGTAGCCTATGTTGACCTGGCATGGATCTTGACTGTTGGGAGGAAACAGTGATGTGTGCTCGTCTTTTTTTCCTCCTCAAGTATAAACTGTAACTGAAGAGGAGGAGACCTTCTCGAGAGAGAGTTAAATGCTGCCACAGTGTCCCGTCCCGCTTAACCTGTGTTAGAATCTGAGATACTAAGATTGCCATGAAGCAGAAATACTTGGGAGAGGTCGGGGCGGGTGAGGACATGTGTAGAACATTTTAATCTGCAATTGATTTTAAAGAAAACCAAAGCAATAGGTGTTAGTGGGATATATGACGTTCTGTGCAAGTCTGCTAGGGGGCCCTCTCGTAGAGTATCATTTAGAAGCACCTCCAGAATTAATGGTTCTTCTCCGCTCTGTGGATACCGCTGAAGTCATTCTGACCTGAGCCATTTTGCTCCAGTGAAAGATATAATTAAAACAAGTTCAGCGAACGTGGAATAAACGTTTCTGTGTGCTTTCCAAAGGATAAGACATTTAAAATAGACCTTTAGAAACTGCCTACCTCCCTGAGGGCCACAGGATTACAGGGGAGAAGTCGGTTCCCTCTCCCCTTACATTTCTGGGTTAAAACATTTTAGATAAAAGAACAAAATGGACTAATGAAATGTCTAAAGATTATTGTGTGCCTCGGAGGTTGGCACCATGTACAAACACAAAAGACTATTCTTACAAAGAATAATTACTATAATGCGCATAATAACATGTGAAGACAAGATTAATAATTGGCCAGTTAGAGAGTTCATGTCAATCCATGTAAACGGCCCACAGAAGTGAAAAGTCTCATCCCTTAGGACGGTCGTAGTTCTTAGAGCTGCTGGGCCTGTTTCTCACCAGCGGGCGTGTAAACGCCAGAACTGAGAAGGCGCAGAGTGGACTCACTCAAGACGGGTGACGAGCGGGGCGCGCCTCATTGGCTTTGCGTACTGGCTCTCTCCGTTTCTTTCCCCGGAAAGATGGGGCATATATCTTTCAACCTTTCCTGGAGGTGGTTCAAAGCAAGTTGGGATTGTACCCCCTGCGACTGAATGCAAGTTGACATTCCTGTCATATTTTGGGTCTCCCTTTAGTTCCTGGCTTCCCTTACCCGACTGCAGCCACCACGGCGGCCGCTTTCAGAGGAGCCCATCTGAGGGGCAGAGGGCGGACGGTATACGGTGCGGTCCGAGCGGTACCTCCAACAGCCATTCCCGCCTATCCAGGGTAAGCATGAGATTCCAAAATAAGCAGCTGGACAGAAAAGAATACCATGGCCCTCTCACAACTTCTGGGATGTCGCCGTGCCACATCGTAGACATTCTATGAATATTTGTACATTAATGGATTAGATGGCAAGAACCAAAACATACCATCATCAGAATGTAACGTAATACCAATTCATTATATAAATCTTCATTTTGGCCACCTTAAGCCCTCGTGGTAGTGGCTTAAGACAGCAGCCAGAACTGTCTTGTGTTTACTAGCAGTGTGTTGGCATGGAGTTCACTCAGCATCGCACGAATGCGGATTAACACTACTGCAGAGAACCAAACTAGGAGCTCAAGACCGTAGTACGAGACTGCCTCTGCTGTGCTCACCCCCTTACCACCACCCTGTGTTGGGGCTGAGGCTACCACATCGCCCTCCCTTTTGGTTTCACTGCCTGGGTGGTGAGCAGCAGAGCTAGCTACCCACAATGGATTTGCTTTCTTTGTAGGAAACGGATTAAAAGAGGTTAATTCAAAGATGAACCAAGTCCAATTGAATCCAGGGAGAAAGGGAGAAGTAGGAAGAATTAAACCACAGTTGGCTTCTGAATGATGGTAAAACAACTAATGGAGCTGAGCGTCCTTCACCCTTTGAATTTGGTGTGGAGGCTGTCTCATGCAGTGGACTGATTCCATAGCAACAAATCAATCCTTGGCTGTCGAATGGGGGAGAAGGAGCGAAGATGGCAGGTTTTGGTTTTAGTTGTTTCTCAGTGTCAGCCTAAAATGTCTATTTTTATAAAGAGTGGTCTTCAACAAGTTAGTTGTACCAAGGACTTTCCTTTCCTCAAAGAGGTGACATTTGCGCTCTTCATCTTTTCTCTGCCTATGACAGGTTTTCTCCCATATTCTTCCTGAGGAGTAAAAGCAGGGGCGGAGGAGCCTCTTCGTTGCTACTTAGTTAAAACTCAAAGGGGAAGAGCCTCCTTCGTAGGTCCTTTTCTGACAGCAAAATTGGCTTTGAGGTATACTAATGTAGCATTCATTCATAGACCAAATGGACACACCATTAAGGGTCCTCTGTGGCACAGAATTAGAGCAGTTTTATTAGACAAGTATGCATGTTGAAATGGACAGGCTCCAGAAGCTGCTGGAAGGGAACTGCTTTAGAAATAAACTTTTGTTTGCAGTTTATAGATGTTTAACTCCCATGCATTCCATCATCTCCATCCTCTGCCATGACTTGCTTTTAATTTTATTCTTTCTGCTCTCAACTTGACCTCTGACCTTCAACCTCTGACATCTCTTTAAAGAAGTGAATAAAGATACAGTATGATTTCATCAAGAAATACTCATAGTAAAATATAAAAACAAACCTTTCGGAAGTTCTGCACACCAGGAAAATTGCTCATGAGGCGCCATTTCAGTCCAAGATCGTTGACTGTCATGCTTGCAAAGCGATACCTCCCACTCACCAGAAACATGGGACTTCTTTATTTTGTAATCTCCCTGAGTTACTTTATAAAAACCGTTGGATTCGTTCCTATTCGATGTACCTCATTTCAACATACTGGCCAAACTTGAGAACCCATTCTTTGCCAAGTCTGTGTCAGGATTGTGTTCGCTTAAAGATATTTTATCTTTATGTCTAATCATACCAATCTCTGTGCATTACATTGAACACTGATTTCCCATGTTTTCTTTTTTATTAACTAAACCACCGATTTACATGGAAGATGGCAAGGAATAAGTCCAGTATCATATGGGGAATGGCCTAAAATTGCTTTTCAGCTTAGTAAACTAATTTCATCATTAATCATTATGTTCTAGCCTCCTTGTGGCATTTGATTCAGGGAATATTAGAATTCTTCTAGAATTTAGGTGAATATTCCCAGTGAGTGATGCAACTTAGGGTAAACTTCATTCATGTTTTTAATGCCACCACTCTTCTTTGTAGAAGAGATGTTTGTAATCTTTGCCTGTGTGCCCTACTGAAATAGGCGAAGGTTAATTAATTACCACTTGGCTTCAGTGCTTTCCGCTCTGTCAGAACAAGTGTCTTTTTGACTCAAATGTAGTGGAGAGGCAGATCACTTTCTAATATCAGGCTTTAACAGCAATTGGAAACTATGAAAAAGAACAGACCGTAGTAGCTAAATGAGCATCACAGACGAGTTCAGCCCGCCTGTTGTGCGTGCGATACAAAGGCACAGTATATTGGGGCCGTTGCAAAGTGTGGCCATACTATCCTGTAAACCCAACAAAATATCATTGTAAATAGAATCCGGAAGCTTTCCAGCTACCTGCAAAAAATAAATTGTTTCATATTCAAGTTAAATATATGATTTAAAGACTTCACTGTAGTTTACTTATTACAGCAGAGAGGATAGTGGTGAAAATTATCCAGCTTTCTTAGTTGAATAAACAATAAACAGATCTTCTCATTTAAAATATCCAAATCTTAATTTAACAAATGTGAAGAAGAAAGTCTCACCTTTTATCTCTACTGCTGTTCCATGTCTTTTGGTCCCAAAATAATGTTTTGGGGAAAGTCTATATGCAGAAGAATACCTAAAAAGGCTTGAAACCTGTGATTATGATAGTTTAGTGTTGTCCAGGATTTAAAAAAATCAAGCAAACAAAAATTCATGTATTTTGTTTGATACAGATTCATTTTTCTAAACAGGCAAATAAACCCTTCTATTCCTAATCAGCTACTTGCTCAGTGTTCTCCTTTTAAATAAAACACGATGATCCTTGGTCATGCCCAGAACCTCAGTTATCAGTTCTATTTTTCAGAGTTCCGTGAATATGCTTATGGTCAAAAAAGAACCCTTAAAATCTTCCAGTTCCTCTCCTTCCCGCTCTGGATTATATTGTTACTATCTGGGATCCCCACTGCACCTTTCAATTCTTGGACCTTGGACCAATCACCTTAACCTTTAGCTCATTATCTCTGCTTGTGAAAGCAATGCATTGTGGGTATTTTTGGTTGTGTTTTTTTTTTAATTACATTTCTCTGTTTACTTTGGTCAGAATTGATTGACTTGTTTTTCTGAGGTGTTGCATTGGTTCTTAAAATGCTGAATAATAATACTTTGCATGCTTGTGTGATCAGCCAAATCTTATCGCATGTCTAATGTGCAGGGTAAAAAAGCAGGTGATGTATGGATATCAGAAAAAAAATGTACATACTTCTAGGAAACTGAAAACAAATTACTAAACGTAATTTTGAAACATACTCTGCATACAGATCCTGCCCTGATGGAATTCTTTGGGTTCGTTTTTTTCACGTTAGATCCCTCTCTCCGTGCCTCTCCCCACCCCATACACATGCAGTCATTTTGAAACTCGGGAAAAATTTCCTCCTAGGGCAAGCTTTTTGGGGGGAAAAAAAAAAAAATAAAACCCAGAACAAAACAAAAACTCCGGGTATGAAAACTTGCTGTTTCCCATCCAGCGGATTTCCAGTAGTTCTCTTAGGCCCTCTGGGAATGCCTTTTATGGTTGTAAATCTTCCTGCAACGATCGAGTAGCCAGGTGTCCCTTCCAGTTGTGCGCTCCTCCCCTCCTCGCACGCACGTCCTGGAGCTGTATAACGTGCCCCCGCACCTGCACGACCCTCTCACCAATGCGCTGGGCCCCCAGCCCCGGTTCCGTATTCATACATCACCTGCCTGTGTAGAGCGCATGTGCATGCCGCCGTCCTCAATAACCGGAATGTGTTTCTGTTCTTTTGTTTTTTGTTTTTGTTTTTGTGTGGATTTTCTGCAGTGTGGTTTACCAGGACGGATTTTACGGTGCTGACCTCTATGTAAGTACACACACCGGGGCCTTCTCGGCCCCATTCCCTGACAAGCCAGCCTTTTTTTTTCTGTTTCTTTGATTTGGTTCGGTTTGGTTTTTTTTGTTTGTTTGTTTTTTTACATATAATTTGTTTAATTTTTATTTTCTTTTTCCTTGTGGATATATATATATATATATTTATATATTTAAGAATGCAAGCATGCTTCTCTGCCACTGCGCTTGCCCCTGGGTGCAAAAACTGAGCCTTTGGGTTTCCTGATCATTGCTAGAGTCAGTCTACTGGACATATTCTTTTCCCTTCCCCATACCCACAGATGTTCTGTGTCTCAGTGATTTATTTGCGAGATGATCAGCAGGTTTAAAGTCTTTTATTACTGTCGTGTCATGTGCATACATAAATAACAGGATAGTTATAGTAGCTTAAACCAACTCTCTCTCTTTTCTGCTTTTCTTCTCATTCCATAACCCTCTTTAGATCATTGGAACTTTGATTTACGTAGATGGTAGTAAGGTTTCTGAACTATGTGTTCTCCTGTTTTATATACGTAGAGAGAGTGTTACCCTGTGAAAGGGGTGGAAGGAGCTAATGCCAGCGAAGAACGGGGATGAGGGCAGGAAACCAGATACTCAGTGCTTCCAGCCTTGCTTTATCCAAAAGGTCCACAACTGGCGGGTCTGTTTTCTTAAGAGCCATCCAGAGGGAAATGAGTGGCGTAATTAGCAACCTAGACTCTTCTTACGAACATTTGACTATCACGTAGAATCCGTTGTTTCTGCCAGCCATGTTAACAACATTATTACCCATTCCTGAAACTGTCTTGTTATATCCTGATTGGTTTGTCACAAATTATTTCAAATGTGGACAAAGTAATCTGACTGACAAAGAATCCAAAAGTTTGCGAGCTTTGAAATCTTTTATTAAGACCTCTCCAGATGATCTGTTTCTGAATGCAGGCTTAGTCTAACCACCAAGTAATGACACTTTCTTAAGAAAAACTTGTCAGCATGAAATTATTCCTTGGGCGTGGGTTAGAATTGTCCAGAAATGCTTTCTCCGCCCTCAGCTCCCCAAATCAGTAAGGGCATATACCTCCACAGTGAGCTGTTCCCACAGATTTCTGCCAGAGATTCTATGCAATCAGAAAACTTTAATGCACTTTCAGAATATACTTAGAGGTTCTATGTGTTGCAGGAAGTACAGATAGGATTAAGCAGTCCTCTGGATTACTGTAGGTGATTGGACACACCTGTCCTCTTTGGAGCAGACCTTCCAAGTTTGCCTTAGTTTAACAAATGCTTAAAGGAGTCTTAGCCATGAATTGGTGCAACCCTCTCTCTTCGTTATACACATTTCTTAGAGATTGTGACTTTCCCAGATTAAATCAATTATTTTATAGCCAAGCACAAAACTCAATCCATATTTCATTACCTCTCTCAGTGTTTTAATTAAAATCCACATCTTTCCTCAGATGATTTTCAAGAAGTAATGAAAGATACCTTTTTTTTTTTTTTTCCTGGGCTCACAGTGAAACTTGAAGGTTGGGGAAGTACTCCTCCTTTTATACCAAGTGACACTTCTAGATATATGTATTTGCATATGATCTTAGCATGTACATTCTCCCATATACATTAATATCCATATTCTCATAAAACTCATCTCTATGTTATTTAAATTGTTTTCCTGAAATCTGATCTATTAGAGCATGCTTTTCCACTGGAATTATTTCTTAAGTCAAAGGCGTTTATTTTAATTTATTTAATTTTTTTTTTTTCTCTCTCTCTCTCTAATGTTTTCTTCTTTTGGGGATTTTTTTTTAAAAGTATGGCTTACTGCTACCTTATTAAGATTAGCCTACTTCCACCTTAAGTGAACCAACCAAATATTTGCTTATAGTTCTCTCATTTCCTTAGTTCACAGTATATGATTTATTAAGAGAGAGATGATTTTTCTGTGCTTACTGAGAAGATACTCTTGAAAAAAATTTTTTTTTAAATCTGACCAGATCACCTTATGAAGATAAACAGAGATAATTTAGTGACCTTGCTGAAATACTAGTTTGACCAGTGGTGCTTTCTTAACAAAAAGAATTAATCATAATGTTATTGTCATTTCTTAGTTCCTATCTTAAAGCAGTCACTTGGAGGGAAAAGTTGGTCCCCAGTGCCGCGGTCCGATTCGCGGCTCGGGGAGCTTGGTATTCCCACCTCAGCTGTGAGGGAGTGAGGGATGCTTCTTACACACACACACACACACACACACACACACACACACACACACTTTCCTTGAGTCTGTTCTGCTTCTCTCTGTACATTTTCCCACCCGTGGAGATCTGTCCATATACACGGAGTCCTTGTTTCCTCAGAAATAACAGATGAACGATAGGACAAGTGAAGGGTTTTTTCTCTCCCCAGAGTGCACCGACCCAGAGCTTGAAGGAACATCATGGGGGAAAAGAGTTGAAGCTGCCCGTTTTGTCTTACATTATACTAATTTAGGCTGTTAATTGTGGAGTTGTTGGTTTTTTGGTTTTTTTGGTTGTTTTTTTATTTTTATTTTTTTAACTCTCTTTCCCTGTTCTGTTGTTAGTCCGTAACCCCTGCTGGCCATTTGCTTCCTCTGTTTCTCCCGTGGCACTTTCCTCTCCGGAGGACTGATCTGGCAGTTGTGCCACAGTTTGTAAAGAGACCCCAGAGAGGAGGCTTGACTGTAGCAGAGAGATCGTGAGTCCTCCCCGCCCCTCTTTTTTCTTGACCAGTCAGCAAGGCAGGGTCCACCCTAATTCACTTTTGAGAGGGATAACAACCTGCTCCTAATTTTTACCCTGTGAAAAGCATGCTTGCATCCAAAGGAAAGAAAAGGCTGGTGGGCCCCTTAGCGGGCTTTTTGTATGATTGTTTTCCTTCCACAGCTGTGTTTTTTGAACTGCTCTTCCTGTGTTCTGTTATAGAATAGTCTTACAGGAACCAATCATTAGCGCTAAAATACCTCAGGTAGGAGCGCCAGTGTGACCTGCCGATCAATCAGATTGTGGATTGCAGTGAACAGATTGAACTATACTAACCATTCCAGCTCCACGTTAGAGATGGGAACAGAGGCTTTTTTGGACAACCGAGACTTGTGAGCGTGTGATCTAGGCCCTGCCACCCCAGCCGCGCACGGTCAAGATCTCTGTGCGACGGCGCCTCCCCCGAAATTAAGTGCTGCCGTCCCATGGCCGCTGCCCGCGCCAGGCGGGTGCTGTGCACTGTCCCATCACTGCCGCCTCTTTCAGTTTGTCAATCGCATTTATCCACCGTGTTCAAACTGGGCTTTTCTACTTGCAGATCTTAGCAGGTGGGGGCGTCTTCCCGCCACCGTGAAAGAAAGGAAAGGGAGGAAGTCGAGTCTGTGCAGGGCAGGAGTCCTGAATCCCCCAGCTGGGCCCCACACTGAGACCACAGTAGTGATTGGACCGTGCCATTCCCTAAGCTTGAAGTTGCCTAAAAGTCTAGACCCACTGGGACTCTAAAACTTGGAACTTGGATTCCCCTGGCCCTCTTTGCCTTTCTCCTTAGAGCAAGGTCAGTGGGTTCATTTGGATAATAGTGCACTGTTAGGTGTGCCGACAGCTGGATGGCTAGGGGAGGAGAGACGCAGACAGCCTGTCCCAGTTTGGCCAGTGCCTTTTTGTGCCTACCCAGCGAGATTTGGGAGATGAACTAATTTGGGGAGATGTGAGATAGTAGGGTATTTGAGAGGTTTGATTCATGAAAGATCATCTCTCCTCTACCATGGGAGTCATAAGTGGAAGATAAGAAGTTGATCATGACCATTCTTCCCTTCACCCCAATTTAAAATGATAATAAAATAAAATTTCCATACTTCTCTTTAAGACCTTCTCATATCTACTTTTCAAAGTAGATAGGTCACTGTCAAAAACAGTAACAATATTCTCATTATTACAGGTGTTGGTATTCACATCTGTGTTAACTCACATTTAATCTGGGTGCCATATTGCCACAGAAGAACAGTGTCCTAAGAGCCCCTTCTGCAGGGTCCGTCTACAGCAGTAGCCCTCAGCTGGAGTAGGGAGGAGGCGAGAGGAGGAAGGGGTCAGCGTCAGGCAGGGACAGAGAAAGTGATGCCCAGAGACACAACTCAACCCAAGCTCCTTGGGCTAGATCTCTGCCCCCCGTAGTGACTCTAAGCACCACACCTGCCTTTCTCTGCACCCACCCACCCCCAGGCCCCTCATTCTATAAATCTGTACACCACATGCAGAGAACAAGCTTTCATGTTGTCTGCTGGTCTTGAAATACTCTTCTCAGTGTCACATAATGTCACCGTCTTCCAGGTAGAAAGAAGGTGTCTTGACATCACATGCTCACTAAAGTCCTGTTTTAATGTAAATCTGAAACAAAAATATAATCAAATTAATGGCTAGGTTGAACTCAAGACAAGGGGAATGTCTGCCCCTGTGAGATCATGCTAATGGACAATGCAGATGAAGGTCAAGTATGGGAGAGGTAGATAAGTAGAGCTCTTCCGTTTTCTTCTGGTTAAAACAGAACTGTTTTAGAAAAGTCCTGTGGTCAGTGTGGCAACACTATGAAGTTAATTAAATCATAAGACCAGTTCAGAGTAGAGGAGAGAATCCCTAGCAGGTGTTTATGGATCCTGGAGAGCTGAGACTTGAACAACATAAGGATCTTAAAGGTAACCACGCTTTCCCGGGAAAGAGCTGGAAGCGGAAGTTAGGGATGTGTCACGGATATGTGCTTAAGCCCAGGAACTATGTCTGAAGAACCCTGGGTCAGAATGGATGGCTGGTGCCCAAGGGCCGGCACCCAAGCTCGCGGGGTCAGGAAGGGCTCATAGGGGAGTGATAAAGTATCTGGCCTACCCCTTTTGGGAACACTCCAGAGGCATTCACAAAAGGAATAAGAAAGCAGTCCTGTAAAGGGGCGCATGTGTGTTTGGACCAGGCTCAGCCAGCCCTGGATCAAGTGGATCCAGCCCTCAGGGTTCCGAAAAGCAGTCCGTGTGTGCCCTCCTACACTAGGGTGTGCCGTGGCCATGCTAATCCCCGTTTTTTGTTTTATTTCAAATCACACACAGATAGAGTCTGCAAACTGCTTCAGATCCAACAGGTCTGATTGTGTGTAAATACATATGTCCTTTTTAATTTTTATTCTTAATGGTTGCTTCAGTTTTGCATCAGTGCATGGTTAAAAGCAATACACATCAGCTATTTCATGACTTCATATCTCCAAATGAATTATTTCTCCTCTTTTTTTTTTTTTGTTTGTTTGTTTGTGCAGTCAGCTGAAGACATGTTAACATCTCACTCTAAATCTCTCAGTGGAGTCTCTGTTCCCTTCTCTGATATAACAGATGGGTTACTGCTTGTTATAATTATTAACATTGTGGTGTGGGCCAGGGCGAGGGCGGGCGACCTTGACTATTTCTTTGGGCTGGGGAGGGCCAGTCGTTAGGGTCTGGAATGTTAACTCAAGTGGTGACTGACTGTTTCCGTAATGGCAGGTGGTTGTGGCTGCACGTTCTAGTAATTGAGGCTGTGTACTTCACCGAGCTTGTGGTAGAGCCTAGGGCAAACCGCTGTCCCAAGAGAATGCTGGGATAGATAGAGTTAGCCAATACGAGTCTGAACGTGGTGATTTTGCTGGTTGTTTTAGCTCCAGATGTTGGCATGCTTAGTTTTTAATGTGATTAATAAATGTGGCGCCATACCCCCCCCCCCCCACGCCTGACCCCTGTCTCTCCTACTCCCTTCCCCTCCCTGTTCTTTTGGAAAAACTTAAGAAACAGTAATGAAAACCTCGGTGTTTCAAACTGCACTTGGTTCTCATGTTCTATAAAAGATTGCAGACTTGCTAGCAGAGGTAAAATTTGGGGGAAAAAAACATTTCTCAGCCTGGAAGCTTGATGCACTCCAAAATTGGAGTCGAAATACATACATCTGAATTTTCTTTGTCTCACAGTTTTTGGTATCTTTTGTTTAAAGCAGCAGCAGAGATGCTCTGGTGAGACTGTATCTGAGAGAAATAAATCCATGTTATACAATTTGACTTTTCTAATTTGGGGACAGTCACGGATGAATGACCAAATTAATGTATTAGACTCTTATCTGCCCCCCTCCTTTAAAGGGCCTCCTTGTAGCACCACTGTACAGTAGTTAGGAGAGTAGTCATTGAAATACCAGCTTTTAAAAAAAAAAATCAGTGTAGTTTTTCCTAATGCTGATATGCTTCTCAGGCCTTTTGTTGGCAATAAGATTATTTGTATCCCTGTTCCATTTTCCTGAATTTAAATAGCAAAGAACCTCATCACATTCAAACTCCAAAGTCTGAGTTCACTTATAGCAGAAGGCAACCGTGGCAGATAGACTCTCCCCGTCTCCTCCTGGTGTGGAAGGAAGCCTCTTTCCCATGGTCTGATCCATTTTGAATTGTTTTGGTTAACAATAACATTACCCCTAAACCATTGCAGTTCTGATGGCTTCTTACAGGCCAAGGAAGGAGAGGGGAAGTGGTTCTCTCAGTCACCTCATTCAGAACCTCTTTTTCCGAAATTAGGGCCCTATCTTTCAGAGCTATGGTTAGATAGACTCCCCAGTATCTCCGACTTGACTGAGACTTTCGGAGAGGTCAGTACTTTTGAACCTCAGAATCCCTTCATGAGAATGTAGACTCTGCCCTATGGCATAGAACTTCAGTTTTTAAAAATGTTTTGCTCAGGTAAACATAAATTGGGCTTTAACTGCTTTTATTACCTTGCCTTTTTAAATTTTTAAAGATCATTTTGATGCTTGGAGGAACACGAAGGAGACAAACCACATACCGCGCGCTTGCCAATTACCCTGTTTACAGGCGGTTTTACGAAAATCAGCCCAGCTGTAAACTTCACACCAGCAAACTTCAGTCCTAAACTTAAAGGAATCATCTGTAGTTATAATGAAGAATTGAGCCTTTTAAGGTTCATTTAAAGCTCAAAATTTCAACTATAAAGATTAGCCTGTTGCTTTAACAGATGTTTTTCCTGCTTTATATCCTCTTTAGAAGTTTAAACAAGGAATAAGGTAAAGAGACCCTTTAGTTCACGTACAACGTGTATATGTGTAGGTCGATCTAGTTACAGATACGGATACAGCAGGGGATATGACAGAGCCTGGGGTGTGTAGCTTTGCCCAAAATAACCTGGCCTGCCCGTTCCCGTACACCTGGCTGGATGTCAAAGAGAACGTGTTGACCACACAGCCCCGAGGGTGCTTCCTGCCATGGTAGAAGGCTACCGTTTTATTGTCAGTGTTCAGTTATATTCATTTGAATCTTCTGATTTATTATATGGTTATCTGCGGACAAATATGTAATTGAGAAAGAAACATTTGCTTTTCTGAGTGATTCACTTGAAGAAGAAAGAGGAGTCGTACATGACTCCTGATGTTCAGTGAGGGCCACTCAGTGCACGTCTGCCTCTCCGTGGGCTGGTGTCACACGGCGTCTGCCTAGAGAGCGGGAGGCCCTGTTCCCCCGTGAGGCGGTATGTCCACTGGAGAGCATGAGTGAAAGGCTGTAGTCTGAGTGCACCAGCTGAACACTGTTACATCGGACAGTGGGAAGACAGTAATAAAAACTCACCCCTGAATTAGGTTTAGGTGAAATAGATAAATGCTAGAAGGGCAAAGAAGAGGAAGCCATAGGGCTTGCCACTTTTTAAAAATAGCCTGTCTCGTGTGGCATTCACTGTTGTGATTATCTTCGAAATACTGAATGGGAGGCCACCTTTGGGGTGTTTGTTTCCCCTAAACTGAGGGGAAGAAACAGGACGTGGGACTGAAGGTCTCCAGGACTGAGAGGAGATTGGGCCCGTTGGCAGAACAGCCCCAGAGCCTGCTATGAGACGGGCGCGTCAGACTCCGAATCTTCTGGGAGAGGAGAATAAATGCAGTTAAATGCCCAGGGCGTGGGAGGAGGACTTTTTCCCCTAGGAGAGTCCCACTGCAGGGTCCTCGGCCGTTTGTAATGTCATTTGTCTCAGTCTGAAGTGTAGATCGGAGCTGGCAGGCTTTGTCTCTGAAGGGCCAAGTGGTGAATATTTTCGGCTTGGAGCCCGGATGGTCTCTTCACACCTGCGTCCAGAAGCAGGTGGCGAGCTGCGTCGGCTCCCAGATCGAAGTTTGCCCGCCCCGATCTACACTGGGTTTGCCTTCTCCATGGTACCTGGTTATCTTAGCCTCTCGGCAAATGTGCGAGGCCTGAGGAGCCCAGCCTTGCAGAGGACCTTTCCACAACCTACTGTGATCTCCATAGTCTGGGCAGTAAAGCCACGGGAGAGCCTCAAGTTAACACATGCAGATTTAGTATGTCCTAGTTCTGTAATTTACATTCCCCACCCGGTAGAGTCCCCCAGCTCCCTGCACATATTTGCCCTGTTGAAAGCCCCAGCCAAGACTGTGAAGAAAGATGGATCTGGAATCCTGCCTTCGTTTCTTAAATCGGAGACCGGGTCCTGTGGGGAGAGTTTACTTCTGCTACCGTCCCGGACCAGAAGACGCATCCCTGTGCCGGGCGGAGCTCCGTTCTGTGCCAGAGGAATGATGACATGCAGACCGAGGCAGTTTGAAACATTCTCCTCCCACGTGTGTGTCTGTGTTCGTGTCTGTCCCCGTGTCACTGTGCGCGTATGTCTGCGTGTGGGCGGGTGTGTGTTCGTCTGGCCCCGGGGTGGGGGGGCGAGGTATCTGTAAAGTCAGTTCTCTTCTCTCCTGTAGGGCGGATACGCAGCCTACAGATACGCCCAGCCCGCCACTGCGACCGCGGCCACAGCTGCCGCCGCCGCTGCCGCCGCCTACAGCGATGGGTGAGTGCCGCCCGCGCCCTCCTGTCCCCACTGCCCGCATGGCTGCCCGCATAGGCCCCCCACGCGGGGTTTCCGTGGGCCAGAGGCCACTCCGGTGCTCCTGCGTGTTCTCCTTGTCCCTTTTCTGGCCGTGACCCCGCCTCACCCCCAACTCCTTCCTTTCCCGGGTTTATAGTGGTCCTTGAGAATTCCTCCCAGTTAGCGCATTTGGGGAGAGAAGGAGAAAGTTCCCCAGTAACATTCCAGGCCCCAAGTTCCCCGCAAGTGTCTAGCATAGTAAACCCTCTCATGCTTGCGGAGCGCCGCCGGGGCTCCATCTCTCTGATGGCGTGTCTTCTTTCCAGTTACGGCAGGGTGTACACAGCCGACCCCTACCATGCCCTGGCCCCTGCCGCTAGCTATGGAGTTGGCGCTGTGGTGAGTATCACGCGTGCCCTTTGTTTCTTAACCGCTTGACTCCTTTTTAACATGTACCTGCAGATTCCAAAAGATCTAAAGCGGTGATAAATTCAGCCCTTCTTCCGTTGCCAAAGTCCTGAAGCCACAGAGGACTGTCTGGAAGGTTCACATTGCCTTCTTTCCCTGTGTGTTGTAGTGTGAGCCGCTTGGCCTGGTTAAGGGCAGAGAGGAAGGAGTGGTGACAGTCTTCCCTGAGTCCCGGCATCATTTGGGAGAGAAAGAAAGGAACAGGTTGACGTTTTCTACTGGCTCTGCGGTCAGATGCATGCCTGTGGCTGTTTCATTGATAGGTATTAGAGAAGATGTAGGGGTACAAGACTTTCCAGCTTTCACACCAAGCTTTTCCAAAAACGGACATTAGTTGCAGATGCTGATACCAAAGACTGTCCCTGCCATTCCTGAGCCTTCTGGCAGCTAGTGCTAGAAATGACCCAGCGAATGCCTTACATTTTTTTATCAGTAACACTTGTGGCAAAATAGGGTCTTTTCCTGGAAGGGTAGGAAAGGTCCATAGAGCTCATCTAAAATAACTCCCCACTGCCACCCCCAGTCCCCTCCAGTCGAATGGAATCCTCACGGCTGTATTTCTGGAGGCCTCCAGGCCGCAGCCTGCGCAGTCTGTGGTTCCACAGCAACACGCCTAACGTTCTCGGCCGGGCAGCAGCCTGGGAACGCACACGGAGGTGTGTGACGGGGAGGCAGAGTGAGAAGTGAAATTTAAGACTTAGAGGAATATGAGAGAACCCGTCATTTTTCACACAGTTTCCCCTGATAGGAAGATTTGTGGGAGGAAGTGTCAGGGCCCTAAGGGAATGGAGGTGTGGAATTGAGGTAAAGACGGACAGAATAAAGTTGGTGACGGAAGTTCCTGAGATACGTGCTAAAATATAAGTCCAATCCTGATAAAGGAACAAAAAAGCCCAGTTAAAGCTCCAGATAGAAGTAAACTCAGGTATGTCCACAGGCAGCCTACTTGGCATATATTCTAGATTACAGAGGAGCTCAAATAAATCGGAAGGTTGACTCCGGTTTAAATCCAGCCCCGTCTCAGACATGGGACGTGACTGCTGGTGGTCAGAGGAGCCTCTTCCCCATGGACAGGTGACATGGACGCAGGTGAAATCAGCTAGCTGCTTCAGGTCACGGTTGTGATGTGATCGAGGTAAACAAACACTCTCGTTCTTTTAAGCGTCACAGTATTTACAGAGCTGGTTTTAAACTGTATTGAGTTTCCCTTCTGTGCCAATGGCTGTAAATAATGGAACAAAGCATTGCTGTACTCTCTTGAGACCGTCAGGTCCTCGGTAAGCGTTCTGGGCTCCAGCTTGAGCATCTTAGAGACAGAAGTCGGTTTCCTGACTCCGCTGCCCTAGGTAGCATCTTACCAGTTGCTTCCAACTCCCTTTTCAGGACATTTTCCTTCATTTTCCGTGCTTCTCTCATCAACCTTTAATTATTTTTATGTCTTTAATCACTGCAGGCGAGTTTATACCGAGGTGGCTACAGCCGATTTGCCCCCTACTGAAGTGACGTGAGACCCTGCAAATGGGACAGCCCCCCAGTTCATGAGGCCTGGCTATTGCAATATTTACTAGTAGAGGAACTCTATAGCAAGATGAAGAGGAAAACAAACAAACAAACAAAAAAACACAAAAAAAGAGAGAATACTTTTTTATACCTCACTATGTTCTTTGAATATGTATTTTCCTTTACATTTCTGCCTTTAATTCTTTTGTTCCAAAGATTGTGCATTTTTTTCTTTTTATTTTCTTTTTTTTTTTTTAACTGTGGTAAAAAAAAAAAAAATAATGCATTTCCATGTCTGTATGTCCGTGCTTAGCTTATTCTGTCAATCACGGAAGAGGCAGTTAATGAGGAAGGGGAGACCCTAAGAGCTGACGAATGCATGTGATCAGAAATCAGCAGACAGAGCTACCAAAGTGTATGCGGTGCTGAGTGGCTGGGGGGCGAGCACACGTGGAGGAGATCTTTCTGCACCAGGATGTTCTTCTGGTCTTCTGAGTTTCTGGTCTCCGGCAGGCAGTTCTGATGGGCTGTGGCTGGAATCCACATGCTGATAGACGACAGGAATTTGTGCTTGCAAAGCACGAGGATTAAAAAGACACTTTTCTCTTCCCTCCTGTCTTCTCCATCCTTTCTACAATCATCTTACCTGCACAGCCTGAGACAGTTGGCATCGTCTTTGGAATTATAGTATTAATATTTCCAAACATGCTCTCAGACTGTGGCTAATAAACACCTCATTAGGAAACTGATCTCAAAATGAACTCTGGAGTGTGAAAAAGACGATTCTCTTCTTTCCTGAGATCCTAGCACTCCTGCTGGGCTTCTTCCCCTTTCTCTGAACCACAGCTTAGCTCATCTGTCCTTCTATGAACTCCCTGCTCCCGAGTCCTCAAGAGTCAGGAATTTAGGACCCAGGGACAGGAGAATAAATAGCCAGCGACCACATTTCTCAGCTGGAGGGTTAGAAGTACGAAGTGTCGGCAGCCAGTAAAGAGGGTAAGGAAGAGAAAAGGGATCTCGGATGATGTCCGGCAGGGCTCTGATATTCCTGTGCTTTCTCTGGCCTCAGGAGGTCAGTACAAGGTATGAAGCATACGAAGAGTGTTGGCAAAAGATGAAGCACCGACTCCTGGGGCGGCTGTCCCTGGAAGTTTGTGGTGATCAGGGCGTGTAAGGGCAGGCAAAGGTACTTTGTACTAACTAGCTCCAAAGCCATAGGAATTTCCATCTTCCAGAGCATTCTGTGAGCCACTTCTCTGTCCATGGTCTTGAGCTCCCATGGCCTCTCCGCCCGGCTCGTCATTATTCCTCCAAAGACACCCACCCGAGCACTTGACCCCTTGGCATACATGAACACTACAGGACACAAAATCCAGAGCCCCTGGGGTTCCTCCCCTCCCCTAGTGGAAGGAGGGTGTGACCTGGCAAAGATCTCATGTTGCCAGAAAGAGTCGTGCGGTGGCCACTGCGGCAAGTCACTCCTGTGGCCCCCCAGCTTTGACTTCACGCATATAGACAAAGTAGGGGAGAAGGCGTTTCTCTTCTAGCTACTAGCTGCCAGCGATAAAGGCAAGGGTCCTGCAGCATTTCCAAAACGAAGGCATTAGAAAACAGAAAAGCACGGTCTGTTTGGCTCCCTGGTCTATTCACATTGGTACTAGGGTGACCTCTCACCCAAGGGATAGCTGCTAAAGGGAGTAATTCAGAGACATGGAGCTTCCGGTTTGTTATGGGTTTGTTTTCCATTTGTTTTGTTGTTTTGTTTTGTTTTGTTTTTTTTACTCCTGCCTCCACACATGTTCTTGACTGATAACTGATTCATGTCCCTGAATTAAAATGACTGACCTATGACAGCATCAAGCATTCTTTGTAAGCAGAGTGATCTATCCGGGAGGGACTGGCCTGTTGTGTAAAGTACATGCCTTCTCCCCCTGTGGAGCCCTCTCTGCCGATGACTGGGGGAGAGGCTTTCCCTGGAATGAGGGAGACATCAAGGAAGCTAGAGGCCTCGAGGCAATCTTACTGATGCTGGGGAGGAAGGCATGGACTAGGGGACATCAAACTGCCCCGGGCCATTGGCCATTTTTATGGGTTCGCCTCCCCAAGCCAAAGTTTGGTTCGTTGCTGTTAAGACAATTTTTGTTGTATGTATATAAATATTTTAGTTAGAGGAAGGGGTTTGGGATGTGGGGCTTTCACTGTTCTAGGAAATGGGGGCAGGGAAGATTTTTTTGTCTTTTCTTTTCTTTTGCTTTTGTTTTGAGGGAGAGCTTTTACTCACTAAAGAAAGAGAAATTTCATGTCATGTTCAAATAGGGGCCATTCACAGAAATGGCAAGCCACCGCGCAGTGGAGACAAGGCCAAATTTTAAATGGTTGTGTCTGTAGCAGGGGAGGAGAATAGGGGACTGAGTTTAGTATTTTTCTCTTCATTTTTCCAAGAAAGAGACAAGAATGGCGGGCAAGGTAGAGAAGGCAGCTCCCACTTTTAAAAGAGGTAGAAGCTCGAGCTTGGGCTGCCTTTACTGCATTTCAGTTCAGCTGGTTCTGGCTGAGGACTCGGCAGGCAAGCTCTGTGCGTTCTGCTACATTTCTAGGGATGGTTGTAACACGGCTTCCTCCAGCTCCTTTTTCTAAGGGAGGCAAAGCAGACTTCCGCTTTCGCTCAAGGGTCTCTGCTCTTCAGCGTCAGCACCGAGAGTAGGAGCTCTTGTGAGCGCCCAGATGAGAGCACAGCGGCCTCCCCATCTCCCTTGGAGCTCTGAGACTCCGCCCAGCCGGCTTCACCGGAGGCAGGTTCCTCGAAGCACCAGTGCTTGTCCTCTCCCGGCTGTGGTTCCCGTTGGACTAGGAAACAGAGGCGGAAGAGAGTTTGGCATCTGTGGGTCGTTAGAGGATGCTGGTTGATGATTCCAAAAAACACCGCTGCTGAGTCACAGCACGTGAATGATTTCCACAGCTTTACTATAGCTCACGACGTGGACTTGCATACTTAGCGTCTTACTCCTAGAAGCCGGCCTCCTGTAAGGAGACCGCTAGCGAAAACCTTTATCGCCTGACCCTCTTTCGGCCCAGAGAGCTAACCTTCGGTCCTTTCCAGAATCCGTGTTCGTGGCTCAGCTCCCGTGAACCCAGCTCAGCCACTGCAACTCACCATTTTTAAGGCTCTCAGGTTTCCTCAGACTTCCCATCACCACCATCCTCCGACAGCCACGGGTGGGATTGAGCCAATGTTATTTTTCCTTGAAAAAGAAGGGGTCTGGGGCCCACCTCTTAGTTCAAGGGGAGCTAGTGGAGATTATTCAATAGAAACCAGTGGTAGCCGCTTTTCCTCAAAAGTCTAACTCCTCAGGGGCTGAACCGCTCTTACTTTAGGTTCCCGTTCCTATTCCTAGCGATGTCGCAGACACGTGGGTGAGCACTACCCCCATCACCAGTCACTTAGCTTCCAGGTGGGAGGGTCTGCCAGAGGGCTTCATAACCCCCCTTCCCTGGGACAGGACAGCGGGGGCCCAGTGGGGACCCCTCTGGGAGGCGCCCCGGCCAGGAGCGCAGAGGGAAACGACCGCGCCCTCCCCTCTCGCCCAGCCCGGCCTCCTCTGCTGCTTGCAACCTCTAGCACAGCAACATTTGCAGAATTGCAGATCCCCGCCCCCACCGCAATGATAGGAAGAAAGGGACTTCGGGGTGGGGAAGGAATAGTGGTGTTTTTAAAAGCATTCGTTACCTGTTTGCACTGTTTTAAGATAGGAAGAAAGAATAGTGGGCGAGGTGAACATCAGACGTAAATCTGTGTTTTTGTTTTGTCATGCTCTTGAAAATGTCTGGCCATCTGTAGTACACACCAGTGAGACTTGGTTCTGTTACGTAAAACACTATTTTTTTTCTTTTCTTTTCTTTTTTTTTTTTTTTTTTTTTTTTTTTGTAATGTCACTGTCCAGAAGCCTCTTCCCTCCCTTTCCCTTTTCCTGTGTACTTCCTCCATACTTGCTTTACTGATCACCCAGGCCATAGCCATCCAGGAGCTAGAGCGTGGAGCGGGACCCTCTCCGGGTGGGCGCCAGGTGGGCGCCGGGTGTCCTCAGCCAGCGCCCCCCCCCCCCCGCCCGGTGTAGCGAGCGCGGTCGAGTCCGGGCACCTGCCTTTCAGATAAGGCTTTCGGCCCCGGCTGCGGCCTGGTCTCCAGTTCCTGAATCAGATGCTCTAGGAATGAGGAGCCGAGGGCGCGGGGGAATCTCTCAAGTTACCCAGGTTGGCTGTAGGAGCTGTTCTCCTCCCCGTTACCGGACTGTAGCCAGTGAACAGTTTACTCAGGAAAACGGTAGATCAACTCAGCCATGGTAGTGCTGGTCGGCAGGGACTGGTAACCGAGAGAGCCGCTCGTCAGCCAAAACGCAAGCCTTGCCTTTAAGGAGACTGCCCTCGGGGGGCCCGGTCCGCTCGGGCTCGCGGTCACACGCGGGGCGAAAAGGGACCGTCAGTCCTCTTCCCCCTCACCCCCCACCCCCTGGCCCCGGTTACTGACGCCAGGTTCCCAGGGGGTACGTGCGTTTTTGAATTTTTTAAAAAGACTTTTGGTTTGGTTTTTCTGGGGACTGATAAGTGCTTTAAGCAACGTCTATACCCCGTCGAGACTCCCAGCTTAGCCATTTTCTCGTGTTTTTCTGTTCACAGTATTTTCGTGTGTGTGTGCTTGTTTGGGCAGCTCATTTTGGCTGTATTATATATCGAGTGATGAATTGATCCTCTTTTTTTTACCCTAAGGGATATGAATTGTTTTTTTATCTTGTGTTATAATTCTGCTTTGTGAATGGCTGGAGCAAACCTGGGGCCTGACACACGTCAGCCGGGGCTGCGAAGTGCGGATGGGGCTGGTGGGGTTGCCTTGTCCCTGACAGGCTGGCCTCCCTGCGTCTCTGAGCTTTTCAGTCCGAATTTCTGCAAGGCTAAAAACGCCACAGAACCTCTCCTCTTCTCCCCACTCCCCATGGCAGGGACTGGACCATCCCGACATACGACACGCAGCTTCCCCGGCCCCTCCCACTGCCATGGCGAAACAGGTACCTTTGGGGCGTGGGGGCATCACGTGGGATGCTTGTGTAACCACCTCGCCTTCTCTCCCCACCCCCCACCCCCAGAGTCACTTCCTAGGACACCCGAGCTGCTTGCCCAGGGTCCTGTTTCCCAGCAAACCCCAGAGAAGCACCCCGGGGCTTTGTGACAGTCTCTAACTCCCTCCCCTTCTCGTTAAGAATCATATTGTATAGTAGCTTTCGGACCATACAGTATTCATTGGGTTACTCCTATTATTATCAAGTAGCTGGAATTGTGAAGGTCGGAGTAGTTAGATCTTTAGCTTTTATTCCTTATTTTTTTGTATTACTATCCATGTGTATAAATTATTGATCATGTTGCTGGCTTTTATAAACTCTAAGCGAAGGAGGAGGAGCGCCGCCTCTGCCTTTGCAAACGGTAATGAAGCACTGTTTTTAAATAAAAGAGAGAAACACCATTCTTTGGCCTCTGTGTGTTGATTTGGGGGGGGGGGATCCCCGGTTCCCTCTTCCTGAGGCTCAGAACCTCCACCTGGGATTTGACTTTGAAAGTTGGTGGGAAGAGGAGGCGAGGCAAAGCGCAGCGCAGCGCACCGTGGACAGACGCCCTCAGGGTCGCGCGGAGCCGTGGGGGACATGAGACCCAAGGCTGGCGCAGCCTGAGAGCCTCTCTGTGAATTCCTCCAGGCTTGGCAGGAGCTGGTGTTGGTGCACCAGCTGCTGTCCCCCTCTCGTGCTCTCCTGGACTCCTGGCCTAGGTTCAGTGCTCCTAACCGTGGGGTCCTGCTGGCCCTTCTACCCAGGCCTTCTCACCTGCCCCCCCCCCCCCGTGACTGCCTTCCCCACTGAAGCTCCAAAAGTTTCCAGGGCCCTTTACTTGGCCCTCAGGTCACCCGGCTTTCCATGTCCTGGAGGAGCTGATGCCATCGCTGCATGGGGCCCCCTGGAGACCGTCCTCACCTCCTGAGCCGACCCTACCTAGCGCTTGCACCACGTCCTTCTGGGGACCTTGCTTTGTCGTGCCCTCCCGCAAGGTCCACCTGCTACTGCCTACGAGTTAGTAGGAAAAGTATTAGCATTTAAACGTGCTTATACCTTGAACACGTTTTAAAAATAGTTAACACAAGATCCCAGGTCCTCTCCTACACGACAAACTCCCGGAATAAGTTTCTGCCCGCTGACTCCAATGACTTGCTCTGGCTTCTCCCCCTAGGAGCCTGAAGCAGCCCCTTCTGGTGACAGCAGATGGATGGTTGCCCCTGCCAGGCCCTTACCTGACTGGGTCACATTCAGCACTGCCAGGTGTTCTCGACCCTTCCATTTGCATGGCCAAGAGGAGAGAGGTCTCCCCTGCTGCCCACCCCCACCCCCCTGGGCCCAGCCAGCGGGTCGCTTCTGCTCCTTCAATGCCCCTGGTTCCATCCTCCACTGCCCGCACCCACCTCCTGGGGCTGTACTCCAAGGCCGCCTGTTTCCGTCCACACCACCGCGTGGGGGCGCATTTCCGTACCGACCCCCACCCCCAAGCCTGGCCTGGGCACCTGGGTCTCCAAACTGCTGTTCACTGCGGGGCGCCCAGTGCCCGCACGTGTCGACACTCTGCAGATACCCTGTCAAGTTCCCTTTTTCAACGTTTTGCATGACGTGAAACTCCGTTTCCGCCCTACCTCCCTGCCTGTTGTCACCCAGGGGACAGCCACACTTGCAGAGCCTCATCCAGGCCGTCCACACTATTTTCTCATTCTGCCTGGCCGCGCGCCTCCCAGGGTCTTCCCGTGGCCCCCCTTCTTGCCCGGCAGGTCACGGGAGCAGCGACCCGACTGCTCTTCTCCCAGCCCGTCGCTTGGGCTGCGGGTGCAGCAAGTCACCGTGAGGAGTGCGGGGCTCTCCGGGACAAAGAGCAAGCTAAGACAGAGGGGTCCCCTGGCACCTCCTGTCACCTCGCCCTCCACGCCCACGGGTCTTGTGGACACGGATGCTCACGCTGCCCCCTGTGCCACCAGCACCAGTGTTTCTGCCAGGATGCAGGAAACCCGGAACAGGCCGCCTTAGCTCCCCATCTTTCACCCCAGACCCTATCTTTCTCCCCCACATAAGCCGAGGAAGCTGCATAGCGGAGGGAGGACATCGCTTTGGCCCCGAGTCCCCTGAGTAGGAAGTGGCGGACCTAGGAGCCACTTGCAGCCAGTCCAGCTCCCTGGACCGCTGAAGGCTAGTGTTTCTGGTGCTTCTCCTGCCAGAACTCCCGCAGAAATCCCAGAGCCGGCGTCCCCCTCCCCCCAACCTCCCCGGCTGTCCCAGCACCTTCTGTAGGGTCCCCTTCCTCCCCACAGCCCGCAGATCTCAGCCGGCTCCTCCTCCCCCGAAAACTCACCATCAGTTTTGGCTGTGGGTCAGTGACTCTGCCCCGCACCCCGACTCTCCCAGCTGGCAGTCTGGGCTCCCCCTCCCCGCCCCGCCCGCTGCTGTCCCCCAGCTGCTCCCTGCACTAGGCATGAGATCACTGCATCCCCCCCAGGTCCTGTGTTCCCTCGGGCGGGAAACTGAACAAAGGTTGGCCATGATCGGGTGAAAACCCAGAGGGGCAAAGAGAAAGGAGTGCCGAATCTCGCCCCGAGGGAAGGTGTCCCCCAACCTTGGTCTCGAGCATTTGCCCCTTCGAGGTCTGTTTTCCCTGCCGCCTTGCCCGTCCTCCCTGCCCTGGGCACACGCGACTCAAGCGGCACCGACTCCTGAGCCTGGAACACACACACCCCCATGCAAACCCCCTGGGCGCCCGCATCCAGCTCTGCCCTCTGCCCCCCTGCACGCTCCCCGTGGAGCCGCCCTGGCCTACCTTCTGCCTCTTGGCCAAGCTCATTCCCGCCCCAGGCACTGGGCCCTAGCTGCTCCCCCCACCCCGCTTTGGAACCCTGGCGCCCCCTCTCATTCTTCTGGGCTCCAGTTAAACCCTGCCCCCCACCCATAAGGGAGCCTCCCCTGCCCAGCCCCCCCCATTTGACCTCCTTCCCTGCACGTAACCGCTCTTAGATGATCTCAAGTCAGCTATTTCTCGCTTCTCACTCCTTGCACGGGACTCCGGGACTCCGTTATGAGCAGGTAAGATCCGGGAGGGGCGGGGGCAGACAGCCTTGCCCACTGCGCGGGCCCAGGGCCTGGGCTCCAGGTAAAAGCTCAATGGCCCGACCCCAGCCTTCCGCACCTTCCTCTTCTACCCAGCAAGTCGTCTGCACTTTGGCCTGATTTCTCCTTCTCAAATAAATGTGACTATATCATCCCTGGCCCCCAAATCCTTGAGAAAGTCCCGTTTTCCAGAGTCTGAAATCCAAATCCTCAACACGACACTCAAGGCCTCCCTTGCTCACCTGGCTCCTGGATGCTATATGCCCCCCGCCCCGCCCCCAGACAAGCCATGCCTCCCTCTCTCCTTGCCCTGGCCCCTCTCCCCCTTCCAAATGAACTTGTCCTTGACTTTCAAAGCTCAACTCAAATGGCACTTCTTGACCTCGCTCCCTCTTTGCTCCCAGAGAACCCACAGCATCTCTTGCCTTTCCAGCTCGGCCTCCAGCCTGCTGAGCGGGCACTCACCGGGACCAGAGCCAGCCCGCCCTCAGCACACAGCGCGCTCCTCACAGGTTTGATTTTGTTGGCCTGCCCCCCTCCCGGTCCCATCACTCTTTTCACTCCACAGACCTCCCCGCCAAGCTTTTCTTTGCACAGAGCTCAGCCCAGGGGTGCAGCATCCATTAACCATGCAGACGTCAGGCCCCCGCAGCCCCGGACCCATGCCCTTTAGAGACCTGGAGAAGTGCGTGTTCCGTGAGGGTAGTCGTGCCTGTGTCTTTTCTCCCACCAGACCGAGCTGCCAGGGGGCCGGGAACCAGACAACGCTCCCACCTTGCTGGGCACCTGCTCCCAGCCCGTGAGCTATACTGCAGGTGCCGCAAAAAGGCAGGGTCTGGAACACAGCCAGGGATGCGCCAGGTACAGCAAGCACAGGCTCTCCTTCTGGGGACCAAACACTGACTCCCCAAAGATTTTACGTAAAACACAGGGGACTTTAAGACGAGGGTCGGAAAGCTGACTCGGAGCCTCGGGCCCCGTTTCTGCACCTCTACCCTGAGAGGCCGGGAGCGACCCTCAGCGTCCAAGGTCACAGCTTTTGGTTTAAAGAGTGGACTCAAGTGCCAGGAGGACCCCTGGGCTTCCGTTTCTCTTGGCCACAGCCAGTGTGTGCTCGTGGTCAAGTCACTGCCCCCGCATATGGAGTGTCCCCGATAGGCCAGGCAGCCAGTGGAGTCCCTCCCCAGGCTGAAGCCCTGATTCCATGAGTGGACACAGAACTCTCTGCTGGTGAAAACCAGGCCTAGACAACTGCTCTGTCCCAGGGCGGAGGCCAGTTCAGTCATGCACGCCCACCCAAGTGTTCCATCTTGCCCTTGGAGCAAAGTTCCTTCTCCTCCTTGGTCAGTCCTAGGCCTTTGCACCCACAGAGCCCCGTAAAGAAGCCTCAGGAAGGCAATCATGCCAACACTTCGACCAAGTGCTAGCAAAAGCCGGCACCACCCAGGGGCTTGTCAGGAAAATGACATATCAGTTTCTAAAACTCCCCGACTCAGTTCTCGGCCAGACCCTGGGGGTTCCCAAGCAGACCTGCAGGCCAGAACCCTACTTTGTAAGTAGACCCAGGCTGCATGCCCAGAGCTTCTGGCCCAGCTGCCCCCCAGCGCCCCCCACCCGGGGAGAGGCTGGGCCTCTGGATCTGGAGAGGGGGAAGGCGACGCCGGCCTGCACCCTGGCTGGATCCCACCCAGTAAATGATTTGGGGTCCTGCCATCGCTTCGAGGGCGGGAGACTTCCCAAGGTCTCCTGAGAGGCGGAAAACAGAAAAGCTCGCTTAGAAAGGCTGGTGTTGTTATCTCGAGGCTGCCTGGCCCGTGGTCCCAAACGCGGTCCGCTTGTGTGGGTTGGGAGGGGACTCGGGTGGGAGCCCTGGACTTCTGCTCAGCTTGGCTCTAAACTGCCTCCAAACATCTATTAATTTTTCCAGAAACGCAGGGAAGGGGCCCAACTCAGCCAGTGAGCCACGACGTGCAAGGGCCGTGGCTCTGTGCACCTGCCTCCCTCCATCTTGCCTCTGGGCCCCCCCCCCCCCGGTGTTCCCTCCCCACCCCCCCACCATCCCCGGCTCTGTGCTCTGTGTGCTCTGCCGGAGAAGGAGGCTGGTGAACAGGTAGGCGGGTGGGCTGGGGCTGGCAGGAGGGGAGGCTGCCCAGCTCCGGACCCAGCGGTCCTAACAGTAAAGCCCCGCAGACTAACAATAAAGCCACCATTCAGGCTGGTCCTGGACCTTGCAGCCTAAAGGGGACAGGTGTGAAACGCGCTCCGGGGATTGCCGAGGCTTCGCCATCACACCGTCGTTCCTGCTGGGATCTGAAATTGACTTCCCGGTTCACAGGGGGTGATCCCCTTTCAAAAGCCAGAATTCCAGAAAATCCAAAGTTGCTTCTCTTGAAACTTTTTTTTTTTTTAATTTTTTTGAAGATTGCATTTATTTATTTGACAGAGAGACAGACACAGAGCACAAGCAGAGGGAGCAGCAGAGGGAGAGGGAGAAGCAGGCTCCCCGCTGAGCAGGGACCTCAATGCGGGGCTCCATCCAGAACTCTGGCATCCTGACCCCAGCCAAAGGCAGATGCTTAACCACTGTGCCACCCGGTGTCCCCTCTTGAAACATGTAGACCAAGAGTCAACACATTTTCTGTAAAGTGCCAGATAATCAGTATGTTAGGTTTCGCAGACCACCTAGTCTCTCACAGCTTCTCACATCCTGCCATTGTAGCTGGAAAGTAACCTAACACAGGCACAAATGGACGTGTCTGTGTTCCAATAAGACTTTATTTACAAAGCCAGGTGGTGGGCCAGATTGGGCCCGTGGGCCACAATCTGCTGACTCTTGCCTTGGACAGATCACAAGGCTCCAACAATCTCCTGAAGGCTTTAGAACAGGGCTTGTGAAAAATCTCTCACCAAGTACAGATTGAACGTACTTGCTAATCTTGGTGTGGGTGTGCAAGGGTAAAAAATACTAAATCTCCCCATAATGTTTAAAATGTGAGTGAAGTCAGAATTAGCATACATAGACAAACTTAAAATGTCTGCCCCAACCCTACAAACACAGACATGTACAAATTCCAGCCCTACTGCTCCTTGATGGTGTGACCTTGAGAAAGTCACCGGTTTCCTAACTAACCAAGGCAGTGCAGGGCAGTGGTTACGAGCAAGAAGGCTCTGAGTTCCAGCCCTGAACTGCCACCTGCTAACTGGTCGACCTCGAAGAATTTCATGTCTCTGTGCATTAGAATCCTCAGCTATAAATTGGAAGATGACAGATGTACCATTGTAGTAGTCAATTGCAAGGATGAAATGGGACAATATTTATAGACTACTCAGCACGGTGTCTAGAAAGTGCTAAGTATTCAATAACTATGGGCTACGATTCAGTAACTGGTAAAGCATTTAGCAGAGATCCTAGGGCAGTGTAAACCACCAGTATCTCTTTCCTCTTTTCTTTTTTTGAGGGGGAGAGGGACAGGAAGCAAGGAGTTTCTTGATGCGCACAAGGATTCCTCAATTTGGCAAGGTTGAAATGAACCTTATTGCTGACGTGGAAGAGCATGGAAGATGCCCCAGGACCGCGCTCTCTTAAAATATGTGTGAAAAATGAGAACTTACCTATAGAATGTCATGTATCCAATCGTATCGCCGAGTTGCCCTGTATTTCCAACGACCACGTTGCAAGAGGTGTGGAGGAAATAGGATGGAGTTGACCCAGAGGTCCAGGCAGGTATGAAAAGTCTAGAAACATGGGCATCAGTCCAATATGGGCACCAGGCCCTCAAAGAACATGGGGTGGACACTGGGCATTGGCACTGCCGTCTCTTCATTATTGGGTCATTCCCATCATCACAGAATCATGTTAGTAGTACTTTTTAAAAAAGATTTATTTATTTAGTTTTGGGGGGGTTAGGTGAGAAGGAGAGAGAATTTTAAATGGACTCCATGCTGAGCACGAACCTCATGACCTTGAGACCACGACCTGAGCCAAAACCAAGAGTCAGACTCTTAACCAACTGGGCCACCCAGGTGCCCCAATATTTCTTCTATCTTAAAAAATGTTATTTCCTTTCTTGGCCTCACTCCCTGTTCCCCTACCCCACCACTGATTGCCCCATTTTTCTGGAAGACTCTCCAACAAAACGTAAAAGCTTTGTCTATACTTTGTCTCCAGTTTCCTTCTTCCTTCTCATAAACCCTCTCCAGCCAAGCTTTTGTCTTCTACCTTTCATTCTACCATAACTGCTCTAGTCAAGGCCACCGATGGCATCCATTGTGGCTAAATCAGATCAGGGCCCATTGTCCTTGAGGCTTTCTTCACTTGGCTCCCTGGACACCCCACTCCCGGGTCCCCTCCAACTTTGGCAGCTGCTCCTCTGACTCCTCTGATGGTTCCTCCACTTCTCCCCATCCTCTTCAAGCTGGGGGTGGGGGGCAAAGGGAACTGGACTTGTATGTTTACTCTTTGTACATATATCCAAGTCTTCGGTAACGCTATCTACTCTTATGATTTTAAATGTCCTTTATTTCCAAATTGGTATCTCTGACCAATTCATTGATGGAGACTCAACATCCCGAATCTAGATTTACAGATCTCACCATCTACCCAGCATCTCCACTTGCTTGTCTGTTGGGTATCTCGAACTTAACATGTCCAGACTGAGCAACTTCATCTTGCCCCATACTCCCATTCCCACAAAACCTTTATTTTAGGTGATAACCAGTTGTTCAGGCTAAAATCTTGTTTTAGATTTTATCTAAAATAAAATCTCATTTTTAGATTTTATTTCTTTTCTTTTCATCCGGGCTCTTCTTTTCATCTCACACCATATACCCAGTCCATGAGCAAATGCCGTGGGCTTTACCTTCAGAATAGGGTCCAGGATCCGACACTTCTCGCAACCTCTTCGGCTACCACACTGCTCCAAGCCATTATCCGCTCTCCCAAGGATTGATTCAATAACTTGCTAACTGGTATCCCTGTGATAGACTTGCCCCTGTGGCTTCTTCCCCACACAACAGCCAGGGCGATGCTGTTAAAATCTAAGATAGTTTATATCACCCCACTCACCTGCTTGAAACCTTCCAATCTGTTCCCATCTCACTCAGTAAAAGCCAAACTCCTACCATCGACTATAAGACACTGCGCCTTGCGGCCTCCAGCTGCCTTTCTGACCTCATCTTCTAACCTCCCTTCGAGCTCCCCAAGCTGTTACTCTGCTCCTAATACACAGCCTCTTTGCAGCTCCTTTAACCTGTCACCCGTGTCGCCTTTGCTGTCCCTCTGTCTGGAATATCTCCCAGATATCTTCTTGGCTAGTTCCCTCACCACTTTCATGTCTTTGCCCAGATAAAAGCTTCTCAGAGGTTTTCCCTGATGATCTTATTTAAATTGATTTCTTGCTCCATCCTACACTCTGTATCTTCCTTCCCAGATTTATTTTTCTCCCTAACATCCTGAAAATAAACCATTACCACCACATCCATTACTTTTTATTATACTGTATGATTTACTTATTTATTGTCTTTCTTGTCTGCCTCTCCCACCAACCCCATGAGATTATAAACCCCATGGAGGTAGGGATGTGTTTTGTTCACTGCTCTATCCCAACAGCCTAGAAAAATGCCTTTCACTTAGTAGGTAATCACTGAATATCTGGATGGGTGGATGAGTGGATGGTGCGTGGATGGTGGATGGGTGGATGGATGGATGGATGGATGGAGGCATGGGTGGTTGGATGGGTACACAGGTGGTGCATGGATGGATAGATGGATGGGTAGATGAATGGTTGGGTAGATGAATGGATGGATGGAGAGTAGATAATTAGACTAATGGTTGGATGAGATGGATGGACGAATGGATGGATGGATGAAGGGCATGGGTGCATGGATGGGTAGATAGGTGGTACCTGGATGGATAAATGGATGGACAGATTAGTGGGTGGTTGGATGAGTGGACAGATGGATAGATTGGATGGATGGGTGGTGTGCGGATGGTAGATGGGTGAATGATGGACAGATAGCTAGGTGAGATGGATGGATGAATAGGTTAGAGACTATGTAGGAACAATACTGTGATTTATAAGAAATACATATATTTGGTCATTCATTTGGATGACCAAAATGTATTTTTCATATATATATGATCTTCATCCACAGTTCCCGGCTCACAGCTCCCCAAAACCCTTGGAATTTCCTGAGTAATAAGAGCCATGGATACACCTTGTGTTATGATATTTGGTCTCTTGTCCTCAGCTCCTGAAAACACTGCAGAGCTTCTGAGGTGAAACAAGTGTCTTGTTATTCACAGCACATGGTAAGTTCACCACAGCTGGAGTTAGATTCCCAAGGTGACTTTGGGAAACACCTAAGGTTGGGGTCTGCTTGCCAGGGGAACCAACCATGAACTGAGGGTTGGAACTTTCAGTCTCATGCCCTGATTTTCTGGGAGGGTAGAGAGGCTAAAGTTTGAATCACCCAATGGCCAAGGAGTTAATCAACCATGCCTCCGTGATGAAGCCCCCCTAAAACCCCAAAACGGACAGGGTTCAGAGATCTTCCAGGTCAGGAAGCCAGAACACTTGCACGTGCCACTGTGCTGGCCCCAAACTTCAGTGGGGACAGAAGCTCCTTTGTTTAGATCCTTGCCTTATGTATCTCTTCATCTGGCTGTCCATTCATATTCTTCCATTTCCTTCATGATAAATGGGTAATCTTGTGAGTAAAAGGGTTTCCTTGAGTTCTAGGAGCTACTGTAGCAAATTAATCAAATCTAAGGATCGGGTTGTTTGAACCTCTGATGGACAGCCAGGCGGTCAGAATTGGCCCCTGAAGTGGAGGGTGGGCTTGTGGGACCGAACCTTCACCTGTGGAATGTGATGCTCTCTCTTGAGTAGATAGTGTAAGAGTTGAACTAAATTCTTGGACAGCGTTGGTGTCACAAAATTGCTGTGGGGGTACAGAAGCCTCCCCAGCGCACACACACATGTAACCAAACCCAAGCTCTATCCAGTGCACAACAGAACTCATCACTGACACATGGATTATGCCTCAAGGAAAGGGTTTATTCAAACAAACCTCAGAGCTTCTACCTGAAGGGTTGGGGGTTGGGTATGTTTAAGGACAAGGGGTCAGCATGTAAGTGGCATGAAATATGCTAATTGGATAGAGGAAAAAGCAGGTGCCTTCCTTTCTGAGCAAGCGTATCTCTTCATGGGACACACGTTCAAAAACATAAATGTGATGAATGGGGGGACATCTCAGGGTGTGCCCTCAAGGAGATTACTTTCATTCGCTCCTGGTCCCTTCTGAACAGCTGCAAGGATTCTTCCTGGTTTGCTCCTGTCTTAGCCGGTCTTACTGGTGAGTGGTCAACTTCTGCAAAACGAGTTCATAAATCAGTCAGGTTAGCCTAGAGTTTTCTTAGGGTAGAAGAGTCCAGCTTTGCTATCTTACCGTGGTGATTACACACACACACACACACACACACCCCACACACACACATTGGAATTGGGTCCAAGAACCCAGAAGACTTAGACTTCCTTTTAGTGACTTTTCAGCCACTGCTCACATCGTGAGAACAGTTTTCCCAGAAAACACCCTTCTTCTCCTCCTCCCAGGATGGCTTTATTCCGTGGGGAGGAGGAGGCTGTGTTCATTCAAGTGGTTGATGGAACTAACCTAAGACCAGCAGATGATGGGTCGTTCCTCTTTAAAAAAAAAAAAAAAAATTATTTTGATGTCAATACTCATTTATCTGCTTTCCATTTCGTAAAACAAGTAGTCCACATCATAGAAAACTTGAGAACTACAGACAGCAGGATGAAGGCACACATGAGCACGTCCCCCGCAGACAGAGGTGGCTGTCGTGGGACCTTGCTGAGTCTCTCCCGCTTAGATCTGAGAAGAGAAAGTGTGTACACAATTCTCATCCTGCTTTTCTCATCTAACTGGGTAGAAGAGACGTTTTCCACACTGATCCAATGACGGGCTCTCCTGAACACCATCTGGATAGGTCCATCATGTTCTCTCGAATGGATGACGAGTTGTCTTGGACCAGTGTCCTAGCGCTGGGGCATGTCGATGGTGTCTAGTTTTTCACAACTCTCAATTCTACTGTGTGCAGGAATTAACTTTCAGTAACAGCCTTTTGCAAATCTTGGACTCCCCCTTGCAGGGCACTGGGCATGGAAGTCGAATCTGTGTGTGAGCCACAGACCACCGGCCAGACTTCCTGAGTCCTGCCTAATGAGAGAAAGAGTGGGGCAGGGCTGGAAGGCGGCGGAGGAGTTGCAGAGTGGATTTTTATTTTATTTTATTTTATTTTATCTTATTTTATTTTATTTTTGGACTTCATTTTCAGTCACCTCTACACCCAAAGTGGGGCTCGAACTCACAACCCTGAGATCAAGAGTTGCATGCTACATGGACAGAATCAGCCAGCCATCCCCAGGCACAGTTAATTTTAAAATAAAGGGTTTTTTTAAAAGTTTTAATTCTAGGGGCGCCTGGGTGGCTCAGTCGGTTAGGCATCCTGACTCTTAGTTTCTGCTCAGGTCATGAGCTCAGGGCCGTGAGATCCAGACCCGTGTCAGGCTCCGTGCTCACTGCAGGGTCTGCTCGAGATTCTTCTGCTCTCCCATCCCCTCTGCCCCTTCCCCTGCTTGAGTCCATGCACACGCGTGCTCTCTCTTTTTCTATCTCTCAAATCTTAAATGTACTGGGTAGTTATATACAGTTTGGAAAAGAGGTGTTCTAAATATATGCACACTCAGCTTAAATTAGCATGAATATTTTAGGTCTCCTTGGCCTTGAACCCCATGTGTACACCCAGAAAATCCTGTCTGTTCCCAAATTTCCCTTCCAACCCCAGCATTTCCGGAGTCCCCAGGGATTTATCACGGGCCACTGCTGGTCTTCCTTCTGCTATCATTAGATCATTGCAAACAAATGTCCTGACCCTGAGTTTTCGTAGTCGAAGACCGTATTTTGCCTCTGCTAAACCAAGATTCCCTGGAGGCAGCCGGACCCGGTTGGGCAGAAAGGGAAAAGGAGTAGTTTACTCACCTCTGTGCCCTAATTGGGATCTTCTAGAAGGTTCCCTTGGGCGTCTGGACATGCTGGGGCTGGCAGAGTGCTCTCACTTCCCACCCTCGGACACTGTGTGTCTCGTAGCGTAGGGTCTGCTGGCTGTTGGACACTGAGGCGCTCAGTGAGTAATTGTGTATCCACCAAGTTCATGAACTGTCCCTCTGCCCACAAATGCACACTGCCGGTGTGCACGCAGGGCTCGGCCTGGTGCCTGGCAGAGACAAAGCCCAGGAAAACCCTGGCTTCTCTCCCCCCGCCAAGGGGTAATTGCACCTGTCAGGGGCTTCCCAGCACCCTACTATTCTTGTGTCCTACCATTGACCTCTTCCTCATTAGCTTGGCTTATCTGGGGTCTGTCCCCTTCCTGGATTCCCAGGGCCATTAGAGCAGAGACTGTGTCTTTTCTCAAGATGTCCTGGCCTAAGCTTGTACTCCATGACGGGCATGGGTGGGGGGGAGGCGGGCAAGTCCCTTTAGGATATGAATCCTTGTGTTTCATAGTTTATCCCCAAATTTGCCCCAGCTTATTAAGAAGTGAGAAAAAGTACCCAAAGAGTAAAAAGTATATTAATGCAGTAGAGTAAGAAGACCTCAAACACCTCCAAGCAGTGGTTCCCAACCTCGGCTGTACAGTGGAACTACTGGGAGCACCGTTAGAACTCCCCAGGTGCAGGTCATAACCCCGGTCAAGGAAATCCCGGTCCCTGGGGACACGAGGGACCTGCCCCCTCATCAGTAGTCATTGAATTTTCCCGGGTGATTCCAACTTGCAGTCAAGTTTGGAAACACTCCCGTAGGCCCTGGGTCCCTGTTACGGGCTTCAGTTAACTAAAATCTGTGGAACGAACAAATGGATGGATGAATGAATGAATGAATGAATTTATAATTATGAGCCTTCACACCCTCAGCAAAGGCTGGTGCGACCCTCCCCGGGACCCCAGGAGGTGGCCTTGCTACCCAGTCCCATTCTATCCTCCCTATAAAACTAAAGAGGAGTTTGGAAATTCTCCTTTATTTCCCCAGGAATGGTTTTTACTTTTTACAGCTGGATATTTAATTGTCCCTAAAAAGGAAAGTCTAGCGGCGCCTGGGTGGCTCAGTTGGTGGAGCATCTGCCTCCAGCTCAGGTCATGGCTCTGACCCACGATCATGACTGAGCCCCGCGTCAGGCTCCCTGCTCAGCGGGGAGCCTGCGCTCGGCTCTGCCTGCCCCTGCCCTGCTTGTGCTCTTTCTCTCTCTCTCACTCTGTCAAATAAATAAAATATATTTTTTTAAAAGAGTCTATAAATATATTTTTCAAACAAAATTCTTTTCCCAGCTCATTTGAAACGTTACCTATATCCTGGAAGGCCACCCTCATGTCATTCAAGATGCGCGTTGGTGGCCCCCTGCGGGGAGCCAGGCCCCGCCGGATGCTGGGGTCGCTCGTACCCCTGCCCTCCCAGCGGGCACACCGCGCGGTAAGACGGGCAGCAAGCACCTACACGAAATTTATGATTGCTGAAGAAATTTGTGATTTCTGAAGTGTGTGAGCAGCGCTTTGAACAAAAAAGATGGGATTTTGGAAAAAAGAGGAGGGACCTCATTTGGCAGAAGGGTGCGGCAACATCCTCTGTCTCGGCAGGAAGGACAGTTTCCAGCCTGCCTCTGTGTATGCACCTGCCTGCTGAGCACGACCCGGGGGGGGGACTTCAGGAAGACCACGACCACATCTGCCCTATGCACCCCCGCACCCCTTCCTTCCTACCTCCTGCTATGGCGACCGGCTCTTCCGCCAGCGCCGCCCTGGAGGGTCTGCGTGTAGCGCATGTTGAGCTGCTTCAGCTCCTGCTCCAGCTCCCGGGCGGCCGACCTCAGCTCCTCGGCGGTCTCTGCCCTGGCCCCGTCCTCCAGGTGCTTCCAGTTCTCCAGGAGGCTTTTCACGTCATACATGAGTAGGAAGCCAGCCCCGGCAGCGCCCAGCAGCCGCGCGCCTCTGGTCATGGTCAGAGCGGAGGCTGTCTGCTGCCCTCCCGCCCTCCAGAAGGGGACACGGCCTGTGGCTATGAAATTTTTGACCTTAGCCATGAAGCCAGAGTTGACTTTGGCCATCTGGTAGGCCCGAAGCCCCTTGACGTGGTGAAGGGTTTGGACAAACCTATCGACGCAGGTCAAAGTGGCACCGATTTTGGGAAACCCTATTCCTTCCAGAGTGTCATTCGCTGCGGGGGTTTCCATCTGTATCACCTTGCTGGCTCTCTCTCGGGCTGTCGAGTTGTTTTTGTCTTCTAAGAAACTTGTCAACATGCTGGTGGCAGCTGCTGTCACCCCCAGGCCCAGTCCAGCTGTTGAGAGCATCAGACTGGCCCCTCCTGTCACGGGGGACAGGGCGAAACCCAAGAGGCTCAAGACTCCGGAGACAGTGCCCGAGGTGCTGGCCACCAGGTTGGTCTTGGTGAGCATCTTATGGTTGGCGTCCACTTGGTCTGCGATGGCGTGAAGCTCCTTGATGCTCTTTTCCAGCTTATGCTTCTGCAGGGGAAAGCATAAGAGAAACATCTTCTCCTCCTGCGAGAGGTCTTCCGGCATGGACACTTCCTTCCATCGGATCAACTCTTCCATCAGGATGTGGTACAGCGTGTCGGCCTCATCCCTGTGGACAGCCCAAGTCACGGAATTACTCCTCCAGCTCTGGGATGGGCTCCCCAATAAAGCTAAAACTTCTAGGTTATGTGAGTTCTCTCATGCGTTCAGGGAGCCGTATCCTGGGCATGAAGCATCCAGACACAGGGCTCCTCTCTAGAGGGTCACCTGGGGTGGGGGGTGACCTGCATGTTTACAGTGGAACAAAGTCGAAGCCATCGCTCTCTGCGTCCAGACTGGCTTGCTGGTCCACGCACCCACGGACAGCTCTCGTCTGACTGTCCAGGGGACTAATGACCACTGTGATGAGTACGAATGACTTTTGTTATCTTCTCTTAATGACTATAGATAGGCACACGTGTGTAATTTATACATCTAGAACAGCTCATGAGCAAGGCTATCCAGGGAAATGAGAGTCCTGGCAACCGATAGAGGAGAGGGCTTGGTTTTCTGTTTTTCCGTTAAAAAGGGATCTACCTGGAAATCGTGGTTGCTTCTGGGGAAGAGAACTGGGGAGCAGGGAACCATGAGGGAGATTTTACTTTTGACTGTTTGCCTTTCTGCTCCTTTGAAGTTTTTTTTATCATGTGCATGTACTAGAATTAACTCCGAAAATTAACAAAACAACGCTTGCAAAGAAAAAGGAGGGAGAACGTCCAAGGAGACCCCAGATATGACCCTCTTTTATAGAGAAGGGCTCATCGTTGGCCATTCGGTTTGATGGTGTTGTGTTATTTCAGCAAACCAGAAGTAGATTTCTAATAAGAGGGCGGTCGTGCTTAGACACGGAAGCTTCTGCTCTGTTCTCTTGTGAGCAGGAAAGTAAGTCATCTTAAGAAGAAGTAATGAGGAAGGAAAAAAATTCTTCCATTAAATTAAAATTAAAGTTAAAAAGTTCTCTCCATTAAAGTTAAAAAGTTCTCCCCTGTATTTTGGAGAAAAGATCACCATTATTCCATTTTCCTGTGGAATCAATTTTGTCTAGTTCCTAGAACATAAGGTTCTGCAGGCTCTGTGTTTGGGAATCACTGTTCTGAGCAAATTTGTCTTATAGGATCGGGGGCTTCGCAGGTGGTACCACCGGACTGCGCGGGATGCCGGAAACAGCTGCCTACAGCACGTCTCAGAGTCTGACTTCTCTGACCCTTAGATTTGTTCTCGTCCTCGTCCTACGTGAGCACCCACAACAGACCAGGCATGGGTTTAATACTGGAGAGGAGGTCTTTGGAAAAGAAGGCAGGGCTCCTGGGAAAACCACGCTGAGACCAAGCAGTCCTGAGTCCTCCAAAAAGGGATTATTGACGATCACTTTAGAGCCCTGGGCAAGGCCATCAGCAGCCTAAGGTAGACCAACCAATGGACCCCTGCCCAGGGAAGCAGCAGGAGCCTCCCAAAACTCCACCCCAGCACCATGTCACTCTTTAACAAAGACTTACTCAGAGTGATCTTTGGGACGTTTCTGTACACATAGGAGTTGAGCCGCCCTCCAACAAGTCTTAGAACTACACAGTGCTAGAGGAGGAAGGCTTCCTCAGACCTCTGGACATAGAAGGCAGAAAGGCGTCCACGCCCCTGCCACAGTGGATGGGGTGTCCAGACCACTGACACAGAAGTACTCTGATACACCTGCAGGCTCTGAGAAGGACTGCTGCATTGGCCCTGATGCTCTCTGCCAGCCCACTGCAGAAAGAAAGTGGCCATCTACCACGTTTGCTCCATCAGTGCGTCCAAGCCCCTGCCCCTGAGGACATTGCTGGCCCCAAGGACAAAGTGACTCTCCCTAGATGACAAGCCAGTCTGTGATGGGATTTGGCTGAGAACCTGGGACTCCAGCTTCCCAGAAGCGTCTAGTTGGCCTCACCTGCTGGTCAAGCTACTGTTCCCTTGAGAAAAGGGAAACCGTCTCTTCTGCCTTCACCAAAGGAGGGGGGACAAGCCCGTGCATAGGCACTGTGGACGTGACCTAATTCACTCAAGTCCAAGTCCATCAGCCAGCAACATGCATACAGGGCTTTGTTCTGAGCTGCCCCAGGATCAGTGGGCCCCCGTGAGTCTGAAGACTGGAAGAGGGATGGATAGAAGAGGGAGGGAGGGAGGTACGGGGAATGGACTGTTCCCATCGTAAAAGGACAGGCAGCTCTGGTTTGCATGTCTCAGGAAGATTTTAATAATTTAAGAGTTTAGGGTAGGCCCTGGAGCTCCTTTTACAGAACCTATGGACCCTTGGGCAAAAGTAAGGACAGCCTCTCTAAGGCTGGGGCCAGGCTCTGCCGGAGAGCCTAAAGGGCCGGGCAAAGGCTGTGAAAGAGGAGGCTCAGGAGTTTAGGTCCCAAAGCCTAGACATTCTGGTGACATGAGCAAGGATGGGGAAAAGGAAGCAAATTCTGCTCTAGGAATCCATCGGCCAGTAGGCGGAGGGTCTCGGCACCTGTTAACGTGCTTATCAAAGGTTTTAAATTTGCTTTCCTACAAAAATGTTTTATGAGGATGTATAAATCCTCCCACCCCCTTTTCTGTACATTTCCGATTGCAAAAGGAGATACGTGAGACAGCATGATCCACGCTTAGCCAACTCTGGTCCGAACACATTTGTATGTTTCCTGCCATGAAACAGGCCACAGCTTAGTGACAGAATCTGGATATTAACAATCAGATTTCCTTCCCCAGCTCAAATATCCTGGGAGTCAGGTCGGTGCCAGATGCTGTTCTAGAGGCTGGGATTAGGTCTCTGGGTCCATCAGTCCAAATCTCCGCCTTCGTAGAACACACATTGCGGTGATTATCACCCCCCCACACACCGCCACACACACACACACACACACACCACTGTTCTAGGATTACCTGTCCAAACCACTTCTCACCACCACCATCTCCCAAGCCTCTGGATGAAAGAGTATGTAGTACACTTCTTCTCTAGTCACCTTGTCCAGAAAATTTTTAATGATGCTCTGGCAAAACAGATTACCTAGTTATAGTATTGTAGACAAGAAAAGCAAGGTTAGAATATCAAAAATATTAATGTCTTGAAAATTTCTCATCATCTTGGTCTAATGATTTTAACCAAACAATTAAACTCTGATAAGACTCAGTGCTAACTAGGACCTGGTGAAACTGGTGATCTCTTGGGTTTGTTACTCTACAGAAATGTTACTCATTTTCAACGCTCCTCTGTGCTTCACTGAATGCTTGCTAATTATAATTGTCATTGAATGAATGCTTCAAGAATACATAATCTCAGGTGGTTTTCCTATTTTTTCAATACTTATTTTTCTCATTTTGGTTCCATGCCTTGTTGGATTAGCTTGAGTTCTTAAATTATTTAATTTTATGAAACGGCTGTAGCATTTCGCTATTGGCAGCTGGTTTGCCAAAACCACTCTTCATCATGCTAAGGTTTGTGTTTTATTCCTATATTAAAATATTTTTATTAGGATTATTTTCAGACTCTAAGGAGATGATCATAATTTTCCTTTTTTTAATTTATCCCATGAATATAATGTATTGTCTGCATAAATTTCCATATATCGAATTGTCCCTGTATTTTCATGAAAACCTCAATGTGGTCATTGCAGATTTCCGTATCAATCTGCTAAAGATTTACATTCCCTATTATACTTAATATGTTCATCTTAGGGTCACAAATATTGAGGTATAGTTTTCTTTCTGTGTAATCAGAGCTTATTATTAGTGTTATATTCATTCCCTGCTCAATACATACTGTGTTTTGTGTTTCAGGGGAAATTTATACAACATGAATATTGCTTGTTTTCTGGAAGCTTCAAAGCACTTTCAAACTTTCTGATGTTTGCCACAGCTTCATGGGAAGCTTTTGATTTTTAAAGGTTTTTAATGTGATTCATAAATGTTTCTCCTCCCTGGCCCTAGTCCTCACCCACACCTCTTCCTTTGTTGAAGATTTAAGGGGCAGTAACAAAATCCGTGATATTTCAACTCTGGTTCTCGTTTTCTGTAAACAGGTATTTCTCACATTCTTTGAAAAGATGTTTCATGGAGGAAGAAATACAATGGCCAATAAATACATTGGCAGCCCCCCAAAATTCATATTTAGGCCACAGCAAAATACCATCTCACCGACCACTTCGGCAAAAGTTAAAAGAATGAAAGCATCCTTGGGGCATAGTTGGTTAAGCATCCGACTCTTGGTTTTGGCTCAGGTTGTGATCTTATGGTCGTGAGATCGAGCTCTTGGTTTTGGCTCAGGTTGTGATCTTATGGTCGTGAGATCGAGCTCTGTGTAGGGCTCCACGGCCAGCACATAGTGTGCTTGAGTTTTGTGCTCTCTCTCAAATAAATAATCTTAAAGAAAAAAAAAGAATAAAAGTATCCCATGCTGCTGAGAAAGAGAGAAGGGACTGTGTCTTCTGACACACTTGGTTGGAGCGGGAAGTAATAACACTTTCAGAATGATGATTTGGAGTATCTCAAAACATAAATGTGCGTAGGCTGAAGTTCCCATTCCTCCTCCGGAAAGTCGTCCTCCACAAACAAAATGGCTTATACACAGAGAAGCATGTGTAAGACCCTCACCAACTCCTTGCAGTGGTCAAGAGAAATGAAAACACCTAGAAATATCCATGTGGAGAGACCATCTACATTTAAACACACCAACATCAAAGAAGGACTTACAGACTTGAAAAAGAATGAACCCAATCTATATGAACCAACCTGGAAAGAGATCCAGGATTTGTTAAGTTAAAAAAAAAAAAAAAGTGAATAACATGATCTCCATTTTTAAAAAGATTATAGATGTGGTCTAGGACTAGGGGAAAATTCCGGGTGGAGGTACACCCAGTGGAGAGCAGGCTTAGCCTGGGGGAGAGAGGCTGAGGTTGGGGGAAGGAAGACTCACCCCTCTACTTTTGGCTCATCTGTCCTACTGGACTTTTGTTACAGAAACTACATGCTTCTTTCACAATAAAAACTAGTAAAATAGGGGCATCTGGGTGGTTTAGTCGGTTAAGTGTCTGCCTTCAGCACAGGTCATGATCCCAGGGTCTTGGGAGTAAGTGCTGCGTCAGACTCCCTGCTCAGCCTGCTTCTCCCTCTCTCTCTGCCCCTCCCCCTGACTTGTGCTTGCGGACACATGCGCTCTCTCTCTCTCTCTCTCTCTCTCTCTCTCTCTGTCAAATACATAAATAAAATCTTAAAAAAAAACAAAATAGTAAAATAAAAACACCTTCGTAACAAGGCATCCTTTTTTCCTCACCCCCTGGTCATGACCAACTCTCCAGCTTGTGTGGTAAGGCCTTTAGTGTAGGGAACACTGTTGAGCACGTAGTGAGACAAGCAAAAGTTGAGTGAATTAATGTCATTAAATATTAATATTGTCATTTTTTAAAAAATCTACATGTGCCAAGTTTTCCTAACCTGTTATTTTGACCTTTGGGGTCATTTTCATGACAGAGTGTCTCCTATATGCAGAAAATGATTTCAATCTGATTTGTACCCAATTTAATACTCTTTACTAATTGATGTTATAGATATGAATTGTTCTTATTTATTGCCATAATTGTTCCACCTTGATCTGAATCACATTGTTTTAGGTGTTCTGCTCTTTCCTTCTTCCTCTCTTTCTAGTCCACACAGACACACTGAAGAGGTCTCAGCTGATGTGGTAAGTGCTTTGGAGTGGCTGCCCATGAAAGCTCCTTGAAGGTAGACATGTCTTTGCTCTCCTGTCTACACTATACCAGGTGAACAACCTGTAATGGGGGCACAGTTAGAAGAAGGGCTCATCATTCATGAAACTGAATTTTTTTCTATTTAAAATTGTTGTTGAGGGGCGCCTTGGTTGCTCCGTCGGTTAAGCATCTGCCTTTGGCTCAGGTCATGATCCCAGGGTCCTGGGATTTAGCCCCACGTTGGGCTCCCTGCTCAGTGGGGAGCCTGCTTCTCCCTCTCGCTCTGCCCCTCCCCCCACCTGTGCTCTTTCTCTCAAATAAATAAATAAACAAACTCTTTTTTAAAAGTTAAAATAAAATAAAGCTGTGGTTGACTGTCTTCCCAGTCCTGGCCTAGAACCGACCTTAAGGAGATGGGGCTACCTCATTTTGTGGGGAAAAGTAAGAGTGAGTGAATGGGACCAAGGCCTGGCAGTGCTGGGTCTCCTTGAGATGGACCCATATCCCTTCAGTTTTAGGAAGCCCCTCTAAGACTGTGATTTATGCAGAGGACTAAAGACAAGTTTCATGAATCTTCATATTCCATATTCTATCATTTCTGTAGTTTAAAATGTACCTTCTGGCAGGAGAGCTCAGAAGGTCAGACTACCTGGGAGGAAGCAGCCACCCTTCTCCCAAAAAGGGCTTCATGCTCTTCTGGTTGGCTTAGATTCCCCAGCACTGATGGGCCTTGGCTGTGGCCACCCTCCGTTCAAGGACAACACACACACACACACACACACACACACACACACACACACACGAGCCCTCTCTCTCTCTCGGCTTCCTATCTCTGCCCCCGAGGAGTGATGAACTGGCCTGCCCATCTTGCTCCCTCATCTCTCCTCAGTTGGGCACTCCCAGTTCATCAGCCAGAGGCCAAAGTGCTCCTGAGATCTGGGTTTGAGTTTACAGGGAGAGAGAGGCTCTATTGGAGTAAACCACATAATGAAATCCACTTTGCCAGGGAACACTCTGGCAAATTCTTGGGCGCTGGAGATTCAAGCCCAAGTCAGGAGATGCCATAGCCCCTTGTGCTAATATCTTCTCCAAGGACCACTGAGTGAAGGGTGTGGCCGGACAGAGGCCAAGTGCAGGTACGTCTGGGTTCCTGAATGCACAAATGAAAGCTGACCCCCAAACTCGCTGCACAAGCTTATCAGTTGAGGGGTGCAGGGATCAGTGGGGCTCATGCAGAGGCTGTATCTCAATCTGAATATATATTCTGATTTGGGTTTCATAAAATATGGTATCTGGAGCTTAGGGGCCTTGGATGCAATGTCTCAAATAGTAAGGGGGTTGTGAGCTGGATCTTGTGGGAAATGAGAATGAGAATGAGGTCTTAGACCCTTGCCTTCACTTTAAGACCTAGGACCACCCATACTCAGGGCTCCAGGCTACTTGCCAGTCTCCAGCATCTCCCCTTGTCGATCAAGACTGCACTGTGGTCAGAAGAATCTGAGGGAAGGGGAGTGTTACCTGAGATTCCAGGTGATGCTATAGGCAAGGGGCTCTGACCGCTCTCTGGTGCTTCTCTCACCGTAAGTGAGGGTGGGTCCTGAGCCAGAAGGGAGGCAGCTTCACCTCCTAAAGAAGAAAACAGACCCCACAGTCATCCAGAGAGGCGGTGGCTTCACACAGAGCTGACACGGAGTCAGACCTAAGAATTTGTAAACATATGGAATCCATGGAAGATGGTGAGCTTAGAAGGAGAAGAGAGAACCATGAATGGAACCCTGAGAACTCCCAACATGAAGGAGGGAATTGGGGAATAAAAAGGACGCCCTAAAGACTCAGAGGAACTTGCCCAAGAAGTGGAAGTAAAGAGAGGGACCCAGAAGTCTCTTTTCTCTCTCCATTACCCTGTGATGATGCTGGACTTCTGGATAAATGGGTGCTGGATGAATGGATCCGGTTGTCAGCGTCTCTTGGCCGTTATTTGAAAGTGACAAGGAAAGGATGCAAACATCATCCATTAGAAACTGTGAAAATCAGGTACCATTTTTCCTGTTCTTCTAAAGGATGCCAGAAGTCAGAGAAATGAGTAGGACTTTGGCAGGAAAAGGAGAGACAATGCCAGTAATTGCAAAAAAAAAAAAAGAAAAAGAAAAAAGAAAAAAAAAAAGAAAAACGAAAAGGCCCTTTTTCAAGGTGAAGGGCATTCCCAAAGTGCAGAAGTAAAATCTCTAAAATAGAATAATCTATACAGATTGGCACCAAATTTGGATTGGTTCCAAGAACCAATGGACTAAATGAAGAAACACAGTGAGATGGGCCATATCTGTAGGAAGCAGTTTGTCCTTCAAATGGAGAGGAGAAGAAAATCTGCACTGTGAACAATTTGAAAACTGCCTGATTCCAGCCTGGGGGAAACAGAAACAGAAACTCATGTAGTACGCCCACAGAAGAAAGAACAGTTCTGCTGGCATAGAACACAGTCCTGGCTTCTTCTTTATTTGAGTCTCCCATAAATAGCTGTTCCATGAAAACAAGCAACTGAAACAAAGCCTACATAACAAAAAAAATATTAACTTGACATCAAAAAAACAATCAACCCAACTGAAGAATGGGCAAAGGACTTGAGTAGATGCCTCTCCAAAGAAGACACACAAGTGGCCAATAAGCCCATGAAAAGATGTTCAGCATCACTCATTGTCAGGGAAATGCAAATCAAAATCATAATGAGATACCATCTCATACCCATTAAGAAAGGGATTATTAAACAGAAAATAACAAGTGTTGGCAAGATTGTGAAGAAGTCAGAACGCTTGCACATTGCTCATGGGAATATAAAATGGCGCAACCAGAGGCACGTCAGATATCCAAAAAATGAAAAATAGAATTACCGTATGAACTACTGGCAATTCCATTCCTGGGTATATACACAAGAGAACTGGATGCTGGGACTCCAGCCAATCGCCGTCTTCCTGTGTTCATAGCAGCGTCAGTCACAATAGCCAAAAGGGTAGAGACAACCTAGATGCCCATTGACGGATGAATGAATAAATAGAACATGTGGTATATGGAATAGATACACAGAACACATACAAGGAAATATTATTCTGCCTTCAGAAGGAGGGAACTTCTGACACATGCTATAACATGGATGAACCTTGAAGACAATAGGCTCATTGAAATAAGCCAGACCCAAGAGACAAACATTGCATGATTTCATTTTATGTGGTTGCCAGAGGAGTCAAGTTCATAAAGATGGGAGGTAGAAGAGTGGTCGTGGGGAGCGGTGGGGCTGGGAGAACCCCTGGGGAGTCAGTGTGTAAGGGGCACAGTTGCCATTTGGGAAGATGAGAAAGTTCTAGAGATGGCAGCCAAACAATGTGAATGTACTTAATACTGCTGAACGCACATCTAAAAAGGGATGAAAATGGTCAGTTTTATGTGATGCATATTTTATGACAATAAAAAAATATATATGTTCAACATTAAACTGGAAACAGTAAAAATAAAAACAGTTGCAAATAGAAACAGAAACAAATAACAGAAACGAATGGCATATAAAGAACTCTCCAGAAAGCTGTTGCCCAAAAGCTGATGAAAATTATGAACAATTTAAAAGGAGGAAAAAACGGGGGCGCCTGGGTGGCTCAGTTGGTCGAGTGTCTGCCTCTTGCTTTTAGCTGAGGTCATGATCTCAGGATCGTGGGATTCAGCCCCACATCAGGCTCTGTGCTCAACTGGGTGCGTGCCTGGAATTCTTTCTCCTGCTCCCTTTCCCTCTGTCCTTCCCCTCACTCACGTGTGCCCACTCTCTCTCTCAAATAAATAAATTAATTAAGTCTTTTTTAAAAAAGGGAAGAAAACTGTGAACAATTACTTTGCAATTACTTTTTTTAAAGCAAGTGCCATAGTTTCCTGTACAAGAGCAAAACAGGGATTTCAGGGCTCAGCAAGACACCAGGAGGAAATGAAGAGGAAACTCGTCAGGCTTAAGAAGGAAGAGATGAGAAAAATAAAGCATCACAAAAATAAATGTTATCAGAATTCTCATGAAAGGGAAAAGATGTTGTTTAAAGAAAAAGTGATCGACTGGGTGCCTGATGGCTCAGTCAGTTCAGCATCTGCCTTTGGCTCAGGCTCGATGCCAGGATCCTGGGATCGAGCCTCACATTGGGCTCCCTTCTTGGTGGGGAGCTTGCTTCTCTCTCTCCCTGTAGCCCTCCCCCTGCTCCTGCTCTCTCTCTCTAAAAATAAATAAATAAAATCCTTTAAAAAAAAAAAGTAACCGACAATGAAGACAAAGATGAAGACAATGAGCAAAGTGAAGTGAAAACAAAGGTCGGGCAAGAGGTGAATCATGAGAGACTATGGACTCTGAAAAACAATCTGAGGGGTTTGAAGTGGCGGGGGGGGGTGGGGGTCGGGGTACCAGGTGGTGGGTATTGTAAGAGGGCACGGATTGCATGGAGCACTGGTGTGGTGAAAAAATAATGATACTGTTATGCTGAAAAATAAATAAATTTTTTAAAAAAAGAAAGAAAGATAAAAAGAATGCACCGGATAAATGCAAAACTCCAACATCTGCTAATTGGAATTTCCAAAGAAGACTAAGAAGCATGAGCAGAACAAATATTTAAAGTAAAAATCTAGAGGGCACCTGGCTGGCTCTGTCAGAAGAGAGGGTGACTCTTGATCTCAGTCAGGGTCTCAAGTTCGAGCCCCATGTTGGGATTGGAGTCGAGTTAAAAATAAAACTTTAAACAAATAAAATAAAGTTAAAATTCAAGAAATCTTTCTGGACATAAAAGAGCACACCATGTCCCAGGAGAATGACCACCGAATGGTAGTACCAGGCCAGAGTCTAGCGAAGCTACCAGACTCCAAAGAGAACAAAAGGACCCTGGGGCCACCAAGCACATGGGCTTCAGACTTCCCGTAATAGCCTCGCAGCCCAAGAGCCACGGAGCAGCACCTGCAAGCTGTTTGTGGTGATCCTGGGTCTGTGTGTGACAATTTTGTCATGCCTGTGTCCTGGGAGATTGGCATGCTATCAGTTCTTAGGAGCATGGAAAGAAACATTATGATTCATAGTATCTTAGATTTACTTTTTAGGATTTACCCAGAAACTGATAAGCCTTCTTTTTACCTCTTATTCAAAACCTACATACAGAACAATAAAAACAAAACAAAACAAAGCCTACCTACACATACTTTTTACATGTTCATTGTAAGAAAAGCAGATGCTTTAGATAAATGTCAGAAAGAGGACACAATCCCTTTAAAAATTTTTTTTTCTTTTTAAAATTTCTTTTCAGTGTACCAGAATTCATTGTTTATGCACCACACCCAGTGCTCCCACCCCCGCTCCTCCAAAACCCTCAGATTGTTTTTCAGAGTCCATGGTCTCTCATGGTTCACCTCCCCTTCCAATTTCCCCCAACTCCCTTCTCCTCTCCATCTCCCCTTGTCCTCCATGTTATTTCTTATTCTCCACAAGTAAGTGAGACCATATGATAATTGACTCTCTCTGCTTGACTTACCCAACTTTTGTATCAACATGGATGGGACTGGAAGAGATTATGCTGAGTGAAATAAGATGCAATCCCTTTTGATGCCGTCGCCTGTGATGATGACGAGACAAACTAGTATCTTAACTAGCGGAGTGTTTCACAACTTGTCCATGCACTTTCTCCCATATTGCTTCAAACCTCATTTGTAAGGTAAGCGTGTTTATGTTTCTCGTACTTACTCAGGCTTCTCCTCGTGTGTGCCCAAGGGATGAGTTCAGGTTCACCAGCTCCACGGTCAGCCCACTCGGAGCTCCTACCCCGGGTCCCCATAACTGCAAGGACTTTCTTTCTCTCTAACTTTGGAATTTTAGGCAGATGAGACGAGGCGGCTCTGAGCTGGTTTCCACGGCTCTGGGGAGCAGCTGACCCTAGTCTGCTCTACCAATTGCACAACTAACAGTGAGCTCAGTAAATAAGTATCCACTTATCACCAGGCTGCAGGAAGTGCATAACTATTTTGGCCCGCTCCTCCGGAAAAAGCCTCAGGGAGATGGGCCAAGCCTCCAGCATTGTCCTCTGCTGCTAGAGGGTTTCCACAGGGTGTCCCCTCTCCCCTGGACTGCTGGTGTGTCCCTGGGGCCTGCTGTTAAGTGATGGGGGGAGGTTCTAGGTCCATCGGTCCTGGAGATGGGGTTCATCAGTCTGGTCCCCAGCCCGAGCTCTCCTTGTTGCTCTCTTGCTTAGGAGAGTGAGCCCTTCTCTGCGGGAAGGTTATTTATTTTTGTGGATGGGGCAGAAGAAGTCGAGGGAAAAGGAGATGTAGGAGAAGGGGCAGGGAGGTGCAGAACGTGTGCAGAGGAGTGGAAACGGGGTGCTCTCCCTGCTCCCGCATCCCCGTGTTCCTCCCTCCTGCACTCGGTGTCTCCAGAGCCCGTTACAACAACACTGCAGAAGGCCTCCTTTCGGATCAGGATACCTTTTCCTTCTCGGAGCCCATCAGAGGAGACCAGCAAGACCCTGGGCTCGTTCCCTGACCACATTTCCTTGTCTTCCCTCCCCAGAACCTCTTTGCCCCCAGCCCTGATTCTGCGGATTGCACAGAGTCAGGAGCAGACCCTGAGGTAGATTGCCTGGGTTCAAATGCAAGGCTTTCCCGTTTACTTGCTGTGTGGCCTTGGGTAAGTGAATTAACCTCTCTGCTCCTGTGTGCTCATCTTGAAAACGGGAGAAAGACATACGGGCGATTTGTCTCTGGAAAGCCTGAGAGCATATTACAGATTACTGGCATTCCTCTGGCTCTGGTGGTCTTACCATTGCCCATTTCAGCTTTTCTCCTCCGGCCCCGCCCTGCTCTGCCCCTGCTCCGGGGCGGGGCTTCCATGGAAGGAATGTGCACTGTGTGGGGGGGTGTCCTCCTTCGTCGTCTCTGCCAGCTCTCCATCACTACTCCGGGACCCGCCAGTTTCCTCCTCAGACAGACTCTGCACCATGGTGCGTGGCAAAGGAAGAAGCAGCTTTACTCCTTCTACTAAAGTCTCCAGGCTCCGGGCTGTCTCTAAGCTCCTGTTACATAAATGGGCCAGAGATGCCTCTGCCTGTTGGCCCCGGCTTGTTTATTTCTCCACTGCCGGCTGAGACCCGTTAGCTCCAAAGCCCGCTGGAACTGAACTTGAATTTTTACACATCCAGTGATTTTTAAAATAGCCCAGACAGGCCAATTTTTCACCATTTAGGGCCCGCCTGCTTTGTATGCCCTGTGAAGCCTCGCCAGACAGCTGTGATCTATCGACAACATGGGATCTTGCTGTTAGAAGACCCCAAGCAGCTGCTGGAGATCTCTGACTCAGGCGCCACCCCCCAACTCCCTGCCCTGCCCTGCCGCTGCCAGCCCCTCCCCCTCCCTTCCCCCACGCCCTGTCCCCTTGCCCTCTTCCTGTCCTGCCCCTTGGCCATGAGGCTCCACCAAACAAATACTTAAAGTCATGTAATAAAATCCAAATAAAAACTTAATAAACTAGAAATAGAAGGAAAAACTGTCCATAAACATATGGAAACCAACAGCAAAATCACACATGAACATAAGACATGAAGGGGTAAAACCCCAAAAGAATGTTTTTTACAATGTTGGGTCCTTAAAGGCCATTCAGAGCACGGCATGAAAGCCAGGTACTAGCCAAGTTCCATGACAAACGAGGTTCTGATGAATACGTTTGCGGCACATTTCATCTCCAGCTGCTGACAGCTTCAATGAACGCCACCTGGTTTAATCAGGAAAGCAACACAGAGAAGAACGTGAGCCACCTCAGGACTAGAGAGAAAGAAATCTGTCCGGAGACACCCGGAATCAGGGACAACAGCCCTAGGATCCCCTGAGAAGTGGGCTGGAGGTGGCAGCCACGGGGCCCAGCTCCGCGCTGCAGCCTTGTTGGGACCTCGCCCACGGATGGCTACAGATACGGACGGAGCTGCTACTGTCCCCAGCGCATGTTCTGGATGGGTCTCCCAAGGAGAAGTCTCCCACGGGTACACAGCTGCTTGGGGGATTCTGCATCGAGAGAGCCGGAACAAGTATCTGATCTCCACGGTGGAAGCCAGTCTCTTCAGCCCAAGGGTGATCATGCAGGGAACCGCGCCAAACAGGGGAAAAGTGTCCAAGAGGCAGGAAGATGAACAAATGTTCACCAGAGCCAAAGCCTTTGCACACAGACACGCACGCACGAACACAGGCACGCACGCATGCACACCCTGACATAAACAAATTTGCAGAAAAAACGTGAAATGTTTTCCTTTTATATGCTGCTCTTATGCCTCATACAAACAAAAAGGTGATCAAGACACATCAGTTACTTTGTCCCGCTCCAAACCAGCTTCCAGTTCCAGCCCAGAGCAGAGCACCTGTGTCCACTCTGGCTTCTGACTGAGAAGGTGAGTTCGTGGTTCACAGGCTGGGCGGCCAGATGTTTTGCAACATCCACTAGGGTCAGTTTCGGTTTCCTTTCCTCCTCCTCCTCCTCCTCCCTCTTTTCCCTTTCCTTCTCTCTCTCTCTCTCCCCCCCCCTTTCCTTCCCTCCCTCCACAGGGTGATCACCAGTGCTTTCTCAGAGACATCAGAGAATTCTGTCTTGCTCAAGAAGACAAAACACAAGATAGCTCTACAAATGAACAAAAATGCCCTGTTCGGGTCTCATTCACTTGCCTTTCTCATCTTTAGGAACTAAGAAAACAAGGAATTCCCAAGTCCGCTGGGCTTCAGTACCCCCTGATGCTTCAGTCTGGCTCCCTGTGGGGTGGGGGTAGGGATGGACAACGGTCCCTCTCTAGTTTCCTGCGTGCTCCCTGGGGGGAGCTCCTCAGTGGGGGTCAATCACATGGGCTGTAGGAAGAGTCTTTTTTTTTTTTTTTAAGATTTTATTTATTTATTTATTTATTTGACAGACAGAAATTACAAGTAGGCAGAGAGGCAGACAGAGAGAGAAAGAGGAAGCAGGCTCCCTGCCAAGCAGAGAGCCCGACGCGGGGCTCGATCCCAGGACCCTGAGATCATGACCTGAGCCTGAGGCAGAGGCTTAACCCACTGAGCCACCCAGGTGCCCCGGAAGAGTCCATTTAAAAAAAAAAAAAAAAACATTATTTATTTATTTGAGAGAGAGAGAGAGAGCAAGCATGCGAGCTGGGAGAGGGGCAGAGGGAGAGAGAGAATCTCCAGTGAGCACGAAGGAGACCTAAGCCGAAACCAAGAGTCAGACGCTCAACCAACTGAGCCATCCAGAAGCCTTGGGAAGAATCAGTTTTTGTTTCAGAATATTTCCTCAAGTCCTCATTTTGAAAAGATACTTTCACAGAGTATCAAATCCTAGGTTGACAGTTCTTTTCTCTCAGTACACTGAAGTCGTCATCCTAATACTAGCAACACCTCAATAAATACTTCATCTGCTCCCTATGATTCGGCCCCCCCACAGCTGGAAGGGCCATGTGGGCAGTTTGGGACAATGAAATATGAGCTGAAAACACCTGGGTCATTCCAGATCAGAACAGTGAGTAGCCCAGGAGTGAGTTTCTGGCTGTGGCAAATAATTTTTCACTCTTTGCAGATGATACAATATAATTTGCTAGCCCATCCTCGTACTACAAATTGATATATTGATGTATTTGTAGAAAATTCAAAAGAATTGACTGGCAAACCATTAGAATTAATAATGAACTTAGTAAAATTACTGGATATAAGGTCAGTATGCAGAAGTCAGTTGCATTTCTTTATCCTAAGAAACAAACAAAAATGGATGAAATAAACAACTTACAATGACATTAGAATGCACCACCAAATACCTAAGGAGATAGCCAGCAAAAAGGTCAAGATCTTTACACTGAAATTACAAAGCATTGCTGTAGTAAATGAAAGACTTAAGTAAGGGCACCTGGATGGCTCAGTGGGTTAAGCCTCTGGCTTCGGCTCAGGTCATGATCTCAGTGTCCTGGGATTGAGCCCCACGTCAAACTCTCTGCTCAGTGGGGAGCCTTCTTCCCCTTCTCTCTCTGCCTGCCTCTCTGCCTACCTGTGATCTCTCTCTCTCTGCCAAATAAATAAATAAAATCTTTTTCTTAAGAAAAGGAGAGACTTAAGTAAGCGGGGAGATACCAGGATTGAAACAGTCAATATTATTAAGAAGTTAATGCTTTCTAGATTGATTTATAGATTTGGGGCTCCTGTGTGTTTCAGTTGGTTAAGTGTCCAACTCTTGGTTTCAGCTCTAGTTGTGATCTCACTGGTTGTGAGATTGAGCCCCATGTTGGGCTCCATGCCCGAGTGGGGTCTGCTTGAAGATTCTCTCCTTCTGCTTCTCTCCCCACTTGTACATGCTCTCTCTCTAACAAACAAATAAATCTTTAAATAAAAAAATTGATCTATAGATTCAATGCAATCTTAAGAAAAAGATCCCAGCAGGTGTTTTGTTGAAATGGACAAGCTAATTCTAAAAGTTATGTGGAAAAACAAAGGCCCTAGAATAATAAAGATCATCTTGAGAAAGGATGAGTTCAAAGACTTGTACAACCAGACATCACAGTTTACTGTAAAGCTACAGTATTGCACAAAGCTAAACAAATAGACCAAAGGAACAAACTGTGTAATTTCCACAGGTCTATTTGCCTAACTTTGGGTTGTTAAGATGATCTTTTCAACCAATTGGATATCATATGGGAAAAAAAGTGAATCTCAATCCTTTCCTTGCATCATACCTACAGAATTATGGATGTCAGTGATAAAGTAAAACATGAAAACTTGTATGAAAAACCCCTAAGAGGCTATGTTCATGACCTTGGGATATGCAAATATTATATATGAGATAAAGACCACAGATAACAGAAAAAAGTTGAAACTTGGACTTGACTAAAATTAAGAACTTCTGAACATTAAAATATACCAGTAAGAGTACAGCCAATTTCATAGCAGCATTATTCATGGTAGCCAAAAAGTGGAAGCAATCCACTTGTCTACCAACGGATGGATGGGTAAATAAAATGTGGTCCATAAAGACATATTATTCAGCCTTCAGAAGGAATGAAATTCTGGCACGTGTTACAACATGGATGAACCTTGAGGACATTATGCTCAGTGATTAGAAAAGACAGATACCACAGGGTTCCACTCATATGAAGTACCCAGAGTAGTCAAATTGACAGAGGCAGAAGGTACGATGGTGGGTGCCACGGGCTGGAGAGATAGCAGAATGGAGTGTTGATGTTCAATCAGCACAGAGTTTCAGTTTTGCAAGATGGAAAAGCTTTTTTTTATTTTTTATTTTTTTATTAACATATGATATATTATTAGCCCCAGGGGTACAGATCTGTGAATTTCCAGGTTTATGCACTTCACAGCACTCACCATAGCACATACCATCCCCAATGTCCACAACCCCACCACCCTCTCCCTATCCCCCTCTCCCTGGCAACCCTCAGTTTGTTTTGTGAGATTAAGAGTCTCTTATGGTTTGTCTCCCTCCTGATCCCATCTTGTTTCATTTATTCTTTTCCTGCCCCCCAACCCGCCCCATGTTGCACCTCTACTTCCTCATAGCAGGGAGATCATATGATAGTTGTCTTTCTCCAGTTGACTTATTTCACTAAACACAATACCCTCTAGTTCCATCCACGTCGTCACAAATGGCAAAATACACACACACACACACACCACCTCTTCTTTATCCATTCATCTGTTGATGGACATCTAGGTTCTTTCCATAGTTTGGCTATTGTAGACATTGCTGTTATAAACATTTGGGTGCACGTGCCCCTTCAGATCACTATGTTTGTATCTTTAGGGTAAATACCCAGTAGTGCAATTGCTGGATCGTAGGGTAGCTCAATTTTCAACTTTTTGAGGAACTTCCATGCTGTTTTCCAGAGTGGTTGCACCAGCTTTCATTCCCACCAACAGTATAGGAGGGTTAAGGTGGAAAAGTCTTGGAAACAGATGATGGCGACGGTAGCAAGACATCATGAATTCACTTAATGGATTTCAGGTACACTTAAAAATGGTTAAGGTGGTAAATTTCATATTATGTATATTTTACTACTGAAAAACTAAATTAAAAGATATATATACACACACACACACCAGTTAGCAAGTTAAAGTCAAGACATTTGAGAAGATATCTGTGATAAATATATCTAACAAAAGATTTTTATCTATAAAATATAAAGAACTCCCACAAATCAATAAGAAAAGTAACATGATAAAAAATGGGTAAAGATCTGGGACAGGCACTTCACCAAAAAGGATACCCAAGGCGTCAACAAGCACGTGGATACATACTCAACATCACTGATAGTCAAAGATTACATTAAAGTCAACAATCACACAGGCATCATTACATGCTTAGCAGAATGGCTAACAATGTAAAAAGTGACAATCTCAGGAGATGACAAGGGTGTGAAGCACCTGGAACTCTCATATATTACTGATGGGAGTGAGCCTTGACACCATCACTCTGGAAAAGTGTTCAGACATATTAATAAAGATAACTATGCATGTAGCCTCAACCAGCAATCCTACTACTGAGTAGATGTCTACATCTCATGTAGTCTACCAAGGTACATATTCACAAGGATGTACATAACAGCCTTATCTACAACAGCCCCAAACGTGTCCATCCCCTTTAGAATGGATAAATGCATTGTGATATACTCATATAGTGGAATAATAATCGCTGGTGAAAAATGAACTTTGGCTACATGCCATCTCATAGATAAAACTTTGAGTACAAAAGACTACATACTGTATGATTCATTTGGATGGATTATTTTTAAGATTTTATTTATTTATTTGAGGGAGAGACCACAAAGAGGGGAAGGGGCAGAGGGAGAGGGAGAAGCAGGGTCTCCACTGAGCAGGGAGCCCGATGTGGGTTCGATCCCAGGACCCTGGAATCATGATCTGAGCCAAAGGCAGATGCTTAACTGACTGGGCCACCCAGGTGCCCCTAACTTGGATACATTCTTAAGAGCAGGCAAAATTCCTCAATGGGGTTGGACATCAGAAGGGGGAGATGGTAGGCAGAACAATGACCCCCTCAGATGTCCCACCTGAATCCCCAGAGGCTATGACTATGTTATGCCACATGGCAAGAGGGCCTTTGTAGATGGAATGAAAGTTACTGGTCAGTTGACCCCAAGAGAGAGAGAAAGGATCCAGACAGGACTGGTCTAATCACAGAAGCCCTTAGAGATAGAGAAGTTTCTCTGGATGAAAGCACAAGGAGGTTGGACGGATTCAGGGTGTGAGAAAGACCTGAACTTCTGTGAAAAGATCCAGAAGGAAATGAATTCCGCCAACACCATGCATGAGCCTGGAAACAGACTCTCCCCAGGGTACTTGGCTTTGACCTTGTGAGACCTGAAGCACAGATATCAGTGACGCTCCCTGGATTTCTCACCTTCGCAACCGTTGGGTAATACTCGGTGTTGTTTCAGGCTGCTGAGTTGTGGTCATTGATTATGAATTGAGTACGGCGGCCACAGAAAACCGATGCACCGAGTATGGATTGGGAAGAAGAGTAAGGGAAGCCTTTCAGGGCGCCAGAAACATTCCATGTCTTTATCAATTGGTAGTTACATGGGATACACGTAGGGTAAAAATTCATTAAGTTGTGTTTCTAAAAATAGAAAATGAGCCCCCACCCCTGTCTAATTTTAGGAGGAAAAAAAAGAAAATGGTGGAGGTGAGTGGGGGATGGGTGACGCAGGTGGTGGGGATGAAGGCACGCGCTTGTCCCGATGAGCACTGGGTATATAGTGCATAGATTGCTGTGTCATTACTGCACACCTGACACTAATATAACACCGTATGTTAACTCCCTGGAATTAAACTTCTAAAAAATAGAAAATGACCAAAAATTCACTATCCTTACTTGTTCCGTTACAGCTCTATTGCATTATGGGTGTAGAGTGCAACCTAGATCATTTCTTTTTTTGTTTTTTAAAGATTTTATTTATTTACTTGACAGACAGAGATCACAAGTAGGCAGAGAGGCAGGCAGGGAGAGAGAGGAGGAAGCAGGCTCCCTGCTGAGCAGAGAGCCCGATGCGGGGCTCAATCCCAGGACCCTGAGACCATGACCCGAGCTGAAGGCAGAGGCTTAACCCACTGAGCCACCCAGGCACCCCTGTTTTTCTAATTTCTTGTGATTTGCTTTGTAGACAAGGACCTGGCCTATTTTTACAAATGTTTCCAAACCCATCTGAAAACCTCCATTCTCTGTTTGTCAGGAACAAGATTATCGGTGCATAGCAAGGTTTTCCATTGCGTCACATAGGAAGAAATCCTTCCCTTCCCTTTTCCTGTGCAGAGGGAGCTCCGGGAGAGGAACGCCTGGCCTCTCTTCAGCTTTTCCCAGAAGAGGAGGGATTTATCAGTTCATTTTTGCGGGAGTGGGTTTATGCACAGCTCAGTCCTTTGCTCAAAACTCTCCTTGGGACCTCCTGCTTGCAGGAGAGCGTGTGTTGGCTTCTGCTCCCACGAGCTACACGTGTCAGGGAGGCAAGCCCACGGCCAAGGCTGGCAGTCGCCCAGCATGCCGGCGCCTCCGAGGGAGAGCTGCCCACTTGTGGCGTGGAATCCGCAAGCCCTCGTGGCTTGCCGAGAAGGCTCCCCTCACTCTCCAACGGCCTCATCAGCCATGAAGGTCATATTCTGACCATCTCTCCATCAGCCTCATTGTTGTGATTATTTCTGGGTTGCTGGTGTGAGCCGAAAACTCTGAGCAGTATACTAAGAGTATAAGGGGCAAAATGATACCCGGAGATCGTGTTGCTAATGCCTACATTTGGGCCTTTGGCTTTGGTTATGTAGGTCATGTGTGGTTATGAACTTGGCAGCTCACAGAGGCAGGTGGCCTTGTCCTCACGAAAGGCTGCTGTCTCTCTCTCTTTCTCTCTCTCTTTCACAGGAATAAGTCTTGGTTGATGCCAGCCTTTGGCCTTAGTAATTGGTGCAGCTCAGGAGGTAGATCAATTACAGGAAAGAGAAGCTCAGCTTATAGCTCTTCTAGATATTGATAGATGGGCGTGAGAGCCCATTTTTTCTCTACTATTAGGGTAGTTTCTCAGCCAGGCTGTGCACAGCAGTCTCAAATCGATGTCGGCTGTTAAAAATTCATGACGTTAAAAATTCACTGGGCAATGATTTTTTTTTAAGATTATATTTATTTGACAGAGAGAAACACAGCGAGAGAGGGAACAGGAGAAGGAGCCCCTGGGCAATGATTTTGAGTAGACATTTTAGGGGTGTCTGGGTGGCTCAGTCGTTAAGCGTCTACCTTCAGCTTAGGTCATGATCCCAGGGTCCTGGGACTGAGCCCAGTGTCAGGTTCCCTGTGGGGAGCCTGCTTGAAATTCCCTCCCCACCTTCTTCTCCCCCTCCCCCCATGCATTCTCTCTCTAAATAAATAACAATATTTTAAAATGTATAGATGTATCATTTAATCAGGCAGCTCCACTTCTGGGGGTGTACTCAAAAGAACTGAGAGCAGGGACTCCCCGCTGATATTTGTTCTCCCTTGTTCCCAGTAGCATTTTTCTCTCAGTAGCCCAAAGGTGGAAACAACCTGGTGGCCACAGGGGATAGATGGGTAAACAAAGCATGGTGCATCCGTAGGACGGAGAGTTAGCCCGAAGAAGAAGGGGAGCTCTGACCCGAGGTCTGAGGGGGACAGACCCTGAGGACATTATACAACGTGAAATGAGCCAGCCACAAATGGACAAATACTGTGTGATTGCACTTAAATAAGGTACCCAGGGTAGGCACACGCAGGGCACTGGTCACCGGGGGAGGGGCTGCTGAGTTGGTGCTAACTGGGGACAGTTTCGGTTTCAGATGATGAAAAAATTCTGGACATGGACATTGGTGATGGTTGCACAACATTGGTGATGGGACTGCACTTTGTGCCGCTGAACCCTCATATAGAAATGGTTTCAATGGGACATTTCCCGTTATGTTTATTTTACGGCAATTTTCGAAAAAGAGAAAGAGAATTGCCGTTTATCCAGTTTTAAAAAACCCGTCCGTGTCACGCATGAGCAAGCTGAGTTCATTCAGGGGTCCCAAACTCTGTCCTTCTTTCCTTTCCTTTTCTTTCCTTTTCAAAAGATTTTATTTACTTATTTGAGAGAGAGAGAGCACAAGCAGGGTGAAGGGCAGAAGGAGAAGCAGGCTCATGGGGCTCCATCCCAGGACTCTGGGATCATGACCTGAGCAGAAGGCAGACGCTTAAGGAACTGAGCCACCCAGGCGCCTCTCTGTCCCTCTTTTCTTAAAATGATTTTGATCTACCGTCAGGACCAAGAGAAGGTACCAGGGAGGGGCCAATCCTGAATTCCTCAGACTTGTCTATGGGTTCCAAGGTACATGACCACGATGAATGTCTTCATCCCAGAAGCATCCCCGTGGTTTTAGAATAACATACTCAAATTATGGCTTCACCTGAGGAAGGGTGGTAGATTTTATAAATAATCATTTTTAAAAGGAATGGAGGCAGAGGAGTTGGCCGAGGAGCTGCTGGTCAAGCTGGAAGCAGGCACCTGCCCACAAAAACCCACAAGGTGGTTGGAGGGGGGTGGGGGGTGCACGGGCTGCTGACCTCCCTGGGAATCCAGCTGGGCAGAAGCCACCTTCAGGGTAAGTCTTGCCGGAAACCTGCCTCTGGGGTGGTGTTGAAGTCATTGGGATGGATCCCCACTGACTTCCACCTGGTGGCTGAGCTCCACGAGGACCAGGAAAGGAGCTCACGCCAGAGCCGGGAAGCGATGCCTGCAGTGCGCCCTCTACCGGCAAAGCTTAACATGCAGCCCGTCAACTAAGGAAACCGTCAGAAGCCCAGCACTCCAGGTGGGTTTGGAGCTGAATCGCGGTCTTGATGACGGGCACAGGGACAAGATGCTAGCAGTTGTGAATCTGGGTGAAGGTCTCTGAGAGTTCCTTGTACTATGCTTGAACTTTCCTGCATGTCTGGGATTATTCCTATGTTTAAGCATTTAAAGAAGCCGTTTAGCTGAAAACCAAAATAAAACGTTGGGGAGGATGACTTTTTGACTTTAAAAACGGCATTGGACTCCAGAAGAGAAACTGATTTTGGACTTCTTTGATTTTTTTGGACTTTAAAAGATTTTGGTCTCTTTGAACTGTCATCTCGTGAGGACAACACGATTCCATTTCAGACTCTTTGAAGTTCTAATTTGCAAGGAGATCAAATTTTCATATTTTTTCCTAGATATTTGCAATGGAAGGGGGTTTACAAGCAATGTGGGGGTTCTCGTTTCTCTTTACTGTTGGACTATCTTTATGCTAAATCTTGATCTCACTGCACAATCTTTGAAGAGGTATATTCGACAGGGTTTGCTATCTCTTGGCATGGGAAACAGGGAAATTCTGGTTATAGGAAGAACTCGGAGTTAATTAATTAATGTTTTGATCTGACCCATTCCAAAACCTTTTGTCAGCTAGCTTCTTACGGCCCACCAGCAGACCCAGGATGACCCAGGCAGAAGTGGTTGGTAGAGAGGGAACAGATGGGTGAAGCTGAGAGCAAGTATCTTTTACTGGATGGTTGCTTGCCTTCTGCTGACTATGGACTTGACCGAAAAACCCACTGCTTATTTAAAAGATAGTTAGAAGTATGGGGCGCCTGGGTGGCTCAGTCAGTTAAGCATCTGCCTTCAGCTTAGGTCATTATCCCAGGGTCCTGGGATCAAGGGCCTTGTTGGACTCCTTGCTCTGTGGGGAGCCTGCTTCTCCCTCTCCCTCACTTGTGCTCTCTCACACTCTCTTTCTCTCTCACATAAATAACTCTTAAAAAAAAAATGGTTAGAAGTAGTGGAAGGATCACTTATTCTCTTAGTCCTATTTCCATGTAGAGGAATTCCATCCAAATAAAGCTCCTGGCCTCTTTCCACCCTTGAGCAAGTTATATGGTGGACAAGTTGGCCAGAAGGAAATGCCATGAATTTGAGGTCCTCTGGCCTTCCAGGGCACTCAATATATGTGCTCCTAAGCTTACAAGGTTAGCCCAAGGTTGTCCAGTACTGTGCACTGCAAGAGGTGAGGCCATCTAATTGAGGAGTGAAGTAGAAGCAAGCCAGCTTGAGTATCCAACCCAAAGTCACTTCCTCCAACAACTCTCATCAAGCTGATACTTTCATCTCCACCTGCCTGACTCTGATCTATTTCTTCATTGGCTCTGGGTCTTCGGATGGAGCCCCACGTTGGACTCCCTACTCAGCAGGGAGTCTGCTTCTCCCTCTCCCTCTGCCCCTTCCCGCCCCCTGCTAGTACTCTCTCATGCGCTCTCTCAAATGAATAAATAAAATCTTCTAAAAATTTTTCCGTAGGCACATTTAAAAGAACAGGTGGAACTGATTTTAAAAATACATTTAATTTAATGCAATCTGTCCAAACTGTAATGCAATCTGTCCAAAATGTTATCATTTCAACATGTGACCAATTAAAATTATTAGCTGGATTTTTAAAAATGATTTTATTTATTTATTTGACAGAGAGAGAGAGAAAGATCACAAGTAGGCAGAGAGGCGGCAGATAGAGAGAGAGGGAAACAGGCTCCCTGCTGAGCAGAGAGCCTGATGCGGGGCTCGATCTCAGGACCCTGGGATCATGACCTGAGCTGAAGGCAGAGGCTTTAACCCACCAAGCCACCCAGGCACCCCCGGATTTTTTTTCTAATAGGCTCCACAGCCAGCATGAAGCCCAATACGGGTCTTGAACTCACGATCCAGAAATCATGACCTGTGCTGAGATCAAGAGCTGGACACAACTGACACCCCAACTAATTGGATATCTAATGTATTTTGTACACTATGCCTTTTAAATCCAGTGTGTATTTTATACTCAGAGCATATCCTAACTTGGACTTGCCACATTTCAAGTGCTCAATAGCCACATGGCTAGCGGCCGCCATATTGAACAGGACTGGACTACGTGGGCTTGCCTATCAGGGAAAGAAAGCTAGTTTTCCACCGTAATTTTGTCTAGGTGAATTACAGCTGTGAATTAAGGCTATCTCTCCCTTCCTCCCCCTCCCTGCAAACACACATCTTTTTCATTTTCTCAAGAGACCAAGAAAGGGTTCAAATCACTTTCTGATACTCTTTCTGCCAGAGAGCCACTTCTTGGAATATAACATGTGCATCCACTAGAACACGTGGCTATTTCGTTCTCTTTCAGCTTAAAGTTAGATTTTAGACCCAGGGGACTGTGATGTACAGATGACCATATTTCGCATTTCATCACGAATTCAAGGGCCACCTGGAGCTCATGGATGAGGGTGGACCTCAGTGAGCTGGGGTGACAGGGGAAGGCCCCTTGAGGCCACCCCTAACTAGTCTGGGTTTCTGAAACCTAGTCAGAGCCCCTCCCGCATCCCAGGGGACTTGGGGTTTAGCTTACTTAGGGAGACTCCTAATTTCCTTCTAGTGGGGTGGGGGGCAGGGCATGAGCAGGACGGTTGATCTCCTTTTCACTGCTGTCACCGACCTCAGAAGGGGCAGGACACATTCACAGGCCACTTTGGAAGGCCCAGCATTTTGGAAAAGCCTGGAGCTTGTGTCCATGGCGGCATCGAGGGGCACCTGACAGCTGTTGGCTCCGTTCTCATCTAACCGTGGGATCGTGCACGTTTTCTCTGACAGAGAGGTAACATCTCAGAACCCATTGGCTTCTCAGGACTCCTGGGCCCCCCACAAAGAACCGCGCTCAAGCTGTTAGAGAGAGGACAGGTGGGGAGACCCCTGAGCAGCACGGATGGCCAGCCGTGGCAAGGACGGGCATTTCTGTCACGTCTGCCCTCGGCGGGCACCGCACCTGCACACCCGCGCGGAGCCCCGGGTTTCACTCCGGCCTCACCTCGGGGCTCACGCATCAGAACGCGGGCGCCGAAGCAGGCAACCGAGGGTCGCAGGCGGCTCTCCGATCTCCACTCTAACTCACTCTCCGTTTCCTCCCGGACAGTCCGGGGAAGAATCGAAAGCCCCCGCGGAGGGCCGCCCTGTTCTGGGCCCGGGAGGATTACGGAGAGCGCGCCTTGGGCGCCGCGAGGAGGCTCGGGCACGATATTAAACGTGGAGAAACTGTTTCTTCACTTCCTGTGGACGCACAGCGAACACACCTTTTAGAACCTCTGGAAGGCAGAAGGAGAGGCTTATTGGAGCGGGAGTCGGGAAGGACAGCGGCCCGGGGAAGCCTCTTCACAGGGGAAGAGCGCGCTCCGGAGAATGAACCGTGTCTACAGGGGTTCCGCCTTCCTTACATCTTGTCAAAGCTCTAACCATGACAGATTCGCATGCAGGCAGGAATCCCAGAAAGGAATGCGGGCACGAGGAGCCGTGAAGGGCATCTCAAGGACAAGATGGCTTTCCTGCCCGCGGCCGGTTCGCAGAGCAGGTGTACGCGGCAGGGCGCATGCGCGGAGGGCCCGGAATCCGGCTTCCGATGGGAACCGTCTCCACACGGTCATGTGGACTTGGAAATCTAAAGTGGCTTCCCACGTATCTCGGGCCTTCAGAGGGTTTTTCTGTCCTCTTTCTGCTCATGAAGAACTTCTGAGAGGCAGCGAGAACAGCCAAAGCAGGAAGCGCAGTGGCTGGGACGTGGCTGGCGACCGTCTAACCCCCGCGGCGGGAACCGGCGGGCTGTGGCCTGAAGTGGGGACAATGGCTCTCTTTCCCTCCGCTCTTTAAATCTTTCCTGTTTCCCATGATATATTTCACTACTGTATTGGGGGGGGGGGTAGGTAGAGACTCCCCCTTTTCCTTCCTAGGGTCCTTCTTTATCCTGGGACCCCAATTTAGGGACTTTATTTTTTAAAAAAAGAAGTAATAAGCATGCAACAAGCATTTGGCACACAGTCATTTTATCGCTGTGCATAAAAAAATTTATTTTATTTTATTTATTTGACAGCGATCATAAGTAGGCAGGGAGGCAGGCAGAGAGAGAGGGGGAGGCAGCCTTCCCGGAGAGCAGAGAACCTGACTCAGGGCTCCATCCCAGGACCCAAGGATCATGACCTGAGCTGAAGGCAGAGGCTTTAACCCACCGAACCACTCAGGTGCCCCTGCATAAAAATTTTTTGAAATGATCTAAATGTTCCTGAAAGAGGAGGGCAATCAGTGCAGCCCGGGCTGCTCTTCATCTCCTGCTTCCTTTCTCCATTCGCGGACCCTACAGGGACCCTACAGAGCCTACCGCTCAGGCCAGCCTCTGGCACAGTCAAGGCATGTGACCCAGTCCTGACCAATCACCCAGCTGGAAGGACGGCATCGGGGTGTGGGAGGGGGTCGGGGAGGGGGTGGGGGAAGGGAGCTGTGGGGAGGGCTCTTTTCTGAACCTGATGAGGAGTGTCATCAGGTTGCCATGGAAAGACAAAGACCTGATGACGCCATTTTTATCCTCCATCCAGGCACACCTGAAACTCGCTCTACCCCTAAGTTGTCTAAGCACAAGAATCAATAACCTCCCTTTTTTGTGTAAGCCAGTTTTAGGTGGCCTTTGGCTACCTAAAATGGAAAGTGATGACTAACACGTGTCTAATTTAAATGATTATATATATAATCAAGAGAATATTTTGTAACATAAAAAAAAATCAGTAAAAACTGAGTGAAATAGAGAATGGTAGGAAAATATTGCCAAGTGGAAACAGCAACATGGAAAGTTCTAGATCTGAGGGCAAATGAGGGAATTGAGAATGAGAGAGAGAAAACTCTGGGTTGGAGGAAAAAATCTAGTATGAATCTTGAGGGAGGGTGCCCAGTGGGCAGTCTCAGGACAAGTATGGAAGGCTTGAACACTTGAACACCCTAAAGCAAGAGAAGCACAGGATCAAAATTCTATACCAGACTGCCAACAATCATCACCCTTGGTGCATGTGTTATTTCTAATCCTTATGTGGCGCCTGGGTGGCTCAGTCAGTTAGGAGTCTGCCTTCGGCTCAGGTCATGATCCCAGAGTCCCAGGATCGAGCCCCACATTGAGGTCCCTGATCAGCGGGGAGTCTGCTTCTCTTTCTCCCACTCCCCCTGCTCCTGCTCTCTCTCACTCTCTCAAACAAGTAAATAAAATCTTTTTTAAAATTTCAAAAATAACTCTTATGTTTTACTTGCCTGAATTTTATTTTATTATTTTTTAAAGATTTTATTTATTTATTTGATAGAGAGCACAAAGATGGGGAGTGGTGGGCACAGGGAGAAGGAGAAGCAGACTCCCCCTTGAGCAAGGAGCCAAATACGAAACTCGATCCCAGGACCCTGGGATCATGACCTTAACTGAAGGCAGACGCTTAATCAACTGAGCCACCCGGTGCCCCTGCCTGAATTTTAAAAACTTGAATTTAATGTCCATGCACTGCTTTCAAAATGGTAGCTAAAACATAAGAAAGAAGTAGGTTGAAGACAGGTGATTTGGGAAGCCTGGCGAGGTCTTCGCAGATTCCGAGGACATCCCAAGTTGGTCTGAACTTGGGGAGGACAGGAGGGCTCCTGGGCCTCTCTCCTTCCGGATGGAATCCGGATGGAAGCGGGTTCCAGTGAGTGCAAACCCCGGTCTCACCCAGCGTTACCTCTGATGGGGAGGAAGGAGCACAGCAGGAGCCGGGGCCACGGAAAGGTGAGCTCGAGGTGTCCCTCACCTCAGGGACCCTCTTGTCCTGTCCTCTGCGTGGGATATAGAGCCCACACGAATCGCTACATGCTTCGTGCAGACCGACTGTGTGCACATGAGGGAGTGGGCACAGGAGAAGCAGCGGGAATGAGGCGGCACCCGAGCGAAGGGCTGGGGGACAGTGAAGAAGGAATGTGGCGAAGGACAGGCAGGGCAGGCGGACCTCGCCACGCTCACTCCCGGACGGCGCCCTCAGGCCCCAGTGGGACCTCCTGGTGGCTGAGTCTCCAGGCATCGCCTCTGCCAATCCAGCCTGTCCCGTCCCTGTCCCCTTTAATTCTTCTCAGAGGCGCCTGGACTCAGCCCGCCCTAATCCTCTCCTGTCGCCTGGGGTCCCGCTTCCCCACGCCTGTCTGGGGACCGAGCCAGAGACCCCGGGGCTCCGCCTGAAGATGAGATCCTGGGCCTTTCCTCTTGCAGGAGGTTCTGTAAAGAAACAAAAACACCAGTCACTGGAGGGCTTCCGACAGTGGGCGGCTCTGTGTGCTGCCTCTGCCGGCAGGCTTCCTGGCTTGGTATCCTGACTCCGCCACCCCCGGCTGCGAGTCACAGAAGCTCCCGGGCTCCGACAGCTGGGGCTGGTCTAGCGGAATTTCTCCTAGTCCTGGAGGCTCCAGCCAGTTGGGTTTCTGCTGGGCCCTCCCCCCGGCTCTGCAGGCAGACACCTTCTCGCTGTGTTCGCTCATGGACTTTCCCTCTGTGTGGGCTCAGGCAGAGAGAGAGAGCGTTCCCTCCTGTATTCCCCCCTCCTCTTAGTAGGACACCAGTCTCATAGGATCACCCCTTCCTAGGACCTGAGTCAGTCCCAGTTGCAGTCCTAGTTGTAGCCCCATTGGGGCTGACGGCTTCAACCTGTGAAGGTTCGGGCACTCATTTCAGTCTGCGACACTCCCTGTGGCTCAGTGGCCTCTTCTGCACACCTGGGAGGACCCTGTTTCCAGCACACGGATCTCCAGGAGCATTGAGACAGAAAAATAGAAGCCATGACCAGGTCTGTCCAAGACAGGTGCCATCGAGAGGTCCCTGATGTCATTTGGACGCCCCCTTCCCGGGCCACCAGGTGTGCCACATCCTCAGGAACATCCAAGAAAACCACACACACACACACACACACACACACACACACACACACGCCAGCTCCCTTAACAACCTCTCCTTAAATCTTGGTGCCCATAAGCCCCGGTTAGTTCTCCCTCCCTCCCTCCAGCCCTACCCACGAGGGATGTGGCAGTGTCACCTGCTGCTGGAGGCTCTCGTATTGCTGGGTGAGTTCTGTCAGCTGGTCTTCCAGCCCCCAAGCATAGGCCCTCAGCTCTTCCGCCATCTTGGTTCCTGCTCCTTCCTTCAGTTGCCTCCAGTCGCTCAGGAGGGTGACCACGTCGTGGCAGAGGGAGAAGCCAGTCACAGCACCACACAGCACGCGGGCACTTTTCTTTACCACCACCCCTGTGCCCTTAAAGACCCTTTGCACCTGACTGCTCCTTCGGGCCGAGAGTTGGCCGGTGGTCAGGAGACGCTTGGCGGCAGTGGCCAGGCCCGGGTGGGCTCTGGCCACCTGAAAGGCACGGATGTTCCTCTTGACATCCCTGATGTTACTTCCAAAACTGAAGGCCTTCTTTCCGACACTTATGGCACGGAAGGCCTTTCCCTGAGCCTCCGTGACCTCGTGGTCATAGGTGGGCACTAGGCTGCTGGCTCGGGTTCGAGCTTCTTGATTCTGGAAGTGTTCCATAACGTCGGTGAAGATGCTGGTGAGGCTGGCTGCTGTCCCCAGAGCTTTACCAGCGGCAGAGAGCACGAGACTTCCTCCTATTGTTGTTGGCGCGAGGACCAGACCCAGGATGCTCATGGTGTCTGAGACCACAGTGATGGAGGTGGCCACCATGTTGGTCTTGGTGACTCTTTTGTGGGCTGTGTCGATGTTGTCTGCAAGGGCATAGAGCTCTCTAATTTCCTCTTCTAGCTCCTCTTTGAGGATGGGAAACTCCTCCAAAAATATTATTTCTTCAGCCGACAGGTCTCTATCTTGTTGCTGCAGAAGAATGTCCTCCTGGTCCCTGCAGGTGAGCAAAATAAAGGTTTTGCTTAAGTCTCTCAGATAGGAAAGTCACATTCTCAGTCAGGCCCATCGCGGTTTCTGGATGTTCTTCCAGTCTCGAATCCTTCCTACCTCTCCCTGATACCCCTGTCACCTCTCACCCGACCATGGGAGGCATTGTTGGGAGCCGTAGCTTCTATGAAGAGAATAAACACATAAAAGGGGTTTCTGGAGGGACAAATGGGAGAAACAGAGCCTTGCCTAAGAGATGGAGAAGGTAGATTAGACCCGAGGGGCGCGCGCAGCTTTGTTCAAAGAGACGGACACCCAGGAGGGGCAGTGAGGGAAGGCTGAGAACGGAGGCCAGGTGAAGAAGCTGGGACTAATGGGGGGACTGGTGTGGGAAAGGCAGGAGAAAGAGGAGGCCAGGTGGAGGTGAGGCAGGGGAAGGAGAGGCCACATTGTACAACGCAGCCTACACCGCCATGACCTCGAGTTCGGCTTCTGTGCTGGCCTCTGCCTCCTTCTGGGGTTGAACACCGAGAGGGTTGAGGTCAATTATCACTAATATTCCGAAGGTTCTCCTCGGCACTTGGCCAGCTTTATTGGATGACTCAAGCGGATAGGATGGGTCCTTCATGGAAGATGTCAGGGACAAAGGGCCTCTCTTCCCCGGGGTCTCACAGTACAAAGTATTAAGGGATGTTCGTCACCCCAGTGCAGTGTGGCCTTTGTGGGACAGCAGTGTCGGGAATGAGCAAGTCTATTCCTTTGGGCACTTTCCTCATGCCGAGGACCATTGGTGCATCTCCAGGGCGAGAGCTTAGGAGGCCTGGCGACGGCATTCACCGGCCTAGAGGAGAGAATCAGAACCGGAAGGAACCCCAGGGTCCAAGCTACTGCCTTTACTTGTCATCAGAGGGAACAGAAGCCCAGAGAGGAAAGGTGACTCACCCAAAGGGACGCGCAAGGTGGAGATGGAGCTTGGAGCCCACCACCCCCCTGGGTTGCTTCTCTCTCCTCTGTCAGCCCATGTCAGGAGTTCCCCACCCGAGGCTATATGCATATACCTTTCAATCTCTCTGTCTCTTACACACACACACACACACATAATCTCTCAATGGAAAAGGTGAAAAACCAAATATACTTCCAAGGAAACCCCTTAGCCATAGTAACGAGCTTACTCAGGCCCCGTGATCAGTTATCACCTGCTGTAAATCAGTTCACAGCGCAGAAGGCTGCCGGGGGCTCGCAGGGCGACGGGGGAGGGATGAAGGCCAGGAGAAGGGACACTGCTGGACACTCCTACCCTTTGCGGATGCCACAGTCCGGCCATCCCTGCCCTTGTGTTTCCTCAGGGTGAATGGGGACAGGGAGACAAAAGGGCAAGGAGGTGCAGGAACAGACAGCCCCACTTTGTGTCCCCAGGCAAGTTTTGTCTTTAGCGTAGTTGAGTGAGAACAGGTGCTGCTGGGCTTCTTGTGCTTTTGAATGAGCCCAAACGTGTCCGATGTGGACTTCCCGCCACCGCGCTTCCTCATGGGGCCCCGGGGCCGGCTGACAGGTGCAGCGTGGCCGTCCCCCTCCAGAAGGCACCGCCTCGCAGACGGCTTCCCCGGCTCACTCAGCGGACTCAGGTTGACTGCCCACATTGTACTCGAACCTGGGGGAGGGGGGTGTTGTCTGCGGAGCGGCCCCCGGGGCCAGACTCCTTCCAGGCGGTAACACCAACGGGCTCTTTCGGTAACGGCTGCACCCACGCGGGCCCCACCCCAGAAGCGGGGCAGTTTCTGCCCTTCCAGGACTACTGCCCGATGTCGGGCACCTGAAGGATCTGGCCTTCTCTTCAAAATATGCAGCTTGGCCGTGGAGTATTCGTTCCCCTGTGGATATCAGGAGGATGCCTGGAGCCTTTCAGCCAGAGCCGCCCTCCGCAGGGACAAAGCCCTACCCGTTACCTCGGGCTTTCCATCCCTGCCTCGTCGTCCAGGGGCTCCTGCCACCCCAAAGTTGAGCTGTTTTGGTCCATGAGAGGATTAGAGGCGTGCTCGGGGGTCACATGACATTCTGCTTGCACACCTAGAAAACAAGGTTATTGCAGGTGCCAGGAAACCTTGTGAATTTCAAGATTTGCTGCAGGATTTTAGGTTACGTAAAATCAAAACAGTAATGAAATACTGGCAACGTACTAAATATTTGCAAACTACCGCCCGCAGTTGCTTTAGTGCAGTAAACACAGAAAGTCAAATCCTCAGCTCAAGAAACTGTCACGAAGCCATATACCTGAGGAATCACGGCCCTGATCAAGATGGAGGAAAGCAACTTTCTTTGACTCACTCGCAGCCCCACTCACCCCACCCCGGGGGGTAACCAGTCTTCCATAACCACTGATCAGTTCGCTTGTTCTTAAGTTTCATATAAATGGAGTAATTTGTTTGGCCTCTGTCACTCAACTTAATGTGTGTGAAATTCGCTCCTGTTGCGGGTATCACTGGTTTTAAAAATGATTGCTATCGAGCATTTCATTCTATAAATACACTGCAGGGTGCCTGGGTGGCCCAGCCTCTTAAGCATCAGACTCTTGATTTCAGCTCAGGTCATGATCTCAGGGGGGTGAGATCGAGCCCTACGTCGGGCTCCAAGCTCAGTGGGGAGTCTGCTTGCCCTTCGCCCTTGGCTCTTCTCTCTTTCTCTCAAATAAGCAAATACACTACAATTTGTTGATCTGTTCTTCCGTCGATTAACATGTTTGGGTTGTTTCTGGTCATTGACTATTATGAATGAATTGATTATATTGATTAAAAATCATTTCACAGAACAAGGCAACAACTTACGAGGTCCCTTTGTATAAATTACATTCCAACAGACATTTTAATATTCTATGAATAGTATGAGGACTGCAAAAAAACTCCTGCCAGCGCATACAGGTGGGGTCTGAAATCCATCTGCTTGCCAAGTGTTGAGACCTGGGGGCCAGGGATGGGGGGGTGTTATGTCTTATCTAGAGAAATGAGCACTTCGATGGGGTGCGTGCTTGCTTGCACAGAGTTGCTATCCATTTTTTTTTTCAAAGATTTTATTTATTTATTTGACAGACAGAGACCACAAGTAAGCAGAGAGGCAGGCAGAGAGAGAGGAGGAAGCAGGCTCCCTGTTGAGCAGAGAACCCGATGTGGGGCTCGATCCCAGGACGCTGGGATCATGACCTGAGCCGAAGGCAGAGGCTTTAACCCACTGAGCCACCCAGGCGCCCCTGCTATCCATTTTTTAAAAGATTTTATTTATTTATTTGAGTTGGAGAGGGAGAAGCAGACTTCCCACTGAGTAGAGAGCCCGATGCAGGACTCGAACCCAGGGCCCTGGGATCATGACCTGAGCCAAAGGCAGACACTCAACCAACTAAGCCACCCAGGTGCCCAGTTGTAAAGAAAGTAACCTCAGAGCTATATCCACTTGCAGGCTGGGTGGGCTTTTTCTACTAAGCTCCAGGGCACTGAATGGGGTAGCAGTGGCTTTGATCTAACTTAGATGATTGGAAAAGAGACTCCAGATTTGCAAGACAGGAAGCAAGGAGATCAGTTAGAAGCTGTAGTGGTGCTTAGAGCAAGAGAGGAAAGCTGCTTGGACGAGACTGGCAGAGTAATGAGAGAGTCTGTGTTTGCAGGAAGCCCAGGATTCCTCAGGGTATGTGGGACGTGGGAGAGCAGAGGCCAGGATGACTCCAGGCTGAGTCAAATTTGGGGCGTCAAAGACTGTTACAGGGAAGATTTTATTTCCTGAGATGGGAAGGGTCGAGGTTTTCTGGGCAGGAAACAGACTTCAGTTTGGGGTGGGTTAAGTTGGACGTGCCCATTAGACATCCAAGCGGTGCCGGATAGAGGATCCCTGTTTTGGCTGGGAGATTCAATCTGGGAGCCATCTGTACAGAAAGTACTTAAAGCCATGAAATTGCATAAGAGCCCTAGGAAGAAAGTACTGGTAAAGGTCAAGTGTGGTCCATGACTGAGGTCCGGAGTACCCCGACAGGTAAGCCCAGGAAGAAGACAAGAAAGCAGCAAGAAGTGGAGAAGGAACAGTGGGTGACATACAAGGAGAACAAAGAATTTGATATTTTGGAAGCCACATCTGGTGTATCTTTGTATTTTTAAATGTTCTGGGAGGCATTCTCCTTCCCATCTTTCTCTTACAAAGACATCCGTGGATTCTGCTTTATCTTCTAATGAAAATGGCTGGGATGGAGGAAAGCTTACCTGGGCGGATTTCAGGGGTCTCTGTTACTGTGAAGCTCGGAAGGGTATCTCTGCTCTTTTCCGTATCCGAAGAACAGGGAGCCTGGCTGGGAAGAGACATTGTTTTAACCTTCCAGAGGAGGAAACCGACCTATCGTGAATATAGAGACAGTGTGGTAAAGGGGATTTGAAGCCCCCCTCTGCCACTTACCAATTCTGAAATTTCAAGAAAATTAACTCACTGCTCTGTTTCTTTTTCCTTCTCTGTGAACTAGGAAAATGCCAACCCCAAATAAATAAATAAATAAACGTTGAGGAAAATACTAACCCCAATAAATAAATGCAGGAGGTCCTACACTTTCTGCAATTATAAACAGGATAAATATCCTCTATCAAAAGGAAAAGACCCTGATACCCATTTAGAAAGCAAAACCAACCACATACATGGCTTACAGGAAATAGATCTGAAGCACAGTGACCCAGAAAAGTTAAAACGAGAATAGACAAAGTCAGAGCAGCCCAGGAAGGTAGCCGTGTCTATGAAGGGTAGGTTAAGGGCTCTATGTGGTAGGATTGTTGGTATCTTAATTCTCGGGTTAACCTCACAAATCTATACATGGGAGGAAATTGCCTAGAACTAAACACACACACATGCTCACACACACACACACACACACACACACTCCAGTGGGAGTCAAGCTGGTGGACTCTGAATGAGTTGGTGGTTTGTATCAATGTCAATTTCCCAGTTGTGATACCCTAGGACAATGTTGCAAAACCTGACAGGAGGGAATCCGAGTAACGGGGTGACATAGGTTCTCCCTGTATTATTTCTTACAACTGCATGTGAATCTACCATTATCTCGAAATGAAAACGTAAAAATACCATAGCATCCACCTATTGGAATGGCTAAAATCCAGAACATCACAACCCCAGATGCTGGTGAGGATAGATATGGAGTGGCAGGAACCCTCACGGATTGCTGGCGGGAATGCAAAGACACTTTGAAAGACAGTTGCGAATTTCTTAGGAAACTAAACATACCCTGACCATGCTCCAGCAATCACATTCCTTGGTATTTACCCAAAGGACTTGAAAACTTGTGTCCACACAAAAAATCTGCTCACAGGTATTTATAGCAACTATATTCGTAATTGCCAAAAGTTGGAGAGCACCAAGATTTCTTTGAGTAGTGAGTAAGCAGACAGTGGTCCAGCCAGATTGAGGAGTATTACCCAGCACTGTAAGAAAGGAGCTATCAAGCCGTGGAAAGACCTGGGGGAACCTTAAATGCATATGACTAAGTGAAAGTAGGCAGCCTGAAAAAGCTACATTCTGTGTGATTCCACCAATGGGGCATTCTGGAAAGGCATAATTCTGGGGACAATAAAAAGAGCCGTGGTTGCCTGGAGCTGGGGGAAGGGAGTGGTTAATAGAGCACGGAGGATTTTTAGGTCAGGAGACTACTCTTCCAGATTCTGTAATGGTGGATGGACCACGTCATTATACGTTCGCCCACACCCATAAAGTATACAGCACCGAGAGAGAACCCCAGTGAAACTATGGACTCTGGGATATAATGGTGTGTCAGTGTAAGCTCACCAGCTCTGCCATGTGTCCCACTCTGGTCTAGGATATTGATGGGGGAAGCTGTCATAGTGGGGGAGAAGGAGCCAGGGGGTGTATGGGAAATTTGTACTTTCCCCTCACTTTTGCTGTAGATCTAAAACTATTCTAAAATATGAAGTCTAGGGGTGCCTGGGTGGCTCAGTTGGTTAAGTGACTGCCTTCGGCTCAGGTCATGATCCTGGAGTCTCAGAATCGAATCCCGAATAGGGCTCCCTGCTCAGCAGGGAGTCTGCTTCTCCCTTTGACCCTCCACCTTCTCATGCTCTCTCTCTCTCTCATTCTTGCCCTCCCTCAAATAAATACATAAAATCTTTAAAAAATAAATAAAATATGAAGTCTATTAAAAAAGAAAAGAAAAGAAAAGAAAAGAAACAGCCAAACACGCAGATACAGCAGGGAAGCATTCTCCCTTCCCCAAGTCTACCCCTTCCCCCTAATAAACCTCCAGTCCCGGGAACCCTGCTGGTTGTCTTTGCACTTTGGAAACAAGTCACTCAGCCTCTTTCTTTCGCCAAGGATGACCCTCACGGGAAACACAGGTCGCCGACTGTGGGACCGACCCTCTGGTCTAGCTCTGGTTCTGGGGGGGGGGGTCCCCCAGCTGGTAGAGGGGAGGTGTATTCTGGTCTGTCCTATTACTTTTGTAATTTTGTTTCCATTTAAACTTCAAACAGCCCAGGAGCGGCGAGTCCTACTCTGATTTACGATCAAAAAAAGTTGAGCTTCAGGCCTTTCCCGAGGCAGGACCGGGACGTGGCTTCCCGTGGCCCTGGTCCCAGATCTTTGTCCCCAGCCAAGTGCCTCTAGCCCCCCCTCCTCCGCCGCCAGGCTGTCTCGCTGAGGCCTCGGGGGGCCCAGGGGGAGAAGGAGCCCCACCCCACGCTCTGTCCTCACCTCTCCAGAGCCTCTGGTCTGGCGGGGTGCTGCGGGGGGACTGATGTGCAGCGCAGTCTCCAGCAGGTTCTGCTAGTTTTCCAGCAGGTTCCGCCACCTCGGGGGGAAAGCCCGAGGCTCTACTTGGCTTCTTCTCCGTCAGCTGAGAACTGGGATGTGCGCTTTGAGAGCACAGAAATGACACAAACTGAAACAACACTTCCTGCAAGAGCAGGGCTTACCGAGAAATGGTTTTCACTTTTGTTTTCCTTGTGTGCCTCCTTCTCTTCTAGCCCTTGTAGTGAAGGAAAGCCGTGGAACCGTAGGCAGAGGCCCCAGCCCCCCGTTGCTCGGTCCTCACCGTGTGCCAGGCGCAAAGACAGTGGGCCAGGAAGGCGAGGACTCGGTCCCCGGCGACCTGTTCCTCACCGGCCCTTGGCCTCAACTCTGCAGCTGTGAAATGGGTATCAAAACAGCTCTTGCGGCCCCGAGCTGCGGGAAGGAGCCCCAGGGTCACCAGTGGCCCGTTGTGGGTGCTGTCACATCGTTCTCCTGCCCACCGAGCTGGGGGATGGGCCAGGGCTGATGTCTCGAACCTGTAACTGTGAATTGCCGAAGTCGCGGAAGACAGAGACATGTTTTCGTAATTTGGGTGGTGGAGGGACCTGACCCTGACCCCCCGGGGTGGGGGAGGGGTGGTAAAGACATGGTTTTTGAGTCTCCCGCTTCATTTGCATATTTGTGGCTTCCTGGAGAAATAGTAGCATGTGACCGATCAGGGCGGCGAGGGGGTTGAGAAGCCTTTCCGAAACCTTCCCCTGAATCCAAACCATGGGCCACTCTGAAACACAACGGGCCCCAAAGGTTTGAGATACAGGACTGTGGTCGTGACTCTCCTGCATTACAGCCGGGGAAACTGAGACCCCGGGGCGTGGATGTCAGTGGCTCCCCTGTGGCCACACAGCTAGGAAACGGCAGACGCAGTTCTGGCCTCTGTATCTGTGGGAATGACCTGCCGCACCGTCGTGTGCCGAGATCTGTGTCTCCGCGTGTGTGTGTTTGTGGGGGGCCGTGTCATTTGGTCGCGCTGATAAGGTGAGAGGTCCTGGGTTCTCTCCCCAGCCCTCCCCCACCCTCTTCCAGAGGCCACACTGGGGGCTGTTGGTGGCAGACCGGGTGGCCCAGTCAGCCATCCCTGGCTCTGCAGGGACCCTCCGGGCAGGGAGGAGGAATGAGAGGCGGGTGGGCTGCTGAGCTGGGACTTGGAGGGGCCTGATGCGCCCTGGAATCCTGGCTTCCTGCACTCTTGACAGAGGCTCTCCCTGGCAATGGACCCAGATGCCGAGGCTTCCCCAGCGACCAGGGGTCCTCCTCGGGGACCAGGCTGGCCACTAGACCAGGGGGGTGTTTACCACAGCAGGGCTGGTGATGCAAGACCCCCAGGAGGCCCGGGGAGAGCAAAATAATGTTACGTGCAGGACATGCTGCTTCTGGGGTGACACAGAAAACATGTGGTTTGTCACCCAGCCAAGTGACTTCATTTTGTAAACCTCACCCGAGGCTCCCTCTGTCTCTTGTGATTTCAAAGACACTGTTTTAGGCAAAGTTGGCTATTCAGCGGGTGAATGTTCAGACAAATTCGGACCTGAACTGCCCACCACCAGGGCTTCCTGTGTCCCACCGCCCCACGGGGTGGCAGCTGCCTGGGTCTGGGAAAGCTCATCTAGCTGGCTGCTGGCTTGGTGGTGGCCCCTGGGCTCTGGTTTCAGCCACATCCGCCTCCCGCCCACGCACCCAGGGAGCAAGTGAGGGGCCCACGCCCTGGGCCCACATCCGAGTTGTTCAGGCCCTTCGGGACCTGCGGGGGAGGGCGGGGGGTGCAGAGGATGAGCTGGGGAGGCCCGAGGGCAGGGGAGGAGGTGGTCAAGCCCTTTTCTTGACCCAAACACACACCACAGGGCCTTCTCTGGCTCCGGCTTCTGCCCTAGGCTTCTCTGCTCCCAGCTGCCTCCTTCCTCCCTCCACGCAGACTTTTCTTTCCACTTCTGCCAGAATGTGACCGTCCTGGGGAGGAGCTGCACCTGCGACACGAACCCTTGCCTTGATGCTCCTGTCCCTCCTTCCGCCTGTTGCTCTCCCAGTCCTACACCCTCTCTCTGTAGGGACTTCTCTAAGGCCAGGTCTGCACCCCCTGACCCCAACATCCTGATGATTTCTTGTTCTTTGTTATTCCTTGAGAGATCGGCAGCCAAGGGCGCTGGGGAGGGAGACATCACACAGTTCAAGGGAACTATACATGCTCTCGTCAAAGGCTTGGAGAGTTTCTGTTACCAAACACACCAGCCAGCGCCTCCCTTTTGGGACCTGAATGAGGATGGTAGGAAAGCCAGCCAGTTAGTCAATCTGATGTTCGGAATCAGGCCCTGTAGGTTGCCGTGCCCTCTGGGGACCTGGCTCCAGTCCCTGGTGCTGGAGAATTAGGGAGCTGACAGCCAGACACTTCTGGGCTGCCTGGAGCTGTGGTTTGATTAAGTTTTTCTAACACAAGCTCTAGAGATTGATTCAGGCTAATGTAACTTAAGAATGTTCTGGAACACCCCCGAGGCAGCTCTAGCTTCAGAGGTGCGGCGGACCCAGCAGGCCTGGGAGAGGACAGGGAGCCCGCCGCCAGCAACCTACCCCCAGGAGGACACCTTGGGAGGCTCGATCCGACACAACTCAGCCACCTGCCCCTTCTCATCCATTGTGATCCTTTGAGAGAAACTGGTTGGCCCAGCGGAGGTCACCGGGAGTGTTTTGGGGCGTGGTTTGGTCCTTCGGGGGTTGCTATAGCAAAATACTGCAGACTGGACAGCTTGTCAACAACAGACACTAGTTTCTCACCGTCGTGGAGGTCCGAAGTCTGAGCTCCTGACACCAGCAAGGGCGGGTTCTGGTGAGGACCCACTGCGGGGTCGCACACTGCTGACTTCTCCTGCACTCACCCGTGGAAGGGACCACAGAGCTGTGTGGACGGTCTCTTAGAAGGGTACCCATCCCGCTGCTGAAGTGTCTACTCTCGTGACCTGTTCACCTTCCAAAGGCCCCACCTCCAAATACTATCTCATGGGGTGTAGGATTCCAACCCGTGCATCTGGAGTCGGGGGCATAGACAGTTGAGCTCTACAGGCTGGGAGGTACAGTTAGTGTGCTTTTTGGTCAGTGTGCCCACCAGAACCCTATGCGGTAGAGCAGAGGCAGTTACCCAAAGGAAGGGGGCGCTGTTCCTAGACTCGGCCAAGAAAGGATGCTGGGCAGGCAAAAGCAGCAGGTGTCCTCTGTATCACATCCTTTGCACTGTGCTCCCTGCCCCCACACACCCTCCTTCCAGGTTTAGGACTAAAGAAGTCCTTATGAGATGGGACAACCCAGATATTGCTCTGGATGTCCCTGCTTCTCCCCAGGAGCTATACCGGAAGTCACACCCAGGGGTTGTATCTGCTGGTGATCATCTACCCAATGGATCCAGGGTCTCTGGGTTTCTTTCATTCTATCACAAGCCTTATCGACATTCTCCAGCCTATGACCTCAGTGGTAAATCCAACCACCCCTAGTAGATAATAAAAGGAATGAGGAGAGGGAAGAAAAATTCTGAAAAATCATGCTGACATATCAAGCAGGGGGTTGCAATCTTTTGGAGATAATCTTTATGAAACTGGCATTCATGATATTGTTGCCAGCTTCAAAAATATTAGTCATAATGATAGCAGTGATCATTACAGCTTGAATTTACCCAGCACTTGCCGTGTGCCCGATGCTGTTCCAAGGGCTTCACAAGAACTAGCTCAAGGTCATGGCGGGTATTTGTGACTTTCCTCCTAATTACCCATTGTTTTATCCCCTTGTCTTCAGCCAGCTCCTCACCAAGTTGGAGTCCTTTCCGAAGGGCAGACCCTAAGCTTCATGTGTCCCGGACTCGGGGACGGGGCGGAGGTAGCCTTCCAGCAGCTTCCCTTAGCCATGGTAGGGCAAGCGGGCACGGACCCCCCTCCCCACAGCACCCAGGGCATGTTGGCAATGGTCCTGCTTCCTTTGATGAACACAGTCAACCACCTTTGTCAACAACAGTCCCCCCAAACAGTCTAGAGTCCCTCAAAAAGGTAAAAATGCCATCAGTGGGTGAGTAGATGCATAAATCATGGAATATACATACAATGGAATATCATTCACCATAAAAAGGAATAAAGTGCCAACACATGCTATAATATAAATGAACCCCCAAAGGTCTTCTGCTGCTAAATGAAGGAAACCAGGCACCAAAGGCCACATGTTGCATGATTCCATTTCCGTGAAATACCTAAAACAGCTAAGTTTATAGAGACGCAAAGCAGGCTGGTGGTTGCCAGGGAGACCAGAGGGAGAGGGCTTGGGGAGTAACCACTTAATGGGCATAAGGTTTCTTTTGGGGGTGATGAAAACATTCGGGAACCAGGGAGAAGTGATGGTTGTACCCCATTACGAATGTACTAAACCCTGGAGTGCCTGGGTGGCGTAGTCAGTTAAGCGTCTATCTTCACCTCAGGTCATGATCTCAGGATCCTGGGATGGAGTCCCACATCAGGCTCCCTGCTTTGCGGGGAAGCCTACACTTGATCTTAGCCAAAAACTGAGAAGCAAATTTTGGGGGGAAGCCTTCTTCTCCCTTTCCCTCTGCCCGCTGCTTCTCCTGCTGGTGTTCTTTCTCTGTCAAATAAATAAATAAATAAATAAATAAATAAATAAATAAATAAATAAAATCTTTTCAAACCCACCCCCCAAAACGAATGTACTAAACACTGAATTGTTTGCTTTAAAATACCTAATTCAGGGGCACCTGGGTGGCTCCGTCAGTTGAGTGTCTTACTTAGGATTCCGGCTCAGGTCACGATCTAATGAGTTGTAAGATCTAGCCCCATATTGGGGTCTGCTCTCAGCGGGTGTCTTCTTGGGATTCTCCCTCTTCCTCTTCCTCTGTTCCCCGCCCCCAGACACACACATACTAAAATAAATAAATAATTTTTTAAAAAATTAGCTAATTCTATGTCCTTTGTATTTTGCTTCGATTTTTAAAAAGTCAGAAAAATGGATATCGGTCCGAAAAGTTAAGATTTTGTTAAGTAAATCCATCTTCTTCTGGATCCAAAAAAAAAAAGATAAACATAGAAGTACCATATAATCCAGCAATTTCAATCCCACGTATACACCCAAGAGAAATGAAAATATGTATCCCAAACTTGGGCATGAATGTTCACAGAGGCATTATTCATAACAGTCAAAGAGTGCAAACAGCCCAGTGCCCATCACCTCGTGAATGGCTCAACAACATATGGTCTCCATCCATACAATGGAATATTCCTTTGGCAATACCAAAGGATCAGGTCCCTGGCATATGTTACGACATGGATAGACCCTGAGGTCATGCTGAGTGACAGCAGCCAGGCACAGAGGACCACACAGAGTGTGATTCCGTTTATATGGTGTTTCCAGAATAGACAAGTGCCCAGAGACAGAAAGGAGAATGCTGGCTTCCAGGGACCCCAGGGGGAGGGAGAAATGGAGAGTGATTGCTCATGGCCGTGGGGTTTCTTTTGGAGGTGATGAAGATGTTCTGGAGATGGGTGCCTGGGTGGCTCAGTGGGTTGAGCCTCTGCCTTCGGCTCAGATCATGATCTCAGGGTTCTGGGATCGAGGCCCACATCGGGTTCTCTGCTCAGCGGGAAGCCTGCTTCCCTCTCTCTCTCTGCCTGCCTCTCTGCCTACTTGTGATCTCTGTCTGTCAAATAAGTAAATAAAATCTTTTTTAAAAAGAAGATGTTCTGGAGACACTTCTGGTGGTTGCCCAACTCTAGGAATGTACTAAAAACCACTAATGTGTCCTTTTGATGGGTGGAATGTATGGTATGTTAATGATAGCTCGATAAAGCTACGTGTGCTGTTGGAAAGGCCAGCTCACATTTTCAGCTTGAGCTGAACAATTACTAAGTAAACCGGTGACTGTATTCCCCCTTTGGAGGAATATCAAAACCTCTGGACATGTAGAGCCTCAAGTCATGGGATGGGAAGCCACATTTTGGGACAGACGGTGCCCCTTGCCTCCTACCCAGTGGTTCCTGGGCTCTGCACTTTGGTTATTGGAAGAAAGAGCGCATGGGCTGTTGCTTGCAAGGATCCTGCGAGACAGAAGTCCACGCTACTCCCTCTGCAGTCCCCGGCATGTCGGTTCCTGCAGATGAGCAGGCGAACAGCTGAGTTCCCCATCACCACAGGATCCTGCCCCCTTATACCTATTAAGATGGCGATTATTTAAAAAATTTCAGGAGCACCTCAGTGGCTCAGTCGGTTAAGCGTTTGCCATCAGCTGAGGTCATGATCCCGGGGTCCTGAGATCAAGTCCTGCGTGGGGCTCCCTGCACAGTGGGGAGTCTGCTTCTCCCTCTTGCTCTACCCGTCTCCCACCCCCTGCTCGTCTTCTCTCTCACAAGTGCGCACTCAAATAAATAAGTAAAACCTTCAAGAAAATTTTTTTAGAAAACAAGTGTTAGCAAGGATGTGGGGAGACTGGAACCCTTGTGTGGTGCTGGTGGGAAAGTAAAATGGCACCACCCATGCAGAAAACAGGATGGGGGTCCTCACCACCTGAAACTGAAATTACCATATAATCCAGCAATGCCACTTCTGGTTATAGATGCAAAAGAATTAGAAGCCGAGTCTCAGAGATATTTGCACGCCCGTGTTCACAGCAGCATTATTCACAATAGTGAGAAGGTAGATGCCACCCAGTGTCCGCGGATAAACAAAATGAGGTAAGTGCGCACTGAAATATGCTTGTTTCACATACAATATAGTCAACACATTGGACGGATTACTGGTCAACCTTCAAAGGGAAGGAAACTCTGACACCTGCTCTGCCACAGATCAGCCTGGGAAGCTCTACGTGTGGTGAAAGAAACTGGCTACAAAAGGACAACTACACTCTGATCCCACTTGGATGAGATCCCTAGAGGACTCAGACTCATGGAGACCGAGAGGAGGATGGTGGTTGTCGGGCTGGGGGATGGAAGGAATAGGAATTTAGTGTTTAATGGGGACACCATGTCTTTCAGTTTTGCAAGATGAAAAGCTCCCTGGGGTGGATGTTGTGTGTGTGTGTGTCGAGGCGGGGGCGGGGGTGTTGGTGGTGGTGATGGCGGCAAGACCACGTGAATGTACTCACTGCCACTGAGCTGTGCCTTTGGAAGTGACTATGATGTTGATTTTGTGTAGCACTCTCCTGCAGGACTTGCTCTTCTCTGCTCCTGCGTGCCTCGTTCAGTGGGGCCCCGAGCTGCAGACAGGCACTCTCTCTTCCTTCCTAGAGCTGCCAGGGAGGCCCCCAGGATTGCACATGGAAGACAGCCAAGCAGCCGACAGGCATCCCCCACCCCCAAGGTGCCTGGCAGTAGGGACACCGGCACAACTACATCCAGCTGGGACCCTCAGAACAGGGCGCTTTAGGGCCACTGTTGGAAAAATCCTAAACCACAGCTCCAGGACTCATAGCCCCAAAGGGATCTTGTGATCCTTGGGCAACCTTAGCTCAGAAAGCGACCGCCATGTGCTGGGGAGAAAGGGCCAAAGGAACACCCTGACCCCGGAAATTCCTGGATTCTGGCAATCTCTTCCCTCCTTGCGTGCCTGGGGAGCACAATTTGCCAAATGCAGTGAAAGTTCCCTTCCTGTCCCCACAGCATTGCAATCAGCCCTGGAAGCCCCAGGGCCTCAGTGGAAGGGAGCAGAGAGGCAGCAGTCAAAGGGCAGAGAGCACTGAACCCGGTCCTTCCTGCTTGTCCTCATTCGCCTCCAGCACCCTCTCCCGGTTCCTGCAAGGGTCCAGTGAGTTCACCTTGACAATGGGAAGACCATCACCAGGTACGCATGTCTCTGCTATCGCTTTGTTACACACACTGGACTCACCTTTCATGGGATATTTTAAGATGCTCTTAGGGGCACATTCCCCTCCTTCTCCTACCCCGCCTGAGAAATCCAGATTTCTGTGATTGTGGGCTTGGAGGGATGGGAACCGCCAAGTGCAGAACATTGCATTGGATCCCTGTGCCTGGAGCGTACAATTCTGCACCTGCTTCCTACATGTGCACTTCCCCACACCAGCAAACAAGTCTCTGACACCAGAGAGATGACTGACTGCAATTTAATTCAGTTCTGATATTGTCTCCCCAGAGATGGCATCAGATCCACAGGTTAGGGGCTCAGTCCTGTAAGTATGCCTCTCCCCCACCTGCAGACGGAGCCCGCAAGTCCAGGCTGTCACCTGTGTTTCTGACCTAGTGACTATAGATCAGAGGTCCCCATGACCTCCTCCTTGGGTTCAGTTAATTTGGGAAGGGGCTCACAAACTTAGAATGCCAGATTGTCACAAAAGGATCCAAGTCAGGAACAGATGGATGGATGGAAGACAGACACAGGGCTAGGTCTGGGGCAAAGGTGTGGAGCTTCTGTGCCCTCTCCAGTGAGAGGGAGAAGCAGACTTCCCACTAAGCTGGGAGCCTGATGTGGGGCTTGATGTCAGGAACTTCAGGCTTCACTCCATAGGCATGACTGAGTAAATCATTGGCCACGGGGAATCAAACTCAAATCTCCAGCCTCTTTCCCTCTCTCATCCCCAGGTAAGGGGGAATACTGAGAGTTCCAACCCTCTCATCACATAGTTGGCTCCGCTGGAAACCAGCCCCCGTTCTCAGGTGATGTAGGAGCATTCTAAAAATGACCTTATGAACTTAGCAAAAGACACCTTCATTGGGATTTAGGAAATCCCAAGGGTTTTAGGAGTTCTGTGCCCAGATTGGAGTTGAAGACCAAAAAAAATCCGTTTCCTTTTTTTTTTTTTTTTTAAGATTTATTTATTTATTTAAGAGGGTGAAGGAGGGATAGAGGGGAGAGGGAGAATCTCAAGCAGACTCGGGCTGAGTACAGAACCTGACGCTGGGCTCGATCTCACAACCCTGAGATTATGACCTGAGTCTAAGCCAAGAATCTGGTGCTTAATTGACTGAGCCATCCAGGCACTCCCAAAATATTTTTTTTCTAAGATTTTTATTTATTTATTTATTTGAGAGAGTGTGTTTGAGCAAGAGAGTCCAAGCAGGGGGAGCAGCAGGGGGAGAGGAAGAAGCAGACTTCCCACTGAGCAGGGAGTCCAATGTGGGGCTCGATCTCAGGACCCTGAGATCGTGACCTGAGCTGGAGACAGATGTTTAACTGACTGAGCCACCCAGGTGCCCCTAAAATATGTTTCTTATTATAAATCACAATATCACAGAGAGTTTCACACATGAACTCATTCTTTCCATGTAGTCCATCTAAGAGGCAGGGAATATAAGCCCAATTTACAGTTGCCAAGACTGAGGCTTGTGGGTTTGGGCACCTTACCCAAGGGCACAGTGTCTGACACCACTAAGTACCAGGGTTGGTGTTAGAATCGAGGTCCGCATGCATCCCTGTTCTCCTGCCGCTAAAGCCCATCCCAGGAACCTGCAGCACCCTTCCACGGAGGAATATATAGACACAGACTGTATTCCTCACAGTCGCCTGGTCCAGCGTGGGGGGCACGAGGCTGGATAGGCGGCCAAGAGCGTGCAAGGGGTGAATTCCAGCAGCAGATTTTGGAAGTTGCAAGTGGCAAACCCAACTTGAACTAGCTTTGGCAAAAACAATGGATTTATTGGAAGGCTACTGACCGAGCTTGGTGGTTTTTTTGGTTTTTGTTTGTTTGGTGGTTTTTCTACTGTAGATCACAACCTTGAGTATGTCAGGAGATGAATTTAATGGGTCTCCACTGGTAGGAAAAGAAAATGGCATGGAATAGAATAGAAAGTATCAGAATGTATCATTCAGGGGCACCAGGGTGGCTCAGTTGGTGAAGCGTCTGCCTTTGGCTCAGGGCCTGAGCTCAGGGTCCTGGAATGGAGCCCCACCTCGGGCTCTCTGCTCAGCAGGGAACCTGCTTCTGCTTCTCACTCTGCCGCTACTCACAGCCTATGTTCACGCTCTCAAATAAATAAATAAATCATACCTAATAATGGTATAAACATTGTTTCATGAGAATCATACACCTTTCATTCTGGGCTTGTGTGTGCCTTCTGGACTGCCATGTGCAGGTAGATAGAACGTGAGCTGCTGATCTAGCTCATGAAACCAAAGGGAAATCTATAGGTTTCAGGCAGCTCGTGAACCTTTATGTCCTGAGATTAGGGACCTCATCATGGTCATAGGTCTCTCTCTCTCTCTCTCTGTCTTTCCTTTTCCCCAGCTCTGTGTTTCTTCTGGGGTACCAACCTCATTCAGTCCCAGTATAGGTAGGTTTTTCTTGTAGCAGAGAGAACAGAACGTCGTGCCTATTCCAACTCCCGGCCTCCTGGTTCCAGGACTGTGGATGTAAGGGCATCTCCCCCTCCAGATGAAGTAAGAAGATTCTTTGTGTCCCACGTCCCGCTGGTTCCTTGTGGCCCGGGCAATGGGGTTCTCGGATTCCCCAGCCCGGGTCCCATCCCCTGCCCCATAGCAAAAGCAGCGGACTGTTTCTGGAAGTTCTCCCTGGAGCCGTGAGATTGGAGGGAAGAAGAAACGAGGCCCCAAAAAGGGGGTGTTCTTGTGGATGAGTCAGCTCATGACTGTTCTCTACGATGGGGTCAGGTCCCGAAGCGGGGCTGCTGTTGATCTGGCCCAGGGACCGCCCGGAGAGCATCTTGTAAAGCATTAGTTTGCCCAGTAGCTGATGCTCCAAGAGGGTCGGGGGTGGGATCTGGGCATCCTGTGGGTCTGCAGATCCCTGGCTGAGCCCACTCTCCCCATTCTGCCCCAATGGAACCGACCACCTCAGAGGTCTGCTAACCTCTCCAGACATGGGCTTCTGGAAAAGACAGCTGGTGGCCAGTGTTTCCAAGTTGCTTACAGAAGAGCAGTCTCTCTGGCCACAAAACTTGCCTTCTTGCTTGATTGGGGGTGGTGACATCTTACCCAGAGTCTTTATTTATGTATCCAAGGAACTGCTGGGGGTGGCTCCAGGAAGCCCTTCGAGGGCCAAGGATACAAATTCGGAGGCCACCGGAGCCTGGCTGGAGGCCAACAGACCTAGGTCAGCTCGCTTCCTGCTGTGGCTGTGGGCGTCCCTCTTCCCCTGCATAGGTGGGCAAGTTGGCTCTAGGGACTGGCCAGGGGGCTTGGGGGTCGAGGGGTGAGGGATCCCCTGTGACCTCCCTGTCTCGCACAGGGAGGAGCTCATCCTTCAGGAATGAGGCTTGCCCTGAAATCGCCAGCTCCCTGCCCACATCTGTAAAATGAGGAAATCCCACTGGGTGAGCTAGGGTCCTTTTCTTGGCTGCGACTTCATGATTCTTAGAACCTAACGTTCCATGATTCGGAGATTCTGGGGACTGAAAAATCTCCATTATTTTGCGTCCTTGCCTATGGCTTTGGATCCAAGCCTTATTCTCTCCCATGGATCTTTCCAGACCCCCACTTGCACCCAAGAAGGCCATCCACACAAAATGAGACTTGGTCTCTCCCTGGCTGTCTCATGAGGCGGACTGCAAATGCGTGCATTTGCATACCCACCACTGGGAGGCACGGGGGCAGGGACTCACCTTTATCTTGTTTTCTCCTTGGCCATTCCCTCCTGGCACCGTGAACCCTTGTTGGCCCCACACAACCTAAATTCCACAGCCCAGAGTATGTGAGGCTCCAATCTGGAGAGAGGTAGAATGTGTTTTTTGCCAGAACTCCAGAGAAGTTGGGGTAGGCCTGACACAGGACTAGACTCAGTCCCCGGGCAAGGCACATTTTGAGGCAGGAGGGCGGGCTCGTGGGAACGGGTGGCAGAGATGCAGAGCTGGGAGGGGCCAGAGGGGCCAGAAGGAATTTAATTTAGCTGTTGCCCCCTGCTATGCCCCAAGACCCCCCCCCCACATACACACCTTAAGTCCCTGTGACCCCATCAGTAAGGATAACGCTGCTCACTCTTCCTGTCTGTGGGTCCTGTCCAACGTGGTTCTCAGGAACTGCTGGCAGAAAGAGGCCCATGGTTCTGCCCAGAGAAGACCAACCCCGACTGCCGGGAGATCCCACACTGCCCGATGTCTCAGGTTCTGGATCCTCGTTCTAGATGGTAAAATTCCACGGGAAAGAAAGTGAGTATTTGGTTTGACACGTAACAACCCAAACTCGCATCTCATCCTGGGCTATGCAGAACCCAAGGGTTGCTGGCCAGGGGGGTGGGCAGATTTGCAGGGCGGCCCAAAGGTCTTCCAGGAGAGCGGGGGCAGTCCCCATGGCCATGATCAGCACCATAAACCTGATGCCCACAAGGAGACCAGAGTACCGTAGCCCTAGCCCCGGCAGCTTGACTCCCAGATCTGGCCGCCCTGGGATGGGGGGGTCCCACATTATAAGAAGAGGGCAGACCCCAGGATTCTGTCTCAGCCACAGGTACTAGAGACCAGTCTAAGGTTCTCTTTTGCCTCTTGGGTCCCGACCAGGCCTGAATGTATGTGACATCAGACTGGCCATGACTCTGTCCCCCTTTTTCTCTTAGAAGTTCTTAAAACCTGGATTGACTCAAATGGCTCCTGCTCATTCGCTACAGGAGGACCTGAATTCTAATTTGCACAGAAAAGCAAGACCCTGGGGCTCCTATGACACCTGGGAAGAGGAGAGAAACTTCCAGCAAGGAAGAGCTGGGGGCTAGAAGTCATAATAATTTGATCACAGCAGACATTTGACTTTACCCTTAGCCTGAGCTCGCTGTCAATGACACCCACAGTTTATAGGCAATGACAATGGCCATCTCTCCTCCCCTTCCTACCGGCTCTGTGATAATGGCTTTCTGTGCTTAGGTTAATCCTTTTAATAACTGCAGTAGGGTCAGTCTGCTGTTGTCCCTGTTTTACCAATGAGAACACAGAGACTTAGAGAAGTCAGTGATGTCCCCAAGGCCACCGATTCAGCAAATCACAGAGCTGGGGCCTAAGCAAGGCTGTCTGGGTTCTGAGGACAGAATTTTTTTTTTTTTTAAGATTGTATTTATTTGGGAGACAGAGAGAGAGAATGAGAGCATGAACGGAGGAGGCACAGGGGAGAAGCAGACTCCCTGCTGAGCAGGGAGCCCACTACAGGGCTCGATCCCAGGACCCTGAGATCACGACCTGAGCCGAAATCTTAACCAACTGAGCCACCCAGGCGGCCCTAAAGCCAGAATCCTAACCATTATTCTCTGCAGCCTCTGAGGCCTGAGGATTTACAGTTGGATGCATCAGTTTAAATCCCATCCAAGGTTCCCTGGCTGTTCCCAAGGACAGCAGGAAGCATTGCCTGGAAAGAAAGCCTCAGGGGGAAACTCGTTCCTCTTGCCCTCCCCGTAGTGACCAGAGCCTCCTCTGGTCTCTGCAGAGAAGGGGATAGGAGAAGGGACGGCACGAGCAGGCAGCACGGAGCCTCTTCCCCAGGGTGGGGCCTGTCCCCCAGCCCAGGCCCCAGGCATAGAGCCAACCAGGAGAGGAAACTCCCTCCCATGATCGTCTTCTCGGCCATTCCGCACAGGAAAGGGCAGGCTCCCCCGAAGCCCAGACAGTCTCCAGATGGTTTTTCACTGAAGACTTTCCCAGAGAATCTTGGGAACCCAGGACAGACTGTGGGCTGGGCCAGAGCTCTGGCCAGTGTCAAGAGAACAGGCAGGTCCCTGGCTGCTTTAAGGTCCCATGGGATCCTGGAGCGAACCCCTTTCCCTCTGCGCCTGCATTTCTCCATCTGCCGTGGGTTGACTCGTGATCCCAGAAAGACAGGTCCAAGTCCTAAGCTCAGTACCTGTGAACGTGACCTTATTTGGAAATAGGATCTTTGCCAAAGTAATTAAGTGAAGGATCGCCGGACGAGATCATACTGGATTTAAGGTGGGCTCTGAATCCAATGACAGCGTCCTTAAAAGTACAGGAGAAGACGCAAAGACACACAAGGGGAAGGCGGCCTGAAGACACAGGCAAAGATCTGAGGGACAGAGCCCCAAAGCAAACGGTGGCTGGCCACGGCTGGCAGGTGGGGGAGGTGGGCAGGCAACAGAGTCTACAGAATACCAGCCTACCCACGCTTTGATTTCAGGCTCGGGGCCTCTGCAACTGTGAGAGGGTACGCTTCTGCTGTTCTAAGCCCCCAAGTTGTGGTCATTCCTTTGGGAATGACCAGCCCCCATCTCTGAGAGAACAGATGGGACCAGCAAGTCCCCGCCGCCCCCTGGGGTTAAGAGCATCTATGAGCGCCTCAAACTTAGCTCCCACCCTGAGAAGCTCGCAGCTGAGTTGAGAAGCCAAAATCTGCAGCCGATGACTGCGTTTTCAAGCTCCAAATGATGTGCCTTCTGTACAAGGAAGCTAGGCTGCCCAGACCCACTCTCCTGGCCTGGGGAGCGGAGCGTAGAAATTCAAACCACAAAGTAGAATTCTTCACCCCGCCAGGAACCAGAAGGTGGAGAGTAAGGCATATGGGATGCTGGCCCTGGCAGCAGGGCCACCTCCGGCGAACCCAGAGTCCTAGCTGGGGTGGGCAACCGGGACATAGGGCCACGGGCCAGCATCTTCTCTAGGGGCTGCCATGGCTCTGTGAAGGGACTCCTGGACTTCTAAGGTCTCAGCTCAGGGGGTGCCAGGCTGCCCAGGTCAGAGCAAGGGGTGCTGATGGCAAGGTGCAGCCCAGGGCAAAGGGCTTTGCGGGCCTAGGAAGGGGGGAATTAGGAGACGTGGGAACCAGGAGCCCAGGCAAACACCCCTGAGTTTTCATGGGTGGTCAGAGCCTCACTTTCTTCTTCTGGAGCTGGACACAGCAATCCTAGCCTTAAAAGGGGTATAGGAACTGAAATGAGGGGGTACACATTCAATGACGGACAGAACATCTGGCCGAAGTGGTATGAAGACAGGGTACCACTGTCCTACCGTGGAGCTGTGGCTTGAACAGCAGATGAGCTCCAAAGGAGAAGTTCACTTTCTTCCCAAGTCTGTACCCCGTGTCTTCAACCAGTAAGCTTGGAGCTGGACAAGCCTGGGTTCAAATCCCAGCTCTGCCCTTGCCTGGAAGCGTGGCCCTGGGAAAAAGGGCTTCTCTCTGGACGTTCCTGACCACATCTGTGAAAGGGGAATAATCTTGAGACTAGGATAGGAGTGCGCATACTGGTTGGCAGACAGCAGGTGTTTGACACTATTTCTGAATAACACATGAATTAAAATAAAGGCAGCTGTGTGAGGCCAAGAGCACTGACAATAAATGTGGTAAGAGGTACAGACAACGAGGATCCGGGAGAGCAAGCATTTGCTCCTCGGAAGTGATCAGAGAAGCTGTGTCAGTAGGAGTCTTCTTACTGCAAGTGACAGAAATCTCACTCAAACTGCTTTGTGCACAAACCAGAATGCTATGCCAATGTAACAATGACAATATTTTGAATAAGCATAATGCACTCCTACCTCAGGGCCTTTGCACTTGCTGTCCCCTCTGTCAGAATACTTTTCTCCCAGATATTTCCAGGGATCTCCCCTTTACCTCTTTAGATCTTTATCAGATACATTTAAATTTAAAAATTAATTTAACCAACACTCTGTATGCCTTTTTACTACTTTATTGCTTTATTTTTCTCTATAACATTTATCATCATTTAACACGCTATTTTTATTATTGATTTTGTGCATTGCCTTTCTACTTACACCCCGTGCCCCACTACCATGTAAGTTCCACTAAGTAGGATTTTTGTCTTTTTTTTTTTTTTTTAACTGTTGTAGTTCTATCACCTAGGACTAGGCCTTGCGTGCAGTAGGTGTGATGGTTAATTCTACATATCAACTTGACAGTTCCACAAGGTCTTTCTTTGGGGTTTGATATCAAGCTTGTGCTTTCCTTTGTTAAAATAAAATCCCTGGGGGTGGGTGGTGGAATCCCATCTAGTGACCATTAAGATAAGTCACACAGGGGACAATGGGGTTCAAGCTAGCTACATTTTGACTGAGGGGCAATTGGATGGAAAGTTCTGGAACACAGGGTATGATCTCCAAAAGCACTCCAGCTAAGCCATAAGTAGAATGAGATCCTAGGCCTTCAGGGGAAGAGGTCCTAAGTTTTTACATCCTCACGAGTTGGACACATTACAGTTTACAAAGCATTTCCCCATCCACTATCTACCTGGTCCTGAGTGGTAGTAATTTCCTTACCCAATAAATACTTATCAAGAACTTCCTGCATGGGGGGGTGGTCAGGAGGACCAAGTGGGCCTCTGCATACAGGACTTAGGGCCCTGCCTGGGTTCTGGCTAGCCCGCAGTGCCTGCTTATGTGCCAGGGGAGGGGGAGCGGGCAGATGTGTCAACATGAACTTGGCCTGTACCAGGCGATGGAACTACAGGATAGATATGGTCCCTGTTCTCATGGGCCCCACAGTCCATCAGGAAGAGGGACATAATTCACTAATTATAAACAGGTTTAACATTCAAACCATTTCAATTCAGATGTTTGGAAAAGGTGATTTCTTTAAGAATATCATTTCTTTATTATATTCTATATTATATTATAATTATAATGTATATAATATATTATAATATAATAGATATATTGTATTCTATATTATAACATCATTTCTTTATTATATTCTATGTTATAACCAAGACCCAGTACCACAGCGTATTGAGTGCTGATTCTGTGTCAGGCCCAGTAAAAGGTATTTTATCGAGTTTACATTTCACAACATCCTGTGAGGCAGGTATCTTTATGATTGTTATTTGGTTGGCAGAGCAAGAAACTGAGGCACAGAGAGGTTAAGTAACTTGCTTGAAGTCACACAGCTAGCAAATAGCAAAGCAGAGTTCAAACCCAGTAGTCTGGCTCCAGAACCCACACCCTTGATCCCCATACGTTTATCTCTTGCTTCTAAGCACCCCCTCGTTGCCTTGGGATGGGGGCAAAGGGGCAACTTAGTTTGGGCCAGTTACTGGGATCTCAACCTTTCCCAGTAAGTGTTCATTGCCGCAGATTCTGTGTCCTCCGCTGACCCTGACCCCAGCCCCTAACCACCACCACATTCGCTCCTTTTCAAGAATGATGCGGGAGCGGGCAGCTGGGGGGCTCAGTTGATTAAACGTTTGCCTTCGGCTCAGGTCATGATCCCAGGGTCCGGAAAGCGAGCCTTGCATGGGGCTCCCCACTGAGCTTCTCCCTCTCCCATGTCTGTGCACATGCTCTGTGCTTTCTCTCCATCAAATCAATAAGTAAAATCTTAAAAAAAAAAAAAAAAAGTATGGTGCCTGCATATGGGAGGAGAGGGGTGCTAAATGACACATGGCGTAAAAATTGCACAACCATTACTCAGTCTACACATATGAATATCGCCATGTAGGTGAAGTACAAGCGTCTGTCACCTGGTCTGTGGTGGACGGCCCCCAGGAGGGTCTGGCAAGGGCAACGGGGGACACCACTCTAGGCCCAGATGGTCCCAGAGTCTGACCAGGGAGTTGCGGCCTCCTGGGGCCAAGGTCAGAGCCCCAGGACATGCTGGCCAACAACCCAGGGCAGAGGTCACAGGATAGGCCAGAGCCCTGTTCCAGCTCCGAGCGCCCCCAGTCCAAAGTGGGAAGGCCAGGGATTCCGTGGAGAAAGAAGCCGTGGTTGCCACCTGAGCCAGGCCAGCTGGCTCTCCAGGCTGGACCACCGCACCTAATTTTAACTGACCTGCTGATTCATCGGGGATGGCTCCCTCCCCCATCCCGGCCTGGCCCAGCCCCGGCCAGGGCAAGCTGCAGCCACTCCTCCAGCCTGCCCAAGAACTGCCAAAATTCTTAAAGTTCAAGGTCATTCCCCATCTGCCCTAAGCCAGCATTCCAGCGTCATCCGTGACCAATCGGCTTCACCAAACTTCTGATCCTGTCAACTAGTCTTCTCAGGGTTTCCCAAACATTCTGGAACATTCCCGCTTCCTTAAGTCCCTGGACTTAAGGACTGTTCAGGTCCCCATTCAAATGCCCCCTTTTGGAGGATGCCCTTCTAGACATCCCAGACCAAGGGGCCACCCTTCCCCGGCCCCCTGCACCTGCCACCTTTTCAGTGGTGACCGCGCTCCCCCAGAGGACAGACCGGGAGCTCCTACTACATGCTCTGGGGAGACTGAGACATCAGTTACAGGAAAGCTTGATGCCCAGCCCCTCTTTCTCATCTTTCCACTAGACCACAAGGCATTTTACTATCTCAGGCCGGGACAGTGGCTGACGGCGTGCTGTGTGTCACCAAGCCCGTCTCCCTTCCTCGGAGCCCACGGCGAGGTCTCACTCCCGGCCTCCCTGGAAGCTGGCCCGGCCGTGTGGCCATGATGGGCTGACGGAACAGGGCAGGAAGCGACCAGCGTTACTGTCAGGCATGGCCCCCAGACCTCTCACACTCCCTTCTCTCTCGGGGGCTGGCCCGCTGGATACGGAGGGAGCAGAGGCCTGCAGGGTGCCTTGGGGACAGAGCATGGGACCCTGGATCACTGTGCAGAGCTTGCATGGGACTGGAGGGGAGGGACAACTGAACCCACGGAGGCTGGGGGTGCTGTTTGTTACAGCAGCTGGTGCTCTAACTAGGGCACTAACGTGCTCTCGCCCACACCTGGTACTAAGTCCCGTCCATCCACACCCCCCATGCGGGCTTCCTTCTGTTCCATCCTCCACGTACACACCCGACCTTGTCCTCCCTCCTCAGAAGTTCCCGGCGTGCCCCACTGCCCTTGGAAGCTTCCTACCCCGGCCTCTTCCTCTCCCAGAGCTTCAAACTTGGTGTGTTCCCCCCCCCCCCCCCGGTCCTTCTCTTCCTCCCTCGGCGCCCTCTCTGGAGCGATCTCGGCTGCTCCCTCTCCGATGACAACTCCCTCAGGTTCTGATCCTGTGCCTGACGGGGTAAACTGAGGCTCCTCCAAATCTCCAGATAAATTCCAGATGTTCCGAGCTACAACTCTGGGTGGGGGACAGGGTTGGTGGAGAGGACGTCGTGTCTCAGCAGAATAAGGTCAGGGAATGAATTCACGAGAAAAAGATCGAAGTCACACCAGTGAGAAGAACGGAAATATCTCCCGTGGACGAAGTAGGCTTTTGAGAAGGGAATCACTCTTCGCCGCCCTGAGCTGGGTTTGATTTCAGATCAACTGGAGAGCTCAGCTGCAGTCTGGGGTGTGGGTGCGTGTTTTCCTTGGTCTCCGGTTCCTCTGTCCCCTCCAGGCAGCAGAACTCCTGGCCCCTCCCTGGAGGAGTTTTGGGGAGCTAGGACCTGGGCTTTGATTGCTTTCAGAGGGAAGGGAGGAGGTTTGAGGAAAAGGCTGGGAAGGGCAGGGCTGCATGGGCGCTGGGGAGAGAGGTTGCAAGGAGTGGGGCAAAGGGGAGACAGCCCAGGGGCTCCCCCTGAGAAGGGAGGGCTCCTCCCTGTGACCTGCTAACTGATGCCCATGCCCGCTCCGTGCCCATGAGGCTGGTACCTTCCAGCCAGGTGGAGGAGGGGCTCCTTTGTCTTTCTTGGCGGCAGGAGGCTCGTGGGTGCTGGGGTGGAGGGTCAGGGAGGACACAACATGGCCACTTTGCCAGAGGACAGTCACGCCTCGGGGACACGTGTATCCCTGCACCTGCCAGACAGATGTCCCACAGACACGCCAGAGGCTGCCATCCCAAGGGAGACTTCCTCCTCTGTCCCCCCTCCCCCCATACCCCACCGGCCTTGGTAAATGGCACCACCCTCTGCCCAGTCCCACAGCCAGACTCTGACTCCCACTGCTGGCCCTGGGTCAACCGCTTAGCTCCCTCCCTCGGCCTCCCCCTGCAGAGTCTGACCCTCTCCTCCTTATCCCTCAGCTCCGAGCCCTTCTTACAGGCTTCCTTCCCCAAACCAATCCGTGCCTGGAAAACACAAATCATCAGGACAGTGGTTGCCTCTGGGTGATGGAGGAGGTGGGCACTGGCCAGGAAAGGGCAGGTGGGAACCTTCTGGGGGTGCTGATAACGTTCTCTATTCTGATAGGGGTGTGGGCTATAAAGGTGGAGGAACTTCCCAAACTCCGTAAATAGACGCTTTGCACAGGTCCCTTTCATTGGATGTAAATTTCCCATCGGAAGAACCAAAATGCAAACAAATATTGAACTCTCACGAATGACCGGCAGGCCCAAAGATCCAGCGGGGAGGGAAGAGACAGATGTCTGCAATTTGCTTTGAAATGCCACAAAAATCAGCAAGACTTGTGGGTGCCTGGGGGGGACGGATGGATATGTGATCAAACTAGTTTAGTAAAATGTCAGTGGTGGAACATGGGTGGTGGGCATAGAGTGTTTGCTCCAAAATTCTTTCAATTCTGCTGCGGTATGAACATTTTCAGAATAAAATGTTGGGGGACAGTGTCTCCTGCCTCCAGACTTGTCCCCTCCATGACAAGATATCCATTGCAACTAGAATGATGCTCCTAGGACAGCACAAGTCCCCTGGCCCTCTCCTGCTCACACCCCGCCAGTGGCTCTCCGCTGGGGAGAAACTTTGGCCCCTGTGGCTTCAAAGGCCATCCGTGGTTGGCCACTGTTTATTTTTCTGCTTGTTTTTTTCCATTCCTTCCTTCCTCCCTCCCTCTTCCCACCACAGAGACACTAAAATACTTCTTCTTGCCTGCATATATCATGCTCTTTACACATCCTGTGGTAGAAATTTCTAGTATTCATGCAACCTTCATTTTCCTTTTCTTCCTGAGTAAGAGAAATCCCCTAATTTTTGTCTGGGGATATGGCCATATAGAAACAAACACTACATTTCCAGGCCTCCCTTGCAAAAAGCTGTGGCTGTGTAATGGGAAGAACTATTTTTTAAGAAGATTTTATTTATTTATTTGTTAGAGAGAGAGAGAGAGAGGGAGAGCAAGCACACAAGCAGAGAGAGTCTCAGGCAGAGGGAGAAGCAGGCTCTCCGCTGAGTAAGGAGTCTGACATGGGACTCAATTCCAGGACCCAAGGATCATGATCTGAGCAGAAGGCAGATGCTTAACCTACTGAGCCACCCAGGCATCCCTGGGAAGAAGTATTGATTACAGCTTCCAGAAAGTGTCCCTAGAGATAGGGGGCACAACTGTCTTTACCCCATGCCTTCCTGCTGGTTGGAATGGCGACATAATGGTTGGAGCTCAGGCAACCACATTGTGTCAGGAGGTGGAGGCCATGTGTCTGATACAGCAGAGCACTAAAGCAGGCCGCGGCTGGGTATGTGCCTTTCCAGCCCTGGACCACTACCCCTGGGCTTCCATATAAAAGAGGAATGAATTCTCTCTTGAAGAAGCCATGTTATTTTGGGCTTTCTGTCCCCCACAACCAGACCCGGTCCCAACCCACCAACTGCCATGTCCCTGAATGCTTTGGCCCTTATGCTTAGAATAGTCTTTCCTCACCTTTCTACTAGCAAACCCCTAATAATCCTCCAAATTCCTACTCAGGCATCACCTTCTCTGTTACACGTGCTTTGGTGGGAGTAATCATTTCCTCCCCAATGATTCCTTTGTTCCTTGTATCACAGTGAGCAATACTGAGCACTTACTGTATACCAGGGACCACAATGAGTCGGGCACCTAAACTCTCTCTTCATTCTCACGAGAATGTTTGGGATAGCTAATTATTTTCAAACTTCCCTTTTTACAGATAAAAACCCAAAACCCTGAAAAGTTACGATAACTCTCCCTGGATCACAAAAGTAACAGGAGGCAGGACCAAATGCCAAATCCCGCTGTCTGTGGTTTGTCCCTATGCTGCACCATCCCGTTACTACCCTTATTTCAAAGCCCTTTATCACCTGTTTACACATCTGTCCCTCCTGTCACCCCCTAAAGTCCAGGGACCCTGTGGCATTCACCTTGGTTTCCCCGGGACCCAGCACAGAGCCCTGTCCCCGGTGAGCACATGTGTCCGTGAAGTTGCACTGTCGATTCAAAGTCTCCCATCCTGGTTCTGGCACAGTAGGGCCTTCCTAGGTAGGGTCATCTCCCCAGCACTCCTTTCCCCATGTAGCCCCCCTGTAGCCCTTGGGCTTTTGCCCACAAGTTCACTACCTCTGCTGAGAGGGTATGCTCCCTCATACTTTAAGATCCAGTCCCCTTGTCACCTCTGCCAGCAGGTCTTCTCCACGGAGCCTATCACCCCCCCGCCGCCCCCCCCGCCGCCCCCCCCCGCCGCCACACACACACCCCTAGCAGGCTTCCTACCCTCCCAAAGCCCTTTGCTGCATTCCAAATCCAAATTGGAATGCTGCAATCTCTGCTGCATTCCAAATCCCCCCAAGGGTTTCCTTCACTCGACCTCGAGTCCCTTGAGAGAAAAGACCATGCTATTTATCTTTTAATCATTTGGAGAACACCTGGTCGATGCCATGAATATAGAGTTGGAAAGAGACGGGCAGGGTGGATGGGTGAACCCAGGGACCTAGTGGGAGGGGCAGAGCCAGAGGTGGAGGCTTTTCTCCTCGCCGCCACTAGATGGCAGCAGGGCCACCCGGCGCTCCGCTTCCCAACTGCCGTTGCCTTTGCCTTTACCTCCGGGGAAGCCAAGACCAGGGATGGACTCAGTTCAATAAAACAAACATTCAAAGAGCTTACTGACCCAGCTCTCTGCTAGGCGTGCTGTCAGAAAGGCGAGGGGGAGAAGCAGGATCCAAAAGTTAGACAAGTCCCTAGCCGTGAAGCACGAACTCTTGAAACCAGACGGCCTGGGTTCGAATTTCGTGCCTGGCGTCTCCAAGCTGTGTGACTCTGGTGGTTACTTAACCTCTCTGTGCCTCCGTCTCCTCTTGCGGAAAGTGGGCTTTATAGACGTGTCTATCAGAAAGGGCTGCTGGGAGGAGCAGTGTCCCTGGAGTGCAGCCTGTTGCTTTTGTATGTATGCCTGCTTCTGAAGCAGCTCGCCTGGCCGAAGTGGGGAGCTCAGCCCAGAGCGGGAGAGAGAAGGCTGCGCAGAACCTCGGTGGGGGCGGGGTGGAGAAAGGCACACCTGCTAGGAAGGGGGTGGAGTTGGGGGAGGCTTCATGGAGGGGGAGATGTTTTTTTGAGATGGGCGGGGAGGGGAGGGGCGGTGGGAGGGGGCTGTAGGGGTGGGGCTGTGGGGGTGGGGCAAGGCTGCATCCGGGGACAGGTGGAAGGTGGGGCTTCTGCGGCTGCTGCGGAGGGGAGAGGAGAGGGAGGAAGGCTGGTGTCCTCAGGCCACACCTGTTACAGGGATGTTGGGATCCTTGTGTCCCTGCCAGCCCTCTTCCAATAAAGCCCCTCCAGGCCTCCAGGGAGAGGAGGAGCCTTGCCATGTAAACTGTATTTTTAGTTCCCTGTGCCTCCGGCTGCTATAAGACACCTCTCCCCACCCCCAGCCCCACGGCTTGGCTGGAGGCTCCAGGAGGACAGCTGGGGAGAAAGGGAGACGTGGTCAGTACCATGGCTGCCAGGGGGCTGGGAGGAGTGGGGTCTGGGGCAAGCTCGGGGGTCCCGCTACCCCATCGAGTCCTCCCTGAGTCCGGCCTGGCGCTGGACCAGGAGGGCAGATGGCCAGGAAGGAGCAAGCTAAGCTGGGCGGGAGGGAGGCACTGCTCGGGCTGGCCTCCAAGGGGGCGGCTCCCAGGAGGAGGAGGAGAAAGGGAGGTGGTCAAGATGGATGGGACCCTTGGCTCTGAAGGGCCAAAGTCACCTTCTTCGTCGCTGGAGTCTTAAAGTCTAATCCTCCAGATTCGCTGCTGGGAATTGTTGGCTGCCCAGAGGCCAGCAAACTCCCAAGTTCTTGGGGCAAGAGCAGCGTGTGGCACAGTCACCTGGGGACTCAAACCTGTGTGTGTTGGGGGGAAGTGGAGGAGGGGAGATGCTAGCAGCCCCTTCCTAGAGAGTTCTTTTCTGTGCTCAAGGAGAGGCGAGAATTTCTGTCTTGAAAATAGCAAAACTGGGCTTTTTTCACCAGGCAGGCTCCTGGTTTACCTTGCCAGGGGAGGGCGCTCATTTCAAGTCCTGGGTACAGTTAGTAAGGACCAGTCTTTGAACCTACAGCTTGCCTGGTGAGAGAGACTCTGCTGATCCTCTGTATCCCCAAAGAGCCAGCAGAGCACAGACAAGGGAGTGAGCGTGACAAGAAGGCATGTTTTTGGTTCCATATAAAGGAGACACTTTAAAGCTTTAGGTAGTGAGCTCGCTGCTCCTAGGAGAATTCAAGTAGATGCTGGAAGATGACCTGTAGGGAAAATTCCTACATGTAGTGGGAACTTAGACAAGATGCCATCAAAGTCCTCTGTTAGCTTGAAGACATGATGGCCCTATCCTTCTACAGTTCTCTACCTCGGCCTTTCTGTGACTCTGGAGTCTAGAGCCCCCTTTCCAGAGTGGCCAAAGTTGAAGACTTTGGCGCCCCAGAATTTTGACTCTGGGATCTTAAGACTCTAAAATTTGAAGGCTTGAGAAGGATCTTATACATCTGAGATGGTTGCATTCAAAGGACCCTGTGACATGATTTCCTGAGAAGAGAAAGAGGTTGGGGCATATCTGACTTTGGGGGGCATGCGGTTTTGTCCCCCAGGGTGTCAAAACCAGCCCACCTCTGTGCGTGTGCATGTGCGACACGTGAGTCTAAGGCTGCTGGAGGTTTTCCTCTTTCGTGCCTCTCCAGCTTCCTTGCCCCAGCCATTTGAAGACTGTTGCGGGATAATTATAGCCCCCAAACAAAGCTGGCGACTCCAGGTAGCCATGGCAACTGTTAGGTAATGCCTGTTCTGTTGTAGAGATGTGTAAGTGCAAACAGATGTCGGCGCCTTCCTATTAGCTTAAATGGTAAAACTTAAAAGGTCCATCGACTTCAAAGCCACAGGTCTCCATGAGTGCCAGTTAATGGGGACGCCTGCCAAGAGGTGACAGCTAAGTATTAAACACTTTAGCATTGGTAATGATTTGATGAGCTTTTAAATGCTCAGGCTGTCCCCAGACAGCTCGGAGGCTGGAGATGGCAGAGATGCAGCTAACCAGCCCTGGGTGGCGGGAGCACATTCTTGCCAGGACCCTGTTCCCTCACCACTGGGTGAGGTACCATGCTGCCCTGCCCTCCCCTGTCCCACCCTGCCCTGCAGGGCTCAGCCTCCAGTGAGTGACCGGGACAAGGCACTGCACATGCTAAGGGTTTGAGCCCTTGACAGACCCTCTCAGAACTGCCTTCCTCTTGTTCCTGGGCCTGGCCTGTAGTAAGCCCTTAGTACGGGCTGTTGAACGAATAGACAAAGGATAGCCCCCTCCTCCAGCCCCCTCCCCATCCCTGTGGCATCTTTAGATACTCATTCTGCTATGACATCCTCCCCTGGGAACGGTGGATGGGCTCAGCATCCCTGGGTTGCCACAAACCTGGAGCACAGTGTTAGGGAGGGGTGCCTCTGGTTAGGAACGAGCTGATTTGATAAAGAAATAGAGCTCACCAAAATGATGCACGAGGGGTGCATCATGGTGACCCCAAATGGTAACTGAGAGAGAAAGGTGTGAACTCTGGGACCCTACACTAAAGAGTTCTCAGTTTGGAGTTCTTACTCTGTGCTGGCCATGAAATGGACTCTCTTCGATGCCAGATTTCCTACGAACTCAACAATTCTTGCCACACGCCCTTGCTCATGTTTTGCCGAGGGCATCTGATTGGTGTAGCTAGTAGACACTGGCTGTTGGATGGAGCCCTGCCATTGGCTGCTGCGGGTTACGTGCCAGCCCTGGTCCAGTCACTTGTGACCAGGGGTAGTGTGGGGAAAGAACAAGACCTACATGGTCATGGAGGGGCTGGGGCTGGGCCATTGCCTTTAGCAAGAGCTGTATATGTGGGCTAGTCCTAACTGACGGGTCTAATACAGACCCAGGACACCCAGAACACTTGCTTATTCTTTCTGAACCTCCTTGTTTGCAGCTATAAAATGGGATGATATTACCTTGCAGAGCTATTGTGAAAATTAGATCTAATCCTGCCCAAGGAGGCACTTGGTAAGCTGTGAAATCCTGTGTAGATGGAAGGAAGGGGCTGCGTACCTTGATCATAGCACTCCATTAACTGCACTGTAAGCTTATTCCTTTTATCTCTCTAAGGTACTATGAGTTTCTTGAACACAAGGATGTGTTCGTTGAGTTTTGTTGTCCTTGGCGTGTAGCGGTTTCCAACAGTAGGTACTGTGTAACTCTGTGTTGGATGGATGAATGGGTGGATGGACAGATGACAAACGGGGAATGAATATGGATGGATGGGCAGATGGATCAATGGATGCTGGGAAGATGGATGGATGGATGGATGGATGGATGATGGCTAAGTATAAAAAAGGCCAGTCATCTTCACTTGCCTTTTGTACAACGGCCATCTATCTTTTTATTCAACAAACATTTATTCAGTTCCAATTTGGCACAGGGCCTTGTGTGAACTCCAAGAGATACATAAGTGAATAAAATAGAGCCCCTGCTCCTCTGAAAATCAAAATAAGGTATGTGGGAGCCTGGACTCAAGAACCTGACTTTCTGGGTTCAAATCCCAGCTCTCTACCATCAACTATGTGATCATGGCAAGCTTCCCAAACTTCCCCTTGATTAAATGAGGATAATGTTGTATCTATCGTAGAGATAGGGCTGTCAGGGGATTAAACAAGTACCAGATGTAAAATGCCCAGAGTGCGTATCAGCTGCTGTTACACAGTCATGGCAGAACCAGCATGGACACTATGAAATACGGCACAATGAAAGAAGGAGCATAACAGGAGAACCTACCAGTAAATGGAAGGAGGAAGACATTAATTGTGCCTCAAGGCAGGAAGTGGGAGGTCAAGCAAAGTTTCTCAGAAGGAAATATTTGAGCAAGGTCAAGAAGGCCACGAAGCCAGAAGTTTTCTGGGTGGAGTGGGAAAATTCAGACTCCAAGAGCCTATGGATTCTTCCAGCTAGGGGAAGGAACCACCTCAGCTCCCTCAGCCCCCCCCCCGCCCCCCCCGCTGCTGGCTGGGCGAGGGACCCTCTGGCAAAGTGGGCTGGCTGTGGACAAGGAGACTGCTAAGGGCCATGACAGCCCCAGGGCCGGCCAGCGTGCTGCTGCGTGAGCTTGGAAACATGACAGTTCCTCCTGGGATGGTTGACAACGGGGAGAGTTGAGTTTCAGGCTGCTGGCATTGGCCTTGGTAGTGCCCTTTCTGCTGGCCTTTGAGACTGCAGACAGTGGGCCAGCCTTCTCCCTGCTCTTGCCACATGCAAAAACACCCCCACGCCCCTGTGGCCTGAGTTGTCCTACCTCCCCACAATGGCACCTGCCCCAAAATAGCTTCCATGTGAGAGCTACAGAAAGGAAAAGATTAGACCCTGCATGCAAAGGAGGGAGGAGGAGGAGGAGAGAGAGAGAGTGAGCAAGCCGTCAAGTGATCTGTGTCAAGCTTCAGTGAAAGTATAAAATCCCTTTGGGGCCAGACGATCTCAAACCCCAGCTGTCAGAGCCAGGACACCGAGTCAGCCGGACTTGCTCTTTTTGTCTTCTTCAGACTGCACCATGGGGCTCAGCGACGGGGAATGGCAGTTGGTGCTGAACGTCTGGGGGAAGGTAGAGGCTGACCTCGCGGGCCATGGGCAGGAGGTCCTCATCAGGTAAAAGGAAGAGATTCCATTGCCTCTGTCACTCACTCCCCAAAGATCAAGTGTGTGCTTGTAAGGTGGAATGGTTGCCTGGGGTTGACCAGTTGGCTGCATCAGTTGCCTGGGGTTGACCAGTTAGCTGCATAAAACCCCCACTCAGTTCTCTTTTGCTTGTGTCAGGGGCTTGAGTCCAGAAAGGAAGAGAAGAAAAGAGATCCCGCCCATGCCTGTGTCAGCAGCAGGAGAAGTCTGGTGCTCAAATGCTGGGTGCCTAGTGCGCACCGAGAGGACTCCTAGAATTGTAGACGGAATAAGCAATCTCTTGGGCCCTGAGAGATCTTGTCCAGTTGCTTCACTTAACGGTTGAGGACAAAAAGGACCTGAGAGGGACAGGACCTCACCCGGGTCACAAATCCCTTAAGGTCTGTGAACTGTCAAGGCTAAGACATGGTCTTCAAGAAGAGACCTGCAGTGCTAGAATGGGCTCAGCCACTGAGCAGCTGCGTGACCTTGGGGAAGGTGCACAACCTCTCTAAGTCCATTTCCTCCTCTGTACAATGGGGGAAAATGCTGATATCTGCATTTTAGAGCAGAAGTGAGAATTGAATAAGATAATGCTTGAAGGGGCCTGTTGCTGCTCTGGAATATGGCAGCTTCGAGAGGATGCTAGTAGTTGCTATGGACAGAGCCAGACTAAGGACCTTCACAGTATTATACTTAGAAAACAGAAGACAGGGGCCCATTCGTGACATTTGATGTCGAGGAAGTCTTGAACTGGAGGGCTCTGAAGGGGGTGGTCTCCAAGGGCATCTTCACTGCTATAGTAAAGGGTTCTGAATAAACAAAGAAACAAAATCCTAAGCCTTGTACGTAAAGAATGGCCTGTGGGATTTTATTTTCCCATCGCCCTCAACCCCAGGTGGTGTTAGATCCCTCTTCTCCTGGTCCCATCTCTCATGCTCTGAGCCAGCACGAGTCAAGTATCTAATGGGATATAAATCAACATTTCTGCCCCTGGGAGCTAGGGGGCCCAGAGCTGCCCCGAGTGGATATGTTGTCGTTCACATTTTAATTTATAGATGAGTTTCTTCTACTTTGTGAGCCAGGATTTGCTCTTCCATTCAGATGCCTTTTTGGTCTCCCTTGGACATCGCTCATTTCCAGCTCCCGTGTCTGGGGAGAATGGCCGGTCCCATAAGCTCTGTGATCTTAAGTCCGAGTCCTTAGTGGTCCATGCTAGAAACACCTGGGGAAGGATGGTCAAGTTCTTTGTTGTCTCTGACTGGCATCGTGGGGGTGTTTCCTGATGTCTTTCTCCTTCCATCCCTGACAGCAGGCTGCTGAGGCTGCAACAGGTCCTGTTTGGTAGGACAAAAGATCCTCCCAAGTTGACATCTGCTTCTCAGCCACGTTTGCTTGGACGTGACCTTGGACAAGTTACTCCTCCTCTCTGGGTCCCATTTGCCTATTGGTTGAGTGAAGCCATCGTCCGCCGGGGTCTCTGAGGTCCCCTTCCGCTCTCATGTCCAGGCATTCCCTGAGCCCATGCTCCTCCCGTGCTTGTGGAGAGAAGAGGCAGGGAAGTTGGGGTTGGGGACCAAGTTTGCCAAGCATGAGTCTCTCTGAGGTGATCTGGGAGCTGCCAGCCCCCAAGGCAGTGACTTGAAGGAGACTCGGGGTATTGTGTCATCAGGGGAAACATTCCCTCCCTCCCCAGGCTAGAACAGGGAGGCCTGCCAGGGGCCAGGGACCAGGGATGAGACGTGATGCCTGAGACTCCAGCCCTTGGAAGGTCTCAGAAAGCCCAATGCCTTGTCACGTCTTAGGCTGTGGGACATGCAGAGACCATGCCAACCGGTTCTGCCCTTTTAGTGTTTGCGGACTGGGGAAGAGGTTCACCACCGCCCCCACCCCCGTGTGGAGGAGAGGGAGAGAATGCTAACTCCCAGGGCTGCACGTGCCTCTGTGGGAGCTGGTCTCTTGGTTCCGTTCCAGACGCTGAGCCTGGACTTCCTTACTGACCTTGGCAAGGTCATTTCTCCTATTCCCCTGATTATAAGAGACAGCAAATTCTGTTCGGCTGAGCCTGCTAATGAAACACGAGGGGCTTCGCTCCAAGGACATGATCATAAAGGTCTAGAACATAAAAGCCAGGAGGTCGGTTGGAGAGCCTGGCTCCAGGAGTGGGGGGGCCCAGGCGGGAGGGGGCTGCTGAGTGTACCCCCTGCCTTTCCTTCTCTTGCCCAAACCCTTTCTGCTTTATTTATTTTTGATCTGGACAAGGAATTCTGAAGGCACGAAAAGTTTGAATCTTACTGCTGGTGGCCAATACTTGTCATGTTACAGGGAGGAAACACGGCCAGTGGTGGCTATAGATAAAACTCGATTCCCTGACCTGATGGCGATGAGGATGAGGATGGTGGTGGTGACAGTGGTGGCCGTGGAAGTGATATGGGCGGCAGCAACAATGAGGAGGGGAAGATAGCACATTTTTACGCGGTATACACCGCCTGGCCCTGTGTTCGGTGCTTTGTGTATTTTCACTCACTTAAGACTCACAAGTGCCTTATGAGATGGTTATGATCACTATTGTGAACAGAGAGGTTAAGGAACTTGCCCAGAGTCACACAGCCGGAATTCAAATCCAGGAAGCCTGGACCCTTGCTTATCACACCCCTGTTCTGGAGCCCCATGCTACACACCAGAGAGGGGACCCCCTCCTCAGTCCCATTCTTCGGTGTGAAGCAGAGGAGTTCTGTAAGTCTGAATCCTCAGTCTGTTGTGTGGGTGTCTGATAGGGCCTCAGGTCAGAGGACGGCTGGGAGGTGGCCTCCTTTCTCGCTGACTTGCCTGCAGGCCTGTGATGGGCCAAGCAGGTGGACATAGGATGGAAGATGACAAGACAGGCAGGCAAGGGCTTCTGCAACCGTAGAGAAAACCCATCATCCTTCGCAGGGTGAGGCCTTCCTTTGTCCATTCGCAGGGACGTGCCATTAGGTAAATCCAGGTGTGGCCTTCTGTGCCTGCCTGGGGCTCCCAGGGACAGGACTGTGGGCTCAGGAAGGGACGTGGCTGAATGGTGCCAGAATGATCTGGTGAGCACGGATCAGCCCAATTTTCTTGCACTGTCGGAAGTAAATCTGGGCTCCCTTGCCGCCTCACTGGTGGAGAGTGGAAGGTGAGGCAGGGGTCAAGCCTTAGAATTTGGAGGCTGAAGTATCAGCTAGACCAACCCTTTTGGTTTATAGATGGATGAATCAAGACCCAGAGAAGTTGAGTGACTTCTTCAATGTCACACAGCACGTTGGAGACAGAGCAGGGACCAGAACCCAGTTTCATAATTCTCAGTCCCATGTTCTTTCTCCTATACCTCTGGGGGGGTCTCCCAGAATATCTGAGACCCTGGCTGCCTTGGGGATCCGGTCCTTGAGAGCTCCCTCCAGTGTCCCGACCTCCAACTTTCCCCTGGGGGGCTAGGTCTCGTGTCTGTCAGGCGGGGATCATTGCCACCAGATAATAAGAGGAGCTCAGGAACCCTTGGGTGAAAAGTGCCAGAGATGAGCTGTCAGTGACACACACAGTTTGGCTGAGCAGGGGCCCCGGGGTAGTGAGGTGGTGACATTGGGCAGAGGGCATAGACAGCCCTAGGCATTCTGGAGAAGCAGGAGGGATTCGCTTCTGGGAGAAGGGTGCACTCCCTGTTGGTGCTACCCTGTGCACGCTTGTGTGTGTCTGGGTGTGCAGGCACGTGAATATGGGTGTGTGCTGTGAGAAGCTTCCAGAAACTGGGGTGTGTCCGCAGCAGGGCTGGAGGCTGTGACTTAGCTAAGAAGCTACGAAAGGGAAACACTCCTGAACCCATTAGAGAAGAGGAGGGAAAGCCTGGACAGACAGGGTCATTCCTGCAAACATTTCGGGGTGTGACACGAGACAGAGAGCATGAGCTCTAGAACCAGCCAGTCTCTGCTGTGGGCTTTGCCACCAGCCAGCCACGTGACCCTGGGCACATCACTTACCTCTGCGGTCCATTCGCCCGTAAGTGAAATGGGGAAAACCATTTCCACCTAGGCGGCAGCTAGGACTCCCTTTAACCAACACTCACCTTTCCACAGCAGGAAATACTGAGGTCCAAGTCTCCAGGTGGCTGCCCAGGTTCAAGGGCAAATTCCCTCTGTGGCCAGATCACTGGCTCCCTGGCTGGAGCTGGGACCTGGTCTTTGGCAGGTGGCTCCCCCTGGGGCCTCACCAACCCCCACTGGGAGGAGCCTGGGAGGGACAGGGAGTCTGAGCAAAATAAGCAAGAACTTATTCTTATCCGAGAGTTAATCTGGAGTGGACCGGCCATCACAGATGGTAGTGAGCCTCCTGTAGCTGGAAGTATGCAAGCAACTGAAGGATGACCCCTAGGTAGGAAACTGCAGAGATGGTCCCCTGCATCATTTTTTTTTCTTCTTTCTTTCTTTCTTTCTTTCTTTCTTTCTTTCTTTCTTTCTTTCTTTCTTTCTTTCTTTCCTTTTTGAGTCACTCAGATCTGTTTCCAGCTGGCCCTTCCACACATCAGCCTTGTAACACTGAGTTACGCCTTCATACCTCTGAGCCCCTGGTCTTCCGGCCACCTCCTCTCCCTGATTCCAGTTAGTCACCTACTCTTCAAACAACTTAGAGAAAGTTGGGGTGAAGCCAGGGACTAATGCAGACACGTCCTTCCTTCCCGCCTCTCCCAGTGGCAATGCAGAAGAGACAGGTCACGAGGATAAGAAAAACCACAAAGCTGAGTCTTTGTTGAGCGCGCTGCGTGTGCTGAGCGTATATGCGCTCATTGAATCACAGCGCCTCTACTCTGGGTAGGGACCGGTTGTCCCCTTTGCTTGGATGAGGAAGCGGATGCCCAGAGAGGTAGAGTGCCCTGCCCAAGGTCACACAGCTGGGAAGGGGCGGGAGCCCAGCCTGGAACTCCGGTTTGGCCCCTTCAGAACCCCATGTTCATTCCTGTGTCTGATTCCCATCCACCTTGTGCCCACAGCCTCTTTAAGAGCCACCCCGAGACCCTGGAGAAGTTTGACAAGTTCAAGCACCTGAAGTCGGAGGATGAGATGAAGGGTTCTGAGGACCTGAAGAAGCATGGCAACACTGTGCTCACCGCCCTGGGCGGCATCCTCAAGAAGAAGGGGCAGCATGAGGCGGAGCTCAAGCCGCTGGCCCAGTCACACGCCACCAAGCACAAGATCCCCGTCAAGTACCTGGAGGTGGGAAGTGGGGCCTGGGTGGGTGGGACGGTGGAAGGACAGGCCTCAGGGAGATGCAGTTTGGGTTCCAGTCCCAGCTCTGCCCACGGGGTTCCTCTTTGTGCCCCAGGGCCCTCATCTGTGAGATGAGCTGTCGCTTACTGTCTCTTCCTCGGGGGGGTCACTGAGAGTAAACCCACTTCTCCCCCAAATCAGTATGTCATCCAGGGGAAGAAGGGGAGAATGGATATTGGGGGCACCCCTTGCATTCCCTTTCACAAGAAGGTACCATTATTATTGTACCCACTGGGCAGATGAGTAAACGGAGGCACAGGGAGGGCGATCGCTTGTCCCTGGCACACTCCCGGATTCAAACTAGGGTTCTGTTCTTCCAGACCCCACCTCCACCTCCAGCTCCTGAACCCTGTGCCACTCTGAGCCACAGTATAGTGGCGGGTGCTCCTCCGGTTAGCCAGCAGGTGGCGCCATTGGTTCCAGCATCTTTACAGATGAAAAGAGAGAGCCCTGGGGTCCTAGGCAAGGGGAATTGGTTTGAATCTCTTGTGATGGGCTGAGAGGTAGGGTGGGCAGGGCCTGAGCTTCAGGTTCTGCCTTTATAACTAGTGCGGGGAGGGGTGTGGTGAGAGGGAGCACTGAGATCTGGAGGATAAAGGGCCTTAGGGGTAGGTGCAACCCCTGGGAAAGGGAGCAGGGGGCAGGCTGGTGCAGTGATGAGGATAAAGACCGTGGTCATGGCTACCCGTAAGGATAGGCCATGGTAGGCAGTCGCCTGGATCACTGTATGGAATTCTCAGTCCCCTCTGAGGTAAGGAACTGCATTCCGGGTCTTCTTTTTCTCTGACACAAAGTAAGTGCAGAGGTAGGGAGTCCAGAGCTGGTGTGGGCACCCCACAGCCACCAGGGATACAAGCTCTTTCTGTGCTGCTCAAAGTTGGCTCAGGGTCCAAGACGGCTGCTAGAGCTCCAGCCATCTGATCCATGTTCCAAACAAGAAGCACGAGGAAGAGAGGAAAGCTCTCTTTTAAGGAGTCCCAGAAATCCCATTCAACAGTTTTATTGGCCAGAAGTTAGTTACAAGACCACACCCACCTGCAAGGAAAGCTGGGAATGGTGGTCTGTTGCCACTCCAACTACAGCTAGTGTTCTGTTACCAAGAAAGAAGGAGAAGATGGACATGGGGCAGGCCATAGCAGTCTCCGTGCCAGGCAGGTACCCCTCTCATACCCACTTTACAGATTCGGAAACAAAGTATCAGAGAAGTTAAGTAGCTTGCTCAGGGTCACACAGCTAATGAGCCAGTAGGCACGGTCTGATCTACCGGTACTTGGGAACTCAAGCTCTTAATCCCTTGTGGCACAATATCTACCATCAACCACCACCATCTCTTCAGCCTCACAGCCTCACCTCCCCGCGCCCCAGCTGCCCCCGCAAATCATACAGAGAAAACCCAGCCTGCCCATCACGCTCAGCATCACAGACGTGAGGAGCGGGTCCTGCCTTCGAGACTCTGCATGCTGCGGCCCCTGCCCTCCCCATCTGCTCTTGGCAGCAGACCCCTGTCCCCCCTCCAGGGCCCAGCCACCTTCTCTGCATGTGACTGTCAGTGGGCACCCCCCGTCTCTCCCCTGCAAAGCGACTTTATATTTATCCCTTGTCATGGTGCCCACCCGTCTGCACTGGGATTTATCTCTTTTCCCAGCTGTCTCCTGGCTGGAGCGTGAGCTCCCCATTTCTGAACCCCGGTGGCATGTGGTGGGCTCACAATACTACTTGTCTGCTCTCTGCTCGCACTCAGGGACATTCTTCCGTGCTCTCTCTAGGGGGCGGCTGCTTCCCAGTGGGGTGTGAGGGTGCCACGGTGGGTGCTGGATGTCAAGGCAACTTTTCTCAATTGTCCGGCTGCCCCAGCCCCCACTTACCCATATTAGCGGCTGTGCTCCAAACTCAGGAAGGGCTCAGTGGGGGACCCGATGGGGCCAGCTGAGCCCCTGTTTTATGGTGAAGTCACCCCTGGGGGTCACAACAGAGCAGAGCCTGGAACCTGAGTCTCCCACGTTCTCCAGGGGGAGGACTGACTTCATGACAGCCCGAACCCCAACTTTGTTTTGGGACATATGTCCAGATCGATGTCCAAAGACAGGGGTTTGTGGAGCTGCCTTGTTTCTTTTTTTTTTTTCCCCCCCTTTCTCTCACTTTCCTATCTTTTTTGTTTTTGAGAGAGAGAGAGAGAGAGACTGTGAGTGAGCATGGGGGAGGGGGAGGAGCAGAGGCAGAGAGAGAATCTGAAGCAGGCTCCATGCCCGGGGTGGAGCCCAGCGCCGGGTTTGATCTCATGACCCTGAGATCATGACCTGAGCCGAAACCAACCTTGGGTGCCCTGCTGTTGCTATTTCTAGGCAGAACCATGTTCCCTGGGTATTGCCCTATGTGTGCCTCCTAAACCCTCGGTCACCCTGTGCCCCCCACCCAGCCACCTGTCTGTAGTCACCTGCACTTGGGGTGCCCTGAGAAATTGGGAAAAGCCAACTGAGGTGCCGTCCCCGTGTCTGTTCTTGGCTCTGGCAGCCGTTTGCCCACAAGCCCCTGGGTGCAAATTCCAGCTCTGCCGTCCACTTGTTAGGTGACCTTAGGCTGGCTCTTTTCTGTCTGGGCCTCTGTAAAGTGACACCGCTTGGTCCTCCAGCCAGGGTGGTGGCTGGCATCAAATCTTGACTCCCTGTCCAGAAGGCCCAGTAGCATTTTATCCCCACGAGATCTTTCAGTCGCTAAAGAGCCGTGCTGTAGGTGTTCCTAGTAATGACGTTGTGGGTGTCTAAGCACATGTGGGGATGGAGAGGCAAGGCTGGGCTGGGGCAGGCTGGGTCCCAGCGGAAGCTGCAGGCCTCAGCCCTTTCTCGTCCTCCCTTCTTCCAGCCCACCTGTGCTTGGCACAGAAATATGCTGGTCTACCCCAAGTAGCCTACTTAAAGCAATAACCACACTAAGCTATCAAATGCAAAAAATTAAATACAAATGGAAATAGTTTCTTTCTAGATTTTCTGACTGCAAAATCCTGGGCAAAGCCATGGAATGGGAGCATTTCCCTTCCTTTCTGCTGCCAGCAGGGCGGTGGTGTCCTTGGCTCCTGCACTGACACGGGCCTGGTTCCTCATCGGCACCTATCTCGAGGGGTTGTAGAGAGAGAAGGAGTTAACCTGTGGAGACCCCCCTGGTGTGTAATAAGCGCTCCATAACTGGCCGTGGAATACAGGGAAGGTGGGGCTCAGTCTGATACCCATCTAGCTCCTGGACTGTGCGCCCCTGTGACCGGCGCCCCTCCCATCTCCCCCCACCTCCGCAGTTCATCTCAGACGCCATCATCCAGGTCCTGCAGAGCAAGCATGCCGGGGACTTCGGCGCCGACGCCCAGGCGGCCATGAAGAAGGCTCTGGAACTGTTCCGGAACGACATCGCTGCCAAGTACAAGGAGCTGGGATTCCAGGGCTGAGTCCCAGCTGGGCGCCCCACCCCACCCCCACCCCTTCAGGCCCCGGGGCCCAGGGTCAGGTGGGCCGTGATCCTGTAGCCGTGTAGTTTGCTTCTGAGTGTCTGCTTTGTTTATGAGAGGTTGCGGGGGAAGGGGCCGAGGGGCTGGGCTAGGCTGTTCCGATGGCTTCGCGAGACTGGGGCCTGGGGTCCTCGTGGAGGGGCGTCACCCCGGGAAGCAGGAGATGTGCGGCCCTTTGCTCACTTCATTTGCCTGTCTCCTCAACTCCAGCCCAATTCCTCCAGCCTCCAAACGCAACCACACCTTCACCTTCTACTCCCAAATCCAAGCCATAAACCAAGGCCCGGCCATAAAGATGCTCTGACCCATCACCTCCACCCCCTTTCCCCGCCTTCCCCCGAACAAATGTCCATCTGCAATGAGAAAGAGGTCTGGGCGGAGGGCGACCGTCCATCCCGAGAGAGAGGCGGCGGGGGTCTGGAACGTTAAGTGTGCCTTCTCAGCCAATGGAGTGACTCACCTGGTTTTAATAAAAGACCTTGCAACATCACAGCCTCTCCCTAGTGAACTTCCTCTCCTGGAGCAAGTGAAGGGGTCCCCAAGGAAGAAATGGCTGGAGGGTGTGTGCAGACAACCTGTGCGGCAGAGAGGAGGAGAGGAGGGAAACAGGGCAGGAGGGAGAGAGAGACAGGACGCTGCCTTCCTTAAAGCACCCCTCAGTGCTGGGGACAGTGCTGGGTGCAGGATGGGAGGGGGGCAGTCCTGTCCGGTGGTGGCGGTGGGCTGCTTTGCAGTAAGAGGCAAACAGCTACAGATCACCGTGGTTACAGCAACTTCAATAACACACCAAGGACACCGGCTAGTGAACGGCAAAGCCGGGTTCAAAGCTGGGGAGGCAGCCGGGACTCCAGCTGGGGAGACAAAGAGGTGGCCAGCCGGTGACGGGCACTGACCTTCTGGCCACAGAGAAAGGACAGACGCATGGGGAATAACTCACAAACACAGGCCAGGAGACACGATCCGGGTCTACAAATGCTGCGCACACAGACGGAATGTGTGATGTTGTGGCGGGGACCCAGAATAAAATGTTGGCACGTGACCGTGGTGGCTAGGCTGCAGGTTGAGGCCATGGACAGGGCCTGTGAAAAGGTGGCCTGAGTCCCTCGGAGCACCCGAGCCGGGAGGGCCTCGAACAGCACCCAAGACTCAGAATACCAACTCCGGGAAGCCCCAAATCCCCAGCCTCATAAAGCTCCAGGAACTCCCAGGACAAGTGACTTAGTCACCCCTGCCCTTGAATCCTCGGGGCCCAACCCCTAGCCGTGAGCCTGACCTCAGACCATGCCAAGGTTCCCAGCAGCTGAACAGGGTGGAGCTCCTCTGCTAGCGTAGATACATCCTAAATCCTAAAAGCTTCATCCATCGGGCTATGCAGCTGTAGCCGCAAGAGCATGAGAGGGTCCCCCTCCTCGGTCTGCCCCGGGCTTTGGGAGTCCTTCTGCTATCCGAGGTGGAGGGGAGGTTTTTGATTCTGGCACCTGGGGAAAATTCCATTCATTTGTAGTTATTCAGTCGGAAGCCCAGGCAGGGAGAACTTCGCTGTAGGTGAGTGTGCAGGATTTAAAGCTGAATGGGCTGGGCCCTGCCCTCAAGCAATTGACAATCTAGTCAGGGCACCCTGTGCTTGGATAATTAAATCCGGGCAGAAGAAAATGAGCGTAGCCGAGAAGGACCAGGCGTTTGTCATTCATCCTGCGTGGCCTCCGACACGTAGCTGCTGAGCACCGCCGGTGGGAAAATCTCAGTTTATACCTTGGACGTGCACAAAATGCAACTTCTTTTTTTTTTTTTTTTTAATTAATTTATTTATTTAATCGATTTGACGGAGAGACCCAGTGAGAGAGGGAGCACAAGCAGGGGGAGTGGGAGAGGGGGAAGCAGGCTCCCCACAGAGCAGGAAGTCCTTTGCGGGCTCCATCCCAGAACCCTGGTATCATGACCTGAGCTTAAGGCAGACAGTTAATGACTGAACCACCCAGACGCCCCTTCAACTTCTTTTTTTCTCTTTGGAATCTTCACTGTGGCTGCGAGGCAGACACTGACCTCAGCCTCCCTGAGGTTGCTCTCTGGTTCCGCATTTCCCTGGGGTTTTGGCTCATTCTAAGGGGGCTTACTCGGGCGGGTGGCGTGTGTGGGCGAGCAGGTGGCATTCTGTTGCTGTCATCTGTTCCCAGTGGCCCTCAGGGATGCTGCACCCCACCTGGTCTTCCCTTAGAGTCCTCATCAGGCACTTGAGGAAACCCTGAGGCTGTCCGAAGCTCTGTCTTCCCCGGCCACTTCTTCTTTGGGACATCCCTGCCCCACGAGGCCTTGACTTGGGACAGGAGGGGGCACAAGTCCCCTCTGAGTTTAGACCCCATGGGCCTGTCTGAGCTTTCCCAGCCTCCTCCAGGACTTGACAGGGGTGCGCAGGGCCGCCCTGTGTGGTTGTATAGGTTGTGCACTCCACGAGAGCACCTGGTAGAGGGATCCAATTCAGGGGTGCATCCAGTCTGTGCCCCAGTGGCCAAGCTGTGCACCGGGGAGGGGTGCCTTTTTCTAGTTCGCACAAGGTTACCCTCCGAGCTAGCAGCGACCTCCAGCAAGGACACAAAGTACTTTCTCTGGGGACCACCACCAACTGCCATCTGTTTCTTCCTCCTGACAGTTCAGAACATTACTTTCCAGCCTGAGAAGCAGGGACGCCTCACGATGTCCTCTGAATCTCTGCCCTTTCTGTGGGTTCTTTCTGGTCCTCTCAGGGCTTGAGCTTTTTGAATCCACAAAAGCACACGAGAGACGTGTTCTCATCGCTTTCGGCTGTCACGTTGTTTTCTGAGGCTGGGGCTCAAAAGAGTCTTGCTGACTGAAAAGGAAAGAGCAAAAGAAGAAGAGAAATCCTGGGCAGGGGCCAGGGGGTGAGGGGAGTAGGGCTATATTTTACAAATGTAATCCCCCAACGGCATTTATCCTGTGTTGATTCAGTGACTGCTTTTGGAGCCAGTACTGGGGGCCGGGCTCCTGACTGGGACTAGTCTCCCAGGCGTGACGAAGACTGGCATGGTCTCTGCTCTCACGGATCTTCAAGGACGGTGGGGTTGGGGGTTGGGGGGTGATATGCAGAGATATTGGGAGACAGAGTCAGAGGCAGGGAACCACGATGTGTTCATCTGAACTTTACTGAGGCCTGCATTGTGCCAGGCACCGGGCTTGGCTCTGGGGGGCCATGGTGAGGCCCACAAGCCTGGCCCCTGCCTTTGGGGAGTGCACGTAGAGCTCTGGGCACAGGGAGGCTGGCAAGGATGGGTCCTGAGGCATCTGAAGAGTTGGGGGCCCCTGTCGAGGCAGACCAGAGCCACAAAGATGGCGGCCGATCCGTCAGTGTTCTCCAGGAAACAAACCAAGAGGATTTATTTTCTTATATATAATATACTTTATAAATATGTATTTTATATATAATATAAACGTGTGAGATTTCATGTTTGAAGAGGGATTTTATATTTAAGACATGGATAATAAACTACATAAAATACCAGCATAGAATATCTAATTCAAATGGTGCCTTTCCTACATTCATTATCTCCTTCTAGAATTCCTAGATTTTGTTGTTGTTGTTGTTAAGATTTATTTATTTGAGGGGCACCTGGAGGGCCCAGTCAGTTAAGCAACCGAGTCTTAATTTCACTTCGGGTCATGATCTCAGGGTCCTGAGATTGAGCCTAGCCTCAGGCTCAGAGCTCAGCGAGGAGTCGGCTAATGTTTCTATCTCCTTGTGCCCCTGCCCACACTTGCTCTCTCTCTCTCTTTCTCTCAGATAAATAAATAAATAATTTAAATTAAATTATTTATCTCCCTTTTTCTCTCAAATAAATAAATCATTTGAATTAAATTTAAATTAAATTATTTATTTGAGAGAGAGAGAACAAGCAGAGGGAGGGGCCGGGGGAAGAGGGAGCCCTGTCTCCGCGGAGAGTAGAGCCTGACGCCGGGCTCGATCCCAGGACCCTGAGATCATGACCTGAGCCGAAGGCAGAGGCTTGAACCCACTGAGCCAGGCACCCCAAGGAATTTGGGTTTTTTAAATCCGTTTTGTTTACCTGGTTTGTTTTGTTTCTCCCATATTGGACACAATATGGGCGTTTTGCTCACCTTTGCAGCCCCGGCCACCGGCCACCAGCCCTGTGTCCCAATCACTCCCAGCAGCTCAGTGAGTGCCGACTGGGGACCTGAGTTCCATGGCCCTCTTTCTTTCACGGGCAGAAGAGCATGTGGTCAACTCTAGATCATTTTAAAAATAATTGATTCAGGAGGCCCCAGGGGAGCCTGTTTCCAAAAATCTGGTTGCTGAAGTTGAGTTGTGTGTATGTGTCTGCCTGTCTGTCCGTCACCGTGTGCACCACATCTCCATGAGGACGCCAGGTGTGTGTGCATTTGCGTGTGTGAGTGTGACAGTGACCGCCCATTTGACTCCTCCCCTCCCTGCATTTCAGAAATCCGCAGGACTCATGCCCCCCAGGACCACCAGGGTGACCTTCACTCAGGGACACACAGGCTGGCTCTGTGGCCTTCGCCTACGACTGTGCTCTCTGGGAGCAGCTGGGCTGAGGAGGTGCAGGGTAAGAGAGCTACGGGGGCCTGGGTCCCATCTGGAGAGCAGAAGCCATAAATTATCAGGAGCCATGTGCGTGATGACTCCTTTGAGCTTTCAGCAAATCTTTAGCTAAGCAAGCTAGAGGCACCAGGTGTCATCCCAGCAGATGCTGGCCGGGCAGACGTCATGGAGCGGGCCATGCAGCACACAACACACAGCCGTGATTGCCATTTTATTGGTAATCCAAATTATACCTTACATTTTGTATTTCCTGGTGTGATGTCTCTGTCTCTGTCTCTGTCTCTCGCTCACACACACACACCATCCATTGTGTGATCCCAGACAAGCAAAAGGTGTATCTCCAAAAAAAAAAAAAAAAAGAAAGAAAAAACCACCAAAAAACAAAACCATCAAACTTTCACCTTGCATCGCCCCGCATCAATTCCGTGGCGTCTGTCTGACCGCAGATTACCCACAGACGTGAAAATTCTTTCTGTGCTGGCATTTCGCACAGAAATAGAAACGCAATATCGAGCCCATGTTAACGCATTTAGAAAAGTAGGATCTTCGCTGGAAATATTTCCGCTCATCAAAGGACGTCGTCTCCTCAGGGAAAACTGGCATCTTGTCCAAGGCGCGGAGCTCCTGATGGTCTGGTCGGCGGCCTTTGCTCCGCGTGGTGGCAAATGTTGATTTTAATCGGCTCATCAAAAGTTTTCACATGAAGTGTTAGAGGTATCAGATTCAAAACACTCAGAAGGCAGAATGGCCGCCTCGCCGCACGCTGTGGGGAGAGGAGGTGACTTCGCAGGCCCAGGGAATTTGCTCCTGGGTTATTTGGAGCCTCAGGGCTTGAGCCCCATGGAACCCAGTGTGTCTGACACGCATCGGGGAGGGCGAAGGTCGGGGAGGAGGAGGAGGAGGGGGGTTGGATGGGTGTCCCCGAGTCACCCAGGGCAGTGGTACATTTCACCAACGTGTGTCATGGGTTTCTGACAGTTCATTAGAAATGAACCAAATGGGGCTATTCTGCTAGAAAAGGTTTCTACAGCCCACTAGCTTAGAAGGATGGTTCTCAGTGGGGCTGTGTTTTCCCTAATGGGGTCATTTTGTATTTTTGTGGGAGTGTCGTGTCACAGCGATGAGGGTGCTGACACGCGGTGGGAGGAGGAGAGGAAGGGATACCCGGTGTTCTAGAATGTGCAGGAAAAACACACATGGCAAGTCTCCCCATGTTCTAGGCCAAATTCTAGAACTTATAAATCCATTATCTTTGAACACTTTAAAAATATGTTGCATGGCTGGGGGGCAATGATTTTTGACTGGGAACTTTACCAAGACTTGTTCACCATTTCAAAGAAATGGGACCCCTCCACGGCAGGGCCCCGGGCCCTCCGAGTCATTATGGACGTCTGTCAGGATTCGGAGTGTCCTCTCCTTTCCGGAACCTAGTAGGTGGCATCTGGGTGGATGTGTGTCACTTCTGGGGGTAGTAGTTCGAGTCGGTGTCTGGTCTCCACACCCCTCCCCGTCACAGAGGTTATGACCGCGTGTGTCTATGTGGAGCCCCTGCTGTAGGCTGGGTCTCTCCAGGAGGAGAAGAGCCCCTGCCAGCCATGATGGACATGAAATGTGATGAGAATAAACTTGTGACGTTGTGATAAGTTGGGACATTTGCCGCAAAGCCCAGCCCATCCCCCTTGTGCAACCACTGACCCCACACCCCAGTGCGCGTGAGGTCGGCACACGGGGAGATTCTATTCAGAAGTGCGAGCACTCACCATGACGTATGGCCTCGGAGGCCATCAGATCGGTTATTTAAAAAACATTAAATATTGGGCATTTGGATGTCTCAAATTTTGGGAGTCTCTGACTCTTGATTTCAGCTCAGGTTGTGACCTCAGGGTTGTGAGATCGGGCCCCGTGTCTGGCTCTGTGCTGGGCGTGGAGCCTGATTGAGATTTTCCCTCCCTCTGCCCCTTCCCTCTCTAAAAAAAAATAATAATAATAATAAAAGTATTTAATATTGAAAAACATTTTATTTGATTATTGAAAACTTTCTGCTTATCTTTATATATATTCTGTAGTGAATTTTTAAAATTATGGATGTAGGTAAGTTATATTATCTGTAAGCCTCATTTAAGGACAGCAAGGGGGGGTGTTACCAAATATTTGTTATAAAGAGAGGGGTACTGTCTGGTGGCATTGATCTAGAACCTTCTGGGTTGGTGCCGGCTTCTGGTACTCCAACCGTAGAGGGGGTTGGGGTGGGAGGTGCAGGAGAGAATATTCATGAAGGTTCTGCGACAGTTAGACAATAATTAACCTTCAGAAAGTACATGGGCTGGTTGTAAACTAGATGCTCATTAACACCTTTGTGCATCTACACAAGGAAAAGTAATGACATCAAAGAGAAAACTGTGTCAAAACACCCATTAATCTACCACTGAGTGTGTATAATGGATAATCCTAATACATTTAGAGACCCATGCAATGTCATGTTGAAATAAGACAGTTCAATAACCAAAAATAATTAAGGAGCAATTCCAGTCTTGAATTTCTTGAAGGGCAATAAAAGAGCCCCCAGGATATTGGCCACATCAGTACTTACTAGAATTGTCTTTCCTTATCTATTTCTCTCACGCCTCAAGACAGCAGTAGAGGGGCACCTGGGTGGCTCAGTCAGTTGAGCAGTCAATTCTTGGTTTCAGCTCAGGTCATGATCTTGGGGTTGTGAGATCAAGCCTTGCATCGGGCTCTGGGCTTGGCAGGGAGTCTGCTTAAGATTCTCCCCCTCTCCCTCTGTCCCTCCCCCTGTTTGTATGTTCTCTCTCTCTCTCTCTCTCTCTCTCTCAAAAGAATAAATAAATCTTTTAAAAAATGCCTGGGGCACCTGGCTGGCTCAGTGGGTTAAGCATCTGCCTTTGACCCAAGTCATGATCTCAGGGTCCTGGGATCAAGCCCTCTGTTGGGCTTCCTGCTCAATGAGGAGTCTGCTTCTCCCTCTCCCTCTGTACCTATCCCCACCCCCTGCTCATGCTCATGATTTCTCTCTCACTTTCAAATAAATAAAATCTCTTAAAAAAAAAAAAAAGACTGCAGTAGAACCTTCCTTCTTAAAACTCCAAGCCAAAGCAATTCTCCCCTCTTCCTCTCCATCTTCCACGACTGTATTATACACAACAAATTAGCTTCTCTCCCAGCAATTAGAAAATGGCCTTCCTCTTAAGGAAGAGGAGGAGGGCAAAAAAATGGACAAATAATCAAAAGATAGTCTTTGCCGGGTCCAAAAGAAGGAGATTCTGTAGATGTCCCACATTCCTACTTTTTGTACCATTACAATGGATTAGAGTTTCTGAAAATGGAGCTGGCTGCCCGGGCAGGGAGTGAGCTCCCCATCATCAGACACAACCAAGAATGGACAGAATGACCACTGGCTGGGACCAGGCAACTCATTCAACATTTGTCACAGGCCCCTGTGCCAGGCATAGAGAGACAAGGAGAAACAAAAAGAAGAATAAGACAGAATCTCCAGCTTCAGGCAATTTGCAGTCTAAGAAGAGAGAGAGAGAGAGAGACAGGAGGAGTGTCCACAGGGGGTAAGCAGAGTAGGGAGACACGCTCAATAATCCCAGAGGAGATCAGGGGATGCCGGGTCTTGAAGGGTGGGCAGGAATTCACGGTCCCTGTGGTGGGGAGGGGGGGGAGTGAGGAGCGCGTGGGGTGGTGTGGGGTTGCGACCAGGTCCCATGTGGAAACAGTTGGATGGAACCCGCAGTGTGAAGGAGAACTGAGCAGCGGTTGGAGGGGATTCTGGGGGGCTGGGTGTCCTATGTGCCAGGCTCAAACACGGGGTGTGGAGGAGAGAGCTTCAAGGTCGGGGCTGGAGGAAGCATGTAGGCAGAGGGGTTGGGTCGGGAGGGGTTCTCTGAGCTCCCCACCCGCCCCGCAGATCTTGGACCAGCCAAGATCTCCTGGATCACAGGAGCCAGTTCCTTAAAATAAATCCCTGTCTGGACACGCCTTATTGGTTCTGGGTCTCCTGAGGACCCTGCAGTCACAGTCTCCATCCCTATTTCACAGAAGGGGAAATCAAGGCAGAGGGTAAGCGACTTGCCTTGGATGGCCCAGCTGAGAAGGGAACGGGGCGGCGCCCACGATCTCAGCTGCCCCCCACCTCGTGGGATGCACAGGCTGACGTAAGATGTGTGGCATGCCTCATCAGCCTGGGGACAGATGGTCCCCCAACTCCCACATTTTTCAAAGGAAAGCCAGCTCGAAACTCCACTTTCAAATCAGCAGGAAGTCCAGCTTCTCTACTGGGGCCTCTGCGTTCTTCCTGCATTGTCCACAAATCCAGGGGCCAACTGAGTCCAGGGCAAGGGGGGGGCAGTCTGGTTGCAAATGTGGGTGGGAAAAGGCCTCCCAGGCCCCGATCTGTCCCCCTGTGGCACTGTCTGGTGCTGCCCCTGTCCCTAGCCACCCGGTTGTGATCTTGCTACCTCTCTCTCCTGGTAGGGGCTGATACTTCCCTGTCCAGAGACTTGGGTCCTGGAGTCCTGTCCCCTGCAGACACCCCGAGGCAGGGCTGATGACATCCGATAATATTTCCCAGGCAAGACTCCCTAACCCGGCAGTCAAAGCCAAGAGACCAAATCCCCCGCTAAGTGTCTACAGGCTGGGCTGGCGAGAATCCTAATCTGTACGTGATGTTCCAAGGGCTACTGGGTTGGCCAGATCCGGGTCACTCATCACCTCTCACCTCGCGTGACAGCGTCTATGAGAAGCTGCTGACGAACTCTCTGGGGTAGAAGTGAGCCACCCCGGAGGGACCTGAGGTCTTTGCCACTCAGTAGAAATTTGGCTTCTTTTACATGGTGACATTTCTTTAAAAAAATAAAAAAAAATTTAAAAAAATTCCAGGGGCACCTGGGTGGCTCAGTGGGTTGAACCTCTGCCTTTGGCTCAGGTCAGGATTTCAGGGTCCTGGAATTGAGCCCCACATCGGGCTCCCTTCTCAGTGGGGAGCCTGCTTCCCCCTCCTTCTCTATCTGCTTCTCTGCCCACTTGTGATCTCTCTCTGTGTCAAATAAATAAATTAAATCTTTTTAAAAAGTTCTTAATCATATATCCAATATGTTTAACTCCCCAAATATCTATGAATCGCTCACTGTTGTGATTTCTATTGATGCATAACATATCACTCCAAAATGTAATGGTTTGAAACACAACAGTTCAATATTTCTCTATTGCCTCTCATGGCTCTCGGGGTAGACAGGACTCAGCAGGGGGGCCCTGGCTCAGGGTCGCTCACTGGGCTCTAGGTCTGCTACTCTACACTTCACTTTACCCTCAAGCTCACATTATGGCTGCCATAGCTCCAGGCATCACATCTTTACCTGACAGCCAAAGCGAGGAAAATGGAAGTTTTTGCCTCATGTCCCCTTTTGAAAAGAAGTCATTCCTAGAAGCCCCTCTCCCTCCACTCTCACAGATTCCTTCTCAGCCCTCATTTTCCAGGACTCGATCACACGCCCTTGCCTAACTAAGCCAATCATGGGCAAGACCACGAAGGTGGCCTGAGGTCTCTGGGCTCAGGCTGGGGACAAGCTGGGGACGAGCGTCACTGGTGACTCTCGTAGGAGACTCGTACAGCAGGGAAGATGTCGGGCCATGGGGAGGAAGTGAGATAGTCCACACTTGGCACTTAGCCCAGTGCTAGGATGTGGGGACACCTGGCAAGGGCAGGCTGTCCCCCTTAACAGACTCAGGTGTGAATGTGAAAGAGTAACAGTGTTACCCAACCTTAGCTGTCACCAACCCAGGCTCTGGAGCAGTCCCTGGCTCTTCCCAGGGTGTGAGCTGGGGCAAACGAGTTTCCTTGCCTGTGAATGAAGATAACGATTTTCTTATGACTCACCCCCAAAACCCTTCCTGAGGATCAAAGGAGGCGACACACATCCCAAGCCTAGCACAGCACCTGGCCTGGCGTTTCTGCTCTTTCTCACCTTCTTCGCCCGGGGAGGGGGCCGCCTTGCTGGCAGCTGAAACCTGGCCCCTTTCCCTTGAGTTTATTCCTGTCCTTTGTAAAGGGTCCCCAGGCTGCAGTTTCTCCTGGAGGAAGTGGGGAGAAGGAGCCCGTGTCAGGAACACCCCAACACGCCTGGCTCTTTGCTCAGAGAAGGTCCGCAGAGCACGTGGGAAGAACGGGTGGGGCAGCGGGGTCTGCTGAGCACTGAGGGCCAGGGCCGGGATGAAGCGGGGTCGGGGGGCAGGCATGGGGACATGCGGGTCTGGGGCGCCTGGACACAAGGAGGCAGGAGCCCTAGATCCTGCTGAGTGACCTCACAAAAACGTCCGCCCCTCTCTGAGCTCCAGCCTCCCGTCTGCTGCTTGTCCCTGAGCTGATAGTGGGCGACTGAGGCTTAGGCTTTATCTGACTCTGAAGCATTGTGAGATGGGCAGACCCCATGCCCCTAATCCATCAGAGTCCAGGGAGTGCCTGGGGTCACTTTGCTCGGATCTGGTTTACAGATGACAAAACTGAGGCCCAGAGAAGGTAAACCTTGGTCTGGGCTTCCCACTCCTGGTCCCTTTTGGCCACCGGGCTGTGTTGTGCACAGGCTAGGGGAGGGGTTCATGCATGGGGTGCGGGGGGGCTGGGTGCACCCCTGCCTTCAGTCTGTCTCTGTCTTCTCCAACTTGCGCTCTCTCTCACTGTGTCTTCCCCATGTCTCTTCCTTCTCTCTAAACCCAAACCCTTTTCTATTTTTCCTCCTCTGTCTCCTTGTGTTTGTCTATCTCTCTGCTCCTACCTCGGTCTCTGTCTTTCTTGTCTCTGTGTCTCTGTCTTTCTATGTCTCTGCCACTCACAGCCAGTCTCTATCCCTCTCTGCCTCCCCACCTCCAATCCCACGACTTCTCTGTGGCTTTCCAAACAGTTTAATATCCAAATAAAAATAAAGTTTACAAGCATGCAGGGGGGATGAGAACGGGTCGTGGTGCCTGGTGTGCAGGGCTCACAGGGGCTTACGGGTGAGTCCAACTGTGCCCCAACCTCGGGTTCCGCAGGGGGCAAGACTGGGCCCGGGGAGCCTGCTGAGCAAGCCAGCCCAGCCTCAGACACAGAAGAGCTCACTGCATGACCTTGGGGCTCCCTTGTATCCGCCCAGGTTCTGATGCTGACGAGTGGTGTGGCAGCCCACAGTCCTGGTAAAAATAGCCCAGGGAGCTGTGGCCGGCTTCCAGGTGTTGGCCTGCCCGGTTCTCTGTGGGGATAGTCCAGCGCCGTGCAGAGTGCGAACCTGCAGCCCAGAGTGGGCAAGTGACCTGCCCAAGGTCACAGAACAGGTGGGCCAGGACCTGGAGCCCGAGCCCGTCTCTACTGCTAGCGGGCACTCTGCACAGCACCGGGGACCTCCCTGGCAGCCCCCAGGTTGGGCCAGGTCCCCCTTTCTGGGTCCTGTAAGCCCAGTGCCCAACTCCACTCCAGCACTCCAGACAGTGGACCAGGACAGCTCCATTTTCCTGACTGCCTCCTGCACGTCCCTGTGAGCTCCTGGAGGCTGGCGGTAGGTGGGGGTGCGAGCGGCCTCTGCCCACACAATGCGCTCTCCAGGGATAAAGCCATGACGATAACAGCTCACGTTCACCGGGCACTCCTAACGTGCTGGGTGGGCACTTTCTAAGCACTATACGTGTATTAACTTGCTACAGCCCTGTGAGGCAGAGGCTAATCCATACCCATTTTATAGAAGAGAAGACCGAGGCTCAGAGATGTTCATGGACTTGCTCAAAGTCACAGAGCACTGTTTGGCGGAGTCCGTATTCCAACCCAGGCTGTCTGGCTGTAAATGAAGGAATGGATGAAAAAGTGCGTAGAAGTTTGGCGTTCGAGGTCCCCAAGGTCCTCTGCGACCCCAAAGGTCGCAGAGCTCCTTTGCCCACACTGGTAGCCTGGGCTCAAGACCATTCCCTTGGATTCCATTTCCAGAGGTTTTCGGTGCTGGGAGCCTGGGATACATGTTCCTACTCCGAGACTGCCCCTTCCCAGATACGGGGACTTGGGAGAAGTCCCTCTCCCTCCTCTAGCCTCGGTTTCCCCAGTCATAAGAGAGGAAACTCTACGGCTGTTCATTGAGTCTCTGATTCTTACGGGAACTGGTGGGATGGATCGGACTGGGGTCGGGGGATCCTAAGCTCAGAGCAGCCTGAAAGACCATAACCTCGAATTTGATTTCTTTGGGGGGGGAGATAAGAACAGATTTTAAAAGTACAACGAGGATTACAAGAGGACCTGAGGTTATTGTGTCTACCCGGAAGGGGCTTACCAGGAGGAGGGAAGGAGTGCTTCAACAAAAAGGGCATAAGGGCAGAGGCAGGTCAGCGGACGTGCCGGGCAGAGCTGCCCCGCCCTTGGGTGCTGGCCAAGGCGGTCCTGGCCCAGGCACCCTGGCGCTGGTGATAAGTCTGTCCTGGGAGTTTCAGCCAGAGAGGACAGGTGCAGGGGAGGGGGAGGAGGCAGGGGGACAGCCGGCTCCAGGGCTCAGGCTGAGTCATCCTGCGGGGCTGGGGTCTGGGAGCCTGGGGGGTGGGGGGAGAGAGCTATTTCTAGACAGAGAGGAGGCAGAAGTGGGCAAGTCATCTGGGCGGTGTGATTGGACCAATCAGCAGGGAAGGGCAGAGAGCTGGGGGCCCTGCGCCTGCCTGGGGGGAAATTCAGCCACTGCTACCCCTGCCTGCCCCACCGTGTCCTTTCCTCCCCGGTGATCCTACTACCTGCTGGTGGGACTCGGTGCCTCCCCCAGCTCCTCTGCCACTCCAACCCTGCCGGCCCCCGCCCCCCACCGCACCCACCCAAACATGCCCCTACCCTCTGGGCCTTCCTTCCACTCCCAGACCTCTGTTTCTCTGTCCGCTCCCCCTGACCCCTGGAGCTGTCCAGCAGCTCTGAGCCCACCAACTCTGAGCTGGGTGACCTTGGGCAAGTTCCTTGACCCCTCTGAGCACAGCTCCCTCACCTAGGAAATCAAGAGAGCACCATCTTACCACAAAAGGGAAGGCTTCAAAAAGAGGTGCCTGCGGATGACCACGTGGCGTGCGGCTCCATTTTTAGAAACGTCCAGAAAAGGCAAATCCGTAGAGGGAGACAGCAGATGAGTGGGTGCCCAGGGCAGGGCAGACAAGGGAATGGGGTTTCATTTAGCAGGGTTTCATTCGGGGTGATGGAAATGTCCTAAAAGGGATGGTAGCGATGGCTGCCAACTGGGAATATATATAAAAACCACTGACTTGTGCGATTTAAATGGGTGAAGGGTATGGAATGTGAGTGCTAGCTCCAGAAAGCTAGCGAAGAAAGGGAGATGCCTGTTCTGGGGCGGGCACACATGGGCGTCCCCCTGCCCCACGTCCTGGGCGTGCATGGGGGCTTCTTGGCCAGGGCACGAGTCATTTTCCAGGGGGCAGAAGCTGAAGGTCAGATGAGGTGACTTTGGAGGGAAAGCAGCGTGGGTCTAACTTCCACTCGCAGAAGGAGGCCACCAGAGCCGGGCTGGGCTGGGGGACATGGGGCAAAGACCTCGGACACTCAGCAGCCACTGCCAGAATTGAATCCCCCAGTTCTGTCTCTCTGTAGCTGGCTGTGTGGCCTTGGGCAAGTTGCTTAACCTCTCTGGCGGCAGTCTCTCCTGGAGAAATGGAGGTGATGCTCTTCCCAGTCCTCACTGCACGGGGCTGTAGTTAGGATAAATGACGTCATCTGTGCAGAACAGAGGGTCCAGGGAGAAGCAGATCCTGAGTGCTTGGGAAATAAGGACTCTTTCTCTGGCTGGCGGAGGGAGGAGTGAGGAGGAGGGCTGAGTGAGCGGAAGGTCCCAAATTCAGTCCTGCTCCTGCCTGGCATGAATGATCCCCCACGTGGCTAGCGCAGCAGGCTCGGCACCAGGGCCCCCATCTTCCCTTCCCCCTCCATCCTCAGCAGTCACGCGCCCTGCGTGATGTTAGAGACCTCCTTTCTGGGTCCCCTTTCGTTCATCTGTCAGAATTGGACCAAAAGAAGCTTAAGGTCCTTGTTTCTGGTGGCCTTTGCCTCCTCCCTGGTCCCACACACCCTCTGAGAAGCTGCCTGTGGCTCTAGGATTCACACCTGCCTGGCCCCGGGTCCCATGTCCTCAGTTTTTCACTGTCTTGTCCCTCAAAGGCAGGAGCTCCTCTCTGCTATGTCTCCTCCATGCCTGGTGTGTCTCAAAGCAGACTCAAGGGAGCATCTACCACGACACAGATTCACCTTGGGCTGGGTGATTGACCTTGGGCAAATCCTAGCTTTGGGTCTCAGTCCCCCCCTCCCCCCTGGAAAACAAGCCTGATAATATCTGTGTCCTCTTTGTCTTCCAGGGAAAGAGAAAGACGGACTCTAGCATCTAGGGGCAGGACAGGACCATAAATGGCACTGAACTCCACCCCAAATCTAATGCTTCATGACCCCTACCACACCCAGGCAATGCTTGCATACCTCTGGAGTGACAGCGAGCTCACTACCCATGCCACCCATTCTGCTAAATTGCTTCACGACAAGGACTGGCTCCAACAGGGGACACACACAGTAGCAGGTGCCGAAGTCTCAAAAATAAACAGGGGGGAGGTGACACGGAGGCAAGGGCATTGCTCGGGTTTGACTGCTGACTGTTACCTCCTACTAGCTCTGTGTGGCCCCTGAGACTGACTTCATCTGTAAATGGCAGTCACAACGCCCATCTTGCAAGGTCACTGGAGGCACTCCCAGCGGGCAAAGCCCCTGGGCCCATGAACATTTGTCTCCTGCCATGCTCCTTCATTCTTGGGGAGCAGGTGCTGTCATCATCCAATCTTTTTCAGATGAAGTTTTCAGGAGCACAAAATGGTTAATGAACCTGCCTGAGGTCCCACAGCGAAGGTGACAGGTAGACCCGACCTGCGCCCAGGTCCCTCGTACCTCACATGTCTCACAAGGGGCTTGACCCTGTATAGCCCAGCTCCCCTCTTATGAAATGAGCACACTGTGCTCCCCAGGAGACCCTCTAAGATTCCCTTTCTTAGAGGTCAAGACGGGCTGGTGGTTTTCCATCGATATTTTTAGTCCTGCCCCCACCTCATTGTTTTAGATCCAGGGAGCAGAGCCTCCGAGGTCCTCTGTGTGCTCTGCCAGCTCCCCGGGGTGTGTAACCTTAGCAGGTTTGTTAAGGAGCACAGATGACAAGCTGCCTGGAATCTGAGCTCTCTGACCCTCCTCCCCCGCCTATTCCCACAGTGACCAGGTTCCACTGGGGGTGACTCGACAGAAGCTGCCCGCCCCTACGCGTCCCGGCCAGCTGGCATCCACAGGAAGGGACAGGGCAGTGCTCCCGGGGGCTGGACAAGAGGAGCCAGCTCTGGGCAGTGAGCTCTGCCATGCTCGGCTCTGCCATGTCCACTCAGCTCGGCCTCTGCAGGAGCACGCAGCCTGCAGGAGAGACCCCCTTCCTGGCTCCCAGAGAGTGGGCAAAGGGGGCTGGGAAAGGGCAGAAGTCACCTGCGGCCCCCTAAGGCCAGGGCGCAAGTCTGAGCTCTGCCGTGTGATGTCGGGTGATGTCACTATACCTGGTTCTTCATGAAATGCACACAGAGTAGCAGCCATCTTACAAGGTTGTCATGACGATTGACTCCACATCATATGTGTACAGCCCTGAGCGCAGTGCCGAGCACTGAGAAAGGGCTCCCAAGTGGGAACTGTTGTTACGTATCCACATATTTGCACAACAGATATTTAGAAAGTGTTGAATTCATTACCCATCACTTCATAACAAAGGACTCCAGAACTCCGTGGCTTAAAATAGTCCGCATTTATTTATGGTCTCCGGTATCTGTGGGTCAGGAACTTGGGAACAGCCCGGCTGGCTGGCTCTCTCAGGTCCCTTGCGAGGTGGCCTTCAGGACCTGGTGGGACTGCCCTCATCTGAAGGCTGGACGGGGGCTGGAGGGGCCCGCTTCCAAGGTGGCTACCAAAATCACAGTTCAAGCTCTCCTAGCCTAGTGTGACGATGTGTGAGTTCGTGTGCGTGCACATGTGTGCGGTGAGCGCAAAAAAACAACAGAGCACCCCAAAGAAAGCCCTGAGACACGCTGTCTAAGGAAAACAAGCAGGATGGCATGGCGGCGTACAACAAAGTGGCCAGGGGGAGGGCCTCCTCAGAGAGAAGTTGAGGAAAGGCGGGCAGGTATGCTGCTCCCAGCAGAGGGAACAGCATCTGTGAACCGTGAGAGGAGACGGTGTGGCAGCTGCAGGGAACAGCCTGCCTGGCTCCAATGCTCATTTGCTTCCCGCACTGGCCTCAGTCTCCCCATCCGTGAATGGGGTTAACAACAGTCCTACCTCCTGCGGGGTGAAAGGCATCGGGAAGGTACCCCCAGGGAAAGCCCTTAGCACGGCGCCTGACGCTGAGTCAGTGCTGGGGACTGCACGTGTCCTGTGTCCTGATCGTATTCAACAGCGGCACGCAAGCCTGACAGAGACCCAGCGCCGGTCGGAACCGGGATGCCTAACGAGAGTGAGGCGCCATCTCGAGCATTTCGTGACGCCGCTCTCCCTTCGCCATGATCGTCACTAGCAGAGAGTGTCCTGTGGTCTGGGGGCGGGAGCAGAGCTGCTGGGGGTGGGGGGTGATTCCTCTGAGCCTGTAGGGGAGGGGTGGTCAGAAGGGCGCAGGAATCTGGAAAGGGGCAGCAGGGGACACAGGATGGAAGGGAGCCCACAAGGGGGCTAGGGAGCAGCAGACTGTTCAGTGTAGCTTGGGGAGCTCACACCCTAGGACCCTGCAAACAAGGAAGGGGGTGAGTGAGGAGAGCTGGCAGGCCTGGAACCTCACACTTGAACTGGCCTTCTGGTGGGGTGGGGGTCGATGAGCAGGAGTGAGACAGGGATGGATTGATTTGTGTTCTAGAAGCTTCCTTGGGCTGCAGAGAAGCGGAGGAGGGGCAGTGAGGCTGGTGGAAGCCCAGATCCAGGCTGGAGATAGGGAGGCCTGGCTCAGGGCAGTAGCTTTTGGAAACGGAGGGGAGGGGAAAGGGGAGCTAAAGAGAGGTGGGAGGTGGGGGGAGGGGAAAGCGAGGTCCCCACCAAGCCTCTCCTCCTTCTCAGGGGTCTGTCCTAATTGGCTCCCTCCTGTCCTCTCCCCAACCCTAAGACAACAGTGGTAGAGGCAGAGGTAGAGGTAGAGGTGGGACGTGTTCAACATCCCTCCCTTAGAGCACTCATGTCCGCAGTGGCTATGGTTCATGGAGTTCCAAGTGTATCCCCTGCACGTGCGCGCACACACCCCATCTCATGTAAAACCACGATGACCTAGAAGGTAGACATTATGGCTCCCATTTTGCAAATGAGAACCTCAAGGATCAGAGGGGTCATTGCTTTGCCCCAAGTCACACAGCTAGTGAGAGTCAAGATTTCACCAAATTAGCTAATATAGGGGAAGTGCTTACCCCATGGCCTGGCCACCATAGGCCCCTCTGTTCACCAGGATCAGCAGCTAGATCTGCCTGGCCGCAAAGCCCATGGTGCCCTGGGGGCCTCGTGGGTTCCTCTGTTTAGCTGTTTGTCATCCCTGCTGGGCCTCGGGGTCCTGCAGAGCAAGAATCAGGCCAGGTTGCCCTGAGGGTCGCCGGCACCCCACCCCTCTACGGGGCCGACCCAGAGCATGTGGTCAGTGTCTGTCGAGAGAGTGAAGCTCCTTGAGGACAAGGACTACGTTTGTCTCTAAGAATCATGGGATTTCCTCAAGTGCAAGATGAGGACGGTCATTCAGGTCCCTTTTGGCTCAGCCTTGTCAGTTCACGATGAGGATCCGGCCGGATGGAAGATGAGGAGGAGGTCTGCCTGGCTGTGTCTCCTGGTGCTTCTGTGGGTCCCCGAGGCCCTGCGGGAGCGGCAAGCCTCCTCATGGCCACTAGGTGGCGCGATCGGCTCATGGGTCTCCCTGAAGGCGGTCCTCCGGAGGAATTCCCTCCCAGGGGTTCCAGGGACCACAGCCACCTCCCCCTCCCCCTGCAGACCAGCCGGCCTCCAGAGGCAGGGTGTATGGGCGCTGGGCATGGGCCTTAGGGTCAGACCAACTTGCAGCTGGAGGCTCCATGAGAGGCCGTCCTCAAAGCGGGTGTCCTCATCTGTGATGGGGGACGACTGCAAGTCCCTTCTGGGGCACCATGGAGACCCAAGGACATCAAGCATGGTGGTGTCTCTCTTGCCTCGTTCAGTGAGTCCTGTCTGTCGCCGGTCATTACCACCCGTCCCCGCGTCTCCCCTGGGAGGAACCGCGGGCAGCGCGCCCAGAGATCTGGGTCTGCATCTGCCCTTCCCATCTCTGGTCCTGTGTTGGCTTCGGCCAGCCTTGGGAGACTCGGAGAGTCGTGGAATAATAAGGACTTGGAGGTCAGACAGCCTTGGGTGTGAATCCCGCCCACTTCTCTTCTTCCCAGCTGTGTGACCCTGGGCCCCTCTGGGCCTCTCTGGTGATTAACTAATTATGTGTGATTCTTTGTTCTAAGTCTGCCTTCTTGGCTCCGCTGTCAGTTCCACGAGGGCCAGGATCATGTCTCAGCAGCTCACCTCCAGAAACACTCAGCTCAGCGTCGGACACAAAGTACGTCTTCCATAGACAGGAGCTGGCATTATTAATTAATAAGACCATGATGATTACTGCCTACGTTCACTCAACAACAGCAGCCAGCTCCACGTTCAGAGATTTCCCCGTGCTGTTTCAAACAGTCCTCAGACATTATCTCTATTTTAAGGGTGAAGAAACGGGCCCAGAGAAGTGAGGTCCTTGCCCAAGATCACACAACTCCAAAGTGTCTGAAGCTGGGATCGGACACCTAGCTCCTTGAGAGACAGGAGGATGACCCGCATCCTCAAGCCCAAGGAACGTCACCTTACATTACAAAGGCAGTCCTGCTGGTGTGACTCAGGATCCTGACATGAGGACATGATCTGGGATTATTCAGGTCGGCCTGAGGAATCCCAAGAATCCTTCTAAGTGGGAGGCAGGAGTATGAGGAGTGAGAAGGCGAGCGGAGCAAAGGTGATGTGGAAATCAAGATAGCATGCATCCTAGACAAGCCTTCTCCACGGAAGCTTCCAGAAGGACCCAGCCCCACTGACACCTGTCACCCAGAGAGACTGGTGTGGGAGTTCTGGCTTCCAGAACTCTAAGGTAGTAAAGGTGTGTTGTGGTAAGCTACCAAGGGTCTGGTCACCTAATGTGGTCATGATAGCGGCAAGAAACGGCCAAAGAGACAAAGGAGATAGTGTCCAAAAGCCCCTGGCATCCAGTTAGAGCTCACGAAATGCTCTTCCCTTCCCAGCCCTAATCTTCTTTCTTCTGGTTGTAACAAAATGGCAGAGGGAGAAAGGACTCCCGGGATTTTGCAGCTCAAAGAGCCCATTTTACAGATGAGGAGCCTGAGGCCAGAGTTAGGGGACGGCTCGCCTCATATCACAGAGGGAGCTGTCTCCCACGCCCAGTCCTGGAGCTGCTCGCTCTGTTCTTCCACAAGCCAGCATTGGGCAGCCAGGAAGGTATCAAGTAATCCAAACCCATTTTCCAGGTGAGGAAATTGAGGCCTGGTGTTGTCCAAGAGAGCAGCAACGGGAGCCCCAAGCTGACAGGACACGAGCAAACCCGAAGCTCTGGGAGTCCTTCTCCACATGAGGCCCTCCCCTCCCCCTACGGAGCCGCTCCTCCGTATTTGTCCCCAGCAGACAGAGGCCAGCGGGGTCTGGGAAAGCCACGTCAAGAGCAGCCCAGCTGTGGTGGAGGAATTCGAGAGCAGCTCCTTGGTGGCCTTCAGCCTGGGAAAGCTCTGAGGTCTTCCTGTCCCCGCCTGCCTTGCCCCTCCCACACGGCCCTGTGCCCCCCACAGCTGTGACAAGTTCCCTGGAGGCAGTGTCCACTGGAGCTGGAGGGGAGAGCCATCTAGGAAGGGGACTTGATCCCTGATCCCGAGCCAGCGGGTGGCACCATTTGGATCACCTTAAACCAAGCCTGGGGCCTGAACTGATCCGGGGAACTGTGGGTCTCCCTGTCCCGGCCCATGGGGGCCACCGGCGGCACCGTCACACTCAGCAACACCCGCATGTTCTTCCTAAAGCAGTCATATGCACGGTATCCTCCCTCTACAACAGCCCTGCAGAGGTCAGGATGCTACTGTCCCATTTGATGGACGAGGAAACCGAGGCTCAGGAAGGGGGCGTTGCCCAAAGTCAAGGCCCCACGTGGCAGCACTGGGCCTCCGCTAACTCTAGGAGCTCTCGGGGATGACCCTGGAACTCACTCTGGCCCGCGCTGGTCTCAGCCTTGCTGTGGGACCTGAGTCCCACTCCTTCCTCTCGGAGCCCGGGCTCTCTCCGCTGTGAACGCAGAGGCAGGGGTGCCGCGAGGAATAAAAGCAGGGGGCCCTGCTCCCCGGCCTCTGCTCATTGCCCCATCACCGCTAGCCCCCATCGTGGGCACACTTCAGTTACTAAGTAACCGCCAATAATACTGTGCGCCCTGCGTGCGGGACCCCGACACGGAAGTCCCTGCCTGCGAGCTGGCATTCTGGTCCAGGAAAGACAGCCGCCACAGTAAGTGTGCACGGTCGCCAGCGTGGTCGGAAGGAGTAAGTGCCGGGGCCGAGGGGCTGCAGGCTGGGGACAGGGGCCCATTTACACCTGTCATGTGGGAGGTGAGGGTTTGACCACGAGGCTCCCAGAGGCCAGGGAGGCCCGAACAGCGAGCATCCTGGCCGCGGCAGGGGGGACAAGGGGTGGGTGGGGTTCAGCAGAGCCACAGACCATGGTGGCCATGGGGCAGCTGGGCTTTCACATGACTGAAGTGGGAGCCATCAGAAAGGGTCCTTGTTGTCAACTAACCTTCCAAAGCCTGAGACAGGGCCTTGGACCCGGGGTCACCGTTGGAGGGGAGGGAGAGCCACCCTCCACCCCTCCCCATGGCCCAGCCCCCCCTAAAATGCTTCTGGAAACGAGGATCAGATGGGTGCAAGGTGCCAGTGCTCAAAGGGACCTCGGAGGTGGTTTGTCTGACAGGTGAGGCAGGGAGCCTGGAGAGGGAGGGGCTCGTCCCAGGCCACTCGGCACATGGTGGCCCAATCAGCAGTAAAGCCCAAGGCTGCGACCTCCCAGAGCCTTTCTCCTCCTTCTGGTTTCCTTCTTCTGGCCCAGATCTAAGAAGTCCCCCAGGGCCCTCTAGGGGTTTGCCTTTGCAAAGGCCCCTCCAGCTAGGGGTCTCTTCCAGGCTGTGGGGCTGCCCCTATGGCCGGCAGAACCTGTGTCCACCTGGGGCAGTCGCCCACCTGCGCTCCGCACTGAGGCGTGTTTGTGTGTGTGCGCAGGCTCGGCCCCTGCTCCTGGCCTCCTCCCAGGCGTCTCGCTCCCTAGGGCTTCTGTTCCAAGCACGGACGCAGGGACATGGTAAGCCATGGCTGCCCCACGTCCAGGGTTGCCCTCATGGAACAGTAAACAAAATAGGCAGCTCCTGCCCCCTCTCTCTGTCTCTCTTTTAAAGATTTTGTTTATTTGAGAGACAGAGAGAGCATGCATGAGTCAGGGGAAGGACTGAGGGAAGAGAGAAAATCTCAAGCAGACCCTGAGCTGAGCATCGAGCCTGAGGCAGGGGTCCATCTCACAACCCTGAGATCATGACCTGAGCTGCTTAACTGACTGAACCACCCAGGTGCCCTGTCCCTCACCTCCCTTTCTTCCCCATTCCATGGATGTCATGGCAGTCTGTAGGTGGCAGCTACAGACTGCTGAGACCAGCCCCTCAGCTTCAGTTCAAGGATAATGAACACCTGTCTTCTGGTCACTGGTGTTCCAGCAATTCTCCTCTCTATCTTACTGCCCATTTCTTCATCTTTCCACTTACTAACTCAGTTATCCCACCCATACGTCCATCTACACACCACTGGTCTGAATAGCCACCAATCTCTGTCTGATTGTGATCTATCCTCTCATCTATCCACCCCGCCCACCACCCACCCACTCACCCATCCACCCACCTGTCCATCCATCCATCCATCCATCCACCCACACATCCACCCATCCATCCATCCATCCATCCACCCACCATCCATCCACCTATCCATCCATTCATCCACCCACCATCCTTCTATCCATCCATCCATCCACTTACTCACCCATCCTTTCATTCATCCATCCACCCATCCACCCACCATCTATCTACCCATCCATCCATCCACCCATCCATCCACCCATCCATCCATCATCCATCCATCCATCCACCTATCCATCCATCCATCCACCCATCCATCCACCCATCCATCCATCATCCATCCATCCATCCACCTATCCATCCATCCATCCACCCATCCATCCACCCATCCATCCATCATCCATCCATCCATCCACCTATCCATCCATCCATCCACCCACCATCCACCCACCATCCATCTATCCATCCATCCACCTATCCATCCACCCATCCATCCATCCACCCACCCATCCATCCATCCATCCATCCACCCACCATCCATCTATCCATCCATCCACCTATCCATCCACCCATCCATCCATCCATCCACCCATCTATCCATCCATCCACCCACCATCCACCCATCCATCCATCCATCCATCCACCCACCATCCATCTATCCATCCATCCATCCACCCACCATCCACCCACCCATCCATCCATCCATCCATCCACCCATCCATCCATCCATCCACCTATCTATCCATCCATCCACCCACCATCCACCCACCCATCCATCCATCCATCCATCCACCCATCCATCCATCCACCCATCCATCCATCCATCCATCCATCCATCCACCTATCCATCCATTCATCCACCCACCATCCACCCACCCATCCATCCATCCACCCACCATCCATCCACCCATCCATCCATCCATCCATCCATCCACCCATTCATCCATCCACCCATCCATCCATCCATCCATCCACCATCCATCCATCCATCCATCCACCCACCCATCCACTCATCCATCCATCCATCCATCCATCCACCCACCCATCCACTCATCCATCCATCCATCCATCCATCCATCCATCCATCCACTGATCCATCCATCCTTCTATCCACCTATCCATCTAGCTTACACTCTCCCTCATTCACTTATTGTCAGCCCCAAACCTATCTCTTTGCCTGTTCACTGGTCTGCTTATCCATCCACCCATCTATCCTCCTACCAGTTTCTCCACCCAGCTATCCATTCACCACCTTCCTCCTATCCATCCATCACCCCACCCTACTTTCTAGTGTCCTGCCAACCGACTTGCCAGCCTGGGTACTGGTCCCACCCACCCATTCATGTCACATTAACAGGGTGTATCCTCTGTACTCCGCAGTGCTGCAGTGCTGCTGTAGGAATCGTCACCACTACCCCTCGCTTTACACCAGGCATTCTACCTACCTCCTCACTTGGTCCTCCCAACAACCTACCCTGATTGACAGGTGGGGGAGTACTCTGGAAAACCTCAACTGGACAATTGTCATGTTGCTTAATTCTTTTTTTTTTTTTTATGTTGCTTAATTCTAACAGCGGCTCTACAAGGGAGGTATGTCATAATTTTTCCAGTGCAGAAACCAGAGCCATGGGATGGCCTGAAGTCACAGCACTAACAAATGACAGGATTTGGACCCAAGTGCCCTGACTTCAAGTTCAGTTCTCCTCCATCTGACGACTGCTGCCTGGGCTCTGGTCTGGGCATCAGAGACCCACTGTCCGGTCCTGGCGGCCACGTTGGTGTGTGATCGTGTATGACAAGTCAGGTTTGGGGCCTCAGTTTTCTTGCCCATAAAAGAGGGCTTGTGGGAGTGGCTCCTGACGTGCCAGGATTCCTGGGGCTCTTCGTTTCTTCCCAAATTCTCGTCCTCATGAAAGGCCTTGAGGGACCAGGACAGGAGCTGGGTCAGGAAGATTTCAGGACATGGCTCAGCCCAGCGTGGACCCACTTGTGACTCACCCTGGGACATGGCTCAGCCCAGCATGGACCCACTTGTGACTCACCCCCTTCGAATACACCACATCAGGGCCTGACCCCAGAGTGTTCATTTCCTAACTTGCCTTCAGAGCCAGGCAACCCGCAGCCAGGGAGAGGGGGCCAGACCCTGAGCAGAGGAGAGTTCTGCCTGCCTCCTGCTTGCTGTGAGGTCTTGACAATTCCCTCCATTTTCTCATCTGCCCACCAGGCTAGTGATACCCCCATGAGGACCAAATGACATAATAGGGTGTGGGCATGTTCCACGCTGCTTCTCCTCCCCCTTCCCTCATATGTAAATAGCAGGGTTGGGCTTGAGCAGAGGTGCCCACAGGGGACCCGTGGGTGGACTTCAGGAACCCTGAAACCATAGGCAGTATTTTGTAGGTGCATGTGCAGTCTTCTACTAAAAGGTCCGTCTTCCATCAGATTTTCAAGAGGTCTGTGATATTGTCGCTACTAATCATTTATTGAGTGCCCACTTGAGCCCCTATTGTGCTAAGTGCTAATACACCTTATCTCATCGAATCCTCACCAGACAGTGAACCTCAACAGTGATCCAGCTCCGGGACTCTAGAGCCTCATTGTCTGGGATTAAATCTTGCCACCATGACTTCTCAGCTGTGTGATCTTGTGCCAGTTACCCAACCACTCTGGGCTTCATTTTCCTCAGCTCTCAATTGCATGACAAATGTATTTCCTTCCTAGGGTTGCTGGGAAGAGTGCGTAGAGTTACAGAGCGTAGAGTCATGCCTGTCCCTAAGCAAGGGTTCAGTAAACATTGTCTTAAAGTAGATAAGGAAATGGGGACTCAGAGAGATCCTGGAACATGTCTGGGGCCAGCCAGTGGAGAGAGAACCCAGATTCTAACCCGGGTGGTCTGACCTCGGAGCGCTCCTACTCAATGGCTATGTTTAACCTGCGCACTCTCATAAGGAACCTGACCTCATGCCACGCGGCCCCAGTTTCTACCTACGGGACTCTAGATCCCAGTGACAAGGGAGAGAGGCTGGCCTGGCTCCTCTCCAAGCTTCCCTGCCATCTCTGACCCGGGAGGCTTCTCCGTGTGAGCCCCCGGTCTGGGGGCACAGACCCAGCAGGTGACATGCCTCTAGAGGAGGTGCTTAGAAAGAGCCGGAGAGAGGAGGGTGCGCGTGAGCATGTGCGTGCACCTGAACACGTGCGTGTCCCCCCCTCTGCCACCCACAGGTGCGGCTCCCAGGGTTCCCTGCACAGCCTCCCAGGGGAGGCGCCCCCGCAGGTTCTGCTCCTTCCTGGGGCCATGTGACACTGGTGGGGGGGGTGCGTGGGAGGGAGGAGGAGACGAGCTCCCCGCTGACTGACAGCTCTCCCTCGGGGCGGGGAGCTCCGGGGGCTGCAGCCCTAGCCCCAGATGGCTTTTCTCAGACAGGGGAAGAGATGGGGGCTGGGCTTTTCTGGGCCACTTCCTGGCTTGCTGTGACCTACAGGAACCTCTTCACTTCTCTGGGCCTCACTTTGCTCATCCATCAAGTGGGGACAGTTGCTGCAGCCCCACTGGGTGGTGGGAGCGTGGCAGAAGTTTGCATGTAAAATATGCAGCCCCGAGCGGACTCGGCACCCCAGTTTCTTCACACTCCACGCCCCCAGGAGGCAGAGAGGGACTGCTGGTTTGAGACAGGACATGGCATCCTTCCGCATCTGGTGGCAGGGGCACTTTAGCAGAGACAGGAGCTGGAGACCTGGCAGGGACTGGGGTGGCCTGGGTGAGTGAAGGAGCTACAGCTCCTGATGTCAGGAAGATGGCTCTGGACAGCTTAACTTGCGACCTGGTGGAGCTGAGTCAATGAACCTCCTTCTCCCTCTGGGCCTCAGTGTCCCTTTTGTCCAACTGGGTCTCAGGACTTCCACCAGCTAGCCTACCCTGTGGGGGCAGGGCAGGGTACCACTGGGCAAGGCCGAGGGCTGGGGTGGGGGACAGGTTTCCCCTCTCCGGGTATATGTGTTCATTTGCTCACTCCTTCAGCAAATACCGTCTGAGTGAGCATCTACCCTAAGCCAAGTTCTAGGTGCTCGGGGCACAGCAGTAGTCAAGGTCATACCTTAGGAAGCTGACACTCCGGTGGGGGCAGTCAGATTCCACAGAGCAGATAGTGAAAAGCACCTGCGAGGAAAATAAAAGGGTGGGGGGATGCCGAGGGACTGGGGTGTCTGTCAGGTAGAGGGTCCGAGAAGTCCTCTTCCGGGCGGGGGCGCATTTGGGCAAGACCCTGAAGGAATCAGGTGGGGCCATGTGCACAGCTGGGGCAAGTGCGCTTCTGGCAGAGAGCACAGCAAGGGCAAAGCTCTGAGGCTTTAAGCTGGTTGGCATGTGTGGCGATTGGCAAGAAGGCTTGGCAAGAAGGCGTTGGGGCCAGAGTGCGGTGAACCCGGCAGGTGGGAGGAAGCAGTTGGGTCAGAGAGGGAAAGGTTGAGGGGCGCCTGGGTGGCTCAGTTGCTTAAGCCGCTGCCTTCGGCTCAGGTCATGATCCCAGCATCCTGGGATCGAGTCCCACATCGGGCTCCTTGCTCAGCGGGAGCCTGCTTCTCCGTCTGCCTCTGCCTGCCACTCTGTCTGCCTGTGCTCACTCTGACAAATAAATAAATAAAATCTTTAAAAAAAAAAGAAAGAAAGAAAGAGAGGGAAAGGTTGGGGCAGAAGAGGTGATCAAAGCTGCTTAGGGATCCTTGTTTCCCTGGGCTAGGGAGAGGGAGCATTCTTTGGGGTCACCCCTCCAAGACCCCTGCCCCCAAGTATAACAATCCCCTTGGGCTTAGCAGCTGGACAAGGACGTGCTCTTAATATCTGGACCAGCCTGATTTGTTCACATGAGCCTACCCTGCAGATGAAGAAACTGAGGCTTGAACGGGAAAAAAGACGTCTCCCCCGCCGAGCCCCCAACCGCCTAGTGTGCCTCAACCTTGGGGCATGTCGCCCCACTTTGGCGCACTGCAGTCCTCTTTCAAAATGATGTTTGTGAAAATTAGTCTTGGTAAAGATAGCTAAAAAGCATGGGTTGGGATGTTTTTAGCTGCCTGAAAGCCGGATAAAAGGTTCTGTTGTTGCAAAAATGCTCTTCTTGTGTATGCTATAAGCATCCATCAATTTCAGAAATTATCCAGCCTCACTAACTAAAAATGACGGGTGCTTTTTGAATTTGAGATGAAGAGGGTTTTTTTGTTTTTTTTTTTTGTGCTGTTAATGGTGGTTTACTCATGTCAGACTCTTTTCCTAGCCTGTGTGTAATATCCTAAATTTCAAGGAGGCAGGCATTGATTCTTTTTCATCTCTTCAGCCCTGGCAAAGTAGGTGCGCCACTAACATTTGCTGAAGAGGTTTTTCCTGAATGGCCATTCTGAAATCTACAGTCGTGAGAGTCTGTGTATTCCCGTGTGGGGGAGAGGCATATAGTATGTTGTTGGATGGATGGGTGGGTGGATGGATGGATGGATGGATTTGGGTCAAAAAAAGAAATGCCTTGGGACGCCTGGGGGGCTCAGTCAGTTAAGCATCTGACTTTGGCTCACGTCATGATCCAGGGCCCTGGGGTCAAGTTCTTCATTGGGCTCCCTGCTCAGTGGGAGCTGTCTGCCACTCCCTCTGCTTGTGCTCACTGTCTCTGTCTTTCTCTCTCTCTCTCTGACAAATAAATACATAAAGAAAACATTTTTTTCTTTTCTTTCTTTTTTTTTTTTTTTTTTTTTAGATTTTGTTTATTTGACAGAGGTCACAAGTAGCAGAGAGGCAGGTGGGGCAGGAGGGAAGCAGGCTCCCCTTTGAGCGGAAAGCCCCATGCAGGGCTCAATCCCAGAACTCTGAGATCATGACCTGAGCCGAAGGCAGAGGCTTTAACCCACTGAGCCACCCAGGCGTCCCTAAATAAGTAAAATCTTAAAAAAAAAAAAAAGACATGTCCTTGGGGCACCTGAGTGGTTCAGTCAGTTGAGCATCAAACTCTTTTTTTTTTTTTTTTTAAATTTATTTTTTATTTTCAGCATAACAGTATTCATTATTTTTCACCACACCCAGTGCTCCATGCAATTCGTGCCCTTTATAATACCCACCACCTAGTACCCCAACCTCCCACCCCCCACCCCTTCAAAACCCTCAGATTGTTTTTCAGAGTCCATAGTCTCTCATGGTTCACCTCCCCTTCCAATTTCCCCCAACTCCCTTCTCCTCTCTAACTCCCCATGTCCTCCATGCTATTTGTTAGAGCATCAAACTCTTAATTTCAGCTCAGATCATGATCTCAGGTCATGAGATCGAGCCCTGCCTCTGGCTCTGTTCTCGGTGGGGCATCTGTTTGAGCTTCTCTCTCCCTCTCTCTCTGCCCCTCCCCCTGGCTCACATGGCTCACTCGAAAACAAATAAATAAAATCTTTGGGGGGAATAAAAAGGTACAACTCTAAATTACATGTAGCCAGGAACCACAAGCTTGAGACCTCTGGGCATTAGGGTAAGGAGGAGAAATCATATTCTAAGGGATAGATTGTGAGCTAAAAGCTTGAAAAGAAATTCCCCCCAGAGTTCAGATCCAGTCACAGAGATGCTACCAGGGACCTACCAGCCCTCACCACATTATGCTACGTAAAAAGTGTTCCCCAAGTTCAGCTTCTTACAGCACTACTGTTGATTTTTTGCTCCTACTGCACATCTGGGGCAGGGGATCAGTAGCTGTGGCTCAGGTCCCAGCTGTGCAGAGTCAGGTCAGTTGCACATGTCTTTCCTTCCCCCGGGTTGAAGAAGCAGTTCTTATCCGGGCTGCATGTCCTCCTGGCAGAGAGCAGGAGCCTAGCAGGGAAGGAGAAAACTTCACCGCCTCTTCAGGCCTCCACTGGAAACTTCCACACTGTCACTTAGGCTCACATTCTGAGGGGTCACAGGGCCAAGCTCAACACCAATGGGCGGGGCTGCTGAGGACTACTTGCTGGACAATAATATAGTCATAATCTATTACTAGGGATCTAGGGGTCCCCGAGTCTAGTAGATTTTTAGCTGTTCTCAAAAACACTCCCAACCGCCTTGAGCCATGGTGAATTAGGGAATGCTGAGATTGGGGGTGGCCACAAGTGGCCCAGGTTCCAAGACCGCCCCCTTCAGCAAGAATACCTCCACACGGCTGTCGTGGTGCTACATACCTTTCCATTTGAAAGCTGCTTTAAAAAAAAGTAAGGCGGGGGGTGGGAGGTTGGGGTACTAGGTGGTGGGTATTATAAAGGGCACGAATTGCATGGAGCACTGGGTGTGGTGAAAAATAATGAATACTGTTATGCTGAAAATAAAAAATAAATTAAAAATAAATAAATAAATAAATAAATAAATAAAAAAGTAAGGCGTTTTAAAATTCATTAATTAATTAAAATAAGACATTTTTTAAAAAGTCATTAGTCTAATCCAAATCCCCCATATTACAGAGAGAGGGAGACTGTGATCTTAGGAAGGTACAGGTATGATCCTGATCAGTGAGTGGCACCTAGGTTAGTATGTGTTCACGTAGTCATTCAACAAACATCTACCATCCACCAACTCGGGGCCAAATTTTGGCCATCAGAACATTCTCCTTCATTGTATCTCTGTTTTGAAACTACCTTGGGCTTCATCTATCCATTCATTCATTCAGTCGGTATTTCTGAGGGCCTACTATGCGCCGGGCTGTGCTTTTGGCCCTGGGAATGTAGCAGTGAGCAAACCCAATTTTCTGACTCCACGGAATTTGCATTCTAGGGGAGACCCGGATCACCAATAAATCAGCTGCATATATACAATGTATAGTAAGTACCATGGAGAAGAATGAGGCAGAGAGAGCGCTGGAGGGGTTATTCTGAGCAGAGTAGCTACTCTTTGACTCTTTGACTGGAGATGTAAGCAGATGGACAGAGCAGATACAAAGATCCTGAGGTCGGTGTGTAACCGAGGAGCTGGAGGCAGGCAGAAGACCTCTGCAGGAGTGGGCCGGGAGGTCTGAGAGGGGTCTTGAGCCTCAGAGGTCCCAGGAAGGAGTCTAGCTGTCCTGCCAAGGGAGGTGGGGATCCTGTGGGTGGCTTGCATGGGGGGAGGCAGGGGGAGGAGGTCCGATTGGCCTGTTGTCTGGGTAGAGACCGTGTAAAGAACTGCGGTCAGCGAGACCTAAGAAGGAGGCTCTTGCCACCATGTGGGGCTCAGAGGGGCTGGGGGCTGGCTTCAGCATGGTCCGAGCTCTGGGACGGCCACATGGGGCTAAAACCAGTGAGCAGGGGGTGCCGGCTGGCTTCTGGGAGTGACTGACAATGGACAACAGGGTGTCCTCTGGGGTGAGGCCAAGCCCTGAGCGTGCTCATCGGCTAGAATTTGGGCTGCTAGCGGGTGTGTGAACGTCCCCTCCCCATTGTCCTGTGCCAGCCCTCAGGAAAGCTGCCCAGGATGGCGGGCCAGGCTGGATCTCTGATTCCAACCACGCTCAGAGCTCAGCTGCCTTAGCCACTTAACCCCATCCCAACCTCGCACCTCTCCAGCACTCTCCCTGCCCCCTCCCTCCCTGGAAAAAGCAAAGGAGCTCCTGGGGGAGGGGCTACTCTTCTCCTCATTGTATTTCTGCCTGGTTATCTCCTTCCAAGCTCAGGCAAACCCCCTCCCCAGGAGCCTTCTCCAGCAACCCCCACTTTGCACTCCCCATTCTGTGTTCCAGTAGCCTTCCTAAAGTAGAATTTTCCCCCTTTGCTCTATTTGATTGATATCTGTCTGCCTCACTCACTCAATGATGAGCTCTGTGAGGGCTGTCTTTCATTTTGGGGGTGAGCTGGGGCGGGGGGGGGGGACATCACTGATGTCTTCCTCACTCTAGCAAGTTCCATGTCCCTAATAACTCGGGAAGTCATGTTCCCTGCCTCTGGGGTGTTTTCAAGTCCTGACTCCCCCAAGGGCCAAAACCTGATGGCCAGGAGCTGTCTTGGGATCGGGATCCTGGGAAATTTTTTCCCCAGTGTCTTTTTTGTGGTAAAACACATATGACACACAATTTCTCATTTTTACCATTTTTAAATGCACGATTCAGTGGCGTGGGCATATCCGCATCACTGTGTGGTCCTTGCTCCGAAACTCTTTCCCTCTTGCAAAGCTAAAACCTTGCACCCATTAAGCAAGAATCCCTCATCCCCCTCCCCCAGCCGCTGTCGACCCCCGTCTATTTTCCGTCTCTATGAATGTGACCTAGTCTCTAGGGAGAAGACAAGTGGAATCATACAGACTCCTCCCCCACAGTCTGGTACCTGGAGATTCGTCCCTCTGCCTTCTGAGTCCGGGTTCCCAGCCTAGCTGACCCTGCCTGCTGTGCTCCTAAGGAGGGCACCCGCTCCCCGACCAATTTCCCCGCTGGCCCTCAGTTTCCTCATTTGTAAAAGAGGAAAACCCAAAATGCCTACCACAAGCCGGCCGTGAGGGAGAGATGAGGTAAGGGGTGTGGGCTGGCATACAGTAGGTGCCCAATCAATGCTGGTGGATCTGAGCTGAATTGAAGGTGACTGCTTGCATTTTCTGAGCAACTCTCCAGGTCCTGCCCCACAGGAAAGAGGTGAAAGAGTTTCTGCCAGCGCCCAAGGAATGAGTCTCTGTCTCTAATTATAGAGACACCACAAGAGACACCACCAAACCACATCCCCAAAAGATCACCGAGCTCGTCGCCTCCAAGACAACCTCCAACGATTGTCCCCTCCTGGTATTCACGCTGTTGTGTGTTCTCCTCCACACTGAATAACCACCTGGATATTACAGCAAAGATGTGTGTGATTTCTAAGGCTGAGTCATAAAAAACACAGTGTGGGAGAAGCCAGCCACCATGTTGTGAGCCCCCCTCCCCGCCAGCCAGTGGCCAGAATCAACGGTCCACTGGAGGAAGTCACCTTGGACGTGGGTCCTCCAGCCCCAGTCCAGCCTTCCGATGAGGGCAGCCCCTGGCTGACGTTCGACTACAGTCCCATGGGAGCCCGAGAGCCCGGGGCACACAGCTAAGCTGCTCCCAGATTCCTGACCCACAGAAACTTATGTGCGAGATCATAAGTGTTGACTGTTCCCACCAAGTTTTGGGATGGTTTGTTCCACAGCAACAGATGACCGACATCAGCCGCCTCAGCCTGCCAAGTTTGGCTGCCACTAGCCTTGGGATACATCTCAAAATCAGATCAACATCCAAAGAAGGAAGATTTGTCCTTACAACGGTCTTGGGGAAGGATGTCAGCCAACGTGGATTAGCAGAACCAAATGGGATCTGCGGGGCGTCTGGACTTTTTAATGAGATTGTGGAGATGAGGGGGGCTGTGTAGGACAAACAGGGGAGGAGTGACAAGGCCAGCGCGGACACGGCCAAGGGAGGGGAGTGAAAAGAGCCCAGATCTGGGTGTGAAGACCCAGCTGGAGTCCGGCCTCTGCTGCTTGCTGGCCACGTGACCTTGACAGGTGTCCTGGGCTCCTGGGCCTCTGTTCGCTGTTTGTCTAATAGACTTAGCTGACAGGGTCCTTGTGAGGTTGTCAGTCTGGTCCCCACAGCAGCCGCCAGAAGAATCTTTTTAAAAATTGCAAATCCAGTCGTGTCACCCCTTGCTTGAAACCTCTCAGTGGCCTCACTGCCTGGACTTAGGCTCATGGCCCCCGCGGGCATACTCCGCCGCTGTCAGCCTGTGCTCTCTCCCTCCCCTCCCCGCCCTCCCTCTCCCAGATTTAACGACACACCCCTCCTCTGGTTTCCCGAAGATGCCACACTCCATCGGGCCTGTGGGGGTTTCTCCACCTCGAATATGTCCCCTTCCGCTTGCTGGCTTCTCTGTACCCTCCAGGTCCCGCCCTCGTGGGAAGTCTTCCCTGACCACTGACAGGTGTGTTTGTGTGATAAGTGAAGACATGTGTGTTTCCCTACAAGCGAGTGAGCCCTGCACGGCAATGGCCTGGCTTCACTCCCAGCTGTGTGCACGGCTCAGGCTCACTGCCGGAGCTGAAATGCTTGTGTGCGGGTGTGTGTGTGTGTGTGTGTGTGTGTGTGAATAAGTGGAGGGTGGTCCAGACTGGGCGAATCTTCAATTCCATCCACTCCCCACTCTTGGATTCCACTCTGACCTAGAAAGCTCCCAGGGTCTCAGGACTCAGGCTGAGTAAACCTTCCAGGGCCCAGTGCTTCCAGATTTCTCTTGGTTCCTCACGTGGGCTGAGCATCACACCACCCGCAGATTTTTCAAAAAAAGCAGATGTCTGAGTCCCGTGCTCAGAGATTCCGGTATAGATCTGGGGCGCACTGGACATCGGGAGCACTACAAGTCCCCCCCAGGCCTAGCCTCAGAGCCACTGCCCTGCCCAGAGGGGAGACTGGGCGGGGTGGGGGAGCTGGCAGAGCACTTCTACCTGGAGTCTGGACCGTCTCACTGTGTAGGACCGCTGGGAATAATGAGAGAAAACGCAGAGGCTATGGTGGGCTAGATACTGTTGTATGGGCTTTCCTTAATTAACTCGCGTAATCCGTAGAAGAGGCTGAGGAACAAGATGTTCCATTTTGCAGATGGGGACGCTGAGGCTGGAGCTACGAAGTAACGTGCGCAGTTTCCCAGCCACTAGGTGGCAGAAGCAGGACCGGAAGCCAGGGTAGTCTGGTTCCGGCATCCATTGCGGGGCCATCCTCCATTCCTGGCTAGCCCATCCTCTGGGGGGCTGTGGGGGAGACCTGATGTGGGTGGCGCTGCTTCCTAAGTGACAGCTCAGTCCCTTGCCAAAAAGATGTGCCCTGAACCACCAGCAGGCATCACGGGGCCAGATTAGACAGGCGCGGCTGACCCATTCTGGGTTGGGCCGGGCTTCTCCAATAATGGCAATGTCCCCCTGGTGACAGAACCCTTTGTCAGCCTTGGGAAGAGACAAGTCGCTATGGAAACCACGGGACTCTACAGCCATCCCAGTGGCTGGCTTCGGGGAAACCTTTCCATGGCTCTATCTGAGGCTCTGCTGTGAGGCAGCCCAGGGGGCTCTGGCTAAATGAGCCCCCCATTTGGCCAGGGTGACAGGCTAACTTGCGGGCGTGCAGCCGCCTGGGAGCGGCTTTCCTCCCTGCCAGGCACACAGAGACGCCGTTTCCAGCCCTCCCGTGGGAAGGTGCGTTGGTGGGGGAGGTCTGCGGGTGATTGACGTGTGGGGTTGAGTCTTTAATTAAAACAGGCATCATGTGCCAGTCAGAAGAAAAGAAAGTTCAACTCGAAGCTGGGGTCATTATCCTGAGCCTCCTTTCAAGCGTTCTTTCCCGGCAGGGATAGTGTGACCTTGTCTAATAGTGGGGCCCAAATCCCCCTGAGCTGTCCCTGAGCCCAGCATCGGACCGCGTGGGGTCAGTGGGCAGACCCCCTGATGGGCTGACGGTGGACGCTGGGTGCTGGTCCTTCGTGATCCCCAGACTGTGCTTCTCAGCCCTGGCGTTAGAAGCTCTTAGAAGCACGTGGGCAGCTGTTTTAAATCCCCTACGTCTGAGCCTCACCACACCCCAGTCCAGTTAAAAGAAATCTTTGAGTGTGGCTCCGGGCCAGACTCCTCAGTAAAATGCAGCCAGGACTGAGAGCAAGCCCAGCTTCCTCTCCCTACAGATGGGGAAACAGAGGCTCCAAGAGGCGGAGGGACCTGCCCCAGGCCTCCCAGCAGAGAGGAACCCGGAGGCTGGGACAGCGCTCCTCAGGGCTCCAAAGGTGGGGTGGGGGGTAAGGAGCTGGCACAGGAAAGGGGGGTAGGTGACACTGGGGGGTGGGGGGCCCAGAGCCAGGGAGCCCTGAGAGAAGATGTCATCACCCCTATCTCAGCCAGGAACTTGGGGTGCAGTGTGGGGAAGCCAGATCTCAGCCTCAGCCTTCCTTTAAAAAAAAACAAACGTGGAAGAGCATCAGTCCTTTGTAGTAAAGGTGGAGTCACCTGGGAGCTTGTTAGAAAGAAATCTCAGGGCCATTCCAGACCTAGTGACTCAGAGTCTGCATTTTAACAAGATCCCCAGGCGATTCATACGCACATTCAAATTTGGGAAGCCCCGTAGTCACAGGCCGGGGGACGAAAGCTCCAGCACTTGAGTTCTGGTTATGTGACCTAGGAAAGTTCCACAATTTCTCCATCAGCTAGTAAGGGGACCCGAGCCTTCCAACGGCAAAGCTGGAAGGACCAGAGACGGGGAGCAGACGGACCAGGTGTGCACAGCCAGAGTGGCAGAGTTGCTTGGAGCAAGAGCGAGGCTTCCAGCCCAGCGACTCTCCCTCCGCTGTGTTCCCTCCTTGCTGGAGCGTGGCAGTGGGGACGGGGCTGCTGCAGACACTCCAAGAGGCCTCCAAGTTCTTCTTTCCATATGTCATTTTGTTCCAGCAGGTTCTTTGCTAGAAATCACATCACCCATCTGTAAAACTCCGGGGTTTGGTTCCAGTCCCATGTCTTTGTGATCTAATAAAATAACAAAAGACATCAAAACAAAAGTTGGTGCCAAGAAGAGAAGTCGTTTGAACTAGAGGAAAAAGAATGATGTGTCTACCTTCCTCCTCGTCCTCCTCCTCACTTGTTCCGAGCAGGGTATTGTGCGTGCCTGCACCTGCGTGCACGAATGCCTGCACGTGAGTGTGCTGGACACGTGCTTGTGCACAAGTGTGCAAAGGGTGTGCTTTGCACCCGTGCGTGTTGTGTGTGCATGTGTGTATGTGTGTGAGGGTGTCCCTGTGCGTATACATTGGGTATGCGTGTGCATGCAGTGTGTGTGCATGTGTGTGTGCATGATGACTGCACACACCTGTCTGTTCCTGTGCGTGTATGGGGTTGTGTGTGTGTGTGTGTGTGTGCGCGCGCGCGTGGGTGGTGGTAGATGTGTACACGCCTGTGAGCCACAGGTATATGTGCTCATGTGTGTGCATGAGCATGTGTGTGTGCAAGCATGCTTGTGAACCTGTGTGTGCATGTGTGTGCTGCACACACCTTCCTGATGCACCTGTGTGCGTGTGCGTGTGCCCATGTCCACAAGCAAATGCATATGCCTCTGTGTGCGTTGTCTGTGCATGCGTGGGCTTGTCCATGTCTGTGTGCACATTCATGCCTGTGTGCACATGTGTGTGTCAAGACTTCTGGAACATTGGATGACTTCAGGTCCGCGCTCTGCAGGAGGGAGGGGGAATAGAAAGCCCCCCAAAGCCCTTGACATCCGAGGGGTTGGCTTGCAGCATGGGCTCAGTACAAGCAACCCAAAGGCCCGTGGCTTATCATCGTGGATAATTTTGATGAGTCAAAAATGTCAGCATGGAACGTAGCTAGTAAATGAGCCTTGCTGGCCACCCAGTGAAAAATACGATTTCTTTCAGGAAAATGGTCCCAAAAGAACTCTGGTTGCCAGGGCTAATCATGAAAAGAGAGATGAAGACATCTGAAACATTATGTTATTGGCTCTTAGTGGATTAAAAGAACAGAGAGTGGGACTTGGCCCTAGCTTGGCTCTGTGGCTCCAGACCAGCCCACCATATGCTGCTGTCAGTGACCATCAGCGAAAGTGACTCCCTGCCCGGCTCTGCGCGGGGGGCGCCTCGGGCAAGGCTGCTGAGGCGCGTGCGTGAGACTGGCGTTCGTGTTGACAAGTCGCTGACCGCCCGAGACAACTTCCCATTTTGGTTCTGCTCCTCCGAGGGATGGTCTGTGCTGGAAAAGACCACCCCCGGGGGAGGTTCTTCAAGATCTCTCGTCTGATCTCCCGCGCACGTCAAAAACACTGAGAGGGGTTGGGCGGCATCAAACTTATACCGGCGTGGAAATTATTAGTTTTAATATTTTAATGGCTCATCTATATTGAGAGCTGACAATAGGGCAGACACAAAGCTAGGAGCTTTTTATATGACGTGTAATTATATTAAGTAGAATGATGTGATTTCCCCCACCTCCAGGAAGCTCTTGCTGGTAAATGCTACACATCCTCCAGAGGCAGCTAAGACGGTGACCTCCTCTGAGGAAACTCTCCCACCCGTGTTGGCGATTAGTTCCCTCAATCACGGTAACTGGCCCCATCCCCAAGGTCCCCTGAGGAACTTGTTGGTCCCTCCCCCGTCCCTGCATGTATTGGGGTGCAGAGAGAACTCGGGTGTGTGGGGTGGACCTTAAATGTCACACAGGGGACAGCTGGGTGGCTCAGTCTGTTGGGTGTCCGCCTTCAGCTCAGGTTACGATCTCAGGGTCCTGGGATCGAGCCCTGTATCGGGCTCCGTGCTCAGCGCAGTCTGCTTTTCCCTCTCCCTCTGCTCCCCTTCGACCTCAAATGAATACATAAAATCTTTCAAAAAATAAATAAAAAATAAAAGTCACACAGGCTTCTTCCTTTCCACTGTCTCTGGGGACTCCACTCCCCACCCCCTGGATGGCAGCCAGCACCGCTGCTCTCTCTCATTTTGGATGAAAATGGAGCGGGCTTTTCTACGCAGGGTTTAATTTCTTGCAAAAACACTGGCGAGCTGGGATGGGTCTCTGGGGGACTGGCCTCTGTCCCCAGCGGGCAGCACACCAGGATGCCGGTCGCCCCAGAAGGCAGGCTTCCTCGAGGCCCAGTTGGGTCCCGTCGGGCTCTGCCCTCACCACCCCCTCCCTCCTCGGCTGTCCTCGGAGCCTCGCCGGGGCCCCTGACTCCAGCCCTTCCTGCACTCCTTCTTCTGGATCTCTCTCAACAGCATCCGGGCAAGCGCAAACCTCTCCGTCCTCGAAAATGCTGGTGACACTACCGGCAGAGCCCCTGGAGCCACCCAGCTCCCTCGTTTTCGTGCCATGCTTCCTTTCCCCTTCACAGCCACGGGCACTTGGAAGGAAGGAGGGAAAGGTGCTGTTGCTGCGTGCGCACCATGGTCTCCCTCACCACCTGCTCTGCCCCTCCGGTGGGCTTCCTCCGGTGTCCCGTCGACCCTCTTCGGCCCCTTTCTTGGAAGCTTTTGGCAGCTGAGCCCATGTGTGCCTTCTCAAAACTTCCTGTTCCCTTGGCTTCCCCGGCCGACGCTCTAGTATTCTGCGCCCCTCTCCTCTCTTTGGCTGTCTGTCCTCTCCTCTGCTTCCTCTTCTTCTTGCTTGGTCGGTCCTGTCGGCGCTCTCCCCACAGCGACAGGAGCGCAGATCTACGGAGGCTGACATCTCCCCCAGGCTTCAGACCCTCACATCCTGCTGGGCAATTGCACTTGAAGGTCTGTGGGGGCCACGGATCTACGCCCTCAAATTCAGTTCATCTTCCCCTCTTGCTCCCCGCCCTTTTGCTTAGAGCTGCCATTTTGGTGACTGGCACCACCGGCCACCCAGCTGCCTAAAGGCCAGCACTCCACCCCATGCAACACCCCACAGCTGCTGGATCCCAAGTCTGCTCCCCAAATCTGCCCTCCCCCCACCATCCCACAGCAGGTCCCCAAAAAGGCTCTTCCATGGCAGCAGCTCCCTCCTGGACAACTGCAGCTGTCTCTTACCTGCTTCCCTTGCCTCCTGTCCTGCCCCCCAGCCCTCCCCTGCAGCCAGAGTGGGCTTCCCAAACGGGTAGCTGATCATGTCTCTTCCATTCATCTACCCACTCCTGATGTATTTACTGAAGACCCCCTCTATGGGGAGGACACTATGCTATGCTGGACATGTGCCTTAGTCCTAAGCAGTACACATTCCAGGGGAAGAGATCAGTAGCCACACGTTACAGAGTCAAGGGGTGATAAGTGTACCCAGAAAGATAGAGCAGGGAAGAGGATGGAGAGGAATGGACCAGGGGAATCTTAAGGAGAGAGGTCAGAAGAAGCTTCTTTGAGGACATGATATTTGCGAATGGCGTGGCCAAGTGTGCCAGTGGGGTTTGTAGAGGAAGCAATGTTTCAGACAGAGATAAGTCAGCTCAAAGGCCCTGTGGCAGCTGGGTATTTAGTAGGCTTTTGCCCTCTAGGCTCCACCTGCATTGAGCTCTAGTCCCTTGTATACTTTGTTTAGAAACCTACTTCTAGCTTTTAATTTGTTAGTTTTAACTCCAGCATCATCTCCCCCAGAGAGATCAGTGCAGGTCCTCACCCCTGCTGGATTAGGAGGCCCTTCTCTGGGCTTCCACAGCCCCATCATACCATGTGACAAGCTACCTTGCAATTGCTGTTTATTTGGCTGCTTGTTCTTTGCGGAGCAGGGACTGCTTCTGATTCGTTATCTGTGCCCTGAGACCTGGACAGTGAAGAGCGTTTGGTAAATGTAAATTTGTCTCGCTGCCCAACCAACCCCTCCAAAGTCAGTGGCACAAAACAACCGCCACTTTATTCTGCTCTCAGATCCTGTGATCATGAATTTGGCCAGAGCATGGCGGGAATGGCTTATCTCTGTTCCATCATGTCCAGAAGATTCGAACGGCTGGGGCAGGAGCCACCTGGAGTCTCCGGCACCCACGTGTCTGGCTTTCAGGCGGGGCTCAGCGAGGACGGCGCCAGGAGCACCTCCCACAGACAGCATCCCCACGTGGATCGTGGATGGGACTCCTCACAGCACAGCGGCTGGGTCCTGAGAGCAAGACCGTGTTCTAAGAAAACCAGGCGGAGCACATGGCCTTTCCTGAGCTGGCCTCGGAAGGCACAGAGTGTCCCTCTTGGCACACTCTGTGGATCGAAGCAGTCAGAAGTCCACCCAGGTTACAAGGAGAGGACATAGACCCCACCTTTCGGAGGGGAGGTGCTTCGTGGAATTTGGGAGCCACATCTTAGAACCCTGCAGTGACCATGTGTGGGCATACAGCTTGTCTCTGTGGTCCCCACTGAGGTTCAGGAAGGAAGAAGCAAGAGGTGCCGAGAAGCGATGTGTCCAAGAGGGCTCCCGGGAGGCACGCCGTCAGAGCTGCGGGGGCAGGGCTGGGGAGTGTGCCTGCCCAGGTGGGCTTGCCAGAGAGCCTCCTGGCACAGAAGCCATGGTGGCTGGCACTTAGCACATGCCAGGCAGCCTTCTGAGCGTTTCAAAAGTATTAATTCATTAACTCATTACAACCCAGTGAGATGGTGGTGTGATGACCTCTCTCTTTTTTAAAATTTTATTTATGTAGTTGACAGAGAGAGAGAGCACAAGCAGGGGTAGCAGAAGAGGGAGAAGCAGGCTCTCCACTGACCAGGGAACCTGATGTGTTACTCGATCCCAGGACCCTGGGACCATGACCTGAGCCAAAGGGAGATGCTTAACCGACGGAGTCACCCAGGTGCCCATGATTACCTCTCTTACAAAAGAGGAAAGCGAGTCACAGAGAAGCTCGGTGTGGCAGACGAAGCCATGTTCACCATTCTTCATGCCATACGTGCGAGCCCTTTGCCGCGTGGCTCCCCTGGAGCGGACAGTGCGATTCCTGACCCCGGGGAGTGTGGGCTGGTCATGTGACTTGCCTTGGCCAGTGGAACAGGAGGTGACCGTGTTTCCGTCCCGGGCTGAGGCCCACCCTTTTGTGATCCGATGATCTGTCCTGAGAAAGGCATTCTGGGTGGTTTCGGGCTTCTTCAGCCCCGGGGGTCCCCAAATGGATGCATGAAACAGACTAGCCTCCAGCTGGAACCCTGGAGCCAGGGCCAGGACCAGAGGGATGTGCGTGTGGCAACTGTCTCTGGGGCAAAATTTAGGGAGCTGCCAAAAAACTCGGGAATCAAGCCGAATAATATTTTCATGTAAAATTTTAAAAATAAAAAGTAATGCGAAAAATCAGCTGCTATAGACTGAGTGCTTGTGTCCCCCCAAATTCCCATGTTGAAACCTAACTCCCAGTGGGATGGTATTTGGAGGGGGGACCTTTGGGAGGTGATAAGGTCATGAGGGTAGAGCCTACATGAGTGGGATTAATACCCTTATAAAAAAAGACCCCAGAGAACTTCCTCATCCCTTCCACTGTGTGAGCGCAGAGTAAGAAGACTGCCATCTATAAGCAAGCAGATTTCACCAGATCCGGGAGTTGCCGGCACCTTAACCTTGGGCTTCCCCAGCCTCCAGAACTGTGAGAAATAAATTTTTGTTTTGTTGCAGTATGAGAAAGCTGTTAATACTCAATTTATGGTATTAGTTATAGCAACTTGAATGAACTGAGGCATTCACAATGAACAAAATAGCTACATTTCCCGTAAGAACAGGACCCATATTGAAGCCCAGCCCAGCCCTGTGCAGAGTTCCTTTTCCTAGACGAAGCTGGAGTCCCTCCCTGGGTCCATTCTCCAGCCTCCTCCGCCCGGCAGATGGTCCTGGCCCTCTCCCCTGCGGAAACCCTAACGAGATTGATCTCAGATTTCAAAGCCAGGTGCCAGATCGAAGGCTTAAGTTTCAACATATCAAGCCAAGAACCAGCTACTTGATTCTCATACTTCTCACCTATGTCAAAGATATAAAGGAGTTGGTCATGAAAGGGTCTTGGGGGAAAGGGACATTTCCAAGACCGCTCTGGCATGCTGTGGGAATGTCTGCTCCTTATTTTAAGTCTAGAGTGCTTGACGCATGTCCTTGTAGCTGAGGGTTCTGTGGACCACTGTCTGTCCTCTGCCTGATAAATCTAATGAGTGATAGACGATCTGAGTTAGAGACCGGAGATCCTTCCTGAATTCAGAGCAGTTTATACTCTTAATGCTGGTCGGGGCCAAGGATGTGAGTTTCATATGGACCAGATGTGGGAAATCTACAAGAGAAAGTTGGCAATGCCTGAAGCCCCATTTAAGGGAGTTCACTGGAGGAGCAAGAGATCTCAGCACAGGAAACCACAGGTACTAGAACATTCCTAGAGGCTGTGGAAGGACATAGCAAGCAACCCACATAAAGATGCACGGAACTCCATCAAGCTGCCTGCAGGTGAGCCACTGCCTGGGATGGTGGGAAGGGGTTGGGAAAATCTACAAAATGCTTGTGATTTTAATGTCATTGTGAAACATCACCCATGCTCCAAGTATGACATTTTCTTACTGTGACACCACAGTACCAGGCAACTAAGAACTTTCATGTTCCTCCCACCTCCGCCCCCGACCCCTACCAGACCCACCTCCCAAGGACCAAGGGCAGGGGAGAGAGAAACTGAAATTAGTTAAAAGGGAAGCCAGAGAGCAATGAAAGGAGAACTTGCCCATCCTTCTCTTCCTCAGTTTCCACCTTTTTGTGCAAGCAGACCACAGCGTGGGGAAGGAGGGAAGGTCTTCCCTTTGCCCGAAGACTGAACTGTCTATCATCACATGGGCAAAGGATTTTAAGGGAGGTTACATCTGCCACCTGAAGAGCTTTTGGTACAGATGAGAAAAACCACGGGACAATCCAAGTTTTGATCGAGGTGTAGGGGAAAATCAAGCCCAGATTCGCTTTAAGGAAGCAGCGGCAGGGAAGTCAGGTTGCGCTCGGTGGCCCGAGGTCTGGACGTAATGGGTGACGGTGCCAGGAGGACCGTCAGCTGGCCAGCCAGGTGGCCTCTCCCATTTCTCCTTGCAGAGGTGCCACTGAGCATGGGGCCACCGGGCAAGGAACTGTGTTTCCCAGCCCTTCTCGCCAGCGTGCATGGTGAAGGGGGTGGAGGGGCCCGACTGCAACATCCTCTGCAGTCTCCTCCCCTAACCCCATTGGCTGATTCAACCCCATTGGAATGTGGTTCATGGGGTGAATGTGGCTTTGACCTTGCAGATGGTGACATGGTCCTAGAGATGGCCCGAAACCTGGATGCCCACATGACCCGTGGAGCAGAGCCAGCCCCTGGCCTAGCGCACTCAGCTCAGACTTTGCCATGAAACAGCTGTCGTCATGTTCCTCTGTTGCCGCAGCTGGACCTTTCACGATGAGCTATAGAGCATCTCACTTCCTGGGCACGATATCCGCTCCAGGTTACTGAACTACATTCAGATGTCTCTCCCTCCAGAGAGCAGCCCCTCAGCCAACTCAGGGATAAAAACTCTGGGGAGAAAACACGCTTGGTGATCGGACGTAGTTTCTAGCTCAGCTCTGCCCCCTCACCACTGTGCAACCTCAGACAAGTGGCTTCACCTCTCTGGGCCTGGGTTCCTGGTGTATAAAATAAAGGGGGAGTCATAATCCTTCCACACAGCTTTGCCACGAGGATCCAACAAGAGGCCCTGTATGGTGCTCTGTGCACCGTAAGTCTTCAACCAAGGCTACCCTCCTTCTCCACCTCTGTTCCCGGCAGCCTTTGCTGCGGAGCCCCAGCTGGCCCCAGTAAGCTGTGGCCCAGACTGAAGCTTTCCTTTTTGCGTAAGTGACAGGTTCAGGGAGGTGGAACAAAATAAGTACTCGGAGTTCGCAGCACAGAATTCTCTGAACTCAGATTCCCAGCGTGCCCGTCCTGGGGTTGGGTACTAAGACGGCTGACCTGCACTTGTCTCTGAATCGTTTCACAGCGGGGGTATTTTCCCACCGTCTGCGTCTACCCTCTGTCCCAGGGCTAAGCAGAGATCTGTGGGGCTAGTGTCCTCTGCCGCAGCCAGCCCCCCATGCCCAGTAACCCCATCCCAGGGAGAGCCTGAGGGCTGCAAGGAGCCGGGGCCAGGCCCAGGCTGGAGCAAGCGTGCTCTGTTTAGTAACAAGCAGAATGTCATGGATTGTGTAATGAGAATATTAATTCCTCCTTGCAGAGAACATAGGGTTGCCAGGGGCTTCTTCGTATGTTGTCTGGTCCAACTGCCCTGTCCCCACCTCCCATGTAGAGATAAAGAAGCTCAAGTGTCTGGGAAAGGACATGACTTATTCAGAGTCCCGAGCAGGGGGAGGGAGAGGCAGAGGGGGCCGGGGCTTGGCCCACAGGGGAAGGCTTGCTCTGGTGAGTCCAGCTGCGTCCCCATGAGCCCTTCTAACAACACTGTGCTGGCCTGTGATACAAGGGACAGTGTTGGCCTCACGCTTACAAAGTCCAGGACTAGGAAAGCGTCAACGTGATTTGCCTTCTACAATTGTCCTCTCTGCCTAGTGTGGGCAAAGCATGGAAGGGGAGCTAGGAAGGTGGACAGAACGGGGAGTCTTCCTCCTGCTCCCCCATGACCCAGGCCCGCCTGGTTTCGATTCTACCCTAGCCAGGCTCACCTCGCTTTGTGAATATCCCGACAGAGATCTCGCCCTCTGAATTGGGAGCCTGGTCACCTACATGCTTGTTGGCATCTCTTGATCAAAAACACAGACCATTGGGATGCCTGGGTGGCTCAGTGGGTTAAAGCCTCTGCCTTCAGCTCAGGTCGTGATCCCAGGGTCCTGGGATCGAGCCCCACATGGGGGGGGGGGGTCTCTGCTCAGCAGGGAGCCTGCTTCCCTTTCTCTCTCTGCCTGCCTCTCTGCCTACCTGCGATCTCTGCCTGTCAAATAAATAAATAAAATCTTAACAAAACAAAACAAAACACAGACCATCAATGCAAAAATCTTTTCTCGCCCACACAAAGCTGAGATGGCCTCTGGTTTCGAATTCCCCCATCTGCCACGGCACCAGCTTTGTGCCATCTGGGACAGGGAGGGGACAGCGGGGTGAAGACGAGGAGTGGGTTTCTCGTGGAGCTGAAGGGGGGCGGGGCTGGAGACTCCAAGGATAAAGCGGCGCAGCAGGTGCAGGGCCGGTGTCCTCCTCTTCCCTCCACCCTGGGGGCAGGTTCAGGGAGCACAGGCTCAAGATCCTGTCCCTCGACCTCCACCCTCAGCCCCTCACACACTCTGCTTCACTCCATACGACGGCTCACTCTGCTTGTCCAGGGTTTACTAAACATTGTCCAGAAAGTTGTACATCAAGTCAACCATACAGACCTGGGCTCTGTCCTGACCTTGAGAACCAACTGTCCAACTGAAGGTGCCCACTACTGACAGATAACTCTTTATTGTGGGGCATGACCTGAGCACAGGGGCGCTCTCTCTGCTCGATACTAGCAGGACCCCCCACCCAAGGCTTGGTGATGCAAAAATGTTTCCAGACGATGTCAATCATTCCCAGGGGCCAAATCAATGGTCTCCAGGGGCCCCACAGAACTCAGACCTATGGTGGCCCCAAAGGGCTAATGATCTGTGGGGTGGGGGGGAGTTTCTCGTCTGACCTCCCTGCCCCTCCAGAGGGACACTGCCAACTCAGCACACACCTCCCAGAAGGCCTAGAAGGGCAAGGGCCAAGAGAGGGGCACAACCTCCTGTTTTGGGGTGCCCCTCCCCCATGTATTCAAACTTGAAGACTGACCCAGTGCTGCCCCAAGGGCAGGTGTGATCCGGGGAGGCCAAGGCCAGCTTTGGTTGGAGGAAAAAGCAAACCTCTGGAAAGCAGAGAAAATTCACACGGTCAGGAACACAGCTTAGAAACAAACCCACTTTAATTGGTAGCGTACACAGAGATCTGGGGCAGCAGGGGGACATCATGGGGTGGGACCAGGCCACACACCTGTCCTGGCGATGGTACCCGGTCTGCCTAGAGGGCGCAGGCTGGGGCTGGGTGAGGGCATGGAAGCGGGGGTGCCAGGGGAGAGGGATAGGGTGCAGTAAGCTGGGGTTGGGGCCCGTGTAGAACTCGGTGTTCACGTGTATGTACACAGAATTTACAGGAACCCTCAAAGGGCAATCTAGAGAAAGGGTCAGGGAAAAGGCGCTCTGGTTTCTGAAGGGCCCCTCCCCCCGCCCGGGGCTAAAGAAGCATGGGGGGGTGTGTGCCCGATACCCAGACTTAGCCCCACTTCTGCCAGTCGCAGACTTGCCATGTGCGCTGGGACCAGAGAGACAGTCACCCTCTCTGGGCCTCAGAAAGAGTCACTAGATGATCACTAAGGTTCCTGGTAGGCCTAAATCTCAGTATTTTAAAGGAGATTAAGATACAAAATATATTTGTTAAGAGCTGAGGACAAGACATGCTCAAATCCCGCCATACCTGGTCCGCAGCCATCCGGCGCTAGGCATAGGCTAAGGACCCCCGAGGAGCTTTCCCACCTACCTCTCCGGGCTCGGCTCTGGTTCCCAGCTGCTCCTGCACACCCCCCCCCCCAACAGCACACAGGGCACAGGGCGGCAGGGGTGGGCACAGGCCATGCGGGTGAGGGAAAGAGGCCAGGGTTGGGAAAGGGCCTGGCCTGGGAGGCATAAAGTGCACTGCTCACCCTCTTTGTTTCCTAGCACACAGTGGACCCAGCACCCAGCAGGTGCTCAATAAATGCTTAAGAAGCGAACACAGTAGGAGACAGTATGGTTCGAGGCAGATCCCTGCCCTGAACCGGGTGCCTCGGGGATGGGCTGAAGCGTACCACCTCCTCTGTGACACGGGGAAGGGAAAGGGGACGGGGGTCGGGGGAAGGGAGGAGGGGGCAGGAGGAGAAGCAGCCCCAGCCTGCCCGCCCCCCCAGGGCAAGTGTAAACTGTGAAGCTCATGACGGAGGGCAGTGTCTAGCCGGAGGCAGGACCCCGGAACCCTGTCCGGGATCAGGATCGGGGGAGGGAGGGGTCCCCAGGAGAGGCAGTGGGGTCCGGCCAGCGAGGCGGGGGCAGCTTTTACAGTACAAGGATTTCTGTTCCTACAGCTACGCACAACGGGAGGACAGCTAGAACTGCAAAGCACAACCAGCAGACAGAGGGGAGGAAACTGCGAGAGAGAGACAGACAGACACGGCGGAGGCCAGTGGAGGCCAGGCAGTCCAGGGATGGGCGTGGTCCACGGACATGGCCACGCTCCTCTTCCTTCATACAGTCAGCGGCCACTGGTTCACCGTCAGGGACACCTGAGGGCCACCCCCAGGGTGGGGGTGGGAGCAGCTAAGCCGAGACCAGAGGGCCTGAGTCCTTTCCCACCTTGCTCTGGGGGGCTCGGTTCCACCCCGCTACGACCGTTCCAGGAGTCTCCCTCCGGGTAGGGAGTCTGGCCCCGCTGGCATCAGCCTTTCTTACAGCCCTAAGGTTAGGGCGGCCCTGATTTGGGTGCTGGAAGCACAGGGGCCCTCAGAAAAGCAGAATCAGAGGGAAGTGGTGAAAAGGCAGGAAAAACGTACAGAGGTCAGAGACTGGGGTCGCCCATTCTGGTGCCAGAGGCCTTCGAACATGGCTGCCGTTGGGGGTCTCGTTGTGGGGGGACATGGACAGCCGGCACATGGGGCCACCTCCTGGAAGGCACTGCCCTAGCCCCACCCCAGCATCCCTCCCGGTCACTGGATGGTGCATTTGTCCCGCTCGCGGGCCTGGCCCTCCCGAAGGACCTTGGCCTTGATGTACTTGAGGTCACTGTTGACGCTAGGGCGGCGGGCAAAGGGCGAGACCATGCCGTAGGCGTCCATGTCCTTGACGCGGCGCATGCAGAAGGGCCGGGGGTGGAAGGCGTCGCCGTACTGCACGGAGATCTTGCGGTGCAAGGCCGGGCTCATCTCGTGGGGCAGCTTGGCCATGCTGAAGAGCACGTAGAACATCTCGTCCACGTTGGTGTTCTTCTTGGCCGACACCTCGAAGTAGGCGCAGTTCTCGTCCCCGGACACCAGCAGCTCGGCCTCGGTGGTGGGCACCTGCCGACACAGCTCACCGTGGTCGTTCTTATTGCCACAGATGACCATGGGCAGTTCCGCCGCCTCCTTGGTCTTGTTCTTCAGGCAGGATTTGACCTCCAGGATCTGCTTCTGGAGGCGCTTGACCTCGTCGAAGGACTCCCGGTTGTCCAGGCTGAACACCAAGATGAAGACGTCACCTGCGGGGAGAGGGACCCAGGTGGGGAGGCAGCCCCTTGCAGACAGACTCAACCCTCCCCGCCAGTCCGAGGAGGAGTCGCTGTTCTCCCCATTTTCCAGAGCAGGAAGCCGAGGCCCAGAGGGGTCAAGCCCTTGTTCAAGGTCACACAGCAAACGAGCGGCTCAGCCTGGTTCAGACACAGTTCATTCCACCAACCCTGCCCAGCGGGGCTGGAGAGGGAGTGAGCTGCTTGTGAATTTGTGCAGACTGTGTTAGGATAATAATAATAACAACAGTACAATTTTCACGACAGCAGGGGTCTTGCCCGACTTGTTCTGTGCACATCTCCCGGGGCCTGGAATCATGCCTGACACATCGGAGGCACTCAACATGCCTAGGTTCACATCTGGCCCCTGCCACTTGCTGGCCACGCGGCCCGGGGCAGGGCAGGCAGCCTCTCTAAACCTTAGTCTTCTCCATCCGTCCCACGTGGATGAAATACATCTTTTTATGCGGGTTTCTCTGGACAATGAATGGAGAATGGCCCAAGCTCAGAGGTCTTACGTTTCGAGACACCAATGGGAACAAGTCCCTGCAAGAACTAGCGTGGGCCGTGGGCTCCATGCGTACTTTCCTCCCAAAGCCCCTGCGAGGGAGATTTCTGCACCTTCCTGGTATAGGTGAGCAAAGAGAAGCTCAGAAAGGGTGAGCAACCTGCCCAAGCTCACACAGCATGAACGTGGCTAGGTCGAGACGTGGACCCGCTGCTGTCCTTACCTAGCCAGTCCCTGACCCACAAGTGCTCTCTGCTTCTTGAATAAATCACAGATGAGTAAGTGAGTGCCAGCTTCCAAGACCCACACGGTCCCTGCTTCAACTAACTGCATCCCTCAAGACAGGTCTTTGGGTCTGAAACGGGCCGCTCAGGGGGAACGGGGGGCAGGGAGAGAGAGCCTGGGCGGTGCCCACATCCCAGTCTCTGGAGGTTACCACTGGGATTACAGGCTCACGCTCAAACTGGCCTCAATGCGTAAGAACCTGTGGGGAGGTGTCCAAAATCCATTCCCCAAACAAGGAAACTGAGGCTCAGAGACTCGTGCAACGTTCAGAACCATGATCCGGCCAACGGTGCGCCCTTCACCGTGCGCTCCAGGGCAGAGGGAGACGTGATCACCCATGACCTTGACTCCCAGCGCCCAGTGCCTGATGGGTGTCTGTAAAGCTGGGTGAATGGGCGAAATGGGTTGGGAAGAACGGGGGTGGGGGCCCCTGAGAGAGGCACCTGCAAGGCGGCCCCAGCCTGGCCTGCCAAGCCCGTCCCGTTAGGCCAATCCTGGGCCCCTGAGGACTCGGTGGCCTTGACATATTCAGATGCGAGACCGCGATGCCAAGCTTCAGAGACTGCCTGGCTGGCAGCTGGAAAGAGAGCCAGCAGCAGAATTAATGGCTTTCAGAATTTCCTGCGCACCAGCACCAGGTTGGAAAACGAGGCACGGGCTGGTGGGTGAAAAAAAAAAAAAAAAAGCAGCAGACAGATGTGCTCCGAATCCTAAGTGCACATTCAAAAGAGACGGACAAAAACCCTCCCGGTCACAACGATGATACAAACATAAAGGTCAGTGTGTTCGTGGGGGATCCAGAAGTGTCCCCGCCAGACTGATGGAGTGGCCACCGCTGGGGAGGGGACAGGAGTCTGGCGTTGGGGACACAGGACAAGGGGGCTTCTTTAGCCTCCTCTGTGTTTACAGGAGGATGCGTTTGCAAATCACTGGTGTAATTAAAAAATGAGTTTTGGAAATACGCTCGTGGTCCTCCTCAACATCTGTCTCTCTCCTCCCTCTGATGTTCGCCTTATTTATATTAGTGGGCGCCTAGTCCCCTCCCCAAGGCAAGGAAAGCAGACATCCCTACACCCCCAGCAGGTGCTTGAAGTGTCCCCGCAGCCACACTGCGGGGGAAGCAAGCCGATGTCCGCCGTGCCGCTGGGGAGACTGACCCTCAGAAGTTTGATCACACCTCGGAGCCACCAAGTGGCTCCAGGTCAACCCAGGGCTCCTTCCATCCAGACACAGCCTCTCCAAACTATGGGGTGGGTAGGACAGTCCGCAAGGATAGCCGGCAGGAAGAAGCCATCTGCCCAGGGTGCTGAAGGAGGGGGCTTGGCTCGGGTGCGGGGGCAGGAGTGCACACGGCGTGCGTTTCTTGGTCCGAGAGCATCTCCATTTGGGGGGTTATTTTAGTGATGACTAGGGGCCACTTGCTCACTCCTTCCCTTCATCACCCCCCAGCAGTGGAAGAAGCACGGCTCAGGCAAGGACTCTGCCTAGCCCGGAGCAGGCACTCTATAAATGCTGGGTTGGTCTAAGACCCGTGTTTGCTGAGCACTTACTCTCTGTTCACCAAGCACTTCTGCTGTATGAACTCACTTACTTCTCACCGTGACTTTGGGGTGGGCACTGACACCATGCCCTCACAGAGAGAGGACCAAGCTGCTGACAGATAAAGTCACTTGCCCAGAGGTACGAAACCAGGAAGCAGCTGCCCCGGGCAGACCGGTTTCTGGCCCGCCCTCCTACAGCCACCACGGGGAAATTGCCTGGGTTAGGCAGAGGATGGCCCAGGCCCCCATCTCCATCCGCCCCCTAAATCCCGGGCAATCTCTCTTTCCTCCCCGATATTCCCAGCGGGCCAAGAGACTACAGGACAATTTCATGGTGGAGAAGGAGAGCCAGAGCCAGGGACCGCCTGTGTTACCACCTGGACTAACTTAACCTCTCTGGGCCTCAGTTTCCCCACTTGTAAAATGGAAGCAAAGCCCCATCTCCCAGGTTGGTTGTGAGGACAAAAGAAACCCACACAAGCTCTAAGAATGGGCTCAGGCACGCAGCTTGAGAAGCATTAGCTATTGCCACCACTGTTAACTGTGATTATTACTAAGTTACTGGCCTGGGCAGGGCTCCCACCTGCCCTTTGACTGACTGCTCCCCAGGGCCTGCCCTTACTGCTCTGAGGGGCAGCAAAGGCCTGGGATGTCAAGAGAACTGAGGCCAGCAGACTGACCCTGGGCCCCAGGGCTCTGCAGGGCCACCTCCAGCAGGAGGAAGGCAGGAGCCCCTCTCTGCTCCCCAGAGAGGACGACCCCTCTTCCCCGCCCCCACACCCGCCTGTGTCAGCGCCTGATCTGGAAGGCAGCCCTGCAGCACTCAATGCCAGCCAGCCGGTGTGGGATTTGGGCCCCAGCTTGGTCACCTGCTCCGGCAAGCGGCACCCACCCTCTCGGCCCCTCCCCACGCCCAGGGGTGGGGCTGGCGGTGAGCAGATACGTGCCCCCACCGCAGCCCCGGGCCCCCACCTGTGAGGATGGAGAGCCTGCGCATGGCAGGGAAGGGGTGGTTGCCGGACGTGTCCAGGATGTCCAGCTGGTACATGTCACCTCGGATGTTGTAGACCTTTCGGTGGAAGTCCTCGATGGTAGGCGTGTACTGGTCCTCGAAGCGGCCGTTGAGGAAGCGGGAGACGATGGAGCTCTTGCCCACCCGCGAGGCGCCCAGCACCACCATGCGGTACGAGTTCTTGGCGGGCACGCTGAGCGTGCAGTTCCCGCTGGACAAGGTCTTCATCATGGCTCGGGCCGGCGGCACGGAGCGGGGAGCCGACGCCAGGAGGCCCTGCACCCGGCCCTGCAGCCTCTTGCTGGCCGCCTTGGTCTCCTCCGCGGGGCTCCTGTCTAGGTGTCCGCTTTCTGTCTGTAAGACAGAAACGTTAGACTGGGGCGTCTCTAGGGGGCCTGGCATTCATTCAGGCCCCCTGCGCCTTCATTCACGCCCTCTCGGTCTCCTTCCTGCCCATCCACCCACCACACAGGGGCTCACCGCCCTGGCGTCCGTTCACCCCTGTTTATTCCGGCCCAGGACGGCTGGGGCCTGAATTTTCGCTTTAAGCCAGCTCCCTGCTGCTCTCAGCCAGCCAGTCGCTGGCGTTCCCCGAGAGTCACTTGTCGTGTCTATAAAAGGGACTCTGCTCCCAGGACTGTCGCACAGGCTCAGGTCACAAAACGTTAACTCCTGCTAGAACCTGATCTCTCCCTGGCTCTTTGTTGGGTCCTTTCCCTGTTCTGGCCTCCCAGCAGCTGTGACTCCAGGCCACGACCTGGGGAAGGCACTAGAGAGCCGTTTCTTAGGCCTGGGGTAGGGGTGGGGGGTGCTATGGCCTCTGGGGCCTTCCCAGAAACGGGGGGGGGGGGGGGGGGGGGGGGAGGCAAGGTCCAGATCACGCCCTCCGCAGCTCGGGGCCCGGCGGTTTCAGCCCCAGGCCCTGGGAATTTGCTCACCTCGAGGAGATCCAGAGATCTGGTTGTGGGTCAGAGAACTGACCCAGGGACAACTCGAGTCCCTCAGAGCTCCAAGGGTTTATGGTTTGGAGGCACACCCAAAACTTTCTATGGGGGCTCCTCGGCCTCATGGAAGAGACTGAAATGGGTCCCAGCTCCAAAGCCCAAATGGAGATAAATAGAGCCCCAGGGCCCCAAAAGGCCCGCCCCAAAGGCCAGCCGCAGCCCCGCCACTCCCCTTCACTCCGTCAGCACCCACCAGAATCCACTCAGAATCCCTTAGCCCATCACTCTGTTGGAGCTCTGCTGAGATCTGCCTCCACTTCTTAGCTCGTGCTGGTCCCTCTGCCAGAACACCCTCTTCTCTTTATGCTTCGAGCCCTGGCTCACATACCACCTCCTCTCTGGAGGCTTCTCTGGCTCCCCAGCCCACCCCAGCAGGAATCCCTCCTCCCTCTAGAGAAGAGGAACTAGAAGGGGATACAGGCCTGCTGGGTATCAGTCTCCTCTGCCCTCAGCCTGCTGCCACACACAGTTGTGCAGGCTGGGCACTGCACAAGGCACCCAGCTGAGTGGGAAAGCAGGGAATGTCTTTGTGGAGTTCATCTGCCCAGAGAAGGCACCTCTTTCCAGGGTGCACTGGGAAGTGTACAGGCCAGCTCCCACTGGTCGGCCCGCCTGGGTTCTGCAGCTCAGGGGCCTGGAATGCTTCATCCATTTAGCCCAAGGCCCTCTCCGACATCATAATGTCCTCTGCTGTCAGGCCAAGAGACTGGAGGTGGAGGGACCTCTTGTGTGTGTCTTCTGGCATACGCCCTGTTCGGGGCATTCAGGCGTCTGCTCTGACTGGCGCCCTGTCCAACTGAAAGCCACAGTGCAATAAACCGGCTCTCAGAAATACCTTTTTCAAAAGCTTTTATTGTTAGCATTTATCAACCTCCATGGCACACACATTCCCACCATGGCCAATTCCCAGCTACCAGGAGGACCTGCAAAGAGAGGCGCACGTAAGCCCGCTCGGCACACCGCTGACCCGAAGCAAGCCTGGAGCCCTGACAACCACCATTCACCCAGCCCCCGCCATGTGCCTGGCCCTGTGCTAAGTACAGGAACAAAATCAGGGATTCTAAGCGGATTCTGGTGGGAGCTGACATTGACCTTGCAGTCAACGTATGCCAGAGTGTCCTGAGCGCCCTGATTAACATGTACTCACTCCCTCCCCACCCCGAGTAACCCCAGAAGGTAGGTGGTGTTCCCGCAGTTTATAGGAGGGGATACTGAGGCACAGAGAAGTTTAGTGATTGCTCATGGTCACACAGCCAGTAACCAGCAAAGGAGAGATCTGACCCCAGGCTGTCTGCCCCATGCACCAGAGCGTCCTCACCTTCTCCCTACAGGGGAGATATTATCTGCCTATTACAAATAAGGACCCTGATACTTAAAAGTCCCCATGACTGGCCTGTGTAGTTAATAAGGGAGCCAGGACAGTGACTCCAAGATAAAGACGCCCACCCCTCCCCCTTCACGCCTGCAGCCATCTCTCCATTTATCCCATCGGATCTCAGTGCCTTGTACCCAGCAAGGGCTCAGTGAATGACCCAGGAGCTCTCCTTTGGTGCTCTCCTGCAGCTTCCTTCTGAGGCCTTGTCCCTCCTCCCCCGCCCCGCCTGGCTGGCCCAGGTGCTGTGCTGAGGGTCTCTGTGCCCTGGACACGCCTGTGGGTGCACAGTTGGGGGTGGGGAGCTGAAGGCTTCTCAGCAAGGCAGCCTGGGCCTGCAGCGGAGATGGGAGGGAAAGAGGCCCCATGCCACGACGGACCCCTCCCCGGTCCCCCTGCAGGGAGCTTGATGCTGCTGTGATCACCTCTGTCTAGACTGAGAGGGGAGGAGGCCAGCCGCCCCCAGGGACCCAGGGACCCAGGGACCATGGTAGTCCCCATCATCGGCCTGCCGGGCTTCTAACCCAGAGTTCCTGGTAAAGACGTGCTTCTATCAGTGGCTGAAGGAGCCTGAGGGAGTCAGAGAGGAGAGTCAGACAGGAGCCAGGGCGTCAGAAGGAGGCAAAGGCGGGGCGGGGGAGGGGGCAGCGGGAGGGGGGAGTGGCTTTCCTCTCTGGGAGAGGACTGTGACTGTGAGTCTTCACATGGCCCCAGGCACGTGGGGCTGTGTGTGGCACCCAGACACCTGGACGCCAGCTGACGGCTTCTGCGAGCCCCACCTCCTGTCCCCATATCCTCCTTCCCTCTCCTCCCCCAGAGGCTGCCCTGTGGGCCGCTGTGGGCACAGCTTCTTTCCCCTGCTGCGGGCTCTCCCGCTCTCCATCCTCAGCCGGGCCGACCCCACACAGTGAGGAGCAGAGAGGAGCCCTTTGAAAATGTAGAGCCTAAGCCTGGAGGCTCAGACAGTGGCTAATGGGGACCCCTCACAGCATAAGAACCCCAAGAGGAGCTCTGTGACTCTCAGCTGACCCTACCCTGACCCTACCCCAGGCCACTCCCGGGGGCTCTGGGAGGCAGAAAGTCCCCGAGCGAGCGGAGATGGAGTGGGGCAGAGGGGAGAAGGCAACCTAGCCAGACAGGTTTCTGTCACACCGGATGCTTCCCGTACCTTGTTCCAGGGACCTCCCGACTGTCCTGTGAAGAGCAGACCACCGTCCACCCACTGGACTGGTGGGGACCCTGGGGATCCGTGTGGCTGAGTCACTTGCCCCAGCTCATTCGGATCACTGGCCAGGCCAGGATGAGAATTAGGCTTCTGGGCTTGAAAGCCTGGGCTCTTACCTCCGTAAAAACCCACCCCCTGGCCAAAACCCGTCTTTTTCCAAACAGCGCCTGACTCTGAAGCTTCAGCTGGCCTCAGGCAGAGGAATGACCCCTGAGGCCCTACTAGATTCTTGTTCCCTCTCTCTTCCCACAGGTGGCTGGGGACAGACACCCTGCCTAGGACTCACCCCAAACCCTGCCCGGCCAGCTCCCCGCAAATGCATCTATGGGTTCACCCCCTTCTTCGCCCTCAAGCCCCTCACCTAGGGTCTGCCTGGGAGACGGAGGGCATCAGAGGGACCAGGACATCAGGACAAGAGTCTTGACATGTCCTTCTCCCTATGAGTCCCCAGAGCTGGCTGCATTGCACCAGCACCCCCCAACTCCCTCCTACACACCTCAAGCCTCCTCCATTAGCACACATCCCAGCCCCTCCAGACATACGTGTTATTCACTGACTTCCCTCCTCACACCGAGAGGCGTCCTGGGGGGCTTGGCCAAGCCAGCCTGGCTACCCTTGGCAGTTCAGGATGGTAAAAAGCGGGCAGCTACCGAACTCTCAGAGACCAACCCTGCTTCTCACCAGCTCAGCACCCTTGGGCAAATGGGTTGGCCTGGTGGGGCTGGTCATCGACTAAATGGCGACTGTGGAAACAAACCCGTAGGGTGGCCCGGATTATTCAGCCAGAATACAGCTCCTGGCACATGGCAAGTGGGTTCCTTTGGTGCATCTCCTCTTGGCATTCAAGGGTCCGCCTGGAACAGCCAGGGGTGGTGGGACTGGAGTGCAGGCAGAGGTCTTGGGGGGGGGGGGGGGTATCTGTTTTGTTACTGTGACACCACGGTAAGCCTGAATCACGGGCTCCCGAACTCACTGCCCCATCCCAGCCTGGCGTCCTACCTACTGTGAATTCGTCATCCTCCCAGGGCAGGAGGGAAAGGGAAGAGAGGTCAGAAGGAGCCCACCAGAGGGACTTGGAGGCCCTACAGGCCAGCTGAAGACAGGAAATATTTCCGAGGGAAAGAATCACCCAGGAAACTCACTCCCTCCACCAACCCTCCAAAAAGCTCGAGGAACACTGGACAGGAAGGCGCTCCTTAATCTTTCCTCCTCTCTGAGCCTGTGTCCTCATATTTAAATGGTTATTGTTCTAGGTCCCTGAAATGGAAAGCTCCTAGGAGCACATCTAGCACATAGTAGAAGCTCGATACATCCTTCCCATTTGGGATAAGGAAAGGGCCTAGCACTCAGCCTGATACATAGTAGGTGCTCAACTAGGATCATTTTCTTGAGACAACATAAAGTTGCCTTTGATCCCATCACATAATAGATGCTCGATCAGCTTAACTTTCCCTAGTCACATAATGCTTCCTCTAGCCTTCCTCCCACAAGACTCAAACCCTTCTTCCTGGCTTCCCCCACATCAGCCAGCTCCCCATTTCTGATGGGGTGTCTCTCTCCTACCTGAGAATGGTGCGCTGGGCCTCTGGTACAGCTTGGAGGGCTGCCTGGAAGCGCCTGGAGGTGCGGGGAACCGCTGGCTTCTCCGGTGGCAGCCGCCGCTGCCGCCGAGGCTTCCAGAGTCTGCAGCGACTCCTGGGTCACTGCGCCGGGCTCCTCCTCTGCGCGGCTCCGGGCGCCGGGCTGGGCGCGGCCGGGCGAGGGGACATGGGGAGCCGGTGCCCCATGGGTGGGTTCTGAGGGCTCGGAGGGGCCTGGGCGCCGGGCGGGCTCGGGCTCGCCGCCACCGGCCCTGCCCTGCCCCGACCCGGGGGACTCCTGCTGAGCCAGGTGCCCTGAGGCGCGGGGACGTCCGATCCCGGGGTCCCCGCCCTGGTCTCCGGGGTTGGGTATGCGGTAGGGGAGACTCCGGGCTTTAAGAGGGTCCTTAGAGACTCCTGGAGGGTCCTTTGGAGGAGCCTGGAGGGTGCGTGCGTGTGTGCGCGTCCCGAGATGGCAAACCTACGCTGGCCGCCTATGCCACCTTCTCCGCCCGCGCCAAAGGGGGTCGCTCGGGGTGGGGGTGCTGCCCTGCTCGCCGCGGCCTCCTCTTCTGCCTGCAGCTCTGCAGCTCTCCCGGCGCCAGAAGGACGGCTCCTCTCTCCCTGCGAGGCTACGCCAGCAGCTGGAGGAGGAGCAGGGAGCTCAGCTCCGCGCGCGTGTGGGAGGGGGCCTTGAACGCCGCCCCAAGGTTTCGCACGTAGCTCCGAGTTAGTCTTAAACCCGCTCCTCCTCCCACTTCACCTCCTCTGGCCCGCTGTGGGGGCGAACTTTCTGCGGGCCCAAGCTCCTCCCTCCCTCCCTCTCCTGGAGGCGAACGCCCCTCTTTCCCGCAGGGCGAGGTCAACGGTCCCTCGGGAAAGCAATCGCAGCCGAGGCGCCAGTTGGCGAGCCCAGCAGCAGAAGCCCACCTCAGGCCTGGGCGCTCTCCGCCGCGCCTGCGAGCTTCGGTCCCTGGGCCCTTCGCTCAGCGCCCGTCCGCCCCCTTCGCGGCTCGCGAGCAGCGGGTCCCGCCGCCCAGCGCCCGCCCGGGCCTGCCGGAGCGCTGTCGCCC